>NC_057806.1:456348741-456948741 GCF_018294505.1 Triticum aestivum | reverse complement strand
GCTGAAGAATTATTGAATAACATATTGAAAAATTATGATGATTGGACTCCTCCTAAAACACCGATTAAACCCACTCTAAAGAAGAGGGGTATCTTATATATCAGTCCTGAAGATATGCAAGAGGCAAAGAAATCTTTGAAGGAAAAGGGTATTAAAGCCGAGGATGTTAAAAATTTACCACCTATCGAAGAAATACATGGGCTTGAAGTACCACCACCACCGAACGTGGTAGAGGTAAAATATTTAATGAAAATCAATGATAGTGATGATCCTTGTAATAAACATCCTAGTCAATGCCTTTATGAGTTTGATAATTACATTAGAAAGCAAGATCACTTCAATGCAAATGTTATGAAACAATTGAAATACAACTCTGATATGATTGCTCGCTTAAGTGACTTGTTATTTAGAATCTCAAATGATGTTAGAGGTGTAGGAAAGCATGCCTCTATGGTTCAAACTCAATTGAACAAGTTGCTAAATCTCAAAGAGAGTTGCTTGATGAAATGAACAATAATATAAGTGACTTTGCTATTAGAGTAGCAACTTGAGGAGGTAAAATGACTCAGGAACCACTTTATCCTGAGGGACATGATACGTCTCCAACGTATCTATAATTTTTATGTATTCATGCCATGTTTATAATATTTCTACATGATTTTGGTATGATTTGGTTAGAACTAACCTGGACTGACGTTGTTTTCAGCAGAACTACCGTGGTGTTGTTTTTTGTACAGAAATAAAAGTTCTCGGAATGCGTTGAAAATCAACGGAGATTTTCTTGGAAAATATAAAAAATACTGGAACGAAGAGTTACCGGAGGGGAGTCCCGTGGGGCCCACGAGGGTGGATGGTGTGCCCACTCCCCTGGGGCGCGCCCCTGTGCCTCGTGGACTCTCCGTGGGGCCCCCTGACTTGTTCTCGACGCCAACCTCTCCTATAAATCCCCAAACCTCCAGAAAATAACCTAGATCGGGAGTTCTGCCGCCGCAAGCCTCTGTAGACACCAAAACCAATTGGGACCCTGTTCCGGCACCATGCCAGAGGGGGAAATCATCACCGGTGGCCATCTTCATCATCCTGGCGCTCTCCATGATGAGGAGGGAGTAGTTCACCCTCGGGGATGAGGGTATGTACCATTAGCTATGTGTTTGATCTCTCTCGCTCTCGTGTTATTGATATGGCACGATCTTGATGTATCGTGAGCTTTGCTATTACAGTTGGATCTTATGATGTTTCTTCCCCTCTACCTCTTGTAATGGATTGAGTTTTCCCTTTGTAGTTATCTTATCAGATTGAGTCTTTAAGGATTTGAGAACACTTGATGTATGTCTTGCATGGGATAAACGTGGTGACAATGGGGTATTCTATTGATTTACTTGATGTATGTTTTGGTGATCAACTTGCGGGTTCTGTGACCTTGGGAATCTATGCATAGGGGTTGGCACACGTTTTTGTCTTGACTCTCCGGTAGAAACTTTGGGGCACTCTTTGAAGTTCTTTGTGTTGGTTTGAATAGATGAATGTGAGATTGTGTGATGCATATCGTATAATCATACCCGCGGATACTTGTGGTGACATTGGAGTATCTAGGTGACATTAGGGTTTTGGTTGATTTGTGTCTTAAGGTGTTATGTTACTACGAACTCTAGGGCTGTTTGTGACACTTACAGGAATAGCCCAATGGATTGACCAGAAAGAATAACTTTGAGGTGGTTTCGTACCCTACAATAATCTCTTCGTTTGTTCTCCGCTATTAGTGACTTTGGAGTGACTCTTTGTTACACGCTGAGGGATTGTATATGATCTAATTATGTTATCCTTGTTGAGAACTTGCACTGGTGAAAGTATGAACCCTAGGCCTTGTCTCGAAGCATTGCAATACCGTTTTCACTCACTTTTACCAGTTGCTACCTGATACGTCTCCAACGTATCTATAATTTATGAAGCATTCATGCTATTTTATTATCTGTTTTGAATGATTATGGGCTTTATTATACACTTTTATATTACTTTTGGGACTAGCCTATTAACCGGAGGCCCAGCCCATATTGCTATTTTATTGCCTGTTTCAGTATTTCGAAGAAAAGGAATATCAAATAGACTCCAAACGTAATGAAACCTTCGGGAGCGTGATTTTTGGAACGAACATGATCCGGGAGACTTGGAGTACAAGCCAGGGAAGCTTCGAGGAGGCCAAGAGATACGAGGGCGCGCCCACCCTCCTGGGCGTGCCCCCCTGTCTTGTGGGCCCCTCGTGGCTCCCCCAACCGACTTCTTTCGCCTATATATTCCCATATACCCTAAAAGCATCGAATACGAAGATAGATCGAGAGTTCCGCCGCCGCAAGCCTCTGTAGCCACCAAAAACCTCTCGAGAGCCCGTTCCGGCACCCTGCCGGAAGGGGGATCCCTCACCGGTGGCAATCTTCATCATCCCGGCGCTCTCCATGACGAGGAGGGAGTAGTTAACCCTCGGGACTGAGGGTATGTACCAGTAGCTATGTGTTTGATCTCTCTCTCTCTCTCGTGTTCTCTCTATGGCACGATCTTGATGTATCACGAGCTTTGCTATTATAGTTGGATCTTATGATGTTTCTCCCCCTCTACTCTCTTGTGATGAATTGAGTTTTCCCTTTGAAGTTGTCTTATCGGATTGAGTCTTTAAGGATTTGAGAACACTTGATGTATGTCTTGCCGTGCTTATCTGTGGTGACAATGGGATATCACGTGATCCACTTGATGTATGTTTTGGTGATCAACTTGCGGGTTCCGCCCATGAACCTATGCATAGGGGTTGGCACACGTTTTCGTCTTGACTCTCCGGTAGAAACTTTGGGGTACTCTTTGAAGTACTTTGTGTTGGTTGAATAGATGATTATGAGATTGTGTGATGCATATCGTATAATCATGCCCACGGATACTTGAGGTGACAATGGAGTATCTAGGTGACATTACGCTTTTGGCTGATTTGTGTCTTAAGGTGTTATTCTAGTATGAACTCTATGATAGATTGAATGGAAAGAATAGCTTCATGTTATTTTACTACGGACTCATGAATAGATAGAACAGAAAGGATAACTTTGAGGTGGTTTCGTACCCTACCATAATCTCTTCGTTTGTTCTCCTCTATTAGTGGCTTTGGAGTGACTCTTTGTTGCATGTTGAGGGTAGTTATATGATCCAATTATGTTATTATTGTTGAGAGAACTTGCACTAGTGAAAGTATCAACCCTATGCCTTGTTTCCTACCATTGCAATACCGTTTACGCTCACGTTTATCATTAGTTACCTTGCTGTTTTTATATTTTCAGATTAAAAAAACCTTTATCTACCATCCGTATTGCACTTGCATCACCATCTCTTCGCCGAACTAGTGCACCTATACAATTTACCATTGTATTGGGTGTGTTGGGGACACAAGAGACTCTTTGTTATTTGGTTGCAGGGTTGTTTGAGAGAGACCATCTTCATCCTACGCCTCCCACGGATTGATAAACCTTAGGTCATCCACTTGAGGGAAATTTGCTACTGTCCTACAAACCTGTGCACTTGCAGGCCCAACAACGTCTCAAGAAGAAGGTTGTGTAGTAGACATCAAGCTCTTTTCTGGTGCCGTTGCCGGGGAGGTGAGTGCTTGAAGGTATATCTTTAGATCTTGCAATCGAATCTTTTTGTTTCTTGTTTTATCACTAGTTTAGTTTATAAAAGAAAAACTACAAAAAAATGGAGTTAAGCTTGTCTCATACGCTTCATATTTTTAGTATCTTTCGTGAGTATGATGGAAAGGAAAATTGTGCTCAACTGCTAGAAGAAGAATGCATTAAAATGCTTGGTACTAAATCTTTGAATAATGAGCATGATTGCAATGTTGTTAGTATGAACTCTTTGAATATCCATAATACTAATGATGATTGCATTAGTTATGATGAAAATATCTCTTATAAGCATGTCGATTTTTGTGGAGTAGATTGGGTTTGCAAGTACACACCAAATAGGGAAAATAGATATTGCAAGAGGCATAAGTATTTAGAAACTAAAGGGTTGCAAGAAAGTCTTGATGTTTGTGCTCAAAAAATCAATATTTTTCGCGCTCCTTGTGAACTTTCCAATGAACGTGGTCATTTAAATCTCCAATGCAAATTGTTTCATGATCGAATCGTGTCCAAAAATTGTGATAACTTGATTACCCTTGAGCATCATAAATAGCTTAGTCTTCTTTTGGGGTATGAAGAAATGAAACGTATAACTGAGGGTATTCCAAAATTTAATCTTGATAGATGTCTTGATTTTGATCTAGAGAAGATTTATTTGTATTGTGTGGTGAATTGCATTGAAAATCCTTTTATTGCCAATTACCTAAAGAAAGGAAAGCAATTAGAATATGAAGAGAATACTAATGAAAGGGAAGAGACTTCCCAATATCCTCCTATTATTTCTTATGATGAATCAGGTAATGAGGAGGAGCTTTCTATTCAACCAATCTCATCAATAAGGAGCTCAAAGAAGAAGGTTGAACCCACACATAATGTGAAGAAGAAAAAGAAAAGAAGGAGCAACAAAGGTAAAAAGGTATCCTTCCCGAATGATGTTGCTCCTACTACTCATTGTGATGATGATAATTGCTATACTATTGGTGCTATTCATATTTTTAATGATGAGAGTGATTATGCTTATGATATGAAAAGGCCCAAGCTTGGGGAAGCTATGTTTGATAAGGATGAAATATTTGAGAATATATTTGCTGAAATTAATGTTTGTCCCAAGCTTGGGGAAGCTATGTTTGATGAATATGATATTTTTTGTCCCCCAAGTTTTAATGAGCAAATTTATTATGATGAAAGCATGCCTCCTATTTATGATGATTATATTGATGAAAGTCGGTTTGGAAGAGTGTAAAATTTAGGAAGTAGTGATCCCACTATTTTGGAGGATGTTGAATCTTATTGGGATGAATATGAAAGTGGAATTGGAAGAGTGTCAACTTTATTTAGTGATGAATCCACTATTTCGGAAGAGGTTCCAATTGATTATGAGAACAAAGTTGCTATCTATGATGATTATTGTGATGACTTGTATGCTATTAAGAATAATGAAAACCATGAAACTTGTCATCATGATTTTAGTTTTCAATTGGATTATGCCTCACATGATAATTATTTTGTTGAGTTTGCTCCCACTACTATTCCTGAGAATAAATTTGCTTATGTGGAGAGTAGTATGCTTGTAGATCATGAAAAGAATGCTTTAGGTGCTGGTTTTATTGTTTAATTCATTCATGATGCTACTGAAAATTATTATGAGGGAGGAACATATGCTTGTAGGAATTGCAATAATGTCAAGTTTCCTCTCTATGTGCTTAAAATTTTGAACTTATGCTTGTTTTGCCTCCCTATGCTAGTTGATTATTGTTCCCATAAGTTGTTTTCTCACAAAATCCCTATGCATAGGAAGTGGGTTAGACTTAAAAGTGCTAGTCATGTGCTTCATTATGCTTCCGTTATGTTTCAATTCTTATCTTTTATGTGAGCATCATTGTCATCATCATGCCTAGCTAGAAAGGCATTAAAGAAAAGCGCTTGTTGGGAGACAACCCAATATTTACCCTTACTGTTTTTGTGTGTCCACATGATTATGCTACTATATTAATCATGTTTTATAGCTTTTATTTCAATAAAGTGCCAAGTAAGACCTTTAGGATAGCTTACGGTGATAGTTGTGTTGATCCTACTGAAAATCAGAAACTTTTGCACCCAGTAAATTAGTTTTGATAATTCACAAATTTTTGCATCTGATCCTTTTTGCTCTGTATTGGTACACAAATTTCTTAGGATTTCCTCATTTTGTTGGATTTTTGGAGTTCCAGGAGTATACGTTTGATACAGATTACTACAGACTGTTCTGTTTTTGACAGATTCTGTTTTATATGTATTGTTTGCTTATTTTGATGAATCTATGAGTAGTATCGGAGGATATGAACCATAGATGAGTTGGAATACAGTATATATTACACCAATATGAATTTAGAATGAGTTCACTACAGTACCTAAGTGGTGGTTTTATTTTCTTATACTAACGGAGCTTACGAGTTTTTTGTTGAGTTTTGTGTTGTGAAGTTTTCAAGTTTGGGTAAAGATTCGATGGACTATGGAAAAAGGAGTGGCAAGAGCCTAATATTGGGGATGCCCAAGGCACCCCAAGGCAATATTCAAGGACAACCAAGAGCCTATGCTTGGGGATTCCCCGGAAGGCATCTCCTCTTTCGTCCTCGTTCATCGCTAACTTTACTTGGAGCTATATTTTTATTCACCACATGATATGTGTTTTGCTTGGAGCATCATTTTATTTTTTTAGTATTTGCTTGCTGTTATTTATATTAATGTTTTGCATCTTTATTTTCAATAAAAATGTCAATGATAGCCTTTACCTTGCTTATTTTGCTAGTATACATGTTGCTGTTTGAAAACAGAAAGTTTACCGCTGTTGCAAAAATTCCCTAGAAATGTCAGAGAATGATATAATGTTGAAACTTTTTGCATAATGAGCTCTGATAAATCTTCTACAGTGTAGTATTTTTCTCATAATTTTTGGAGTTAGGGAAGTATGATTAATCTTGCATTCTTTACAGACTGTACTGTTTTGGTAGATTGCTGTTATGTCTGCATTGTTTGCATATGTTTGCTTGCTTAATGATTCTATTTGAGGATAGTAGTATTAAATATGCAGGGGCATTTAGTAAGAAATTTTGAATAATAATTTTAGTGATTTGTTACAGTAGAAAATGATAAGGTTTTGCATTGGTTTATACTAACCTATCTCACGAGTTCTTGTTGAGTTTGGTGTGGATGAAGCTTTTGAGAAATATAGAAACCATGATATGAGAGGAATTAAGGAGACACAAAAGCCTAAGCTTGGGGATGCCAAGGCACCCCAAGATAATATTTCAAGAAGTCTCAAGCATCTAAGCTTGTGGATACCCCGTAGGCATCCCACCTTTCTTCTTTAACAACTATCGGTTGAGCCTAAGTTTTTGCTTCTTCACATGAGTTGTGCTATCCTTGCAATGTCATTTTATTTTGTTTTTCTTGTTGATTGAATACAATACTAAGATCTGAAATTCTTTAATGAGAGAGAGTATTCACATAGTTACATAATTATTTAAACTACTCATTGATCTTCACTTATATCTTTTTGGAGTAGTTTTTCATTTACTTGTGTGCTTCACTTATATCCTATGAGTAAGATTGTCATAAATCTGAAATTATATATGTCTCATTTGCTAATCCCATGGGAGTAATGACTTCACATCTAAGAAGTAGAGGTTGTAAATTTATTGAAGGTTAGCAAGCATTGTATTAGTCATTTGAACTATCCTAGACATCTTTTATAATTGTGAGCACTCATTAAGTATGACATGCTAAAGAGTTGATGTGGGACAAGGAAGACAACGTAATGGGTTATGTTTTCTCACATCTCAGTTAAAGTATATTGTCATGGATCATTCAAACATGTTGAGCTTGCCTTTCCCCCTCATGCTAGCCAAAATTCCTTGCATCAAGTAGAGATACTCACTACAAAAAAAGACACATCCGTGACATTTTGGGCCGAACGAATTTTTTTTCTGTCATACATATGACACTTCTATGACAATAATTGTAACAAAACCCGGTATCATCATAGATGTGGTGGGCTCCTACTTCTATGACAAAAAATCATGACAGAAAATGGGCTTTTCGTCCTGGGTGGGCCAGAGACACAGCTGCATGACATTCTTTGGGACGTCCATGACGGAAAAAACCGTGGTAGAAGCGAGGGGGAGGAAAATTTCGGGGAGTTGCCAGTTACGGTGAGAGGTCGGGGGCGGAGTGATGCACGTTTCTCTCATACGTACGCGCGTGTGCGTGAGGCGTTGGCTCTAACTGAAGCCGAGCGAGGCATTGGGCTCTAACCGAACCCGAGCGATTGCACTGCAGGCTACGCGTTACTGAACATGAGCGATCGATCGATGGCTGTTAACTGAACCCAATGGAGCGATTCCTTCGCTACTGCTGCTAACTGAAGCCGATCGATGCTGCCTTTGGGATGAATAGTGAGCGTTGCGGGGGGTTTGGATGAACAGTGAGCGGTGGCGTTGCCTCTGGATGAACAGGAACCCATGGTGTGGAGGGCTGGATGAACAGTAGACGGTGGAGGGGAGGCCGTGGAGGGGTGGTTGAACAGGACCCTGTGGTGTGGAGGGCTGGATGAACAGTAGACGATGGAGGGATGCCCGTGGAGGGGTGGTTGAACAGTAGCCGGTGGAGTAGCGCGCGGTGGAGGCTGGATGAACAGGAGCCCGTGGAGGCTGGAGGAGGTCGACGATGGAGATGAACAGTATCCCGTGGAGTCCCGTTTTGCGGTACGCCACACCCTTCCCGATGAACAGGACCCCCGTTTCGACCGTAGGAGGTCCGTTTCGTCCGTTTTGCGGTACGCCACACCCCTCCCGATCAACAGGACCCCTGTTTCGACCGTAGGAGGTCCGTTTCATCCGTTTTGCGGTACGCCACACCCCTCCCGATCAATAGGACCCCCGTTTCGACCGTAGGAGGTCTGTTTCCTCCGTTCTGCGGTACGCCAGGCCTCGTTTCCATCGCCTATTCTATCCAAGCCGGTTGGCTCCCACGCGTTCTGTTGCCTCCCGATGAACACGACGCATTCCGTTGCCTCCCCATGAACAGGACGCATTCCGTTGCCTCCCCATGAACACGACGCATTCCGTTGCCTCCCCATGAACACGAGCCCTCGCCGTACGTATGCGCGACTAGGCGTTCGAGACCCCGCCCGTATGTACACATACGTGGCCGTATTTTCTTTCTTGCACCCTGGCCGCTGTACGTACGTGTACATGCTACATGCGCACCTCTACTACGACACGTACGCGCCTCTACTACGACACGTGCGCCTCTACATCAACCAGTATATATGTACGTACAAGTTCGCGACTAGAATGACAACGCTACGTACGCTTCGACTAGGTGGGTCCCGACTGTCAGGCAGTTCCTTGCGTGCGAAAATGTAGCTTGTGGGTCCCAGCAGTCAGAGGGGCGAATCATTTTTCTTCCCGGATGCACTTCCTTTGTGTGCGAAGATGTAGCTGGTGGGTCCCAGCAGGCAAATCGTTTTTTTTGCCCGGACGCACTTCATTGCGTGCGAAGATGTAGCTGGTGGGTCCCAGCAGTCAGGGGGGCGAATCGTTTTTTTTTGCCCGGACGCACTTCCTTGCGTGCGAAGGTGTAGCTGGTGGGTCCCAGCAGTCAAGGGGAAACTTTTTTTTGCTAAATATGGTGGCCTGTCCGGTGGGTCCCTGCTGTCAGGTGGAGGAATAATTATTTTGCGCGTAATAAGGAGGCACTTCCTTGCTGCGGCCGTGGACCCAGCTGTCAGGCTCTCCACGTACAGTCCACGTCCGATGGAAGCCATTCCTTGACCATGTTGACCATGCCGCACCGAGAGCACCAGGGCGGTGGACGACAACGAGGCCTAGGAAGGGGACGACGCGGAACCGGGGAAGACGCGGCAGTGGATGCCCATGCGTAGAGGAGTACGAGGGTTCACTGGTTCGCTGCGGTGTGAGGCTGCCGTCGTCGCAGAATAATAGGGGGTGTGGGTGAGTAGAGGGATGGCCTGGCCAGTGGTGGGAGTAGTAGGGGGTGGTGAGGCCTCCGTCGCATCGCAGCCGGCCACGGGAGGCAGGAGCACGAGGCACGACCGGCGCTGGTTTGGGCGGCTGGAGCAAGAAGAACAGAGGTTGAAGAAGCACTACGGCCGTTGGATGGACATCGTACTGTCACTGGAGCTAGAATTGTGCATATTGACTAAGTTGACAAAGCCCTCCGTCCCCATCAACTTAGTAGGCCCACAAGTCAGCCTGCCACTATACTGGGTCCCAGCTAACAGGGGGAGTATTCATTTTTTTTATGCGTAATAAGGAGGCACTTCCTTGCGTACGAAGATATAAGTGGTGGGTCCGAGCTGTCAGAGCCGGCTGCGGGGAGGAGGGAGCAGGCAGTCCCGCCGGCGCATGTTTGAGCGGCTAGAGTAGGAAGAGCAGAGATTGAAGAAGCACGACGGCCGTTGGATGGCCATCCAACAGTCACTGCTTGTGCGTCAACCATTTTTTTAGGAAAGCCTCAAATCTGTGGAAAACAGCATACAGCCCATCTGCCATTATTTGGATAATTTACAACCCATTTGTTAATTCTTAAGGTTTTTTTGGAGCCCATATACTTTTTGTTAGCATTAAAGCCCATATACTTTTTGTTAGCATACAACCCATCTGCCATTATTTAAATAATTTACAGCCCATTTGCTAATTCTTAAGGTTTTTTTGGAGCCCATATACTTTTTGTTAGCATTAAAGCCCATATTGTGGCCACGGTTAAAAACTTATACGAAATTTTGCATATTTCGGTGCGGTCTGAACTGTTTTTAATCCCGAAATTTCGACTCACATTCAAACTAATTTTAAAAATAAATGTATATCAATATAAAATCCAACAAATTCTCCATGCATAAAAATTAATGTAATTTAAAATCTTGAAATGAAAAAAAGATATTTGAAACTAACTGCCGGTTTGATGTGTTTTAAAAATGTGCAGCCCATTTCTCATTATTGATGGGCCATTTTCTCGGCCAGCCGAATGAAAGCTCTCCTCGTCTTGAAAGATTTGCAGCCCAACAGGCCTGACAAAGCGACTTACTTGGCAAATCACAAAAAAACTGGGCTATGGCCGTGGACCCAGCTATCAGCCTCTACACGTACAGTACTCTCCCGATGGAATGTCGTTGACCACATTGACCATGCCGCGCCGAGAGCACCAAGGCGGTGGATGACGGTGAGGCCTAGGAAGGGGATGATGTGGAGCCGGGGAAGACGCGGTAGTGGATGCCCACGTGGAGAGGAGTACCAGGGTTCACTGGTTCGCTGCGGTGTGAGGCTGTCGTCGCCGCAGGGCCTGGCTAGCAGTGGGAGTAGTAGGGGGGATGAGGCCTCAACGACAGCATAGCCGGCCACTGGAGGCAGGAGCAGGCGGTCTCCCCGGCGCTCGTTTGGGCGGCTGGTGCAAGAAGAGCAGCGATTGAAGAAGTAGCAGGACCGTTCGATTCAAATCCAATGGTTACTGCTGCTAGAATCGTTTGTTTACTAAGTTGACAAGCCCTGTGTACGCGTCAACGTAGTAGGCCCATAGGCCAGCCTCCCAACTAGTGTGCCCTAGATGTCAGTGGGAGGAATCATTTTTTCGCATAATAAGGAGGTAGTTGATTGCGTGCGGCCAGGCCAGCGGAGGGAGTAGGGTGGATCGTGGAAGCCTGCGCAGCATGACAGCGGGCCACAAGAGGAGGGAGCAGGCAGTCCCGCCAGCGCTAGTTTAGGCGGCTGGAGCAGGAAGATCAGAGATTGAAGAAGCACGGCGGCTAGAATCGTGTGTTCACTGACAAAGCCTTGCGTAAACAAGTCAGCCTCAAAATATGTGGCGTGTACAGCCCATTTTCTATTATTTTTATAATTTTTACTCATTTTCTAATTCATATGGAATTTATTGCAGCCCGTTTTCCATTTTTAGAATTGCCGGCCATTTTCTGGTCAGTACCAGGGTCAAAAAATTAACTAAATATGTGGGAAATTTTTGCTGGGGAACGAAATATTCTTAATCCAAAAATTAATAGCCATACTAAAACAAATTTAAAAATAAGTTAGTACTATGTCATGTTAAATCCAATGAAATACGTATAAGATATCAGTGAAGAACAAAATTCAAAAAAAACTAATATCCCATTTGCTCGTCTTGAAAGATTTGCAGCCCAATAATTCAGAGAAAACAAATAGGCCTAGCTTGGGTATTCTTCAAAAAGAAATACTGGGTTACCTATTTTCCCAAAGAACTGGTGCATGAGCATTTAGCTTTATTTGTTTACTTATTTATGTTTAGGGGACCATGAGCATATACCTGGGCCGGATTCATGTGAGAGCGTCCCTTCCAGTTAATTATGGGCTTCTCTATTGGGCCTTCATCAGTGGGTTGCATGTTATCAACAAGTGGAAAATGTGTTTCGTACGAAAAATAGTATGAGCTACGTACGGTACGAGGCACTAAAGGATCGAACCGTGCAACGACTTCCAAAACATTGTGTTTGTCGTTCTAACAACACATTTATATTCAACCAACAGACGAAATATACTACTGATTGTACATTGAAAACAGCAGCAGCAACAACCAGGGTTGGGGGTGCAACAGAAGCAGTAAGCAGGCCAGAAGAGTGAAGACGCAGCTCTCTCTTCCAAACCAAACATCAGCCATCATTACAAAAGGGCTACCAAAAAAGAACAAGTGTATGCATCAAACTAAATAAAGATCCTACTACACCAAGTGTACGCATCTAACTAACTGGCTCAGTTAGACGTTACAATTTATTAAGCTGTGGAGATTGGCTGACGGCTTGAACGAGATGGGTGCTTGACGGGGGAAACTCCAGCCAGCAGGTCGAAGTCTGATACTTGCGAACCTCTCTCCTACTTTGGGATGCAGAGCATGGCGGCACATATCAGGGTATGGTGCATGCAGAGACGCATGGTACGCTGTGTACACACAGTTTTGCCTGATGAACGAAACCGCGCTGCCATCATGATCCTTGCCGTCGGTTATCTCCTGGTTAATCGGATAATTTAGTCCAACAAACAGAGAGCATGTGCCAAGGCTACTTACCAGCCTCCAGTCAAAAATTCCTAAAGGCCCAGAGAAGCTGGGATCCTACTCAAAGATCTTGCAGTGACTGTGATTGTATTCCGCGAAACAACACGTCCGGTACGTGCGAACGATCATCAATCTTTCGCCGTCGTCTGATCGAGCCAGGAACCGCCTGCAACTGCCATGCCGCTTTTCTTTGAAAGGTTCTGGGATTAGGAAGGGTAGGGACACCAGGCGGCCTACAACATCATATCAAGTTGGAGTCAAATAAAAAAGGGCTCTTGATTTAGTCAATCTTAAGAACAGCATGTTATGAGCATGACTATTTTTTCAGTAAATGTTGACAGTAATATAAGCAAGCCATCATGATATCATAGGAAAGTAGCATACTGCTGTAACAACCGTTTGTAGCGATGACTAGAGTAGGCCAGCAATACATCCAGCCATAGAAGGAGTCGACAGCGTAAATGAAGCCCTTGTGTTCAATGGCATCAGAGAACCATGGAGGATGTATGATCCTGCGATGGACGTGCAGATGTATCCACTTACCGCAGTGACCTCTCAGATAGGCGAGACCGCGGTTGAAGAATGCAATTAGCCTAAAATCTTTATAATTCCTAGATCTTGTGGGCACTTGGCAGATTACAACCTTGAGCAAATCAAACTTGGTATCATGTTGGCTACTGTAAGATTCCGAGTATTCTGGGCTGCGGTGCCAAAGCAGTGCAGTGTTAATCGAAGGAAGGGGGATCAATCGCCGGGTGTAGACCTCCGCGAGCATCCAGCTGCCGCGACCGTCGACGAGCACCACCCAAGACATGTTCATGCCGACCCAGTACATATCATTAATGTAGCTGAGGCTGACAGGGATCAGATCGCAGTGAAGGGGGTTGATGCTCGCCACCCTACGATCATTATGCTGCGTGACACGCTGTTTCTGAAGATCAGGCAGCATCAGCAAGCAAGGAGCTGGCTTAAAAAGCTCTGGCCTGAGGGCTTTGAGTAAACGGTACAGCCCCGACGAGCACGCGATGAGCGGCATGGTACTGAGATTGTCCACACGCGAAACAATGAGCTTGATTACCTCTGTGGGGAGCGAATTCTAGCCACTCTTTCGGCGGACGCTGCTCGGTTCTGCCATTGTTAGTGCTTGGGTTTCGGACGAGGGGGTGAGGCGCCTTAGCGGGGATGGAAGCTTGGACAAGATTATGTGCGGACAAAGATGGAGAAGCGAATATGTGCTGCGGGAAGTGGACAGGTGATGATGACTACAGCATGCCACTTGACTTACGAGACACATACCAGCAGCGTAGGGTCATATCGATGCCAGACAACTTGCTTGAGTGATCACAGTACTAGTACTCCCTACAGTACCTACTACAGTACTATGCCCTAGCTTGCTAGAGTAGAGTAGTAGAGTAGGACTCTGCTCTACTACTAGCACCGGAGGAGTAGTATATTCTAATCTAAAATAGTTACAAACTTCGATGCCCAATCATGGAACGACTACGAACCGTGCTCAAAGACCGTGTCTACATGGTGTTTGGACTTATATGCAAAAAAAATAGCAAGATGCCCGTGCATTGCACGGCACACCATCATCACCAACTCGGTTTTTTCTCTACTCCTACTCCTATAAAAGACTCAGTTGGTGATGATGGAGGCGAGGAGGCATGTTCAGCCGGGCATGCAGCGGACGGTGTAACACTATTCGATTTGTTATAAAAAAATTACTTGTAGAGATAGAGACATAGGGAGGAGCACGAGGTAAGGCCTTATCTGTAAATGTGGAGAGAGGTGCGGGTATCTTTTGTAAAATTGTCATAGTTGGCTTTATATCCGTCAGATATAGATCGGACGGTCTATATTACAAGATGGCAGGCAAACCATCATCACCAACTCGGTTTTCTATAAGAGTAGATATATATAGATGGCATGGTTAATATTACTTAATAGTATAGCCAACTGTTGACTATAAGAAAGTGCCATGTCATCTGTAGCCAACATGTATAACAATCGATACTCAAAAACTAATTCTTAAAGATCATTTCTTGCAAAGCACAATAAGTGTTATTTCTTCACATGTTTTGGATGCAGGTTGAACAGTTGAACGCTTTTGTTTGCAAAAGATACCTTTTTATCTATTTCACCCGGATGTTTGTGAGCTCTAGAGATGAGATAATATCCGAAGAAACCTATCGATACCCGTTACACATGAGATGACCCCCACATCCTTTGTCAAAATAAACAACTCCCCCCGATCAATGCATTTCACTCTTAGGTGCAACGCACGGGCACCTTACTACTATAGATTAGTACGACCAAAAATTGAACTAACATTATATATAGTACGATAAATACTGATGCATGTCACCTAAAATTATATCATTCAAAACTATGTTCAAATACGAATCCAACGATATAGTTTTTGTTGACATGCACTAACATTTTGTCAGTTAAATCTTTAGTCAAATTCAATGGGGGACTAATGAAGCACGACCGATGTAGTACAAGTGTAGAGGGCGGCGCTGCACGGGAGTCTCACCTCTCACCCCACTCGTGGCGCGGCAGTAAAGCCGTCATATCACAAAACCCAACCACTCCCAGTAATAAATGGCCTGGTAAAATAAACGGACAAGGAACCATCACATCCCTCCGTCTTTTTTGCATTTCATCTCTCTGCATTTACTTTCTCCGATTCATCTCCCACGCCCGATCCCTAGCTACTACTCCTAGGGCCAGTTCTTTTGGCGGCTTCCCTACCTTTTCCCACAAGACTAGTCATAGTGGAGAGTAACAATAAGGCGCCTCACTCATTTATTTGGGCTTCTAAACTACTACTCCGTCCTGGTTTATTCCTCACCATTGTAATTTGTGCTAAATTTTGACCAAAGATTTAACTGATAAAATGTTACTCAAAACACTTAGGCGCGGTGCATCTACGTGTGTAAGTCATCTTACGAAAACCAAATAATCCGAAAACACTTAGGCGCGGTGCATTAACTTCTACCTCGTTTCTTGTTTCTTGACATATCAACCAATAAGAGATAAAGAGTGTGCATGCTTTTAATGACTTGAGATATCAAACACGACATGCAATGGTTAGTTCATTGCATGCAATACTATTAATTAGCAAATAAACATTAACGTTTCTCGTTTTCTCCTCCTCCTTGGTCACGGTGCACAGAGAAATAACCACAGAGAAGGAAGCTAAAAGTAAATGATCAAACGAGCATTTTTGCATTTGTTTTGCATTGAATCGTTTCACAAGCTTGACTAGTGTTGTTTTTCCACTTTTACAAAAACCGCATCGTAATGTTCAAACGTGCATTTGCACGTACATAAGTAATAGTAGTACTCCCTCCGTCTAGGTGTACAAGTCTTCCCTCCTTCTTGGTCACCGTGCACAACCAAAGATGACTTATTCACCTGGACGGAGGGAGTAGCACAGTCTGCAAGCATATATCGAGAGAGACGTGTAGTCCGATAGTATATAGTAAAGTTTGTGCTATATGCACGTACTTGCAAAATGCGTAATAATACACAACGTTTCCAAACTTTCCCTTTTACATACTTAATTAAGGACACTAAAATTCCTGAACGTCGGGATTTATCATTTGCGTCCCAAAACTAATGAGATCGCCTTATGAAACAAAATTTATACTCCTCCTAAAAGCCACGGCGCTCGCAGGAGCGCTTGCGGCGCGCCACGAGTGCCCTGGTGCGCGGCCGTTTCCCAGCGCGCCGACACAACGCCTCTTCCTCAGCCCGCAACTTGCGAGGTGATGATTGGCGGCTTGCCGGCGGGCGAGCGCGATCTCACCGGTGTGGTGACCTGACGCCAACAGGTACTCCTCCTGGCTGGAAGCATGCACCCGGTCCACGTACCGCCAAGCGTAGATGAGGCGCTTGGGCCCTACTGCACTCAGGGCGTCGGCACGGGCGTCCTCTGCCACCCTCACGGCCCTCGCATGAGCCTTCTGCCAAAGAACCAATTGCTTGACTCTCTCGGACATGACATAGATCTCCCAGAAAGCTTGTTGCGCGGTGCGCTTCTCTTCCTCGGCCTTCTTCTCCGCCTCTATTTTGGCGCGCTCTGCTGGAGGCAAAGCCTCCCACAAGGCGACATCCATTTCTTTCCAAAGCTCCTCAAGGCTGGGGGGGCTCAGCGGGCGGCGCGGCGTTCTCCTCGTAGCAGGGAGCCGATGCGTCCTCCGACGCGCGTGCCGGCGAGATTGAGAACACCGACGCGTCCACCTCGACGCGTTGCGGCGAGGGCGGAACGCCGACGTGTCCTCCTCGACTAGTGGCAGCGAGGAATGGAACGGCAATGCGTCGCGTCACGGCGAGGAGTGGAACACCGACGCGTCCTCCTCGACTAGTGGCGGCGAGGAGCGGAACGCCGACGCGTCCTCCTCGACTAGTGGCGGCGAGGAACGGAAAGGCGACGCGTGACTGTCCGCGTGGTGCAACGAGGGGCTCCTATGGCTTGGGAGGGGAGATGCCATGGTGGTCGACGTGAGAGGGAGGGGGAGGAAATAGCGATGAATGTGAACGTGAGGGGGAGGAGATAGCGATGTTGTGGGAGGCGCAGTATTTATAGCGAGCAATGGCACACCTACGTAAGATATGGACTGAGCTGCACTGACTTAACTGCAGGTCCAGTTTCGTCACTGCCATGTGGGCCAGTACACTGCTGGGCCCGTATGTCAGTGACCCAATGCACCTGAAGTTAAGTAAAAGCTACGTGGGCATATTTGTTGGAGTAAATTACGGGGGAGTGAAGGGGTGGAAATATTGCTGGTCACAACGGATTAGACGAGCGTGGGGGGAGGAGAGTCATGCATGCTGATTTTTTCACACGGGGTGGAGTGGTGGGACCGCCGGAGGGAGAAGGAGGGTTTGGCAGGCATATTGTTTCCACACATGGAGAGGAAAAGATTTGGAGACGAATGGGCTTCCTGCAGGTATGGGGAACGGTGCATAATAAGTCATCTTGCATGCCAGGCTAGGTATAGTCTCAAGTCATTAAAAACATACACGCCCCACACATGTTCATATTTCAAGGTGCACTAAATTATTGCATGCGATGATTAAGGCTGGCCATCATGGTGGTATCTTAGCTGGTACATGGGAATAGCAAACATGCTGATGTGGCAAAGAATTAAAGAAGAGAGGGGGGTTAGACTAACTAGTGTTCATGCATGCATTGGTAAACACAATTTTTTGTGAAGAACGACAGCATTAGTTGAGTACTTTTGCAGACTTCAAAAACTATTCCACCACCTCTACTATCTTGCTAAGAGTAGGTGAAATTTTTGAGTCGAGCCCTTTAAACTAGAAGGGAGGTAGTGGTACTCTAATAGCTAGGTGTGTAAGTCATCTTATGAAAACCAAATAATCCCAAAACACGTAGGTGCGGCGCATTAACTTCTACCTCGTTTCTTGTTTCTTGACATATCAACCAATAAGAGATGAGGGTGTGCATGCTTTTAATGACCTGAGACTATCAAACATGACATGCAGTGGTTAGTTCATTGCATGCAATACTATTTAATTAGCAAATAAACATTAATGTCTCTCGTTTTCCCCTCCTCCTTGGTCACGGTGCACAGCCTAAGATGACTTACTCATCTAGACGGAGGGAGTATCAACATTCACAATGTCAAATCAATATTTTTACACTCATTATAAAATGTAGTTCTTATACTCATTATAATCAGTATTGTAGATATTGATATTTTTAGTATAAATTTGGTCGTGGGATTTCATTGATGCATGTCAAAGCGTGGAGGAAGCGGAGCTTAGGGCTTGCATTGCCGGTCTCTACATAGGTATTTCTCTTCATAATCCTGTAATTTTAGAGACTGATTGCGCTTTTGTGGTAGCGTCTCTTGCATCGGGGGACTATGACAGGTCTGCTATGCGTGACCTGAAGATGAAAGCGTTGAGCATCTCGAAGTTGATCAACAATCTTCAATTGTCAAAGATTAGCCGTTCGGCCAATAAGGTGGCACACTTAATCGCTAAGTATAGCTTTGACAATAGATTAGATGGTATTCTTGTAAATAACGTACCGCCCTGTGTGGTGAATATTGTATCGAATGAGTGTACTAGTGTGGCTGGTTAATTAATATAAGGTGGTGTTTAAAAAAAGTATATATTTGGTCAAACACTTTGCAAACGGTTGACGGGAGTAAAAAGGACCAGAGGGAGTATCATGCATGCGGAGTAGGCAAAAAAATTGCTCATTTTTAGCCGGTCGAAGTCTCAAAGGGCGTGACCGCGCGAGGGAGGCGAAGGTCGTGGGAGGCACGACGGTTGACGGAATTAAGTGAAGTTACATCCACGCGCCGGCATGGCGTGCGAACAGGCAGAAGCTATACCGTCAGGCCTACGATATGGGTCTAGTAGACATGACATCTAGTGGGTCCCGCATAGTTCTCGAGAACTCTTTGGGGGCTTGCAGCCGTTTATCCACCGGGCAAGCCAGCAACCCCATGCCGTTCGCACGCCCTACTCGTCCCCGTCTTCTACCTCACAACAGTTCGCTCCCAGTCGTCCCGTCCTTTCACATTAGTTCGCTCCCAGTTTTTGCGGGGTACAACAGTTCAACTTCTCCTAACCCTCCTCCAAAATCCATGGCCTCCCAAATCTCCATGGTCGCCGCTGAGTACCAGGTTAGAGCCATCACCGGCGATCAGTTCATCGTCATCTACACACGTGGATCCGCGACGGTGAAAGCATGGCTTGCTCGCTTCCTACGCATGTTCAACAGTTCAACGGATGAGTGGGTCGCTGGGCTAGATGTTGAGTACACCACAGTCCTGGGACGAGAGAAGGATCTAAAGGACGAAGAGAGGAAGAAGCCCGCCGTGATCCAGGTTTGCGTACATAATGTTTGCTTGGTCTACCACATATGCCATGCCGACGTTGAGTGCCAGGATTTTAAGAACTTCCTCAAGGACAAAAGAGTGAAATTCGTTACTGTAGGCTTTAAGAACGACAAAGAAGTCCTACGTCGGATAGGTCTCGTTGTAGGCCAGCCCTTTGATCTCCAGAAGGCAAGCCTGGTGTCCTCCTCTCAACCTTCAATGCTGACCCTGGCAGCAGCCATGATTGATCCTTCGTACGCTAAACTTAAGAAACCTCATCACGAGTTTCATCATGCATGGGAGTCGAAGACATTAGATGAAGATCACATCCTGTACGCAGCAACGGATGCCTACCTTTGTTTAAATATCTACATGGGTTGGATGAAGAAGCAGAGCCCAGTGTCCGGTTCAAGCAAAGAAGCGTCGGTGAAGAGGAAGAGGAAGAGGGACGAGGACGAAGTCGAGGACGTGGACTCGGACTCCGAGTAGGTGGCAGTGACGTCGCTCATGATGGTTCTACTTCAGTGTCAAGCTGACTAGTTGCTTAGTTTATTTTCAAGGGTGTATTGTGCTAAGGCCCCAGCAGAACTATGTTTATGTTCTTTCTTGTTATTTGAACTGTTTAGTACGTAGAGTAGTACTAGTGCTATGTCTTACTACTGTTCTTCTTGTAGTTGGTACTACTGCTCGTACCTTCATGTTCCCACTGTAGTTAATACGTCCGTACTAGTAGTATAATTTGGGTCAGCCGATTTGTGAAAGAAGTTCGACAGAGCGAAGGAAGAAGACGGCAGAAGAGGTGGAAGAAGCCCTTCTAGCCATCCATGTTGCATCAAACGGCTCACATGAGTTGACTGACCCAGGATCCACGTGGCATTCAAGGTCTCAAAGGTAGATTCCGCGTCCGCACTCGGTTTGCGGGCTCGACGCGCGCGCGACCGGCTTCCGCCGCGACAGCCACCATGCGCGCCTCCTCCGCGCAGGCGGAGACGACAATGACACGCTAGTTCCTCCTCGCCGGCGTGCTAGAGCACGCGCTCGTCCTCCTCTTCGTACGCTGTGTGCATAGACGCGGCTCCACTAGCTGCTCGCGTGCTTGGCAAAGGGGCATCATGGCGAAGAGGGACTGCAGACGACGTGAGCGGGCGAGCCTTCGGCTTCATGGCACAGGGATGGCGGCGACACGGTGGTGATGGGCGAGAAATTATTGGCCGGAGCAGGCGGGCGCCGGCATGCGCAACGGCGGGCGGCATATTGATGAGTGCGCGTATGGGAACTAACTTTAGTTTTATATGAGGTTGGTCAAACTTAAAAGAAAATTGTACTAGTACACGTAAACATTAGACTTAGGTAGCGCTTTTTTTTGAAGTTAGTACCACAGCCGCGATACGGAATCCTGTGCAAGCGCGTGAACCGCGGCCGCGCGGTCGATCGAACGGTGCGTCACCATGTCGCGCTCGAAGGACATCCACCGAACCTTTTTGTGTGTGTGTGAAAACAATCCTCGAATATTACTCAACTTTTTTTTCCTGGGAAAGTTCTTGACGCTGCAATATTTCCATATATTTGAATTTAGCTCCAGTTTGTGTTTATTTGGATTTGGACGTTTTAGGTGCGCCCTAGTTTTTTAATACTTATTTTGTGTGTGTGACTGAGAGAGAACGTGTGTATGTGTCCATATGTGTGTTGTGGCGGAAGGGCAATGTGGAGACGGTGTGCGTGTGATACAGACATAGAGAGGTGTGAATGTGCAAACGATCATGCATGAGTGAGACATAGACAGATGCCGATACATTGTGTATACATGAGAGAACGGTCTTCTAGTTTACTTGTGTGTGTGAGAGAGAGAGAGGGAGAGAGAGGGAGAGGAGCATCCGTAACACAACAACCATCTCTCTCAATTCGTCCGTCCCTCGCACGATCGCATGCAACATATGCATCAACCCGCACATTTTGACACCCTCACTCAGCCCCTGCCCCCTCAAGGCCCGCGCAATCTCTTCGTGAATACCCATTTCTCTCCTTAGGTTTGTTTTCGCTCAATATCTGACACACACACGCACACGCACACGCACGCACACACACACGCAGCACAACACACACACACACACACACTCCCCCGAGCACACAATTCATCCCCATCCAAGGTTATACGGCGACCACTCTCGCTTGTGCTTCTTTGCACCCCAACATGCACAACACCTCAATCTTCAAAGAGGGCATCGAGCAGATCGAAGACGGCGACCACACCGTGCTAGAGAATGCGGGGTCATTTGGAAGCAGGGTGATGTGACAATGGCTGACTGACTCCTCCCCCCCACCCTCTCTCTCTCTCTTGCACAAAATTACCAATCCCTCTCTCCCCCGCACAAAATTGTCAATCCCTCAACCCATGAGATCCTTCCCCTCTCGTCCATGTTTTTCCAGCTCTCTCATCAAACA
The DNA here is from genome assembly GCF_018294505.1 of Triticum aestivum. NCBI lineage: Eukaryota > Viridiplantae > Streptophyta > Magnoliopsida > Poales > Poaceae > Triticum > Triticum aestivum. The sequence continues at coordinate 456,926,696 of NC_057806.1, read as the reverse complement.
TGTTGTCTCTTCTCCTTCCACGTATACAGAATCACGTATATTACATGTCTCCATCTTTCTCATAGACCTAACTTCTTCCTCTCTTTCTCTCTCTCTCTCTCTCTCTCTCTCTATGTGTGTGTGTGTGTGTGTGTATGTCTCGTTAGGTTTGTCTCCTACTCTCTCATCCACATACATACAATCTTTTCCGCCCTATCTGCTCCATCTTCAAAACCTCTCTCTGCATGTTTCATTCACACAATGGGATATGTCAAAATGTTGCTTCTATAATGGTTGATGTAGAGTTTTGGTTGTTTTTGTTGCATCCTACAAAGTAATAACTATGAAATGCATTTAGATTCTCATTTGACTTGGGATTATGCGAGTTTGAGCATGTTGTGAAGTACTATAGACCTTGTATACATCTTGGGATTCGACAATGATTGTAACTATTGAATTGTATAGACCATTACATTTGAAGTCAATAGCCTAATATATTTATTTCACAATTTCAACAAATGATTAGTTCACTACAAACTAAGAAAACAAATGTGTACTCCCTCTGTTTTTGTTTAAGTTCGCGTATTAGCATTGGTCAAAGTCAAGTTTTGTAAACTCTCAGAAAGCTTATAACAAAAAATATTAACATATACAATAACAAATAAATACCATTAGATTCATTATTGAATGTACTTCCACATCATACATATTTGTTATGGTAAATGTTTATATTTTTATATAAACTTGGTCAAACTTTAGGAAGTTTGACTTCGGTCAAACCTAATATCCAGAGTTTACTACTACTACTCGCTAGTTGCATAGCCGAATCACTCAAAACGCCACACGGGGAGTCCAGTGTCACAAAATTTTGAGGTCGGCGGGAAAGTCTCCCGCGACCCTGATTCGAGCAGTGGGAAGTTACCATCATAGCCTTCGGAACAGGCCTACATACGACGCTTGGTAGGGGGCTGTTTTCGTAACTTCAGGTTCACCATACCCAGCCAGCCCCACCCCGGCACCCAGAGTAGTACACCTGAATACTCCCCATTTTCTATCCCCACCGCAAAATAGACTTCTCCACGGCACCGCAGCCTTCGTGCTCCTCCCCTTTACATCGGCGCACTCGTCCACCGCAGCGCATCTGCCTCATCAACGACCTCATACGCCGCACTGGAGCCGGTCCACCGTCGTCATCGTAGACGAAGCCTCTTCCCCGGCATCGTCTTCCACGGTCTCGGATCTGCTTCCCAGAAGCCGACGCCAAGCGTAGAAGTACCATCGTCGTGGACAATGAACCGACTCCTGTTGCCGACCATGACTAACAGAGGCCGCCGTGACCATCGTTCTCCTCCTCGATTGGTAATGTGTGTATTGAATCACTTAGCAGTACATGTGCAGTTCCAATTTTGTTCATACCTACCCTTCAATTTTCCTGGGTGCTATTGTTCCCGTAAAAGTAATTGGTTATAGCCTCCATTGTCCAATAGAATATCAGCTTGTAATTGTGTGTCGCTCCTGCATCACGCTGTGCTTGGGTAGGTTTTTCATCTGCAACCAGCAGTGTGGCAAATGATGGAAAAGTTTTTAGAACTAGCAAGATGCCCATGCGTTGCATGCATCAAGATGCATTTGTATGAGTAGTTTATCTTGTGGGAGAAAAGGATGAACGAGGGAAGGCCTTATTTGCAAATCTGGAGAGGGGTATGGGTATCTTTTTGAAAAATTCTCATTTGTTTCCTTCCTATTTGTCAGATATAAATTGGACGGCCTATATTGCAAGAAAAAAAATTAAACAGTAAAGGAAGTAGAGATAAATATTAAATATTAAATAAATATAACCGTAGAGAAGAGAGTAGAGACAGCAGAGACGTCGGGAAAGGATCGCGCGCGCGCGGGAAAAAGCGGCCGGGCGTGCGCTAGTTTTGGCGTGCGGCGTCCGACGCGCTTTATAAAATCCAACGCCCTCCCATCGCTCTGTGCCTTGCCACCGCTCTATGCCTCGCCACCGCTCTCTCCCTGCTCTTTTTTGCCTCGCCGCCGCCGCGCCACCATGCCGCCGCGTCGCCGGGAAACTTGGGGATACCGCGGCATCCGCGCGCGCCCCTCCGGCGGCTTCTCCGCCGAGATCCGGTTCCGCAGGATGCGCCTCGGCCTCGGCAATTTCAACACCGCCACCGATTCCGCCCGCGTGTACGACGCGGCGGTGTGGCGCCTCCGGTGGCCTCATAGAACATTGAACTTCCCCAACGTGCCGACGCGGGAGCGGGCGCAGGAGCTCGCACCTCTGTCGCGGCTTAGCACCGACGAGGATCGTCGCGACAACCGGAGGCGGGAGCACCGTCTCGGCGTCGCCGAGATGGACGAGGAAGCCATCGCGCTGTGGCGCCAACACTTCCCGCAGGACATCATCAACGAGCGCGAGTTCTACGCGCAAAGGAGGGCGGAGAGGGATAAGAGGAGGGTGGAGCAAGCCGCCTATCGCGAGGACAAGCGTAGGCGAAAAGCGGACGCTCAATTCAACATGAGGCTAGGAGCAGCGTCACCCTGGGAATCCGACAATGATCGGTATCTTCACGCCTATAGTCAGACGTCGGAGGAGGACATCACCGAGGAGCAGTGGGACGACGAGGAGTAGTTGAATTATATTTTTTGTATCTATCTATGCTGAGAACTATCCTCTACTCTCTAGTATCTACTTCTCGATCTCAGCACTGTAAACGCTTTTTTAAAGCGTCGCGCATTGCGATTCTGTTGGAGATGCTCTAACATGGCAGACGAGTGCTTTAATGTTGCCCACAAGATGCGCGAGTATTACTAGTAGTATTTTTCTTGCCATGTTGAGATTTTGAAACCACGAGTGTGAACATGCAGAGGAGCAATGAAGACCAAACACGGGATATTCAGGACATCTTCAAGGAGCGTGGCAAGTTAAAGAGGAGCTGAACCGAACTTGTAAAACGAGCTTTGGTAAGTAACACCCTTGCAATTACTTTCGTTTAGCCTCGTGTTCTTCGATGTGTATATGTTGTAGTTTCTGTTTCTCTTAAGCGTGGTGTTCTTCAATGTGTAATAAGAACAGTCTTAATCATCCTAATGCTTTCATTTTTAACTTGATGTAGGAAGTGGGTGTTCTCACCGTGTAGTCTGTTTTTATATTTCTTTTCCTTTTGAATTCACTTCTCCGAGTTCTGTTTATCTGGCTTCTACTAAATGGATTTAGGTTTCTCTGAGTATTGATCTAAAAAAGAAGTAACTTCATGCCAGGATGCAGTTCCTGCGAGGAGGGAAGTAAGGTCAACCTCGAGATCATGTTTCCAAAATGAGGCTGGATTACACACAAGGTGCCAGTTCCCTAATGATGCTGGATTAGACACAAGGTGCAAATTCCCAGATGATGCTGGATTACACACAAGCCAGCTGGAGTCGTCAGTTGTTCGTGTCCTCGTGGCATTAGTAAAGGCTGAAAGAAAGCGTGCAGCAGCCCTTGAGAATGTAGCTGAGTTCTTGAAGAAGCGAAAAGAGCAATCAGATGCACTCTTCACCCAAGCCAAAGAAGAGATGGAAGAAGCCAGAAATAAGCTACCAGAGGCAGAGCAGGCTAGGCGTCTCCTGCTATCTAAAACTGTTGTCAATACAAAATTTCCTTCATAATAGCTAGGTTCAAATGTTTATCCAGTCAGCATGCCTGTTGTGATGTCTGTGCATCTACCGATGTGGCACAAAATGTTTTTTTCGGGTCATGTAATAACAACAATTACTTTCCAAACAATAACAGACGAAGCATTGGACAAGGTATAGTTCACGCGCAAGCCCGACATTCCAAGTCCAACTTCCACATCAAACTCATGTTCACAGATATCTGCACATTCATACATAATGTCCACAACCATGATTCACTTCAAAGCCAAAAAAATGTGAGGAGAGTTATAAATAATGAAAAACCTCTACTAGTTCTTGCTACCAGTGCGAGCACAACAAGTCAAGACCATGCGTAAATTAATTATATTTTAGTCATTTTTTGTGTTCTAAAATGCCTGCCGGCTCGCGGAAGGACGTGTTGCCGGCACACGCGCGGATTCAATGAAGGCAGGCGGGGCAGTCTTAAGCTGGTTGCACGTGGCGAGGAGGCTTGCTCAGCCGGGCCTGCAGCGCGTGCGGCCCTCTTGGCCGACGCGCTAGTTCAATGCCTGTGCTATGAGAGGTCGCGTCCGTGTCAGAGCAATCACTCCCTCTAGTCCTTTTTTGTTTGGGTATAACAAAATCTCGTTTTCCATTCACATTTTACAAGTAAAATTGTGGACAAACTTTGACCCAAAGTACGATGGGGACTAGTAAACCAGAATGGAGGTAGTAGTTTTTTTTAATCAAAGAAGGGTTTCCCCTTCCGATTACTGAAAACCAGCATCTAAATCTAAACCATAGTATTTGCCCTAGAACTACCAGGTTCAACATCTCGTAACATAAACCCATACAACCATATGCCAAGGAGGTACGTAGTACTATGAATTCCATTTTCGCTCCATACCAATCGTTCTAAAAACTACTTACTACTTATAACGTGCCATTTAAAATCGGAACTCTTAACCCTGCTAAAAAATGATATTTTAAATGTGGCTACTCGGTCTGTGGCAACTGGCGAGCCACCACGCTCCAAGTCGTTCACATGTGGTCCCGACCATCAACTCCTACAAAGGTGCTCCACCACGTACCCGATACCCGCGAATGCAGCAATCATGCACCTAGGGTTTTAGGGTTTATTTGTTAACGTCGCCTTTACGTAACACTCATGTGTGCGAGACAGCGAGAGGCCGACTGCGTGCGTGCGCCTCTTCTCTTTGTATATGTACTCCACCGTTTGTCTGGTGTCCAAAAAATTATAATAACTACTAGCAATGTGCCAATGCGTTGCCACACGATCAAAGTAGATTAATACATATTCACCGATTTGATAGAAAAAAAGTCTAGTTTTGAAATACGTATATCACTAAAAATATGTGATGTTTCACTCAAAATATATTCCTTTGGCGGTTTTGATGAGATAAGGGAGGCATGTTGTTGGTTTCAAGATTCGAGAAGTGGTATATGTCTAATTTCTACTCTTACTAGCAAGATGCCCGTGCGTTGCACGGAACATCAAAATCTCATGGGAGAAAAGGATGAACGAGGGAAGGCCTTATCTACAAATGTGGTGAAGAGTGTGGGTAAATTGCCATATTTTCCTTCCTATCCATCAGATATAAATCGGACGACCTACATTGCAGGATGGCAGGCCCACCATCATCACCAACTCTATTTTTTATCCCTACTCTTATAAAAAGCATTGTCGGTGATGATCATGTGTCTGCCATCCTGCAATATAGGCCGTCCGATCTATATCTGACGGATAGGAAGGAAACTATGGCAATTTTGCAAAAAGATACCCACACCCCTCTCCACATTTGCAAATAAGGTCTTCCCTCGTTCATCCTTTTCCCCCACAAGATAAACTACTCATACAAATGCATCTTGATGTTCCGTGCAACGCATGGCATCTTGCTAGTTGTTGCAAAAATCCCATGTGTGTGTGAGAGAGAGGGAGAGTGGAGGAGGACAGAGTGCATGTGTGACAAAGACACAAGTAGTGTGTGTGCGACAGGTATCAGCTTAAAATGAGGCGATAGTGTGTGTGTGCATGATCGAGAGGGCATGTCTCAACAAGGGAAGAAAAAGCTACATAGATACAAGGAGCGAGAGAGAGACATGTATGCAATGGTGGAAGCATGAGTGTGCGGGTGTATAAACCTATCTAGAGGCTAGCTAGTCGATAAATGCTTGTGAGAGAAATACAAGTCGGGGTGCGAAAGCGAGAGTTTTGTGTGTGAGAGAGAGAGACGGTAGTCGGGAAGGGGGGTGGAAGCAGGAGTTGTGTGTGTGTGTCTGTGTGAGAGAGAGAGGAGACAGTAGTCGGGGTTGTCTGATCGGTGTCAGTCTGGGATGGAGACGAAAAGGAGACCACAACAAATGTTGTGTCTACAGGAGAGAGAGAGAGAGTAATTTTAGTGGTATGAGTCATATGTAGAGACATATAGGGTGTGTGAGAGAATCCCAGAGAGAGAAAGACAAAGTGGAAGATGAGTGGAGATTGTGTGTGTGGCGGTGAAAAAGAAAGCTTAGGTACCGAGTGATACCAGAGAACAGTAGAGACGTGAGAGATAATGAAAACCATGTAATGTATAATGATAGGGAGAGTGTGACACTTCTCAAGGGAGACGTCGAGAGACCATGTTTGCGAGGCTAGGAGAAACATGAAGTGAGCGTGCGGGTGAGCTGGAGAAAAGAGAGTGATGGCTACCTGAAGGAGCATGCATGCAAGAGAGATGGGCGTGAAAGGAGTGAACAAAAAAGGGATTCAAATATTTGAATTCGAGATGATGATACATGTAATCCATACTCGAACCAAAATTGATCTATCAAACATGCATACTCATATGAATTCACACACGTCTATGTTATTTAATATGTAGATATTACTGATCGTACATTTTAGTAGAACATAATTTGGTTAAATTTTTTCGAATTCAACCTTAAGATTTCGAGATTGTTGTATTTGTAAATCATATTATACATATAAAGGAGCAGAATTCTTTGTTGTGCTTTCGAAAGTATATATGTAAAAAAATGATGTATATAGAATGTAATAACAATTGAAAATGGATCCCGCCTGAAAAAAATAGTAGAATACAAACGGGATTCGAATTGAGTTGGCACGGTAAACGTGCACTGTGCAAAATTTGAAAAAAGTGGGGAAAGTCGCAGTAACCGCCCGAAACCAAAATCTGCGAGATGGAAATCACTACTGCCTATCCCTGCCGCGCAAAGCCTATCTGCTGGATTTCTATAGGTTTCGATAGGGGTAGGTTTGTAATTTCACCCAAACGTGACGTAACCGCCTCTCACCCGGATTCATACATGGTGGGTGCCAAAACACAGTGTGCCCTCGGCCGATGTCGACTCCCTCCCCGATTCATATTCATACACGGTGGGCGCCAAAAACAAACTCTCGTCAGCAAATATTCGGTGTATGCGAGATTACCGTCCTATCCCCAACCGACTAATGTTGCTGTGATGTAGTAGAAATTTGAAACGGGGGCTAAGTTTGTAAATTTCCTCGCATTTGAGACAAGTGAGCCCTGACTACATGGTCCCCCCTTCCTCTCTACCTCCCTTTTCCCCATTCGTACTCCGTGGGCGCCAAAACACCCTCTCCACCCCACCCTCCTCCGTACGCTGCCGTCCGCCACCCCATCCACCGCCGTCCTCCTCCACCATGCCGGAGCTGATACCCCGACGCCACCGTCCATTACAAGAGATCGACCTCTCTCATCCACGCCTTCGGATCAGGATCCTTGCATCCCGTCCTCTCGCTTCATCCCCGCCGTCGTCCACCTTGCCGGCGCCGCTCCTACGACCGTCTCGTCCACCGTGCGCCGCCGCCACCGTCTACCCTCCTAGATCTGCTTCCACGCCGCCGACAGCCATTGCTACCGCAACACCGTCAAATTCTCACCAGATGCATACACGGCGCCGCACCAGAGGCGGTACTCTTTCGTATCTGCTCAACTTATTTATCGCAGCAAGAAAATAGATCGCCACTGCTTTACTCTGATTTCTTGTCTTGGTTGCGAAGTTTCCTTTGTCCGGTTTGCACCTTTAGATCCGCCATGGCACGCTCAACACTATACTCCCAATGCTTATGGTTTTCCCCTTTTATATTCCACACTAGTTAAATCACAGTAGACTAAATTTCAAAATTGGGTCAGTCGATTTTTCAGAGCTCGCCGGAGTTCGTCGGTGCGATCCAAGGGGATCGGGTGGTTGTGGGGCCTCGCCTAACAAAGAAAACTCGACGTGGGTGGGGGGTGGGGGTGGCGGAGGAACACAGGCGGTGGGGGCCGATGGTCCGGTCGGCGGCCCGTGCGCTGTTCTGTATGGGAAGAATCACAAACGAGGAAGAAGAAGGGTTAGGAGACGTAGGATCTTCATCCAACCGCCTGAAATGGTCGAGAGACAGCTGGGAGTTGCATTCTTAATGCGCTCTGGTTCATCATGTGTGGGCACTGTGCAACCAACATTTTATTATCCAAAATCTGCTTGCTCTTCTTTACCATGTTCGAAAGAGCTGTGACACAAAACGTAGGACCGACTCCAGCAGACTGTACCCATACTTCACTGGCCACACCACTAGCCCCACCACACAGCACCTGCACTCCAGCAAAAGGTATACCGATTTCATTTTCCATAGCACCAGCTGTACCACAGAAAAATCCCACTCCAGCAAAAAGTATAGCAAGTCCACCGGCCGAAGACCTATCCCAACTACAGAGACGGCCAATTCCTGCAGATTGGAACCCCATTCCATTTATTCCCAGTTTAGAAGACAATGCTTTCAATGTTGTTAGGGACTACGTGCATATATTCCCATCATGGGAAGATTATTGTGAAGACAAACACCATTTTCACATCTTCCTGTCCAACTTACGTGTAAGTGCTATTATTCATGATTATTATTTTCCTATTTTCTGCAGATTGAACACATCAATGATTTATATTACATTGTTGTAACTAGCACTACAAAAAAAGACACATCCGTGACATTTTGGGCAGAATGAATTTTTTTTCTGTCATACATATGACACTTCTATGACGATAATTGTGACAAAACCCGGTATCATCATAGATGTGGTGGGCTCCTACTTCTATGACAAAAAATCATGACAGAAAATGGGCTTTTCGTCCTGGGCAGGCCGGAGACGCGGCTGCATGACATTCTTTGGGCCGTCCATGACAGAAAAAACCGTGGTAGAAGCGAGGGGGAGGAAAATTTTGGGGAGTTTGAAAGTGCAACTATCCCTAGGTGGTTTTGGTAATTCATAACAACATATAGCTCATTGAGCTAATACTATTCCAAGATAAATATTCAGGAAAGCTCAATGAATGGCATGGCATGGATGATGAAAGTGGATCCCTCAAAATATTAAGGACAAAGGATTGGCTCAAGCTCAAAAGCTCAAGACTCTACATTTTACATTTTAGTGATCCAAGATCACATTGAGTCTATAGGAAAAGCAAATACTATCAAGAAGGGATGAGGTGTTGCTTAATGAGTCTTTTGCTCCATGTGCTTAGTGATATGCTCCAAAACCCTCCACTACTTTCTCACATCCACAGATGACCTAAACCCAAAGTCAAACTCGGCCCTACCGATTCTTTCTATCCGGCGCCACCAAGTTCAGATGTCATAGCCACTGCCACAAACCCTAGGCAAATCGGTTTCACCGATAGGGATCTTGGTCTCACCGAGATGGGATTGTAATCTCTCTGTTTCCCCTTCGTAACTTTTCAGTATCACCGAAAGAGCGAATCGGTCCCACCGAGATTACAATGTAAACTCTCTGTTTCCCTTTCGTAACTTTTCGGTCTCACCGAAAGAGCAAATCGGTCCCACTGAGTTTACCTGACCAACTCTCTGGTTAGCTAATTACCAAATTCAGTCTCACCGAGTTTGTGTAATCGGTCTCATCGAGATTACGTTATGCCCTAACCCTAATCATATCAGTCCTACCGAGCTGCATGTCAGTCCCACCGAAAATCCTAACGGTCACTAGGTTTACTAAATCGGTCCTACCGAGTTTGATAATTTGGTCCCACCGAGTTTGGTAAATTGTGTGTAACGGTTAGATTTTGTGTGGAGGCTATATATACCCCTCCACCTCCTCTTCATTCATGGAGAGAGCAATCAGAACAAACCTACACTTCCAACTTACCAGTTCTGAGAGAGAACCACCTACTCATGTGTTGAGGCCAAGATATTCCATTCCAACCATATGAATCTTGATCTCTAGCCTTCCCAAGTTGCTTTCCACTCAAATCTTCTTTCCACCAAATCAAATCCTATGAGAGAGAGTTGAGTGTTGGGGAGACTATCATTTGAAGCACAAGAGCAAGGAGTTCATCATCAACACACCATTTGTTACTTCTTGGAGAGTGGTGTCTCCTAGATTGGCTAGGTGTCACTTGGGAGCCTCCACAAGATTGTGGAGTTGAACCAAGGAGTTTTAAGGGCAAGGAGATCGCCTACTTCGTGAAGATCTACCGCTAGTGAGGCAAGTCCTTCGTGGGCGACGGCCATGGTGGGATAGACAAGGTTGCTTCTTCGTGGACCCTTCATGGGTGGAGCCCTCCGTGGACTCGCGCAACCGTTACCCTACGTGGGTTGAAGTCTCCATCAACGTGGATGTACGATAGCACCACCTATCGGAACCACGACAAAAACATCCGTGTCTCCAATTACGTTTGAATTATCCAAACCCTTCCCTTTATATTCTTGCAAGTTGCATGCTTTATTTTCCACTGCCAATATACTCTTTGCATGCTTGCTTGAATTGTGTGAAGATTGCTTGACTTGTTCTAAAATAGCTAAAATCTGCCAAAGTCTAAAATTAGGAAAAGGTTAAGTTTTTATTGGTCAAGTAGTCTAATCACCCCCCTCTAGACATACTTCAAGGTCCTACAAGTGGTATCAGAGCTTTGGTCTCCATTTGCTTTGATTTCCATAGCTTTTGGTGGTCATAGCCTTGGTTTCACAACCTAGGAGAGTATGGCGTCTAGCGAGGGAAATTATCATCGTAGAGGTCCTTACTTTGATGGCACTAATTTTGCTAGTTGGAAGCATAAGATGAAAATGCATATTCTCGGACATAACCCCGTCGTTTGGGCTATTGTGTGTATTGTCTTGCAAGGTGAATTCTTTGATGGGAGAGAACCGAACCATGAAGCTAGTGCGGATGAGGTGAAGATGTTGCAATACAACGCTCAAGCTTGTGATATCCTCTTCAATGGATTGTGCCCCGAGGAGTTCAACAAAATCAGCCGTCTTGAGAATGCAAAGGAAATTTGGGATACTTTGATTGATATGCATGAAGGTACCGACTCCATCAAGGAATCCAAGTTGGATGTGCTCCAAAGTTAGCTTGACAAGTTCAAAATGAAGGATGGTGAAGGTGTCGCTGAAATGTACTCTAGGCTTGCTCTTATCACAAATGAGACTGCCGGCTTAGGAAGTGAAGAGATGACCGACAGATTCATCATCAAGAAGATCCTAAGCGCATTGGATGGAAAATATGATACCGTGTGCACATTGATCCAAATGATGCCCAATTACAAAGATCTCAAGCCTACGGAAGTCATTGGAAGAATCGTTGCTCATGAGATGTCACTCAAGGATAAGGAGGAACTTCACAACAAGTCAAGTGGTGCTTACAAAGCCTCATGTGAAGCCCCCACATCATCAAGTGAGAAACAAACCTTCAATGAAGAATTGAGCTTAATGGTGAAGAACTTCAACAAATTCTACAAGAGTAGAAGCAAAGAAAGAAGCTCTAAGTCAAAGTCCTACAATGACAAAAGATCTTCTAGTCAAGAGCGCAATTGCTACAATTGTGGGAGACCCGGACACTACTCCAATGAGTGTACGACACCCTACAAAAGAAGAGAAGATTCTCCCAAGAGAAGGAGTAGAAGAGAAGAATCACCACCCAGAGAGAGAAGGAGTAGAGATGATTGTTATGAGCGAAGACCCTCACGGAGAAGCAAGGATTAGGAAAGGAAGGACAAGTCATCAAAGAGCTACACAAAACGAAGACATCAAGCTCATATTGGTGAATGGGTATCCGGCTCCGACTCCGACCATCACTCCGAGAGAAGCTATCACTCCGACTCCGAATACACTCAAGATGAAGGTGTTGCCGGTCTAGCACTTGTGTCAACCAACTCCTACGACATATTTGAATCACCAAATGAAGGAATTGGTAGATGCTTCATGGCCAAAGGTCCTAAGGTAACACACCCCGAGTATGTCGATTTTGATGTTGATGAAGATGACTTGCTAGGTGATGATGATTTACTTGTTGACAACTCTAGTGATGAATACCATGATGAAACGTCAATTAATCATGCTAATCAAGTTGAAACGAATGACAATGATAAGGAGAAAATTGAGCCTCTAACTAAAGAACTAAACACTCTTAAGTTAGCTCATGAAACTATCTTTGAAGATCATCGAGAACTTTTAAGGGCTCATGAGAAGTTACGCTTTGAAAAGCTCAATCTTGAGCAAGAGCATGAGTTCTTAAAGGCAATCAATGATGATCTTCGTAAGAAAAGTTCTTCTTACATTGCCAAGCGTTTACTCTTATCTACTTACATGCCTCAAGTCAAGTCTAGTAATAAGAACAAGAAAGATTCTTCTTCTAGTAGTAACAATAACAATGCTAAATCCAATATTGTTGCTTCTAGTAGTTCTCTTGATTCCACTAATGATCCTCTTAGCCAAGTTACACTTGAGCAAGAAAATAGCTTATTGAAGGGAATTATAGAGAAAGGTGTATACAAGAGTCTTGCCGGGAGTAAGCAATTTGAGGAAATTGTACGCAAGCAAGGAAGGCACCGGAAGAATCAATGTGTTGGTTTTGAACGAAAGTTCAATGCCAATGGAGTTGAGTCGGAAGAAGATCAATACCCCAAGACGAAGTTTGTTCCTCAACAAGAGAAGTATGATCCTACTTTCTTCAAGGGAACACAAGCTCAAGATGATCTTCCACCACAAGACCACAAGAACAAAGGCAAGGATAAGCTTCAAGAGGAGATTGATGCATTTGAAGAAGCACCTAAGGCCTTGGTCAAGTGGATTCCCAAGACTACGTTAAGTTCTACTTCATCAAGTACAACTACTACACCAAGGATTCCCATCAAGTTGATGTGGATCCCGAAGAAGAAGAACTAGAGAGTTCTTGAGGGTGACTCCGCCAACATTTTTCACTCATATCATTATGGCAAGGACAAGTGCAATCAACTTCCATATCTTGCACTAGTTCAAGGAGTCACAAACCCTCATGTTGATAAGGCAAGGGACAAGGTAACCTAATGTTTTCATGGACATCATTTTGTGTGTGCATCACTCTATGTCTATGTATATCCTTGTTTGTTCCTTGTGGGACTAACCCATGTAGGTATTGAAAGTGCAACTCACTTCAAAGGATTGCTCCAAACGATCTACAACAACATTGAGCATCCACATCTTCGACACCTACATGAAGTCATCATCAACAAAACCAAGGTTAGTTTATCCCTCTAAGGGGGGGATCTCACATCTAGGGGGAGCTTAACTCTAAGAATTGAGTCAAAGCAACTCTAATGATGTGAACACATAAATGCTTTATGTAAAAGTGGTAACCCCACTTGAGCTTAAACAATGAGTATGACCTATGATCAAATGTTCTCATTTGACTCCTAAGTCAATATACTCATATACAAATGACCTAGTCATTGCCAATTGTTTGATAGATGCTAGAATTGGTTGTGCATGCTTTGTCACATATTTCATTTGTCATCTTATTGTGTGAGCATGTTGGTTGCATATTTTACTCATTCGAGGACATCCACTTGTTGTTTTGATTGTTTGGCTTTCTTTCTTTGGCCAAGTGGATGGACAAGAATGCCTAAAACCTTCTCTAGCTATCTATGCTTTTCTCGTCTCAAACTCTATTCATGCTACATCACAAAATTTGATCAAGTCAGATTTGAACCACTCTGTGTGAGGAGCACTCGGAGTCCCCGATTCATCATAGACTTAAACTTCCAAAACTTCTTTGTGACTTTCGGTCTGACCGATTCCTCCATTTCGGTCATACCGAGATTACTAAGTCGATCTAGGTTTTCATCTCGGTGCAACCGATTTGTACTTTTCGGTCACACCGAGTTACAATAACTGTTCACAGTTTTGCATCTCGGTGCCACCAAGTTGTACCACTCGGTCACACCGACAGGGTTGGGCTATATATATCGCACGGGTAAAATTTGGAAAACTTTCTCCGAATCCTCTCGCCCGCGCATAGTTCGCTCTGCCAACTTGGTCTACAGATCATCGACTTCGTCACCAGCCGCCTCCAGTCGCTGGTCTCCGCCGCCATCAACAGAATTCTCCTCCGCCTTGTCGCCGCAGGGAGTTCCCGCCGAACTAGGGTATGGACTCGATCACAATGCTTTCCTCGTCCGATTCTCAGCACATTGTGTTCATTATGCATCGTGCCATGATTGAAACACTCCTATCCAGTCAAATCAATCCTTAGAATAGTTGCGATTCGAAAATTTAGGGTTAGGTTTCCGTTGAAACCATCTCGGACCCACCAAGTTGAAAAACTCGGTCCCACTGATTCGGCTAATGCCATTGCACTAGTAAGTCTCGGTCTGACCGAGAATTGCTAATCGCTGTGACCGATTTCCGAACTTTGTGAAACCCTAGCAGTCTCGGTGCCACCGAACTATGACTCGGTCTGACCGAGTTCACTAGTTTAGGCTCCAAAACTGCTTCGGTATCACCGAGTTTGAAAATCGGTAGATCCGAAATGTTTTCAGTGGGAAACTAAAACTAAGTTTTTTGAATCATTCTTTTGAAAAAATCTCTGCATTTTGTGATGCTCATCCACTCTACCTCATCAATAACTATTCACAGGGTCAGCAGTCAGTTGGACAGCATGTCAGACCAGAGTGATAGCCAGAACAAATCTGAAGAACAGATCCAATTGAGCGAGGGCACTAGTCCCTCAAGCAGCTCAGATGAGGGGAGCAGAAGCACTCCGAGAAATTTGCCCAAGGCTGCCACAAGGTCAAGAAAGAAGAAAACCTCAGAGTCTGAGGATGAGGATTACGTGGCAGTTGAGGATGAGGCAAGCTCCAAGAAGAAAGTGCTCAAGAGGGAGTTCAGTTCATCTGCAGTGAAGCCTGGCTTGAAAATCAAAAGGCCAGCAGGTAGACAACCAATGTCCAAAGCCAGAGTGTCTACTCAAGCTCCTTTGGAATCTCAACCCAAAGAGCCTGTTGCTGTAGAGGGAAAGAAAAGGAAAGAAAGGGTCAAGAAGACCATGGCAAGAGTGATTGGGAAGCCTTCCATGATGGAAGAGGAAGAAGAAGAAGAGGTTGCAGAGCCAGCACCCAAGGCACAAAAACTGATGGGTGATGCTATCAAGTCAGGGGCTGCAACTTCCAAGCCCAAAGCTGCCCCCAAGCCCAAGAATGCACCTAAGAGGAATACCAGGAGCATACCAGCAGTTGAAAAGAACAAGGCCCCAATGCCTGAGGTTGAAGCTGAAGAAGATGAAGAAGGGCAGGTCCTAAGGAAGCTCAAACCCAAGATCCCAGACCACAATGATGCTCATCCTGTGGCTGAAAACATGAAGATCAGGAGAGATAATGGGTTGAGGCTATGGAGAGAGTCAGATCCATATGCCACGAGGAGAAGGACTGCTGTGGATTACAGGTTCCACACCAAGGAGCAGCAGGACTTTTATGAGACTATCTTGCTGGATAAGAAGCCCATAGTTTGCGATATGAGATGGGTCAACTGGACCTACATGAAGGAGAATGCAGAACACTACCCTGGAGTATATGACAGCTTTAGTGCTTGTGGAGTTGTTGATTTTGTTGGGCAGAAGCTCACCAAATGGAACGACGAACTCATCATGCAATTCTACTCCACATCACATTTCTATCCAGATGGCAGGATAGTGTGGATGTCAGAAGGAACCAGCTATCAATCTACCATAGAGGAATGGCAAGTTTGATCAATGCCCCAAAGGAAAGTGAGGATGACCTGGACATTTATGGTAAGAAGAAAATGGATCATAACACTAGGTCACACATGTACAAGGAGATCCCCGATGATGCACTTGAGAACTTCAAGTTTGGATCAGTCATTTTTTGCTGTCAGGGCTGCCTACGATCAACTGGATCTTAAGGCATACTCTATTGCCCAAATCAGGTGACCATAACATGATTAGAGGGCATGTAATCAATTTGCTTCATGTTTTTGATGTGCCTCAGAAATTCAAGGTCATGAGCCTCATAGTCGAGACAATTAAGAGGACAGCAGCAGATCAGAAGAGGAGTTGTGGTTATGCCCCACAGATTCAGGAGTTGATAAACTCGAAGATGGGCACAGGAAAGTATCTATTGGATAAGGAACACATGGTTCTCTATCCTGATTTTGAGGACAATCGAGTTGTCATGACCGAGAATGAACCATCATCAGTGCAAGCTCAGGAGAGAAAGGAGAAGGCAAGGCAAGAGAAAGCTGCAAAGATGCCAACTCAAGCAGAGGCATCTGACTACTTTCTGAAGAACAAGCAGGAGCAGCTTGGTTACTTAATAGCATCAACTCTACGGATTGAGAAGGGGTTGGCCACCCTAACTCAAAACCAGGAGAGCCTGGAGAGAATCGTGGAACAAAAATTCTATGATCTTGATGTCAAAGTGACTGAGATTCAGTCAGCTGTGGAGCAGTTACAAGATGAGATGCAGGAGAGGAAGGGCAAGACGACAACTGATGCATTTGCCAGAGTGCCTAGAGCTCAGAGGTCAGCTGCAGTACCAACTCCAGACACCAGAGCCACTTCTTCAGCTCCAGCTCCAGCTCCAGCTCAACCAGCTCCAGCTCCAACTTCTTCAGCTCCTACCACGTCTACTGATGCGTTCATCCTTGGAGTCCTGTCTACACCACCACCAGAAGACCAAGCCTGAAAGATGACATAGTGCTATGCATTTTCTAGGAACTTTTTGGTAACTTGTTGCCAAAGGGGGAGAAAAATGTATAGATCATAGGCTTCGAGAGAGAGAGAGAGATTTGCTTTTGTTCTCTCTTGTCTTCTGGGTTGAACCTTTTTTTTGTGTTTGATTGCTTGAGATACTATGCATTACCCGTGAGACATTGATGATCATGTGTTTGATCATAAGCTACACTTATGCCTTTTATGATATTATCTTATTTATCCTTATATGATCATTCACTGTGCTTGGTGATGAGTGCATGTATTCAATCGTTATTATTTTGAGCGCTCCACCAAGATGTATGTGACATGGAAGAGTAACCCATGAGCCTAATTTCTTGTGCATTTGCAGTCCAAAGCAAATCTTAAGATATGCACAAATTTAGGGGGAGCTCTTGCTTATCACATACTTCTCAAAGCGACGATGTTTTTCAATTTCATTATCATTTGTCGAAGCTTTGATCTATATATGTTGTCATCAATTACCAAAAAGGGGGAGATTGAAAGTGCAACTATCCCTAGGTGGTTTTGGTAATTCATAACAACATATAGCTCATTGAGCTAATACTATTCCAAGATAAATATTTTAGGAAAGCTAAATGAATAGCATGGCATGGATGATGAAACTGGATCCCTCAAAATATTAAGGACAAAGGATTGGCTCAAGCTCAAAAGCTCAAGACTCTACATTTTACATTTTAGTGATCCAAGATCACATTGAGTCTATAGGAAAAGCCAATACTATCAAGAAGGGATGAGGTGTTGCTTAATGAGTCTTTTGCTCCATGTGCTTAGTGATATGCTCCAAAACCCTCCACTACTTTCTCACATCCACAGATGACCTAAACCCAAAGTCAAACTCGGCCCTACCGATTCTTTCTATCCGGCGCCACCGAGTTCAGATGTCATAGCCACTGCCACAAACCCTAGGCAAATCGGTTTCACCGATAGGGATCTCGGTCTCACCGAGATGGGATTGTAATCTCTTTGTTTCCCCTTCGTAACTTTTCGGTCTCACCGAAAGAGCGAATCGGTCCCACCGAGATTACAATGTAAACTCTCTGTTTCCCTTTTGTAACTTCACGGTCTCACCGAAAGAGCAAATCGGTCCCACCGAGTTTACCTGACCAACTCTCTGGTTAGCTAATTACCAAATTCGGTCTCACCGAGTTTGTGTAATCGGTCTCATCGAGATTACGTTATGCGCTAACCCTAATCATATTGGTCCTACCGAGCTGCATGTCAGTCCCATCGAAAATCCTAATGATCACTAGGTTTACTAAATCGGTCCTACCGAGTTTGATAATTCGGTCCCACTGAGTTTGGTAAATTGTGTGTAACGGTTAGATTTTGTGTGGAGGCTATATATACCCCTCCACCTCCTCTTCATTCATGGAGAGAGCAATCAGAACAAACCTACACTTCCAACTTACCAGTTCTGAGAGAGAACCACCTACTCATGTGTTGAGGCCAAGATATTCCATTCCAACCATATGAATCTTGATCTCTAGCCTTCCCCAAGTTACTTTCCACTCAAATCTTCTTTCCACCAAATCAAAATCCTATGAGAGAGAGTTGAGTGTTGGGGAGACTATCATTTGAAGCACAAGATTAAGGAGTTCATCATCAACACACCATTTGTTACTTCTTGGAGAGTGGTGTCTCCTAGATTGGCCAGGTGTCACTTGGGAGCCTCTGACAAGATTGTGGAGTTGAACCAAGGAGTTTGTAAGGGCAAGGAGATCGCCTACTTCGTGAAGATCTACCGCTAGTGAGGCAAGTCCTTCGTGGGCGACGGCCATGGTGGGATAGACAAGGTTGCTTCTTCGTGGACCCTTCGTGGGTGGAGCCCTTCGTGGACTCGCGCAACCGTTACCCTACGTGGGTTGAAGTCTCCATCAACGTGGATGTACGATAGCACCACCTATCGGAACCACGACAAAAACATCTGTGTCTCCAATTGCGTTTGAATTCTCCAAACCCTTCCCTTTATATTCTTGCAAGTTGCATGCTTTATTTTTCGCTGCCAATATACTCTTTGCATGCTTGCTTGAATTGTGTGAAGATTGCTTGACTTGTTCTAAAATAGCTAAAATCTGCCAAAGTCTAAAATTGGGAAAAGGTTATGTTTTTATTGGTCAAGTAGTCTAATCACCCCCCCTCTAGACATACTTCAAGGTCCTACAGAGTCGCCGGTTACGGTGGGAAGTTGGGGGCGGAGCGATGCGCGTTTCTCTCGTACGTACGCGCGTGTGTGCGAGGCGTTGGCTCTAACTGAAGCCGAGTGAGGCGTTGGGCTCTAACTGAACCCGGGCGATTGCACTGCAGGCTACGCGTTACTGAACCCGAGCGATCGATCGATGGCTGTTAACTGAACCCGATGGAGCGATTCCTTCGCTACTGCTGCTAACTGAAGCCGATCGATGCTGCCTCTGGGATGAATAGTGAGCGTTGCGGGGGGGGGTGGATGAACAGTGAGCGGTGGCGTTGCCTCTGGATGAACAGGAACCCGTGGTGTGGAGGGCTGGACGAACAGTAGACAGTGGAGGGGTGGACATGGAGGGGTGGTTGAACAGGACACCATGGTGTGGAGGGCTGGATGAACAGTAGACGGTGGAGGGGTGGTTGAATAGTAGCCGGTGGAGTAGCCCACGGTGGAGGCTGGATGAACAGGAGCCCGTGGAGGCTGGAGGAGGCGACGGTGGAGATGAACAGTATCCCGTGGAGTCCCGTTTTACGGTACGCCACACCCCTCCCCCCTCCCCCGTTTCGACCGTAGCGCTCCAACACAAGTCCGTTTCGTCCGTTTTGTGGTACGCCACACCCCTCCTGATCAATAGGAACGCCGTTTCGACCGCAGAGGTCCGTTTCCTCCATTTTGCGGTACGCCAGGCCCCTCCCGATCAACAGGACCCCGTTTCGAACGTGGCCGGTCAAACACAAGGCTGTTTCCTCCGTTGTGCAGTACGCAAGGCCTCGTTTCCATCGCATGTTCCGTCCAAGCCCTCCCGATGAACACGACCACGCATTCCGTTCCGACCCAGCCGGTTGGCTCCCCATGAACACGACGACGTTGTTTCTCCGTTCTGACCCAGCCATGTATGTATGCACGAGTAGGCATTCGAGACCCTGCCTGTATGTACGTACGTGGCTGTATTTTCTTTCTTGCACCCTCACCGATGTACGTACGTGTACATGCTACGTGCGCGCCTCTACTACGACACGTGCGCGCCTCTACATCTACGACACGTGCACACCTCTACATCGACCAGTATGTATGTACACGTTTGCGACCAGAATGACAACGCTACGTACGCTTCGACCAGGTGGGTCCCGACTGTTAGGCACTTCCTTGCGTGCGAAGATGTAGCTGGTGGGTCCCAGCAGTCAGGGGGCGAATCGTTTTTTTGCCCGGACGCACTTCCTTGCATGCGAAGGTGTAGCTGGTGGGTCCCAGCAGTCAGGGGGGAAACGTTTTTTTTGCGAAATATGGTGGCCCGTCCGGTGGGTCCCTGCTGTCAGGTGGAGGAATAATTATTTTGCGCGTAATAAGGAGGCACTTCCTTGCTGCGGCCGTGGACCCAGCTGTCAGCCTCTCCACGTACATTCCACGTCCGATGGAAGCCGTTCCTTGACCATGTTGACCACGCCGCGCCGAGAGCACCAGGGCGGTGGACGACGGCGAGGCCTAGGAAGGGGACGACGTGGAGCCGGGGAAGACGCGACAGTGGATGCCCACGCGTAGAGGAGTACGAGGGTTCACTGGTTCGCTGTGGTGTGAGGCTGCTGTCGCCGCAGAATAACAGGGGGTGTGGGTGTGTAGAGGGATGGCCTGGCCAGCGGTGGGAGTAGTAGGGGGCGGTGAGGCCTCCGCCGCATCGCAGTCGGCCACCGGAGGCAGGAGCATGAGGCACGACCGGCACTGGTTTGGGCGGCTAGAGCAAGAAGACCAGAGGTTGAAGAAGCACTACGGCCGTTGGATGCACATCGTACGGTCACTGGAGCTAGAATCGTGCATATTGACTAAGTTGACAAAGCCCTCCGTCCCCGTCAACTTAGTAAGCCCACAAGTCAGCCTGCCACTATACTGGGTCCCAGCTAACAGGGGGAGTATTCATTTTTTTGTGCGTAATAAGGAGGCACTTCCTTGCGTGTGAAGATATAGCTGGTGGGTCCGAGCTGTCAGCGGCGGTAACGTTTTTTCCCGAAATACTGAGGCCCTTTCGGTGGGTCCCCGATGTCAGGTGGAGGAATCATTATTTTGCGCGTGAGGCATTTCCTTGCGTGCGGACGTGGACCCAGCTATCGGCCTCTCCATGTACAGTCCACTTCAGATGCATGTCGGTCGTTGACCATGTTGACCAGGCCGTGCCGAGAGCACCAGGGTGGTGGATGACGGCGAGGCCTAGGAAGGGAACGACACGGAAGCAGGAAAGTCTCCGCAGTTGTTTCCCACGCGGAGGGGAGTATGACTGAACGAGGGTTTACTGGTTCGTCTGCCGTCGCCAGAGAATAACAGCAGGTGTGGGTGAGTAGAGGGATGGCTAGGCCATCGAAGGGAGTACGGTGGGGCGGTGAGGCCTATGCGGCAGCACAGCCGGCCACGGGGAGGAGGGAGCAGGCAGTCCCGCCGGCGCTTGTTTCAGCGGCTGGAGCAGGAACAGCAGAGATTGAAGAAGCACGACGGCCGTTGGATGGCCATCCAACAGTCACTGCTTGTGCGTCAACCTTTTTTTAGGAAAGCCTCAAATATGTGGAAAACAACATACAGCCCATCTGCCATTATTTCTAATAATTTACAGCCCATTTGCTAATTCTTAAGGTTTTGTTTGGAGCCCATATTCTTTTTGTTAGCATTACAGCCCATATTGTGGCCACGGTTAAAAAATTATACAAAATTTTGCATATTTCGGTGCGGTCCGAACTGTTTTTAATCCCGAAATTTCGACTCACATTCAAACTGATTTTAAAAATAAATGTATATCAATATAAAATCCAACAAATTCTCCACGCATAAAAATTAATGTAATTTAAAATCTCGAAATGAAAAAAAGATATTTGAAACTAATTGCCGGTTTGATGTGTTTTAAAAATGTACAACCCATTTCTCATTACTGATAGGCCATTTTCTCGGCCAGCCGAATGAAGCTCTCCTCGTCTTGAAAGATTTGCAGCCCAACAGGCCTGACAAAGCGACTTACTTGGCAAATCACAAAAAAACTGGGCTGTGGCCTTGGACCCAGCTGTCAGCCTCTCCACGTACAGTACTCTTCCGATGGAAGTCGGTCGTTGACCACATTGACCACGCCGCGCCGAGAGCACCAAGGCGGTGGACGACGGCGAGGCCTAGGAAGGGGACGACGAGGAGCCGGGGAAGACGCGGCAGTGGATGCCCACGCGGAGAGGAGTACGAGGGTTCACTGGTTCGGCTGCGGCGTGAGGCTGCTGTCGCCGCAGAATAACAGGGGGTGTGGGTGAGTAGAGGGATACCCTGGGCCAGCGGTGGGAGTAGTAGGGGGCGGTGAGGCCTCCGCGGCATCACAGCCGGCCACGAGAGGCAGGAGCACGCGGCACGACCGGCGCTGCTTTGGGCGGCTGGAGCAAGAAGACCAGAGGTTGAAGAAGCACTATGGCCGTTGGATGGACATCGTACGGTCACTGGAGCTAGAATCGTTCATATTGACTAAGTTGACAAAGCCCTCCGTCCTTGTCAACTTAGTAGGCCCACAAGTCAGCCACCCACTATGGTGGGTCCTAGCTAGCAGGGGGTATTCATTTTTTGGTGCGTAATAAGGAGGCACTTCCTTGCGTGCGAAGATATAGCTGGTGGGTCCGACCTGTCAATGGGGGGGACGTTTTTTTGGCGAAATCCAGAAGCCCTTCCCACGTACAGTGCACGTACAGTGCGTAATAAGGACAAACTTTCCTTGCGTGCAACCATGGACCTCGTGGGTCCCAGCCGTCAGGCTCTCCACGTACAGTCCTCTTCCGATGACTCTCGTATGTTGACCATGCCACGCCGAGCGCACCGAGGCGGTGGATGACGGCAAGGCCCCAGACTGGAATGACTCGGAGATGGGGAAGATGCGGTAGTGGAGTCGCAGACGGAGAGGAGTGGGAAACTTGACTGGTTCGGGTGCGGGGTGGGCCTACACTCGGCAGAGAATAATAGGAGGTGCGGAGTGGAGGGATGGCCTGGCCGTCGGCGGGGTAGCGTTTCGCTGAGGAGCGCAAAACAACGCCGCTGGACGCCGAAGGCTGGAGCAGGCGGTTCCGGCAGTGCTGGGGGAAGAAGACGAGAGATTGAAGAAGAATGCCTGCCGTTGGATGTAAATCCAACGCCTTCTTAGGCTTCGAACTATTGGCCCACATGTCAGCCAGTCCATTTGTTTTTTAGTCCATTTGGTGGGCTGGGTGAAACAATGATGTAGCATCTATGCAGCCCGTTTAAATCCCATTTGCATTTTTCTCGAAATCCGCGGACTTGCTGGGCTGGGTGAAAATATCATGTTGGGCTAGACGGAGAAATGTTATAAAAACATAAACACATGATTGCACGTCAGTAAAATCTTTGCAAGCTTATGTACGCAATCACTAGGAGTTAACTTGGCAAGTTATATATAAACAATTATTATTATTATTTTGTAAGAACTTTCAACTTACGAAATAAAATATCATTTTAATTTGATGAGTTAATAGTACGTGGGGTATTATTATTTTTTAGGCTAGACGTGGGACAGTTGAGTTGGTTCTAGGGGAAAGTACTGGGAGAAAACTCAGTTTACATCGAAAAAGAAAGTGGGAGAAAATTCAGAGACCTGCTGGGTCCACCTGAGGAGAGGAATATGTTGGGAGGAAGGAGATTCAAAGCACGGCAGGCCGAGTGAACTAGTTTTTTTACGGACAAGTGAACTAGTTTACATACATTAGCAAATAGCCACTAAAAAAGCAATCAGGTTAATGGGTTCTTAAAAGAAATATTTCGGACAAAACAGATAATTACGACACATAGGCTAATGCATGAAACACTCAGATGATAAAGGTGCTTATAAACAGATAAAGTACAACATCTAGACCTTCCTGGCATGCTTGATCATGACGCTGCGGCTGTCCGTGTACTCGTCGGTTACGGGAAGCAGACACGCCCTCATGTCCAAGATCTGCCTGTACATGTCGTAGCATGCGTATGCGTCCTTGGCCGCGTAGGTTATGTAGGCTAGATTCAGAGGTACCTCCCACGTGTTCAGGTCGTCTTCTTTCATGTTGGCGTATCAGGGGTCGATGATGGTCTCAGCGAGGTCAACCACGGAGTCCTTCTCCTGCCCGTTGCTGATGATCTTGTATTGCTTCTGGATGTCGACAAGCTTGTTGCACCAGATGGCCGAATCGTCGCGTTCTTCCTTCTCTCCACCGTAGCGAAGGTGCAGTCGGCGCTGCCGATGAAACGGGCGAATGCTCCAGAACCTGGTGCAGCCATAGGACTGAGGCGAGGCAGAGCTTCACCGAGTCCGTATCGTTGGTGTACATCACATTCAACTTGGTGCAGCCATAGGACTGAACGGCGAACTAACTCCTTGCTGAAGTCCATATCCAGCAGGCTCACCCCTCGGATCGCCATTGGAGTCTCTTCGAGTGAACGAGTGTGTAGGCGGCGGCAGCAGTTCGTTTTTCAGCTCTTGGGGAACTGGATTCAACAGTAAGCTGAGTGTGTACAGGCGACAACAGTTACTACCCCTCCCTCGTCCGCTGCACGCCCGGCAGAAGATGCACCCTCGGCGCATTCAAACGCCTCCATTAAGAAACCTACTCCGGCCACACGTCGGTTCACGAGCGGGTCTGTATTGGTACTGTAATAACAGGAGTTAGTGGTCACTTTACTTAAATTTAATTAGCTTTAATAGAAATTTATACTTAAAACAAGCAATGCATTGGCTCGTTCTATCAGTGCCACGGGATCAACATGCACAACAATTAGAATTATTATTCTCAGGACGCACACGATCAGCACATTTGTCGCACTTTCACAAAGATAATACTACCAAGTTTGAATTGTTTGTTATGGTTGCTGTCCTCTGCATCATCATGCCGTGTTTCCCAGCTTGCAAGATTCAGAACCAACAAATAAGATCCAAATAATAAGTACAACAAAGATGCCTACACATCTCATTGATTCCCAGCTTGCAAGATTCAGAACCAACAAATAAGATCCAAATAATAAGTACAACAAAGATGCCTACACGTCTCATTGATTCCCAGCTTGCAAGATTCAGAACCAACAAATAAGATTCAAATAATAAGTACAACAAAGATGCCTACACATCTCACTGATTCCCAGCTTGCAAGATTCAGAACCAACCCATTAGAGCCTTTTGATAAAGTGAATATCGGGATTAAATCCATCTTGGCTAGCCATGTCATACAATCGAAGAACTTGGCGAATGCTCTTGACCTCACAACATCTGTAGTAGAGTATTCCTGTTTGCACAACATGTTTGCATAGCACAAACAAGGAGACAGGAGAGCATGATTTCGCTTTAGTTGAACCATTTTGTGCAGTTCCACCAAAATTGAGAGATGTTGCTCTTGACCGTCACAACATCTGTAGTAGAGTATTCCTGTTTGCACAGCATGTTTGCATAGCACAAACAAGGAGACAGGAGAGCATGGTTTCACTTTAGTTTAACCATTTTGTGCAGTTCCACCAAAATTGAGAGATGTTGCCCACGTGACATTTTAGTTGAACTGCACAAGACACTCATTCCAAAAAAAGTGTTTTGTGCAGTTCACCAAAAGGTCACAATAGCAACAAGGTGAAATGGATATCCCTATCTGCACAAAATGATAGAAAGTAAACAGTTGCTGGTCAATAAGAATATACGAAACATATACAAAATGAAAAGAAGCATCTTAATTATGTTCATGGCAATCACGCAAGGACAGTAGAAATTTTAAAACGTCAGCAATGCTTCATGTTACCAGAAGCATTACGATCAACAATGAGATTCCTCAGATATGGGATTACTTTAATGGTGGCATTGCTTGTTTACCAGACACAGTAAATCAACAGCAGCTAAAGAGTTGGTTTAAGGGCATGGGACCGTGGGGACACCAGGACACTCAGCAGCGTAAAGGAGCAACTTACTTATCATACTGGGGAAAACAGCAGGAGTGCCATTTGTAACACAGTTTAATTGCATCTTATCACTGGAGGCATTAGATTAACAATAACACTGGTTAGACATGTCCCTAAGGTAACAGTGTGATCGCTTCATTTTACATGCGCCCTTACAGCAAAAGGTTGGTTTACCCGCAAAAAAACAGCAAAAGGTTGGTATAAGGACATGCGACAGTGGACGCATCAGCACAATGTACCTACAAGGAGGCATAAAGTGGTGATGCCGAGCTTGTTCACGCTATGTGAGGGCAGCAAACCTAATCCTGGAGACCTTTTACTATGTGAGGGCAGCAAATCTAATCCTGGAGGCCTTTTACTATGTGAGGGCAGCAAATCTAATCCTGAGACCTTTTACTATGTGAGGGCAGCAAATCTAATCCTGAGACCTTTTACTATGTGAGGGCAGCAAATCTAATCCTGAGACCTTTTACTATGTGAGGGCAGCAAATCTAATCCTGGAGACCTTTTACTATGTGATGGCAGCAAATCTAATCCTGGACATACTCTGTTGACTTGTCCACCAGCCGCCACTTTCTATCCTTTTTTCAACCAATAATAGATCTGTTCCTTATCCAGTTTGTACTGCGTTTTCCCATTATTTCCCTTTTCAACCAAGAGACCGGTTGGGTATCCGGTCTCTACTACTTTCACCATATTATTTCCTCTTTGAATCAAGTCCTAGATTCATGCTACAACTTTCCCCCCTTTCTTCGTTGTTTGAACAAAGCCCTAGATTCGAATGCATGAAGTAGCTTTACCTCTAATAATACTAAAAATTTAGGTGGCTTTGGAAGAGCTGATGGGAGTAGAAAAAGATGCACATGCAGACACGTGGGGAGCTGGGGCAGTAGAGCAAGGCCGCTTTCGAAGAACTTATACCTGAGGGTCGCCGGGATGTCGGCGGCGGCAGGTCGGATCTGCGGACAATACGGCAGGGAGGAAGAAGGGTCGGAGGACCTCCCGAGCCGGCGCTGTGTCGGAGAGAACGGCACGGGCAGAGGATCGGGCCCCTCCGGCAGCTGTGGGTTTCCTCCCTCGGCGGCGATGACCGCGTGAACGATGCACCTTTTAGTCCTCTACACACACCGGCCGAAGGGATCCGGCCGGATCTGTGACCAGCGGTGAGCAGAGAGAAAATGTCGCTACCGCTGTCTTGTTTATATCTGGAGAGGATGAGAGAATGAAGAGAGCAACCCTAGTAAAGCAAGCGCTCAGGCCCCTGCGTCCATATATAGTGGAGTGATTATCTTTTTTCTCTCCACAACAAGCGTTTCAATTTGTGTACGTGGCATTAAAGAAAAGAAACTCTCTATTTAAGGTGACTACTCTACGACTCCTACTTACTACTACTACAGTACTACCTCCGTCCTGGTTTATAGGTCCCTTTTATAGTTTGTGCCAAATTTTGACTAAAGATTTAACTAACAAAATGTTAATGCATGTCAAGAAAAATTATCTCATTGGATTCGTATTTGAACATAGTTTTGAAAAATATAATGTTTGGTGACATGCGTGAACATTTTCTTAGTTTAATCTATGGTCAAAATTTGGCACGAAATACAATGGGGACCAATAAACCCGGACAGAGGTAGTATTGTTCACTTGTGCTCCCCGCCCCTCCATTCATTGAACAACCCCACGGGTGAATAAACATACAGTAAGTACTGTATTTATATAGAACGAACAAGCTCGAACTATTTTCGCGTAGTTAAAAGTTGAGGGCGGGGCTTTTCCCGGGCAGTACGCGCGGCAGTTTTCGGGTAGGCGGTTTGACAGAGAGGCGAGGAGGGTGAGCGAGTGGGGCTGTGCGATTTGACGGCGCGTTACTGCTGGAAAGACTTGTGATATGACCACTCACTATAGTCATGAATTACTGGCGCTCCGACCGGGGTGATGCCCCCCTTCCGTTCCGCGCTCTAATCTGGTGCATGACACGTCGACCCGGATGCTGGCTCTCCCACATGTCGGAGTAGTAAGAAGGAGCAAAGAATGATGCGGTATATACTAGTACTATACTACTCCCTCCGTTCCTAAATATAAGTCTTTGGAGAGATTTCACTATGGACCACATACGGAGAAAAATGAGTGAATCTACACATAAAATGCATCTATATACATCCGTATGTGGTCCACAGTGAAATATCTACGAAGACTTATATTTAGGAACGGAGGGAGTACTACTCAGGTCGGAGGAGTGCGAACCACGGCAGCCCAGTGAACCAGCCGTGCGAACCACGGTAGCCCAGTGAACCAGCAGTAGAAAACAATAATGTGGTGATATGGCCATAAAAAACAATGTGCTACGGTCCACACTGTAGCATGTACAGTAACACTCCTCTTTGTTTGGATCCCTGAGTTAGAGCTAGTTTGGGTTGAAATAGCCTCAAATTATCGAAACAAGAGGGGTTAGTTTGAGCTAGTTTGCTCTAACCCAGCTAAAAAAACTAGCCCGGTGGAGAGGTTCTAATTGGGTTAGTTATCCTGGGCCCACTAAAAGAGAACTAAAAAAATCTCACCTGCCCGCACCAGATCGCTCCCCTAAAAAAATCTCACCTGCCCGCACCAGATCGCTCCCCCCCTCTCGCACGACTCCTCTCTGTTCCCCATAGGGCCGCCCGCCCAAGCGCCGCTCGCCCTCTCTCTCCTCCGGCCGCCCTCTCCTTCCGGCCTCCGCCGCCCTACTCCGGCCGCCCTCTCCCTCCGACCTTCGAAGGTCGCCCCGCTCCCCCTTCACCAGTCGTTTTTCTCCCTCTGTCGTGCGCGGCGGCGGCGCATCTACCAGGGAGGTCGCGAGAGGGGTGAGTTTGTTCGTTCCTTCTCTGTCTCACGGCCATATCATTGATCTTGCTTGCTCTAGCGCTAATTCTGATTTGGAAAAGTAGATCCTGATCAAACTTGCTATAGATTTGTGGTGCACGCATGGAATTGTTTGATGCTGCTTGAGGAGGTAATAAATCTTTCTAGAGGCCCAAAGATTCAGGTCACCTTTCTAGGTATTTCAATTTCAGGCTTGCATTATTTGTAGAGGCCCAAAGATTCAGTTCACCTTTCTTGGTATTTCAATTTCAGGCTTGCATTGTTTCTAGAGGCCCAAAGATTCAGTTCACCTTTCTAGGTATTTGAGTTTCAGGCTTGCATTATTTCTAGAGGCCCAAAGATTCAGTTCACCTTTCTAGGTATTTCATTTTCAGGCTTGCATTATTTCTAGAGGCCCAAAGATTCAGTTCACCTTTCTAGGTATTTCAGTTTCAGGCTTGCATTATTTCTAGAGGCCCAAAGATTCAGTTCACCTTTCTAGGTATTTAAGTTTCAGGCTTGCATTATTTCTAGAGGCCCAAAGATTCAGTTCACCTTTCTAGGTATTTCAGTTTCAGGCTTGCATTATTTCTAGAGGCCCAAAGATTCAGTTCACCTTTCTAGGTATTTTAGTTACAGGCTTGCATTATTTATAGAGGCCCAAAGATTAAGTTCCCAGTCGGCGGCAAGCGGCCCTGCTACCCATGCCGGTGTCGACCTCAACTCGCAAGGGCCGGCGTCGGAGGGGTTCCCGGGGCTTGGGCTCTACAGAGCCTTCCTCCAGAGCGACGATGGCGAGCTCCTCCCTCGGTGCGTGAGGGGCTCCGGGCTCCCTCCCTATCGTGAACAACTTCCGTGATGAGTTAGCTCATTCTTTGTTTCATGAAGTGTTTTTTTATTTTGTGAAGCTTGATTGACGACTTGTATGTTTAAGTGGGATATCTCATTTGTATGGACAAAGTAAAAATTATCATGTTTTGCATGCTTGATTGTATAGATGGTTCGTTTATGTCAATTGTGAGCGGGAGGAGGCCACAGAAGAGCCGGCCACACCAAGAGGGTGCTTGGATCCAAGGGACTTATTTTAGTCTGACTAAAAATAGGGTCCAAAGTAGTCAAATGATTGAGATAGAGCATTTATTGTCAATCTAACCCTGCCATCCATACACCTCTTTGGTTTAGAGTTAGTTCAGGGTTAGAATCTAACTCTAACCTCTAACTGAGTTAGAGTTCTCCTCGTCTCGGTTCATCGCCATCATACTTTCCCCATTCCTGTGTTTTCAGTATCCTGCGAATCAAAGAGGCCCTTTTTTCGGGAAAAATCAAAGAGGCCCTTAGACTGGTTTAGGTCCGGTCATTTTTTATAAACGTGTTATGTCCAAAATTTAATGAACGTGCTCCGGTTTCCATGAAAATAATCCGGTTTCATGTAGTAATTCATTGATTTATTTATTCTTCTGCGGGGGGTTTGCATGTAATTCGTGAGGTCTGAAATGTAAAGTACCCCGGCATATGCTCCGAGTCGTGCATGCACTACGACCCAGATGCTCTATGTCCCACATGTCGGCAAATGGGAGCACGTGGAAATAGCCTAGGAGTACATATAGGAGGATAAATGCGTGAAAAATATGTACTGTGAAGCGTAGCCGCGGTTCGAAAAGTAGACCTAAAGTGATGACAGCTATAGGTCGCACGCACCCAACTAGTGGTACTAGACATACGACTAATTTTTCCCTAAAAAAAGAGGCACGAGTGCTCAGTACTCCTATTCTATAAACACAAGTCCCATCTGCCAACAGCGTCCGTGCTACAGCTAGCCCTCCTCCCTCGTTTCTCTCTTCTACTCTCTTAGAGCATGGTTAATAATATAGCCAGCTGCTGGCTATATGATGTTGCCATGTCACATATAGTCAAGTTTATAGCCAACAAGTACAATAGCTAGATATAAATATGTACTACTTTGTTGATACATGGCCCATTCCACTCTCTCACAAAGTACCTAGGAGCACATGCTGCAGCCGGCTGTTAACTAGTAGCCCGCTTCTTTTCTCTCTCCTCTTCTCTCTGTTCCAAGTAAGCAAGAATATAATATTTAATGTCTTACAGCCCGCCTACATCACCTTATTGTACTTGCTCTAAACTCGGCCAACGCCCGGTGGGTGGGGTGGGTTTGCTCAACTGCGGCCCCACCTCACAGTGAAAACGTTACGATTGGAATAAAAAATTCCATATACTCCCTCCGTTCATAAATATAAGCCTTTTTAGATAATACTTCAAATAGAATACAGCATACAGATGTATGAAGACATAGTTTAGAGTGTAGATTCACTCATTTTGCTCCGTGTGTAGTAGTCACTTGCTTGAATCTTTAGAAAGACTTATATTTGGGAATGGAGGGAGTACTATACTGATAAAACATTAAGGCCACGAGGCGATGCAGTGCTGGTTACAGGAGGCAAGAAGAAGAGATGCATCCATCGACGATGTCCACCTCCTCGACTCAGGGCACCGGCCCACCGAACGGTGCCTAAGTAGTAGCGGCTTTCGTGGCCAGGTCGACGTGCTTTTGAACAATGGCGTCCAAAGATTCCAACCGCTGGAAGAAGGCCAACGTCTTTCTATCCTTGTTTGCCTTGTAGTGGCCTATGTAGACGATTTCCTCGTAGACGTGGATGTGCAGGTCGACGGTTTCTTGCATGGCAAGGCGCTGCGCGGCGAGCGCGGCCTCGAGGTGCACATTCTTCATTGCGACCTCCGGCACCTGCAGGGCCACCAGGGCTTGAAAGAGTTCGTCACCATGTAGGCCGATGAGGGTGACAGGCAATGAGGAGCCTGGGCGCGCGGGCTGAAGCAGTATGGCGAGGTCGTCCGCGCACTTCTTGACGGCGGTGAACTTGCGGATGGAGTTGACCATCATGTCGTCCATGCGAAAGGCGAAGCCGGCGTCGGCGAGGGCTACGATGCCTGCGGTCGCCAGCACCGTCTGGAAACGCTGCATGGTGCGGGGCCGCAGGCCGGCGCCTTGGATGATTTGGCACAGCCGACTGCCGCTCGCGTCCATCGCCTCCATAGGTGCTTGTGGCTTCTGGTCACTTGGTCTTGGATTGGAGTGAGCAGTGTTGCGCAGAGACTTGGGAGTAGATGGATTGGAGTGGTGGGGCGCCTTTATTATATGAGAGTCCAAACTCTGTTGCATTCACATCGTGCTGGCTCTAGTCTGCTTCTCCAATTAATTCCCTCTGCATGTAATTGAGGATGCATCATTGACCGTTCAACATCTCGGGAACCGCTACCCTCTTCCTCCTTGGCATTCAAGCACCTATGGACCCGTCGACGACGAGGTGCCTATGGTGACTTCGTAAATTTCAAGATGATAGTGCCGTGCATGTGTGCGTTCATAGGGGTGAGTGTATGCGCGTGTATATGAGCGCTTGCGTCTGTACTGTGTCAAAAAAACGTAAATGCGTGTCAAGAAGAGACTAGTCAGTATACTCAATATTGTGCACCTCGGAGAGGAAAACGATAGAACTAGTACGTATTTATTTACGGTGTAGATTCACTCATTTTGCTCCATATGTACTCCGTCTCGGTGTAGTCTAGTCACTTGTTGAAATCTCTAGAAGGGCAACGTTCGGTTTGCACTTGGCTCTTCGCCTCTTTGAGAAGACGAACAATGATGTTACTACTACTGCTTCTACAGTGTCAAATCCACTTCTGCATGTCCGTCCACCGCGAGCGGGACGGATAGCTTGTTGTGGAAGTACTACTACTAAGCAAAAGCCTGTCCTCGTTTGCGAGCAACCGCGCGCATGGGCGAGGGAGAAGGCATGTAGTAAAATCAAGCTTCTCCTCGTTCTACGAGTTGACGCGACACATCATAGCACTGGCCCCACATGCTTGCCTCTAAACTTGGCTGAAAGACCCGCAGTGTACAATATATTTGCTGCAACCTCTAACATTTACCAACCACAAATTAAAATATATGTGGCCGTATGCATCGTTCTGATGCAGAGGCCGGGGAGTCCCCCCTTTTCGAAAAAAAAACAAATTAAAATATATATTCCTGTCTTGACCAGATGAGTGTGCAAACTACAATCACCAGGGTGACAGGTAGGGCCAGAAGACTATTTTAATTTTAAAAAAAACTTCAAGACGGCCACATAGCATGGAGCAGACCCCAACGATTTTAAGCTTACAGGCACGGTACACGCTATCTAGACTACTCTACACATGAAACTGCCACACGAGCGTCCAGGCTGCGCTTGGCTCTTCGCCTCTTTGGGAAGTCGAACACTGATGGTGTACTAATACACTGGAGGAGTACTACAGTACGCTTCTGGCCATCTGGCAACGATTGAACTGCTGCATGTCCCCCGCGTGTGGGAGGGAGAGCGTGTAGCAAAAGCTTCTCCTAGTCTTGCCAGCCACCACGCTCATGGGCGAGGGAGGGACGCTCCCGTCTTTGCGTGTATGACAGGTGGGCCCGACAGGTGTGTGGCCAACCTGTCATACAGCCAAAGGCATGTGTAGTTAAGTCCGCGAGGAAGAGGATAATCAAACTTCTCATTGATGTACGAGTTGACGAGACACATCAAAGCACTGCACTTGATATATTTCAATAATTTGCGTTTGCCGATGCATTAATTACAATGCATGCATGCATGCCGTGACTCTTCTTTTGATAGTACTTGCATGTGTTGATTTAATGCACCTTGAAGGATGGTTGTGCACAAGGAGGGCGAGATCATGCAGACCGAACAGGAACAGGACCCGACGATGGAGCTCTCTAAGGTCTCGATGGACCTCACCGTGCCCCACTGCCCCTTGTGCCTCCGCCCCTTGACGCCTCCAGTGTATGAGGTTCGAATACACCTCGTCCGTTCGGCTGATTGAGCAAGGTGCAGGTTTCTTGATTGATGTGCTGTTGGATTGATTTCTGCAGTGCAAGGGAGGGCACCTATCCTGCGCGGACTGTCGCGTCGAGCGCCCCGGGAACCAGCGGCAGTGCCAGAAGTGCGAGCGCGGCAGTGGCTTCGACGTGCGGAACACGACGATGGACTCCGTCCTTTCGTCGGTGAGGGTGGAGTGCCCGCACGAAGGCTGTGCGCTCTACATCACTTACCACAAGCTCGCCGATCACCAGAGCGTGTGTCCGCTCACGCCCTGCAAATGCCCCGTGCCCGTCTGCGGCTACGAAGGCCCGCCGCCGGCGCTCTACCACCACATCAGCATCGCGCATCCCATGCCCGTGCACAGGATCCAGTACGGGAAGGTGCTCCAGCTACAAGTGCCACTGTCGGAGCCACAACTCTTGATGTTCCACTAGTAGAAAAAGGGTCAAACGTGAAGCACATTAGTGCCGGTTTGATTTTGGCCCGGTACTAATGGTACCATTAGTGCCGGTTCGAACGGATTTGCATTAATGCCGGTTCGTGTTGAACCTTTAGTACCGGTTCGTGGCACGAACCGGTACTAAAGGGGTGGTGGCAGGCTGGCGTCAGGCCGGGGCCCCACGATCACCTTTAGTACCGGTTCGTGGCACGAACCGGTACTAAAGGTCTAACCTTTAGTACCGGTTC
The DNA here is from genome assembly GCF_018294505.1 of Triticum aestivum. Classification (NCBI taxonomy): domain Eukaryota; kingdom Viridiplantae; phylum Streptophyta; class Magnoliopsida; order Poales; family Poaceae; genus Triticum; species Triticum aestivum. Next base: position 456,892,530 of record NC_057806.1, on the reverse strand, counting down.
GTGCCATGAACCGGTACTAAAGGGGTCTGACCTATAGTGTAGGGCAATTTGGAAACTACAATTTGGACATGTTTTGCAAAAAGTGTAGGGAAAATGTAAAACGGCTATAACTTTTGCATACGATGTCGAAAAAAACGTATAATATATCAAAAAATTCAGCACGAAAATCCGCATCCGATGGAGACCGCCTATGGCCTGTTTGGAATTTTTTAGAATCCTCAAATTCCAAAAGGAAAAACAGATATGGTCAAATTTCAGTTTGTTTAAAAAAATTGTTAAATCTGGTCAAACTACTTATTCAAGAAGTATTAATGTTACTACATAATTATTCAAGAATATTAGTGTTACTAAATAATTATTTCAATTTTTTAAATTTTGGTCAAATCTAGTCAAACTATGGTCAAACTTATTCAAGAAATATTAGCGTTACTAAATAATTACTGTTTTTTAGAATAATAGTTTCAAACTCAAACGGTGAAATGTGTGACTTCATGCTCAAGCTAAACTGCTGAGGGTTAATAGGATTGACATCTTACTATTGTCAGGAAAACAACAAGTGCAGACTCGGAAACGAAGGAGAATAGAACCCGAAAGTTAAGCGTGCTCGGGCTAGAGTAGTGAGAGGGATGGGTGACCGGTCGATAAGTTAGATGATTTGGAATGAGTGATCCACACTTGAGCAGTTAAGAGAGGTGATTAGAGACTAAATCATCAAATAATTCAAAAAAAATTAAAAATCAAAAAAATCAAAAAAATTCCAAAATTTTCAAAAAAAAATTCAAAAAAAAACCTTTAGTACCGGTTGGTAACACCAACCGGTACTAAAGGTCCCCCATACCAGGGCGCGAGCTCACGCCACATGGTGGCACTTTAGCGCCGGTTCGTGCCGAATCGGTACTAAAGCGGGGGCCTTTAGTGCCCACCCTTTAGTGCCGGTTATGGAACCGGCACTAAAGGCCCTTACGAACTGGCGCTAAAGCTCCGCTAAAGGCCCTTACGAACCGGCACTAAAGGCCCTTACGAACTGGCGTTGATGTTCTTCTAGTTGCTGCTAGGCTTCCTTCAGTTTCCTGGTTTCTTTTGATGTAATAATCGGTTTAGGATGTCGATTGTGTCGTTGGTTGTGAAATGTTGGGTTCTAGCGCGGATGTTTGGCCTTTGTTGGCCTCTTGGGATGTTGCCATTTCAATCTAGTAATTTTAGTCCTTCATGTTAGGCTGGAGTTGTGCTGAACTTCTTGTGAATTGTGGTTGTTTTCAGTAATGAAAATCAGAAGGGGCAAGCCCTTCTTTGATAAAAAAAATCGTTCTTATATATTCATCAGTCTTGCTATAAGTCGCAGTAGATGCTATATAGGTCCGTCGGATCTTACATCAAGATCCGTGCTGTCAGATTTTCTTTTTCTCTCTTAAATCTCAGTCGAGTGAGACATAGCCATGCCATTAAACAGGGGCTCGGGCGCCATTAATGCAGAGGTCAAAGGGCTCTCCTCCCGATAAGCATGCGCAGGGGTCTGATCGCACGCCTCTCATACTCAAATAGCTACCCTGCACGGCGCCTCCTAGCTAATAAAAAATGGGGACGCATGGCGGCACGTAAATGGTACTAGTAAGTAGAACGCCCACGGTTTCAATAATACTTGTGTTTCCGATTGTAACGTGACAACACTTGTTCCAAAATGACTTTGTTGATTGTTAATGTGTGCGCCTTCGCAAATCGGACAGCAAATTTACCACAGCATGTTGGTGCCATGTCATGGCACCAAGCCAAGTTTCATTATTTTCATGCGTGTTTTGGATTTACAGGAATTAAAAAAACTAAGTTTCTCAATGTTTCCAACCCAGCCACGATGCCCAGAATTTTGAATTTCATTCCCATTTCTTGCATGGAACCTAGAAATTTACCCGAGGACACACATGTGATTTTTCAACCAACTTTGGTGCACTGGAACATGTGCTTGTATTTCAAATTTGAATTATGCACACAAAGGTGACACGTTCCCTCCCAGAACCACGAGCCTTCTTGAGAGAAGCTCCGATTTGCAAGAAGCTTATACCAAAATTTGTTCCTATTCGGCCAATTTTTTTTTACCACGGCATGGTACTACCATGACATGACACCATGCCAAGTTTCATGATTTTAAAACCAAGTTTCTCAATGTTCTTGACCGAGCCACGATGCCCAGATGTTTGAATCTTATTCTCATTTTTTGCATGGGAGTAGAAATTCACCCGAGGACACAAATGTGATTTTCAACCAACTTTGGTGCACGGGAGCACGTGCTTGTAGTTCAAATTTGAATTCTGCACATTAAATGACCAAAAACTCAATTAATGTGTAAATAAGGCCAAACGAAGCCGGAATAATTCCAAAATTTAACAGGGCACTCACGTAGTTCTATGTTGCCTTTGTAAATAAACTCAAGGGGGACAATGTATATCGTTTCGCACTCAAAGGTGACACGTTCCCTCTCAGAACCACGAGCCTTCTTGAGAGAAGCTTCGGTTTGCAAGAAGCTTATAGCAAAATCTGTTCCTATTCGGCCATTTTTTTACCACAACATGGTAGTACCATGACATGACATCCATACCAAGTTTCATGATTTTCAGACGTGTTTTGGATTTACAAGAATTTTAAAACCAAGTTGCTCAATGTTCTCGGCCGAGCCATGATGCCCAGATGTTTTAATTTTATTCTCATTTCTTGCATGGGACCTAGAAATTCACCCGAGGACACAAATGTGATTTTTCAACCAACTTTGGTGCACGAGAGCATGTGCTTGTAGTTCAAATTTGACTTATGCACATTAAATGACCAAAAACTCAATTAATGTATAAAAAACGACAAACGAACCCGGAATAATTCCAAAATTTAACATGGCACTAATGTAGTTCTATGTTGCCTTTGTTAAGAAACTCAAGGGCGGGGGGGGTGGCACGTTCCCTCTTAGAACCACGAGATTCCAAATCGGCCCAATTTTTTACCACAACATGTTAGTGCCATGACATGACACCATGCCAACTTTCATTACATGAATTTAAAATCTAAGATTCTCGATGTTCTCGGCAGAGTCATGATGCCCAGATGTTTGAATTTCATTCCCATTTCTTCCATGGGACCTAGAAATTCAACCAAGGACACACATGTGATTTTTCAACCCACTTTGGTGCACCAGATCATGTGCATGCAATTCATATTTAGATTATGCACATTAAAAGTCTAGAAACTCAATTAATGTATAAAAAGGCCAAATGACCCGAAATAATTCCAAAATTTAACAGGGCACTCATATTGTTCTATGTTGCCTCTGTAAATAAAATCAGGGGGATGCAGCGTATATCGTTTCGCACACAAAGGTGACCCGTTCCCTCTCGTAACCACGAGGCTTGTTGAGAGAATCTCCGGCTTTGCAAGAGGCTTATACCAAAACTTGTCCCAAAACAGGGTTTAGATTATCCCGAACATCTCGCTACCTAGACCAATAGTGTACTATGATTTGAATTCAACATAAAATGGATACAAATATTTGAATTGGAGAGCGTATGGTACATGTAGTTCATAGTGAAATATGATTACTGCTATATGCATGTCTTTTTGTTATCAAGATAATATTTAAATTATTGTATAACTTGACAACAATCGTATTCAAATAAGGAAAATTGATTCAAATTTAGTCCATATGGTAGACGACAATATATTTGTTCACATGGTGGAGTAAAATGTTCATATATGATGGAAGATCAAAATGTATGACTACATCAATTATAAACCGCAAGGTCACCTAACGATATATTCGAATTCAACATAACGTGGATTCAAAAATTGAAATTCGACATCATGGCATCTGTAATCATATAAAAAGGGACATTACTCTTTATTTGGTGGGAATTGATTTGTTTTTTGTTGTTGTTGAGGAAGTGCGAATCGATTTGGTACTATGCAGGGTAATCATGTTCTCCCGATTTTTTTTACATTTTTCTTGTAGTTTTTTCAATGGCATCTATAGCAATATAATAAAAGGGGACATGACTCTCTTGTGTCTTGTATGATTTTTTTTACACGTTAAGTTTGTTCTGCCGAACAAGGAATCTGCACCTTGTTATCCCGAAATTTTCAAGCTCGAGTATCTTTTGTCTCACCTGCTTTGAAATTCCCGCTTCTTCAACCCGCGCCGCGCCTTGTTATCCCGAAATATGGACGCGCGCGAGAACTCCCTCCTCATCCGAAATCGCTCCCGCAGCCCAGACACATGAAATCCCCCTTCTACCCCTCAGCCGAAAATGAGGCTCCATGTCGCGGTGTCAAAACCGGTGGGGGTACGCTGGTAACTTACCCTACATTTCGGACAAGCGCGTCCCTAAGCTTGGCTCCCCCCTCCCCCTTCGCCCCCCCTCCCCCCCCCCCATTCGTACACTGAGGCCGCCAAAACTCACGAAACCCCACGCTCCTTCGTCAGCCTCCCGACCGCCGCCCAGCCGGAGACTCTTCCCCGACTACGTCGTCCACCGCAACAGCTCGCCGTCCCTCATCCACCGCACCGGATGAGGAACCGTTGTCGATCTTGTCGTCCCGTCGGATCAGCCTCCCCATCCTTCACCTCCAAGGAGCTGCCCCGATGTTCGCCTCGTCTATCGCGCCACCTCAATCCCCACAGCACCGTCTTGACCTGCCCCACCGGAACCGCAGCACCCTCACCAATTCCTCCGATGAAGCCGAGGCCAACTTGGCGCCACCAAGGAGGTTCTGCACTCACCGCTGCATTTTATCTTTTATTCGATCTCACGGGGCTGCTGGTGCTCGATACCGAGCAGACATGGCGTCTCCGTCGACGGCGCCGTCGCCGGCCACATCATCCACGGCGTCTCTCCCCCATGTCGTTGCTTCCTCGGCGGCGACTTCCATAACGGCACTAGTTGTAGCTGCTCCGGCTCTCGCTCGCGTTGTGGCTCTGTTCTTGCTGTCGGTCGCACTGCTGCACTGCTCCTACTTTCATTCATGCTGCTGCTCTGCTCTTGCTCTCGCTTGCGCTGCTGCTGCTGCTACTACACGACCTCCGGCAGCTACAAGAGCTGCTGCTTTATCACTCGCTCACGGGGCTACTGCATGACTTGCTCTCTGCTAGTGCGTTCCCTGCTCGAGCGTCTGCTGATTTAGATCACTGCTTCTCTGCTACTAGTGCTCGAACACCCTAAACATCTATTGCAATGCTCTTTTACTAGTTCAATCAGTTTTGACAATAAAATTCAGTTTCGACTGTGAAGTTCGTTTTCTTGAGTTAAGTTCAGAGTGAACAGTACTTACAGCATCTGTCGGAGCGGCCGTGGCGCGGCTGATGCGTTTTACATCTAGCACTTTTTGGTGATGTATTTTACATCATCTATTGCAGATGATATTAGGGTCCCACTTCAGATTAAAGTTGCATGTCTTGTCATGCTTCAGCCTCGTCGCCGTACACCTTAGCGGAGCTGCTCCAACGATGGAACCGTCCATCACAGCGGAGCAGTACCCTCGGTGCTGTTTCCAGAGGCCTCGGATCTTCTTCCCCGCCTCCGACAGTCACACCAGCATCATCACCATCCTCCACGTCCAACCCAATGATGCTGAGGTCCACAAGGCTATGCCAAAGAGGTTGTACACTCATCGCATCACTTTGTTTCTCCATTCGCCTGTTCTTCCAATTCATGTGAGCCAAACACCCAGGTTGACTGAAATCCTATGTTTCCAAATGCTCTGTTTTGCACGTGCATTCCTATCCTATTCCTGTGTTTTTCCTGTCCCTGCGTTTATAGAATCCTCCAATTCTAAGGAGCCCTTACAGATTTACTTCATTTTCAGATTGGCATCAAAGAAAACTCTGTGTGTTATGTCATGCTCCTGCCATGCCGTCATCCACCCCACCTGAGGTGCACCATCGACAGAAGCGTTCACTGCAGCAGAGATCCCCCTGCAGACTTTCTTTCGCCACCTCAGGTCATCTTCCCCGTTGTCGGCAGCCACGCCAACTGCATTACCATCATCGACTGAGCAGATGAACCTGAGGACTAGACAGTTCCGGAAGAGAGGTCACAGTCTTTCATGTTTGCTTACGTTATACATCGATTATTATTACCTGCTACTTTATCGTTCAATCTTGAGTTTTGAATTTCCCATGGGTCTCATATCGAGCCAGCAACGAATAGTATCTGTCTACTATCTGGTTCATCTGGGGTCTTCTATGTGGTTCATGTTGGGTGGGCAACAAACAATAGATGATCCATTGTCTATCTTTTTAAACTGAAGCTATAATCTACCTGCTATCATTAGTTTTGGATCCATCCACTCGTTTGCTACCATCAGTCTTGATTTTTGCATGCACCCCTTAGGCCTTAAAAAATCTAACTATTTTTTTATTATGCATGTCAGATATTGTACACAATCATACTGAACATGTAGAGAAAAAGAGAAGACCGTTGCGTGCGAATATAATGTCATGCAGACGCTGCTCCATGGTGGGCGAAGTGCCCCCCCCTCCTGCATTTCCAGATTGTATTCCAGAGGAAGATAACTGTTCAGATGGAGATTCAGAAGGAGCCGACCATGCCTGTTTACCACCTGAGGTGTTTGCTCTAACCTGGCATGCTGATGTTGGTCATATCATGCATATGGCGCCTTGCATTGCTTACATTATACATCTTATATGTCATCAGCTTAGTTTAGATTTGCTTTGTGTGAATGCCACCTGTTTGGTTTCTATATCATACTCCCACCATTCCTAAATATTTGTCTTTTTAGAGATTTCAACAAGTGACTACATATGGAACAAAATGAGTGAATCTACACTCTAAAATATGTCTATATACATCCGTATGTGGTAGTCCATTTGAAATCTCTAAAAAGACAAATATTTAGGAACAGAGGGAGTATATGGGAATTATGCAATGCCATCTTCTTTAGCCAGGCATCATATACGTGAATCATGCAATGCCATCCTATTTAGCCAGTCATCATATATGTGAATTGTATCGTGCCATATTTTTTCATAATGTATTCCATTTGTCAGCAATGTTTATACATTCATCTACTCTTCCTGTGCATCAGCCATTTGAGTCGGTCATGGGAAAATCTGGAGTGAAAACAAGGTCTTCTGAGCAGTCAGTGCTACCTGTCGATGCAGATTTCTTGCTGGTTACAGATAGCTCCTCAGAGGAGGATTCAGAGAGAGATGACCAGTCGTATTCCCCCCCCCCCGAGGTGCATGCTCTAACTTGGCTGGGTTATATTGCTCATATCATGCATATGGTGTCTTGCATTGCCATGCCATCTGCTTAGATTAGACATGCTTTGTGTGAATGCCTCCTGTTTGCTTTCTATATCAGATATGTGAATTATGCAATGCCATGTTTTTCAGCCAGTTATCATATATGTGAATTATGCACCGCCATGGAGCCAGGCATCATATATGTGAATTATCTCATGCCATCTTTTTTTCATTACGTATTCCATTTGTCGACAATCTGTGTATATTGAACTACTCTTCATGTGTATCAGCCATTTGAGCCGGTTATGGAAAAATCTGGAGTGAAAACAAGGTCTTCAGAGCAGGCAATGGTACCTGTTGAAGCATATATCTCGATGGTTACAGGAGCTCCTCAGAGGAGGATTCAGAGACAGATGACCAGTCCTATATCCCACCTGAGGTGTATGCTCTAAGTTGCAATGTTTATATTTCTCATATGATGCATATGGTGTCTTGCATTGCTTAGTTTAGACATCATATGCACAATATTGAATTCTATCTACTTAGTTTAGAGATCATACATGCGAGTGCCAGCTGCTTAGTATATGAATCAATTATGTCAATTATATCATGCCATCCTGTATACTTAGACAACATGTATGTGAATTATTTCATCCCAACCTATTTTAGAAAGACATCATATAGTTTTGTCATGTCATCCTGTTTAGGTACTCATCATATGTTGAATTATGCCATTATATCCTGTTAAGTTATCCATCATATATCTGAAACTGTGTCATGCTATCCTGTTTAGTTAGGCATCATATATGTGAAATTGTGTCATGCTGTCCTGTTTGGTTAGACAACATATATGTGAATTACCACATCTGTCTATCATACAATGTCTGTACGTTCAATTTCTTTTCTTGTTTATCAGCCATTTGAATTGGAGGGGGTGATGGCAGTATCTAAGGGAGCAAAAACCCGTTCTTCACAAAAGACAGTGCTACCCGTCGATGCAGATAGAACCATGGTTGTACTGGCCCACAAACTAGCCCCACCACACATAATCGAGACTCTTCCAGATTGCACACTTACACCGTTGGGCAGAGAACCAGCTACAACCCATCTAACCGCAACCCCAGCGGATAGTAACCCACTTATAGTTGACAAAGCACCATGTCCACCACAGAGTACCCCCACACGAGCAGTTTGTAAAGCTACTGCAGTGCCCAAAGCACGAAGACCACCACAGCTAACCCAAACTCCACGTTTAAAGCAGAAGAGCAACTGTTCTCAGGTCAGATTCCGTAGCTATGGTCCATACTCCTTTGCTGTTGCATCACTGTATTTACTCATACCAACTACTTTCGAATTTGAAGGATCCAATTGAAACTCCAATGGCGCAACAGGTATGTTTTAAACCTATTTCTTTAACTGGATTGCTGTTCTAACTTCTTGCTCTATGTTGATTTCAGTTTAAGTTGTATAAACAGTTATGTTCTCATGTGATGCACATTACAAGTGCTGCCAATGCTGTGTAGTTTCTCACACTTATATTCTGTCTATGCTGCTGTGTCTTAAAAATATATGAGTTGAACTGTGTCTCTATCTTGATTAGGGAACATAAACTAGAATGATATGGACAATACAGTGACCATAGTACATAGATATATGTTTGTTTCATGCTGTTATCCTGTCCACCTTACTACTGAACCGGTTTACCAAAATGAGTTTGGTATACTACAAGCTAAACCTGTGATGTGTCTGCTTGTTTCTCTTGTAGTATGCAAACAGAATATTGGAGAAGAGCACCCCACTATGCAATGGTAGAGAAAGTAATGCAGATAAGGTTCAAGATAGTGAGACAACCCTGTTGGTCTCCAAGAAAGGTGATAAAAACGATCTTGTAGACAGTGAGAAAACCCCACAGTCCTGCGTTGATGTAGTGTTCGAGTTACTGGCCAGTACCGCTGGCACAAGCTCTTCGAACTCGCTGCCTGAATCACTTCGGCTTCTTCAGTCTCAGCTACAAGCTGAAAGGCATCAGTCATCTGTGCTGCGGCAAGAAGCCGAAGGACTGAGGAAGTCCCTGCAGAATTCAGATGCGTACTTTCTTGTGCAACAGCAAGCGCTGGAGGATTTAAGCGCCAAACAAGAGAAAGTTAATAAGCTTGCTAAGCATCTTGCCAGCATTATGGGTACCCAGGATATTGTTTCTTGAACTCTTCTGAAGTGGTTTCAGTTCTGGACTTGTTTTGCTGCGGCGTTTATATGCTACTGTGTTCCCTATATTTGCACTGGTGGTGAACTTTGATGCCCAGTGGATGTAATATGTGTAATAGCCGTGATAGCCTAGCATAAGTTGCTTGCTTATTTATTTCCTTGTTGTCTTGTCTATTTGTTTGCTTGTAGTCAGTGCAGTTCTTTTTCCGCGGGTTGCTAGTGGCTGCAATAACCTATTTTTTAAAACTAGGCCACAATAACCATGGGCTAATATTTACTATAGTGACACTGGGCCTCCTACGGGCCGTAGAAATAGTGGGCCTTCTATGGGCCGTAGAAACAGTAGGCCCTCTACGGGCCGTAGAAACGTTGGGCCTTCTACGGGCCATAGAAACAATGGGCCTTCTACGGGCCCTATCATCAATGGGCCTTATACGGGCCGTATGATCGATTGGCCAAACATGGGCCAATAACAGGCCGCATTATGGCCGTAAACGGGCTAGAGTTGGAATCGTCTGTTCATGGGCCGACCATAACGGGCCATCGTTAATAGGCTGTATTTAATGACGCTATGAAAATGGCCCAATGTATTAACGGACCACAAACGGGCCGACTGTAACCACGGGCTGAATTTGGCCCACAAGCAGAAAATTACAGTAACGGGCCGTAAGTAAACGAATGCTCGAAATGAGCCCAAGAATAAATGGGCTCTGAGAAGGCCGAAAGATAACATGGGCTGGAAACGGCCCAACTGAATAATGGGCCATTAATGGGTATAAAGTGATACACTTTCATTACGGGCCAGTTTCACCACGGGCCGTTAATGGGTCCAAAGTGATACACTGTTCATTGCGGGCCAATTTCACCACAGGTCGTTAATAGGCCAAGAGTTACATAGGGCATCATATGGGCCGAAAGACGTCATGGGCCATACATGGGCCAGAAGTGAAAACGGGCTGGAATCATATTGGATGGCCCAGATGACGCTACTGGGCCTAATTCGGGTAGGGCGCAATGGGCCTTGGGTTAGCGGGCTGTAAATGGGCTATATGCGAACAGGCCGTTAACAGGCTTTCCTTGGGCCGGCCCGTCACCTTTTGACCAAGTCAAACGGGCCGGCCTTTTCACATGAATGGGCCTCTGTTGGGCCGGGCCGGGTGTCGACGTATCATAGGCGCCTTCTGTCCAATGAGTGGATGACATCTGTCCCAACAATGAGCCGACATGTGTTTCCTCCAGCCAATGACGATTTTACACGTGGAAAATCCCCATTGGTCGGGGCTGTTAACGGGTTATCGGATCCCAAACCTGACCCGATAGCTTAACGGCGTTCCGTTACGGTGGATGCCACGTGTCGGTCACCCTTGACGAAAGCACTGCTGTGACGCGCGATTTATCGTCATGGAAGTGGACACTTCCGTGATGATAATTTTGGTAATGTCATGGAACACTTCTATGACAGCACAGGTATGACTATCTTGATTCTGTCATAAATTTGTCATGGATGTACATGCATGACAAAAAACGCGACCTACTGTGACAAACACGTATCATCACGGAAGTGTATTTTTTTGTAGTGACTACTTGTGCTTCCAAATATCCTTAAACCCAGTTTTGCCATTAGAGTCCACCATACCTACCTATGGATTGAGTAAGATCCTTCAAATAAGTTGTCATTGGTGCAAGCAATAAAAATTTCTCTCTAAATATGTATGATCTATTAGTGTGAAGAAAATAAGCTTTATACGATCTTGTTATGGAAGCAATAAAAGCGATGAACTGCATAATAAAGGTCCATATACAAGTGGCAATATAAAGTGATGTTCTTTTGCATTAAGATTTTGTGCATCCAACCATAAAAGTGCATGACAACCTATGCTTCCCTCTGCGAAGGGCCTATATCTTTTACTTTATGTCTTTTACCTTATGCAAGAGTCAAGGTGATCTTCACCTTTCCCTTTTTCATTTTATCCTTTGGCAAGCACCTCGTGTTGGAAAGATCATGATATATATATCCAATTGGATGTAAGTTAGCATGAACTATTATTGTTGACATCACCCAAAGGTGAATACGTTGGGAGGCAACACTATAAGCCCCTATCTTTCTCAGTGTCTGATTGAAACTCCATAACCATTAGTATTGCGTGAGTGTTAGCAACTGTAGAAGACTATATGATAGTTGAGTATGTGGAGTTTGCTAAATCAAAGCTCTGACATAGACCCTTCCTGAAAATAAGATGAATTGTAATTGTTTGATGACTGAGAACGAAGTTTGCTAGTTTTCAAGAAAGTTTATGGTCTATGCTTTAACATGTGAATTGCTTGTTGCTTGTTCGTGAGAAGTTTTATGAGATGAACCACTGTTATGATATATAATCATGCTAGAAAAGGTGATTGAAATTATCATTGATCAAACTTGTGCACCTACTAGCAGTCACACTTCATAAATTCTTTCTTTTATCATTTTCCTACTCGAGGACGAGCAGGAATTAAGCTTGGGGATGCTGATACGTCTCTAACGTATCTATAATTTATGAAGCATTCATGCTATTTTATTATCTGTTTTGAATGATTATGGGCTTTATTATACACTTTTATATTACTTTTGGGACTAACCTATTAGTCGGAGGCCCAGCCCATATTGCTGTTTTATTGCCTGTTTCAATATTTCAAAGAAAAGGAATATCAAACGGAGTCCAAACGGAATGAAACCTTCAGGAGCATGATTTTTGGAACGAACATGGTCTGGGAGAGTTGGAGTACAAGCCAGGGAAGCTTCGAGCAGGCCAGGAGATAGGAGGGCAAGAGTTGGAGTACAAGCCAGGGAAGCTTCGAGCAGGCCAGGAGATAGGAGGGCGCGCCCACACCCCTGGGCGCGCCCCCCTGTCTCGTGGGCCCCTCGTGGCTCCCCCGACTGACTTCTTTCTCCTATATATTCCCATATACCCTAAAAGCATCGAATACGAAGATAGATCGGGAGTTCCGCCGCCGCAAGCCTTTGTAGCCACCAAAAACCTCTTGGGAGCCCGTTCTGGCACCCTGTTGGAAGGGGGATCCCTCACCGGTGGCCATCTTCATCATCCCGGCGCTCTCCATGATGAGGAGGGAGTAGTTCACTCTCGGGGCTGAGGGTATGTACCAATAGCTATGTGTTTGATCTCTCTCTCTCTCTCTCTCTCTCTCTCTCTCTCGTGTTCTCTCTATGGCACGATCTTGATGTATCGCAAGCTTTGCTATTATAGTTGGATCTTATGATGTTTCTCCCCCTCTACTCTCTTGTGATGAATTGAGTTTTCCCTTTGAAGTTGTCTTATCGGATTGAGTCTTTAAGGATTTGAGAACACTTGATGTATGTCTTATCGTGCTTATCTGTGGTGACAATGGGATATCACATGATCCACTTGATGTATGTTTTGGTGATCAACTTGCGGGTTTCGCCCATGAACCTATGCATAGGGGTTGGCACACGTTTTCACCTTGACTCTCCGGTAGAAACTTTGGGGCACTCTTTGAAGTACTTTGTGTTGGTAGAATAGATGAATCTGATATTGTGTGATGCATATAGTATAATCATGCCCACGGATACTTGAGGTGACAATGGAGTATCAAGGTGACATTAGGGTTTTGGTTGATTTGTGTCTTAAGGTGTTATTCTAGTATGAACTCTATGATAGATTGAACGGAAAGAATAGCTTCATGTTATTTTACTACAGACTCTTGAATAGATAGAACAGAAAGGATAACTTTGAGGTGGTTTCGTACCCTACCATAATCTCTTCGTTTGTTCTCCTCTATTAGTGGCTTTGGAGTGACTCTTTGTTGCATGTTGAGGGATAGTTATATGATCCAATTATGTTATTATTGTTGAGAGAACTTGCACTAGTGAAAGTATGAACCCTATGCCTTGTTTCCTACCATTGCAATACCGTTTATGCTCACTTTTATCATTAGTTACCTTGCTGTTTTTATAATTTCAGATTACAAAAACCTTTATCTACCATCCATATTGCACTTGTATCACCATCTCTTCGCCGAACTAGTGCACCTATACAATTTACCATTGTATTGGGTGTGTTGGGGACACAAGAGACTCTTTGTTCTTTGGTTGCAGGGTTGTTTGAGAGAGACCATCTTCATCCTACGCCTCCCATGGATTGATAAACCTTAGGTCATCCACTTGAGGGAAATTTGCTACTATCCTACAAACCTATGCACTTGCAGGCCCAACAACGTCTACAAGAAGAAGGTTGTGTAGTAGACATCACTACCTTGTTGTTTTTATAATTTCACGTTACAAATACCCATATCTACCATCCATATTGCACTTGTATCACCATCTCTTCGCCGAACTAGTGCACCTATACAATTTACCATTTTATTGGGTGTGTTGGGGACACAAGAGACTCTTTGTTATTTGGTTGAAAGGTTGTTTGAGAGAGACCATCTTCATCCTACGCCTCCCACGGATTGATAAACCTTAGGTCATCCACTTGAGGGAAATTTGCTACTGTCCTACAAACCTCTACACTTGGAGGCCCAACAACGTCTACAAGAAGAAGGTTGTGTAGTAGACATCAGGACACTCTAAGAGAATTGAACAATACTCTCAAAGAATTAACACTTATGCACCTAGTCCTTTTAAAAAGAAAAATAAGAAGAAAAATAATAGGACTTTGCCTGCCTCTAATGAACCTGAAATAGAAAAACCTCCTGATAATGATAATGAAGTTTCTATCTCTGATGCTGAAACTCAATATGGTAATGAACACTCACCTTCTGATAATGAAAAAGATAATGATGAGGTTCATGAAGGCACTCAAACAAATGATAAAGAACCACATAATGATGTTGAGATAGAACCAGCTGTTGATCTTGATAACCCACAACCTAAGAATAAAAGATATGATAAAAGAGACTTTGTTTCTAGAAAACACGATAAGGAAAGAGAACCATGGGTTCAAAAACCCATGCCTTTTCCACCTAAATCAACTAAAAAGAAAGATGGTGAAGAATTTGAATGCTTTGCTGAAATGTTGATGCCAGTTTTTTTGCGACCTCGCTTAACTGATATCTTGAAAATGCCTCCTTATGCAAAGTATATGAAAGACAACATCACTAATAAGAGAAAAATACCGGAAGCTGAAATCTCCACTATGCTTGCTAATTACACTTTTAAATATGGAGTACCTAAAAAACTTGGAGATCCAGGAATACAAACTATACCTTGCTCCATTAAAAGAAATTATGTGAAAATTGCTTTATGTGATTTGGGAGATGGTGTTAGTGTTATGGATTTCCCTTTATATAAAAGACTTGATTTGAATAAACTCACACCTAATAAAATATCTTTGCAAATGGCTGACAAATCAACTGCCATACCTATCGATATGAGGATGTGCCCGTTGTCATTGCTAATGTTACTATTTTGACTGACTTTGTTATACTTGAGATGCCCGAGTACGACAACATGTCTATTACCCTTGGTAGACCCTTCTCGAATACTGCAGGGGCTGTTATTGATTGCAATAAAAGCAAGGTCACTTTTCATATCAATAGTAATGAGCATACAATGCATTTTTTGAAGAAACAATTCCAAGTGAATGGTATTAATGTTATTGAAAAATCTCCGACAATCACTATTGGAAGTTTTCAACTACCTCTACCTATTGTTAAAAAGAAATATGAAATGCTTATTGTTGGGGACATTCATATCCCCATTGACGTAACTTAGTGATTTACGAAAGTTCTCCGGTTTCATATTAATCGAAAGTGGTTGTTAATAAGATTTGATCAACCTTATTAATGGATCATTTTTGAGAGGTATGAAGTTGATGAATTTAGTAAGCACTACCTTCTGTCCCCACCTTTTGTTTTCTGTTTTTCTTAGCTAAATAAAATGAAATGCCATGCTTTGTCTGTTTTCTGAGTTTTGCGTGCAATAAAAAAATGACCCAAAAATAAAAGTTCTCGGGATGCCCTGAAAATTTTACACGATTTTTTTTCTGAATATTTATGAATTTTTGGTGCAAATAATATCAGAGGGAGGTGCACCAGGTGGGCGCAACCCACCTGGGCGCGCCAGGACCCCCAGGTGCGTCCTGGTGGGTTGTGGTCCCCACGTGGGCCCCTTCACTTACCTCTTCTTCCCACATCACTCCATTCACCCAGGAAAAAAAATCACTGTCACTCTCTCTCTCTCTCTCGTGTTCTTGCTCCCGAAACGATTTCGATCTCTTTGCTCAAAGCTCCGTTTCCGAAAATGTTTTGGGGATTTGTTGCTTGGTATGTGACTCCTCCATGTGTCTAATTAGTTTTTGTTTTAGTAGTTTATAATTAGAATAATTAGCTACTCTTGGTGCTACTGTAGATGAGCTTGCATGTTGAATTCTTAGAGTTCTAAGTAGTTTGAATGCTTGCTATGGCCTCTATACAACCCTATGAGTAGTTGCTATCAATTTTGTGAAGTTTTGTTGAGAAAAATTTTGTGGACTAAATTTTTTAGAATTTTGTTCATAGGAAAAAAGATGTGTTTCTTTAGGAAGTTTGCTTCCAAGAAGAACTCCAAGGGGGTTATTGGGCAGTCATCTGACAATGATTTCCATACCCCGAGATTGGCGGAGCTACGGCCGTGCGAGTGGTCACATAATGCGTTCATGGAAGAGGCTGGAATCCTCCAGGAGTTCAACCAATATGCTGCTAATGCCGGCCTCACCGACTTCATCGCAGCTGAATGCGAATAGTATCATCTCCTCACAAATTCCTTGGTGCAAAATTTTCATTTCCATTCTAGGAATAATCCCCCTGAGGTGTCATTTAATTTAGATGCTAAAAATCGCCAGATCCCACTTACTGAATTTTATGACATATGCATGCTTCCTTCTGATGGGGATTTGGTAGAGCCTAAGCCCTCAGAGTTTGATGGTTTTTACCGTACTCTGATAGTGGGAGACAAGAGAGGAGTATCGGGAACCACTGCAGTTAGCTTGCAGTTTCCTGTCGTGCATTATTTTGCCTTATTTATTGCAAAGTGCTTGCTAGAGAGAGAGAAGGTGGGTTCACTTAGCGCCCCAGACTTTGTTGTTCTATGTCGCGCACTTTATGGCGACAACACTTATAGCTTAGGAGCTATTGTGGCACGTCACCTTCACCTTAACAGATTCAAGGGTAAAATACATGGGGGCATTTACGCTACTCGCTTGGCGACTCACTTGAATGTGCAGATACGTCAGCATGATCACCCCTTGTCCAAGGTTTACCTAGATAGAGCAGCTATGAAGGACGCCAGTTTATTCCTGCTGATTACCCTGATATTGATTTTCCTTACAACTTAGTTTTAAGTGAGAAAACTCATGATATTATTCCCTTGCCTGCACCTGCTTTGTTTGATCATGTTTCCAGGGGTGGATGAAGGATTGTGCCTGAGGACATTGTCGCTTACCGGAACAACCTGGCTGCGGCACAGGCGGAGCCTCAGTAGTGGGATCGTATGGTGCCTTCTCCCCAGCACTTCAACATTGGACATCATGGCTTCTACAAATGGTGATTACCAAGTTAAGCCAAAAGCCTAAGCTTGGGGGAGTACGTATTCCCACCGACATTACATTCATGTTCACACATTTCATTCCAGTTGTCGGTGTTCACACTTTTTCATTGTATTATCTATGGTTAATTCATTTTCTCGCTTTCTTCTTGCGTGTTTGAAAAACTTTGAGAAAATCCAAAAATATGTTTCATGCTTCTTTTTGAATTTTTTTTCCTAGTTTAAATTGTTGTAGTACTAAAAAGAAAACCCAAAAAGATTTCCTTGTTCTTCTTTTACTTGTTGGGAGCTTTCCCGTGTAAATAGTTTTACTCGTTTTTGCTTTTCTCTTTTTCATTTGCTTGTTTACAAAAACCAAAAAGTCCAAAAATATTTCAGTGTGTTTCTCTGAATTTCTTTTCTTTTTGTTGAGTCTTACCGAGGAGAAGACCATGATGAACATGTTGAGTGGCTCTCATTTGCTAAATTGTTTATCTAACAAAGATCCATATTACCTTGTCTTCTCCTCTTTAATAAAATGTTTGTAGATTCCAGCTTAGTCCATGGCACTCTTGCACTATTATTATTATTTTCAATTCGTTCAGTCGTACAAGTGAAAGGCAATAATGACGATATTAGATGAACTGGTCGTGGCAGAGAGAAACGGGTATGAACTTGACTTGTTCTATTTTTTATAAATATGTTTAACCTAGTATCCATGATTCAGCCTATTATGATCAAACATGTTTGCAATGACAATTAGAGATTATAGTTCCTCACGCCATGTGTAAGTAGCTAGGAGTGAATAATGACTTATCTTGGATATCAACATTGTGTTAAAATGACTGTGATGTAGTATGATGATATGGTATCCTCCTCTGAATGTTTGAGTGGCTTGGCTTGGCACATGTGCATGCATGTAGTTGAATCAAAAACCAACATAGCCTCTATGATACTTATGTTCATGGTGTTCATATCCTACTCATGCTAGTATCCAATGTTACTTATGCATAATGCATGTTCATGACCGTTGTTGCTCTCTAGCTGGCCGCTTCACAACCTATTTGCTAGCTTTCGCCTATACTAAGTGGGAACTCTGCTTGTACATCAAAAACTTGAAACTCAAGTTATTCCAGATGAGTCCACCATACCTGCCTATATGTGGTATTACCATGCCGTCCTAAGTAAATTTGCATGTGCCATCTCTAAAAACTTCAAATAAATATCCTTTTTGTGTGCCTGGGTCATTCATGGAATGACAGGAGGTAGTCGGTATCTTCCATGCTAATTAAGCGGGTTATTCTCAGGTCGAGTGTTTATTCACTCGCCATCGCACGGGAAAAGGGCGGTAATAGGGATGCCCAGTCCTAAACTATAAAAAGAAAAGAGCTTACAAATAATAAAACAAAAACTCCCAATGGAGTTGTAACCTTTACATTTCCGCTTGGGAACCACCACTGGCATGTTTAGCATGGAAGATATTGATAACTGATAGTCGTGAAGTAAATGAGAAGGGTCCATGTCTCAAAATATCATTTACCTCTATTTTAAAAACTTGAGCTCTGGCACCTCTGCAAATCACTGCTTCCCTCTATGAAGGGACTATCTATTTACTTTTATGTTGTGTCATCACCTTCTCAAATAAGCGCCAGAACCTAAGAGCACTACTATCATGCTAATGCATTGTGTATAGCTAATATGTTGGGTGCATCATGACTGGATCTTTTCTACCATGAATTACAGTGTTTAGACGCTGCTTGAACTTTGGGGGTGCTCTGCATTTATGTTTTGCGGTCTCAGAAAGGACTAGCGAGATACCACTATTGTCATGTTGTATCATGGTTATTTTGACAACATGTTGTTGTTTGAGATGTTTTATCATTGCTCTATAGTTGATTGTGTCATTGATATGAGTTAATATAATTTTTAAGAGTTATTGTCAACATGGTTAGTTATAATCTTTGCTGAAAACCTGGTGTTGTTTAAGCTTATTTATGAAACAAGAGCAAAAGAGTTCGTAAAAGTTTTTCTTTTTCACTTTCAGTTTACCAACTGAATTGCTTGAGGACAAGCAAAGGTTTAAGCTTGGGGGAGTTGATATGTCTCCAATGGATCTACTTTTCCTAATGCTTTTCCTCTTCTTTTGGACTTTAATTTGCATGATTTGAATGAAACTAACCCCGGACTGACGTTGTTTTCAACAGAACTATCATGGTGTTGTTTTTGTGCAGAAATAAAAGTTCTCGGAATGGAACGAAACATTGCGAGGGTTTTTTATATCAATAAAGAGAATTTCTGGAGCCAAGAGATACCTAAGGGGGGCACCTGGGTGGGCACAACCCACCAGGGTGCGCCTGCCCCCCAGGCGCGCCCAGGTGGGTGCTGCCCACCTAGTGGCCCCGCTGACCCTGAAACCGACGCTATAAATCACATTATTCCAGAAAAAATGAGGGGAAAAGAATTATCACGTTTCATGAGACGGAGCCGCCGCCGTCTGCTGCTCTTCATCGGGAGGGCAGATCTGGAGTCTGTTTGGGGCTCCGGAGAGGGGGATCTTCGATCTTCGTCATCACCAACACATCTCCATCGCCAATTCCATGATGCTCCCCGCCGGGAGTTAGTAATTCCTTCGTAGGCTCGCTAGTCGGTGAGGAGTTGGATGAGATTCATCATGTAATCGCGTTAGTATTGTTAGGGCCTGGTCCCTAGTATCCACTATGTTCTGAGATTGATGTTGCTATGACTTTGCCATGCTTAATGCTTGTCACTTTGGGCCCGGGTGCCACGATTTCAGATCTGAATCATTTATGTTATCACCTATATATCCATGTTCTAGATCCAATCTTGCAAGTTATAGTCACCTACTACATGTTATGATCCGGCAACCCCGGAGTGACAACAATCGGGACCACTCCCGGTGATGACCGTAGTTTGAGGAGTTCATGTATTCATCGTGTGTTAATGCTTTGTTCCGGTTCTCTATTAAAAGGAGACCTTAATATCCCTTAGTTTCTAATAGGACCCCGCTGCCACGGGAGGGTAGGAAAAAATATGCCATGCAAGTTCTTTCCAAAAGCACGTATGACTATTTACAGAATATATGCCTACATTATATTTATGAACTGGATCTAGTGCCGTATCGCCCTAGGTTATAATTGTCTCATGATGAATATCATCCAACGAGTCACCGATCCAACGCCTATGTATTTATCTTATATTGTTTCTTCTAAGTTACTATTGCTACTGCTATCGTTACTTCTACAATATCACTGCTATCACTGTTACCGTTACCGTTGCTATTGCTGCTATCATCAAAACTATCATATTAATGTGCTACTAATCACTTTGCTGCAGATAATTAATCTCCAGGTGCGGTTGAATTGACAACTCAGCTGCTAATACCTTCAAATATTCTTTGACTCCCCTTGTGTTGAATCTATAAATCTTGGTTGAATACTCTACCCTCGAAAACTGTTGTGATCCCCTATACTTGTGGGTTATCAGGTTGCAATGGAAAACGAGCATCCAAAGAACATAATGACCGACCAGGACCAAGCAACGACAACAACTCTTGAGTAGGTGTTCCCAAACATCTGCCATAGGTGGTGCAAGTTCCATGTGTTTATCAACGCACATTCTAAGTTGGGAAGGCTACTGAGCAGAGATGAGGCATTTGCAGGTGTGTTTTACACTTGTATCAATCAATCGAGAAATGTCGAGGATTTTGAGGAGACATGGCAGCACATGTTGCATTGTTTTGAAGTGGTTGAAAACAAACACTTGAAGAACATGTGGCATACAAGGCGCATGTGGGCTCCATCCTCAAAAATAATTTCTTCCTGTTCACGAGCATAACAGGCAGGTCCGAGGGTCTCAACTCATATTTCAAGACGGTGGTTCGTCCGGCTAATTCTGTTTGGAGGTTTGTGTAGTAATATGAGGAAACGGTGCTTGATCATGAGGACAATGCCAGCTTCATTGGTGAAACGACTACTTCACCACTATACTCTCAATATGCCAACTTCAGTATACCAAAGCAAAAAACACAAAAAAGTTTGTGATGGGTTGAGTCTCTATGTGATCTGATTTGTGACAGTTGTTTTATTTTGTGATGTTGCATGTACAATATTGGGCGCCAAGCAACTAGCTTCATTATCAACTAGGACCCTTGTAGGATCAGAGAAGATTGGTCTAGAGGGGGGGTGAATATACACTTAACCAACCAAAGGTGCAGTTTTTAATATTTTTTTGAAGTTTAGGCAGATTTTGGCACTAGTTAAGATATCACCAAGGCTTCCTACACATGCATATCTAGAGATAGAGCAGCAAGAATAGTACAACATGCAATTGTGTAGAAAGTAAAGGTGTAGAGATATGAAGATCAAACACAATGAAGACATGGTGATTTTTGGTGTGGTTTCGATAGGTGGTGCTATCGTACGTCCACCTTGATGGAGACTTCAACCCACAAAGGGTAACAGTTGCATGAGTTCACGGAGAGCTCCACCAACGAAGGGTCCACGAAGAAGCAGCCTTGTCTATTCCACCATGCCTTACGTCCACGAAGGACTAGCCTCACTCGGGGTATATCTTCATGAAGTAGGCGATCTACTTGCCCTTACAAACTTCTTGGTTCAACTGCACAAGATCTTGGAGGCTCCCAAGTGACACCTAACCAACCTAGGAGACACCACTCTCCAAAAGGTAATGATGTGTAGTTGATGATGAACTCCTTTCTCTTGTGCTTCAAAATATAGTCTCCCCAACACTCAATCCCTCTCTCACATATTTGGCTATTGTAGGAGAAGGGTTTGAGTGGAAAGCAATTTGGGGAAGGCTAGAAATCAAGATTCAAATGAAAGGAATGAAATGGCTTGATCCCAACACATGAGTAGGTAGTTCTCTCTCATAAAATGAATGGTGGAAGTTGTGTTTTGTTCTGATGGCTCTCTTAGAGAGTAAGTGGGGGTGGAGAGGTATATATAGGCTTCACCCAAAGACCCAACCGATACAACCTTTTGACCCAACTCGATGAGAAATTCTCGGTGATACCGACTAGTGTAAAAGATTCGAATGTTGGACATCTCAGTTAGACCAATCAGAACCATTGGTACCGATCGGAGTGTAATGGCTAGGGCAGAACCTCATTTTCGTAGTTCTAATCGTTTCAACTCGGTAATTCCGAAGTGAAGGAATTTCACTATAGAAACTTGGTCATGCCATCTCGGTGAGACCGAGATCCATATTGGTAGAACCGAAAAGCTAGGATTTGGCCCTGGCACTGTGTATGATCAACTCGGTGAGTTCGGGATGGAGAATTTAGGTGGGACCGAGATGAAACTTTAGGGTTTGGACACATGTGATATGGAGAATGTGGTTGAGTGTTTTGGAGCAATATCTCTAACCACTTGAGCAACAAACTCATCATCAGTATTGTCGGAGATATACCCCACGGTATGACCCGGCCGGACTTGGCGGTTTACTTGAGACCCGGTTTACACTTGGCGATTCACTGGTGAAAGGATCGATATAGTTGACTAGAGGGGGGGTGAATAGGCAACTAACAATTTTTAGCTTTTCTTTACCAAATTAAACTTTGCATCAAAGTAGGTTTTCTAGATATGCAACTAAGTGGACAACCTATATGATGCAACAACAACAAGCACACAAGCAAGCAAGGGATACAACACAAGTAAGCTTGCAAAAGTAAAGGCACGAGATAACCAAGAGTGGAGCCGGTAGAGACGAGGATGTGTTACTGAAGTTCCTTCCTTTTGAGGGGAAGTACGTCTCCGTTAGAGCGGTGTGGAGGCACAATGCTCCCCAAGAAGCCACTAGGGCCACCGTATTCTCCTCACGCCCTCACACAATCCGAGATGCCGTGAATCCACTATTGGTGCCCTTGAAGGCGGCAACCGGACCTTTACAAACAAGGTTGGGGCTCTCTCCACAGCTTAATTGGAGGCTCCCAACGACACCACGAAGCTTCACCACAATGGAATATGGCTCCGAGGTGACCTCAACTGTCTAGGGTGCTCAAACACCCAAGAGTAATAAAATCCACACAAGAAAGTATGGGGGAAGCAAATATCCTTTGGTGGAAGTGTAGATCTAGGTCTCCTCCTTCAATCCCTAGCAAATCAACAAGTTTGAGTGGCTAGAGAGAGAGATCGGGCAAAGAGAGCTTGAGAGCATCAATGGTGGAGTGAGAGAGGTAAGAGGTGAAAGTGGTAGGTGGAAGAACCACCTTATATAGCAACCCTAATAAATCCAACCGTTACTGCGTTTTCAGCACTACAGCGGTACAACTGCTCCTTGTCCCGGTACAACCGGGACTCACGGTGTATCGGCAAAACCCTACCAGGCGGTACAACTGGGCCACCAGGCGGTAGTACCGGTTTCAGAAAATAACCGGACCAACCACCCAGCCACCGCTCAACTACCGCACTAAAACAGAAAGGAGTCACCCCTGAGGGCGGTAGTTGGGCGGTGTTGGACCGGTGCAACCGCAAGGCCTTGAGCACTTGGGCGGCTAAGATCAGAGCAGAAGAACCGCTCGAACCACCGGTGGTACCGGTTGACGAGGAACAACCGGACCAACCGAGCCACCACCGCCCGAGAACCGCATCAAAACAAAGGCTTGACCGGTACTTGGGCGGTGCATGGCCGGAACCACCGCCGCAGGTCTTGGCTGAGCCTGGTGGCAGTACCACCGCCCGGAGGCAACGGTATCACCGCTCGATCAAGATAGGAAGGCGCCAAGAGCCAGCGGTACAACCACTCGGGCGAGCGGTACAACCGCTGGAAAAGCACAGCAGGCAGTCGGATGAAAAGGGAAACACTCTCTCTCACACCTGAGGAAGACAAGAGAGGGGTGATGGAGGTGTACGTGAACAGATTCCCCCTACTCTTTCCAATGTGGATTCCCTCTTGATAGTACGGGTTCCCTACGACCAAAGAGATAAAAAGCGTAGAGAACTCCGTCTTCGATCTTTTCCTACGAGAGAGAAAAGCTATCCGATGTAAGCCTAAGCATCGAGAACCTGAAACATTTAGCACAAGATTAGACCAACAAAGGGTTGTCATCATCATCCAAAACATAAAATAGGGAAATTCCCTTTCAATCTCCCCCTTTTTGGTGGATGATGACAACAACACGAATTGCAAGAGAGAAGTCTATAGAATCTAGTTGGAGCTCCCCCTAGATGTGTGCCCCAATTTGAACTAGCTGTTAGAGAGCATGGGCACACTTTAAGGGCAAGACTCCCCCTAGATTTTATAGACTTGCCACTATAAGCACATAATATGAATGTAGACAATATAACGGATAGAGAGCAATAATACCAACAATAACCAACATACTGAAAATAAGATAACAGGAGTAGCACAAGTCTCACACAAAACAAGCCGAGAAACGAACAAAGTTCAACAGGAGACCACGAACAAAGTTCAACACGCATACGGGAAAAAAACACGCAAAACCCATGCAACTCCCGAGTCCTATAGAACTCTCTCCCCCTTTGGCATCAAGACACCAAAAAGGAAAAGAGCGAAGCTAGCGCCCCAGAGCTCAGTCGTCCTCCTCTGACTCCTCGGTAGCATCTGGATCTTCATCATCATCAAATTCTTCATCATCGTCCCGACCTGAGTCCTCCCTGATATCATCAGCAGCAGCAAAGGAGGTGGAGGGATGAGGGGGGCTTCATCATCATCACTCCAGGTGCTGTGGGAAGATATCCAACGCTCCTCCGGTGTGATGCTCTTCTCAAAGCCACTCTGAACCGGCATGTTGAGGTGCTTCATCATTGCAATTTGGCGACGCCTGGCAAGCTTCTCATTGACATGTGCCTCATACATCCTCTTCTGGATGTCAGACTAAAGGCAGAAAGTCTTCTTCACCTTGGCAGCGAGCTTATCCACCCACGAGGGCTTGGCCCCTGGCTCCATCTCAAAGTCCTCATCGTCAGAAGTGGCATAGACATCCTCAGGATCATTAGCAGGGAAATGAGGCTCTGCGTGCTTATTCTTCTTAAGAAGCTTGACTTCATGAATAGTGAGATTATCAGGAGAGGAGAGAGGCTCTCCAGGATGGCAAACCTCCCACACTGAGTTCAGAAAACACATGACAAAAGGAGAATAAATGGGGACCTTCCTGTGGATGACCATGTTGTACATCTCGTGCCACAGCCAGTTGGACACATCAAATGTTTCCCCAGAGCCCACCTTGGTCTTCATTGCAACCATCAAGTCAACAAGATAGCCATGGATTTCATCTTGATTCCCCACCTTGGGCAGAAGCACATTGCGAAACACGCGATGCATGATGTCATAGACCTTCACCAAATCCTTAGATTCTCCAATAATACCACAACCCCGAATGTATAGAGGGGCAAGCTTCTCCTTAGGCATGGAGTCAGGATGGTCATGGGGGCGAATGCCACCCCTTCCTTCCAGATCGGTATCATCATACCCAATAGCATTGCAAAAAGTCCTCTAGGGAACTTGAAAGAGCTCATCACGACACATGCAAGTGAGGGTGCACGCGTCATCTTCTCCAAAGTGAACGGTGGCATAGAACTGATGGATGAGTTGAACATCAAAGTCATAGTTGACTGACATGAGCTTGACAAGATCAAACTCCTCACAGAGAGCCAAAGCCTCACCAAAATACTCTAGGTTGTTCCTCCAATGGTCAAGATCGATGGTCCACTGCTTGGCATATCTGTTCTTGTTGTGCTCAAAGAGTTCATGAACAATCCGCACTTGCATCTCATTTCGAAACTGAACGGTGGTCCAACGAGGAGCTATGGGAACCTCATAAGGATTCTTTGAGTGGAAGGCTTCCCAATCCTTGGCTTTCCAATGGTGCAACGGCATTACCACACGTTGCTTTGTAGCGGCAGACTTTTCACGGCGAGTGGGCTTGGTGGGAATCACAACCTCTTCTTCGTCAGCAGACACAGCCGGGCGCAAGGTCCTTCGAGCCCTCTTCTTGGTGTTGCCAGGAGCAGAGCGAGAACTAGAGCCACCTGAACACACACACGAAGAGAACACACGAAATCCAGCAAGGATGAGAGGAAAGCACACACTAAAAAAATTGCAACAGTAGAGAAGACAGAATAGTGTTGTGTGGTTAGTATATTCCGGTTGTACCGGATCTCCCACCGGTAGTACCGCTTCACCGGTTGTACCGCCCGTATAGGTGGTAGAACCGCTGACAGTGGCACTACCAGGGGGAGATAGATCTAACCAAGATATACGAATCACACAAGTAATATTCTGATTTCTAGGTACTGCAAACTAGACAGAAGGAAAGCAACGATCTCTCCCAACCAATAGTTCAAACACTAATCTCGGAAGGTCAAGTAATGCCCTAGACAAGGAAGAACCCTAGAACAAGGAACGAAGAACAAGGGGGCATTACCACCATCCATGGGAGGAGATCGGGAGGCATCCACAGAGAGAATCCACGGAGAGCCCACGGATCCGAAGCGCGAGACGCACTCCGGGGCAGGGGCAGTGGTGGCCGGCGGCTAGGGCGAAGAAAAGAGGAACGGGGACGAAGGGAAAAAAAATAAAACCCTTCACCCTGTCAGATATAAATAGGCCCATAGACACGCAACGGTAGAACCGCTCCAAGGATCGGTTGTACCGCAAGTCAGGTACAGACTGGTGGTTGTGGGCGGTACTTCCGTTGCCTGAAAGCCACCGGTAGTACTGCCCGGAATCAACCGGTAGTACCGGACGATGGTAACCACGGGGTTGAGTGGTAAAACCGCCCAAGCACCGATTGGAAACCTACTGGTACAGCACAACTAGGTACCAGCGGTAGAACCACCCATGACCCCGGTTGTACCGCCCGGCCACCGACGCCCAAACCAAGGTCAAAAAGAACAATGCAAGAGAAACAACAACTTTGGAGAATCCAACACCCAGGACAGAGAACAAACCAAGAAGAAAACAAACACACGAACTCAGAGCGAAGTCCAACCTCTCTCACGAGAGGGCGGTGGCCGGAGCCACCTATGTTTGATTCAATTGGTATGGCACCACGAAGAATTATCCTTGGGCCCATGACCAAAACTCGTCTTTGAAACACAAGTACCATCGAGAATGGTGAATGTGAAAGAGAGGCTCAATTTATGCATAATGGGGGAGGAAGAGTTCATTGAGAGAACAACACTCCCCCTATGTCCATGCCTACATCTAAACAAGACAACAATTTGAGGATGGTGGGGTGTGCAAGGGTTCAAGCAACATTGCTCGAATCAATGATATTTAGCTCATGCCTTAACTCGCGAAATCTTGCTTCATCCAAGGGCTTCGTGAAAATATCTGCAAGGTTATCATGAATGTTCACATACTTGAGCTCGATCTCCCCTCGCCTAATGTGATCCCGGATGAAGTGATACCGAATCTCAATATGCTTCGTCTTGAAATGTTGCACCGGGTTGAGAGAAATCTTGATGGCACTTTCATTATCACACCAAAGAGGCACTTTGTCATAAATGACACCATACTCCTTTAAAGTTTGCCTCATCCATAAGAGTTGTGCACAACAACTACCGGCCGCCACATATTCCGCCTTGGTGGACGAGAGAGACACACAACTTTTCTTCTTGGAAGACCAACTCACCAAGGAGCAACCAAGAAATTGGCACCCTCCAGAAGTGGACTTCCTATCTACTTTGTCTCCCGCCCAATCAGAATACGTATATCCTTCAAGCTTGAAGTTTGCCCCTCTTGGGTACCATAAGCCAAAGTTTGGGGTATGAGCCAAATATCGAAAGATTCGCTTGACCGCCACATAGTGGCTTTCCTTTGGTGCGGCTTGAAACCATGCACATATTCCCACACTCAACATGATATCTGGTCTAGATGCACAAAGGTAAAGCAAGGAGCCAATCATGGAGCGATATACCTTTTGATCCACCGCTTTACCATTGGGATCAATGTCAAGTTGGCACTTGGTAGGCATTGGAGTAGAAGCCGGCTTGACATCACTTAGCTTGAATCTTTTTAGCATGTCTTGAGTGTATTTGGCTTGGTTGATGAAGGTACCTCCTCTTCTTTGTTTGATGTCAAAACCAAGGAAGAACTTCAACTCTCCCATCGAAGACATCTTGAACTTGGAGGTCATCAGAGCGGCAAATTCCTCATTGAAAGCTTTGTTAGGGGAACCAAAGATAATATCATCAACATATAGTTGGCATACAAACAACTCCCCTTTGACCTTCTTAGTAAAAAGAGTGGGATCGATTTGCCCCACCTCAAATCCACGATCTTGTAACAACTTGGTAAGGTGGTCATACCATGCACGTAGGGCTTGTTTAAGGCCATAGAGTGCCTTATCGAGTTGATACACATGATCCGGGAAGTAGGGATCCTCGAACCCGGGGGGTTGCTTGACATAGACCAACTCATTAATAGGACCATTAAGAAAAGCACTTTTCACATCCATTTGTTGCAACTTAAAGTTGTGATGGGAAGCATAAGCAATCAACAAGCGTATGGATTCAAGGCGAGCAACGGGAGAAAAGGTTTCACCGTAGTCGATACCCTCGACTTGGGAGTAGCCTTGTGCTACCAATCTTGCCTTGTTGCGAATAATGTTCCCATGAGCATCTTGCTTGTTCTTGAATATCCACTTGGTTCCAATGACGTTGTGGTTCCCAGACGGCCTTGGCACCAATCTCCACACCTTGTTGTACTCGAAGTTGTTGAATTCTTCATGCATGGCATTGAGCCAATCTGGATCTTCGAGTGCCTCATAGACCTTTTGGGGTTCAACACAGGAGACAAACATGTGATGCTCACAATAGTTTGCTAATTGTCTATGAGTGGCCTTTTGAAGCTTTTGCAAGTAGGCATACGACCGGTTGTGTTCCTGTAGAGAAATCAACAATGTACAAATCTCCTCTCCTAAAGCCTTCGAAGACTTTGGAATTGTCAGCTTCCAAGATCACAACACAACGATATCTGCCAAAGACAACAACCATATCGAGATCACAAAGCATCGAGACAGACATGAGGTTGTATCCTAAGGACTCGACAAGCATGACTTTGTCCATGTGTCGATCCTTTGAGATCGCAACCTTACCTAGACCCAATAGCTGACTTTTGCCTTTGTCAGCGAAGATGATATGCTTCAGATGCGATGGTGATAAGGGAGCATCCATCAATAGATTCTTGTCACCAGTCATGTGATTCGTACATCCACTATTGAGGGACCACTCATTGGCTTTAGGTTGATCATCCTACAGATGAATTAGTGCAACTTACGAACTCATATACTTCATCAATGAAGAATATGACATCAATATCATCAGATCAATTTCATCAGGTAATAGCACAGATAAAATAGTATGAGGACGTGAGAAATGAAAGTTCATTTCTTCATGATTAGCCTGCGTCCTTTCAGGCAATTTCAGGTCTCCAGCAATTTCTTCAGACGTTTAACACACATCTAGAGACCTGACCCTGCATAAGAGATTAGTCCCTTTTCTTCACCACCCACATCTAAAGGGGTGGCAAAGAATTCATCACTCCGCGAGCTCCATATGAGAAATGTGGCATAGAAGCCAGTCCACTTCATTTCACATAAGAGGAGTTAGGATAAGCATATGAATAAGCAGAGAAATTCTTCGAGGACTTATGAACATAATGGTTAGAAGAATAATGTTGATATTCATAGCCCTTAGCTCTTCCCTGCGAAACAGAGGGGTTAGCACGATGATGATCATATGAGGACTTTGATCCTTTTGAGGAATTTGATCCACATGAGGAATTTTGTCTGCATGAGGACTTGGATCCATATGAAGAATTCGGTCCATATGAAGAATTTGATCGGGAGTTTCTATTCTTCACAGGTGGTGTCATGAGGACATTCACCTGAAGACTTTCAAGGCACCTTTTGGGAACCCAGATTTTCTTCATAGGGGAACCGTTCCTGCAGTTAGGGCCAACATATCTAGCAAATACTTCGCCAATCTGATTTTTGAATAGTTTATAGTTGGAGTCAAATGACTCATCAGAAGAATGAGGAGATTCACATGTAAAGCCAGATAAATTGGATGGATCAACCAGAGGACCCTTTGCAGCAACCCATGAGGTTTTGGGGTACTGCTCAGGCTTCCAATATGTTCCATCAGCATTGAGTTTCCTCTCAAAGGCAATACCCTCTTTCCTAGGGTTCCTGTTGAGGATCTGCTTTTTAAGCACATCACAAAGAATATGATGCCCTTTGAGGCTTTTGTACAAGCCTGTCATGTATAATTCCTTCAGCCCTGCATCATCAGTGATACTAGGAATGTCCTCAGACGAGGAATTAGTGATTGCAAAGACAGATGAAGAATTTGTAGCATTAGAAGCATTTGAACATTCAGGTGAAGAATTAGCAGATTCATGTTCAATGCACTTCAAACATGGAGGAACAAATTCTTCCTGAGTAGCGCTGATTTATTGAGCAAGCAATGAATCGTGCTCCTTCTGAAGATCTTCATAACTCACTCTTAGCTTCTCAAGATCTTGCTTTCTTTGAAGAAATTCATAAGAAAGCTTCTCGTGATCAGATAAGAGAGTGTTATGATGACCTTGAAGGTTGTCAAACTTGGACTGAAGTCTCTGAAGATTTTCAGTCAAGTCTTTAGTGCGATCCATTTCTTCACCCAACATATCATCATTTTTGTCTAGCATGTTTTGAACCTTTTCAATAGCCTTTTGTTGTTTTACAGCAATCTTAGCAAGCTTAGAGTAGCTGGGCTTGAGGTTTCATCAGATTTATCCTCACTAGATTCAGAAGAGGGGTATTTAGTTACCTTGGCACCCTTTACCATGAAGCAATAGGTGGGAGCGTAGTCATCATTGCCTTCATTAGCCTTGTTGGTGATGCCATTTTCTTCAGAGTTGAAGATAGACTTGTTGACAAAAGCAGTAGCAAGAGTTAGGCTTGCCACACCAGACTCGGACTCCTCGGATGCCTCCTCTTCCTCATGTTCCTCATATTCAGCCTCAGAGTCCATTTCCTTGCCAATGAATGCCTGAGCCTTCTTGGATCTGCTCTTCTTGTGAGATGAAGATTTTGAGGATTTTGATGATGAAGACTTTGAAGATTTCTTCTTCTTGGCATCATCAGAACTGTAATCCTTGTACTTCTTCTTCTTTAATTCCTTATCCCACTGAGGACAATCTTGAATATAGTGACCAGGCTTCTTGCATTTGTGGCATAGCCTCTTCTTGTAGTCACTGAATGGGGAATCATTGCTCCTTGAGGATTTTCCAAAGAAACCACGTCTTGAGAACTTCTTCATGAGCAGTGCTAGTTCCTGGCTTAGTTCATCAGGATCACCAAGGCTACTCCTAGAGTCTTCACCTTCAGACTCAGAGACGGCCTTGACCTTCAGATCACGTGGTTTTCCATAGCTCATACCATAGAGATCTCTCTTCTCAGCAAGCTGGAACTCATGAGTGTTTAGCGGGATCAAGTGACTTGTAATCGGCACGCTCTTGAATCACCAGTGCCAGAGTATCAAATGAAGAATGAAGCGATCTCAACAATTTCTTCACCACCTCATGGTCGGTGATGTCAGTGGCACCAAGTGCTTGAAGCTCATTTGAGATGTCAGTGAGGCGATCGAAGGTTTGTTGGACATTTTCATTGTCGAGTCTTTTGAAGTGGTTGAAGAGATTGCGAAGAACGTCAACACGAGAGTCACTTGAGTTGAGACTCCTTCATTCACTTTGGACAGCCTATCCCATATAAGCTTAGCAGTTTCCAAAGCACTCACTCTTCCATACTGCCCTTTGCTCAGATGGCCACATATGATGTTCTTCGCTTGAGAATCGAGTTGGTTGAATCTCTTCACATCAGAAGCAGTCAGAGAAGGTGTGACTGAGGGAACACCATTTTCCACAACATACCAGAGATCGTTATCAATTGCCTCAAGATGCATTCGCATCTTATTCTTCCAGTAGGGGTAGTCTGTTCCATCGAAGGTAGCACACTCAACAGAGACCTTGATCATACCTACGGTCAACATAACTAAAACTCTAGGCGGTTAAACCAAAATCACACAGAACAAGGGAGTACCTTGCTCTGATACCAATTGAAAGTGTGTTATATCGACTAGAGGGGGTGAATAGGCGATTTTTATGAATTCTTCATTGAGGAATTGGTTGGTGAGGAAATTCCTAAGCGAAGAACTACTTGCAGCAGAATAAGTACTCAGAAGTAAACACAACAGAATACAAGCATAGTCATCATGATGAAATGAAGAAAAGCATAGAGTACAGAAAGCATAGACACGGGATAACACGGGATGAAGATGGACAGACTGAAGAAATTGAATTGATGAAATTGAGAAAGTCTTCAATCAAAGTCTTTAAACAGATATGAATAAGCACACAACAAGTGAAATGAGGAATTGAAAGAGTTGAGGAAATAGAACCAGTAAGCTTGGTGAAGACAATGATTTGGTAGACCAGTTCCAACTGTTGTCTCAGTTGTACATCTGGTTGGAGCGGCTAGGTATTTAAACAAAAGGACACACAGTCCTCACCGTATTCTCCTTGAGCTAAAGTCACACAGACCTCGCCCAATCACTCGTGGTAAGTCTTCAGGTGACTTCCGAACCTTCACAAACTCGGTCACTTGGCGATCCAAAATTCCTCTTGGATGCTCTAGACCTTGACGCCTAACCGTCTGGAAGAAGCACAGTCTTCAAAGGAAACAAGCGTCGGATCCATGCAGGATCAATCTCTTCAGTGATGCTCAATCACTTTGGGTTTGAAGGTGATTGGGTTTGGGTCTTGGGTTTTCCTCACTTGATGATTTTTCACTAAAAGTCCTCAGAGGATGGGATGCTCTCAAATGACAAGTGTCAGTTTATCTCGGAGCAGCCAACCAGCTAGTGGTTGTAGGGGTTGGCTATTTATAGCATGGGAGCAGCCCGACATGATAAGACATAAATGCCCTTCAATAGTATGGCCGTTAGGTGGGTAGGTATTTTGGGACAGCTGGCGTGTAGCACAGTAATGGTCGGAATTTTGACTCTCAAATTCCTCAGGGCTATCATGTTCCTCACTGTGTAGGCAATCCACACTGGCGAATTCCTAACTCCTCAGTCAAAACAAATTCCTCAGAGACCAGAAGAACTTCGTCTCTATCACTGAAGAATATGACTGAACTATATGAGATTTCCAATGGCTTCACTCGAAGGGATTGGTAGGTGTAGGATTTTCAGTTGAGCATCACATGGAAATTTTTCCTTAGTATTTCCTCACCCCCTTTAACAGTACGGTGTTTCCTATGACTCAAGAAAGAGAAAATGAAACTACGAAAACAAAAGTCTTCACGCTTCATGTTCCTCGAATGAATGCTAAGTCTTCAAGGTCACACCAATTTCTTCACTTTCAAAGTCTTCAGGAAGTCTTCAGAAATCCAAAGTCTTCAGTCGAAGAACTTCATTTTTAGGGGTCGACTTTCTCTGTAAATATCAAACTCCTCATAGACTTATAGACCCGTGTACACTCACAAACGGATCAATCCCTTAACCTATAAGTCTTCAATACACCAAAATCACTAAGGGGCACTAGATGCACTTACAGTATGCCTTCGTGACATCAGTCGTTGTTGCCTTATTTATTCCTTCAAATAGGTGGTTAGAAACAGTCTTGCTACCTTTTCCCATTAAGAAATTGGAATGCTTATATTTGTGAGTCTATGCTTCAACTAGTGCCACTTTTATAGTAATCACACTTTCAATATCTATGAAAACAGGGATGCTCCATTTTACTGGAACTGAACAAAAAGTCCAAATGGTTCAACATTAGGAGCATGTTTTCTTCCAAACCTTTATATCCAATTGGTGGCACTATGAGCTATTCATTACGAAGGTACATGGTTTGCTACTATCTTGCTACTCCTTTTGTATTGTCATTAGATAGTAATATTAGTGGTTTGCATGTGAATTTATTGGCAGGATGGACCTACATTGGAGGTGCAGGACATGATTCAGTGATTGGATGCTCAATTTTGGTTGTATCGATTTCACCTCTTCCATCACTGCGAACATGGATATCCTTGGTCTGATGAAGAATAGGCGCTATATTTCTGCTCTGAACCAGCAAATCAATTCAGTACAAAATTGTCCAAGGCAAAACATGACAGTATCATATTCTCCAGTGCAAAACATGACAGATGCTAAGCGGAAGAGGCATGTTTAAACCGAAAATACGAGGTGGGGTATATGTTTACTATATGGTTGATAGTTGTGCAGACAGATGTCTGCCCGAACAAACAAAGTGATCACAAATTTGGTGGAACTGCACAAAAGAACAATATAGTCACTTCATGCAATGCCATTTGAAAATAGACACAGAAAGACTGGATAGTCACTTCATGGACTGCACAAAAGTAGTACTGTACTGTTTATTGGCCAACACTAGGTGCTTCATTGCTTTGGTCCGATTATTCAATGGGCATCATTTTGCCTAAGTTATAGTTTGTATTCCGAAAATAGTCTTGCCACGTGATCGAGAAGACCAAATCATATTGCAGTGGATGTTCCTCCGTTATGTGTGGTTCATTCTCATGGTTCCAGCTCTTGGTGAAACCAGTTACGTTTGCAAGAGGAATTGTAGACTTCACAAACAAATTTTTCTTTCACTCTGTACTGAATGTTGGCCCAGAGAAGCATGATCCATGTTAGTAGGAAGAACAGATGTTTTTTCTAGATCTTTGCTTTTGGAGCTACATATTTGTATATGATCAGTGAATCATTGAGATGCATTAACATGTTACTAGTTGGTTGTGAATTTGGGCTACCAATGTGATCATATTACAATGCCAGGCCTATGAGTCTTGTGTGACCATTTCAAACGGATCGGCTCTTAGTACTGTGCACAGCATGATCCTGATTTCTGTGTTCTCAGTGTTTACAAGTTACTAGTAGTTCCTTATTTCTATTCGCTCAGTGTTTACAATTTACTTATCGATCACTAGCTAGCCTACTAATACGCTCCTAGCAGTTTTAGTTGCGATGCAAGATCCAAAGGTGGCAGTTTTATGAATAAAAATGCATATCTCTAAAGAAACTGACAAGCTGGTCTGAAGAAAATGCCAAACGAATCTGAAGAAACTGCCAGCAAAAATGTTTGCAAATGCCTTATCTCCCAGCAAGTGTTCATCAACTAATGCGATCCTACACGTACACTACCCGACCTACTTGATCCTACACATACACTATCCGACCTACTCGATCCTACACGAATAAATAGCAGATCACGCACGTACTACCTCCATTCCGGTTTGCAGGGCTCAACTCAAAAATCTCACCAACCAAGGTAGATGATGAGTGGTGGAATCATTTTTGACAAGGAGGGAGTACCTCATCTGGATGATTCGAGTGCACTCGTTTGACTGTCATGCCGATGTGCGACCCAGCACGGACGGGACGCATCACTGACGGGACGGGACAGCACATCAGTTTTCCACGGTAAGCTGGCGCGCTAAGCCATGCCTGCTTATGCATTGAATTCCGATGACCTTCATGTTTCCCGCGACACGCTGCTTCAACTACCTTCCGCCTATAATTACTGGTTCCCGGTGTTCTCCGGTAGCACCGTCACCCAACTCCCCCTATCGGCTCCCCTCACTACCCCCACCGGCCCGATGTCGCTCGCCAC
Organism: Triticum aestivum; assembly: GCF_018294505.1. Lineage (NCBI taxonomy): Eukaryota > Viridiplantae > Streptophyta > Magnoliopsida > Poales > Poaceae > Triticum > Triticum aestivum. Next base: position 456,856,885 of record NC_057806.1, on the reverse strand, counting down.
TTGCCCTTGCTCTCGCCACATCCGTCATGCCCCCGACCATCTGCAATAGGCGACGCCATAGGCGCTCACCACTGGAGCTAGTGTTTGGTTATTCACCGGAAGGAAGACGGAGGGAGGAGGCATTCTATCGGTCTTTAGATGGAAATGCGGAGTACGAGGAGTTGTTGGAGCATGACCGCCTGGCGGAGGAGCAGCGTATCGCCGATTTGTGCCGCCTGCGGGGCATAGAGCAGCAGCGCACCGTCGCTTTGAGTCACGAGCAGAGCGCCCGCGACTGGGCCGACTACGTGGAAGCCGGTGCCCGGCAAATAGCCCTAGAGGTTGTCGGGCACGCACGCATGCGTGACGCCAAATTTTACTACTAGCTTGTTGATGACCCACAAGTATAGGTGATCAATTGTAGCTCTTTTCGATAAGTAAGAGTGTCGAACCCAACGAGGAGCAGAAGGAAATGACAAGTGGTTTTCAGCAAGGTAATGTCTGCAAGTGCTGAAATTGTAAGTAGTGGAGTAGTTTGATAGCAAGATAATTTGTAAAGAGCAAGTAACGGTAGTAGTAACAAATGTGCAGCAAGGTAGCCCAATCCTTTTGAGGCAAAGGACATGCAAAAATGGTCTCTTATGATAAGCAAAGCATTCTTGAGGGTACACGGGAATTTCATCTAGTCACTTTCATCATGTTGTTTTGATTTGTGTTCGCTACTATGATTATTTGATATGTGGGTGGACCGGTGCTTAGGTGATGTTCTTACTTGAACAAACCTCCTACTTATGATTAACCCTCCCGCAAGCATCCGCAACTATGAGAAAAGTATTAAGAATAAATTTTAAACATAGCATTAAACTTTTGGATCCAGTTGGTCCCTTACGGAATAGCGCATAAACTGGGGTTTAAGCTTCTGTCACTCTCGCCACACATCATCTAATTGCTACTCCACAATGCATTCCCTTAGGCCCATATATGGTGAAGTGTCATGTAGTCGACGTTCACATGACACCAATAAGGGAATCACAACATACATACTATCAAAATATCAAACACATATCAAGTTTGCATGATTACTGTGATGCAGAGCATCCCAAGGTCATCCCCATGGACCTACCTATGTCTCCCACGACACCACTTGGACCTATGACAAGAGGCCGAGCAAAGGCTATCAAAATAAGGCGAACTCTCTCCTTTCCGAACTACCACTTTCGACACTTGAGACATGGCTACTACCTCAAACGGAAACACTATGTGTGCTTAGGTACTTGGAGCAAAGCCATGGAACATCTACATCCAATGGACAAGACGGCGAGGACACCAAATGCGAAGGACGGGAAGAAGAGATGTCACGGAAGCTACAGGCTCCGGACGACCGGCCCAGCCCGGACGTCCGACACCTTCCAGGCTCCGGACGACCAAACCCCTCGGACGACTGATGGTACGCCAACAGAACGATATTAGCGGAAGTCCGAGGAAGATCGGACGACCGGAGACCGGATGATCGGGCACCTACGGACGTCCAATGCCGTGGCAACAGAACATAATTTGCAGACATCTGAAGATCTACGGACGTCTGGACCTCCGCGAGCTCCCGGACGACCGATACTTTACGGACGACCGGAACCTGGCTGCGTCCAGTTTCGGGCCGAAGCCCATGTACCCCTCCACTTCGCCCCTCTTTTGCACTAAGACTATAAATAGACCTCTCCCTCCTCCTAGTTAGGGTTAGCACTGGTTTAGCTCATATGTGAGGATAGCTTTGCTCATCCATTATGGATCTACTCCATGAGAGAGACCGCGGCCCCTCTACGGAGAAGATCCCCTTGGATTCAAGACCCCCTTTTGGGTGGCCCCATCAAGACCTCCTCACGGAGAAGAACCGTTTACCCTTTGTATCGTCCTTTGTTGATCGTGAATCTTGTATCTCCTCTCGTGTCTCCAGGATCTAGCACATGTGTGACCTAATCTCGTTGGTTTGAGTGTTTCTCTTGTGTCTCCCTTTATGATTTTCCCCTTGTGTTCTTTGTGTTCTTCGCGGGATCTGCTCCTTTCGTGAAAGATCGGCCATTTAGGGTTCCACCCTACATCATCTTGGTATCATGAGCCACGTTGATCACGATTTTAGAGCCCCTCTCTTTGTTTTCTAGCTTGATTTTGTTGTGTTCTTCCCCAATTTCAAAAATCGCCACCAAAAATAGCACCAATTTTTTTTGTGATTTGTTGGTGTGATGAAGTTTTGTTGGATTTGATCCATGGATTTGGTTTCCACAAGTGGATCTAGCTTTTCCCCATCTTCTCCACCATTTCCATCCACAAAATCGCCCGGATTGGACCAATTTCGCCACTTCCACCATGAACCCTAGCAGTTCATCTCGTGCCCGATTTCGCACAGGCACCAGACGTCCGACAGCCTCCGGACATCCGACGACCGGACGATCTTAATCCCCCAAACATCCGTCCTTCTTTGACGAAACTGAAATCCCCCCACCCCAAAAAATTTCAACCACCGGCCCTTTCCACATACGCATCCGCATACCTCCACCATTTCCGCATAACAACACCATAGCTTTCCCGCTACCAACTCCGACAATTTGGTCACTCTTTGCTTTGAGAATTTGAGTTGCAGTTCCTGTGTCCTATTGTGTTTAGGCTATCTAGGTATGGTTCGACATCGACATCAACGCTGCTCATCTTCGCAAAGAACTCGTCATCAACGGTAACCTAATCTTGGTAGCATGATATCATCATACATTCTTGCCATTGCATTGATAACCACATAGCCTTACTTTTTGCGTAGCTTACCCATCGAGACTAGCCTTTGAGTATTGCCGGCAACGTGACTTGTGCACATTAGGGAGCATACATACCATATCATCGTGTTGCATATCTCAGTCTCATCTCTTGTGTCACAAAGTTGTCATCGCATACACAATTGCTATCTTGGTTCGTGAAGCATTGCATGAGAAAAGAGCTCAAACAACAAGGATCCAAACAAGCTTTTAAGCAAAAAGTAAAGATAAGCAAGAACCATAGCATCATACAACATTAAGATTGTCATACTCGATCATCTTGGATCATATCATCGGAATACCATACATATAGCATATTTGGGATAGAAGTTGTTGCACTTTTGCTTAGTAGGTAGTGCACAAGTTCATATCCGCCTATTGTGCAATCATGCTAGCATCTCCCTAGTATTGTGAAACAAGAGCATTTTTCGTGGATTCCACATTTTGGCTCATTCATTGGTTGCACGATCCCACTTATCTATTTGTGTGTGTGTTTCCATGTACCATATCTTGCTATTGGTCTACTTGTTGCATTTACAAATTTGTGAATCTTTTCCAACATTATTGAAGCTCTTTGCTAGAAAACAACAAATTTTCCAACTTATGGGGATTTTCGAAATTGTGCCACCATCCTAACCGAGTTCCACCATAAGCTTTTACTTGTGTAGTTGTGAGAAACCGACAAGAATTGATACCAATTGTGTTATTTCCTTGTTACACATTGGAGTGATCATTGATCCACCTTCAACATCGGTCAAGGCACATTTGGTATAAGTTCTTCTCTTTCTCCACCTCACCTATTTGTTTGGAATGATGGATAGGCCAAGTACTTCTACCAACCCACTCTTCCTTGAGCAAGACGACGGCCCGAACAACTACGTCACCAAACTACACCTCTTTGGTACGCAACGAGCCTTGCATGAAGAGCAACTAGCCATGAGCGACCGCATCGACAGCCTCGCCACCGACTTGTGACTCTCCGAGCAACATACAAGAGACTACTTCGACAACAAGATCAACAAACACAAGCATGAGAATGACGCAAGAATGGACGAGATTCGTGCCTTGTTGGTCAGCCGCTCTTCTACCACTTCGTTCTACTCAAGACGGAACCGCTCGAGTCGACACTCCGACGACACTATCTCCGGTTCAAGTACCCCCGACATCAAACACTCTTCATCATGCCGCGCGTCAAGATCATCAAGCAAACTGCAATCCTCTACACGACAATGACTCTCAAGAGCAAGCTCGCGCGCAAGAACATCGACACCGTCAAAATCAAGCTACATTCGCGCAAGCTCAAGAACGGTAACGTCAACACCAACAAGAACAAGAGGAATGAGCGCGCCAACACCAAGATGCACAAGACGCCAAGGCACAACGTCAAGAACAACAACTTCGTGAAGCTTAAGCAATTGAAGCGTAACGTGCCCTTCGAGATTCAAGTCGAGCCGTAGCCAACCGAGGCCGACAAGCTCGTCTACAACAAGAAGCGCTTCATGATGAAACTCAAGAGAGGATTTTCCAAGCACGCGTGCATCGACAAGCTCCTCCTCAAGCTCCACAAGCTCGCCAAGAACATCAAGTTCAACAAGAGCAAGACGACAATGGAAATCCTCCAAGACAAGAGCAACATGAGTTTGACAACCCTCCTCACCAAGAGCAACATGAGATTTTCAATCCTCAACGACATGGGCGTCATCATCCTCGACCCCAACACAATGAAGAACAAAGATACGGCAAGCTCAAGTTCACCATGCCAAAGTTCACCGGAAGCAATGACCCCAAAGAGTACATATCATGGGCATTGAAGGTTGACAAAATCTTCCGCTTGCACAACTATGAAGAAGAGAAGAAGATTGTGATGGCATCCCTTGAGTTCCAAGATTACGTCCTCAATTAGTGGGAACAAGTCATAGAGCGATGAGAAGAAAAAGGTGAACCACCCATCACAACTTGGGCGCAAATGAAAGATGTCATGAGATCACGTTTCGTGCCTACCTACTACAGTTGCGACCTCTTCAAGAAACTCCAACTACTCAAGCAAGGAACCAAGAGCGTTGAAGAGTACTACAAGGAAATGGAGATTGCCATGATAAGATCCAATGTCACGGAAGATGATGAGCAAACTATGGCACGTTTCTTGAATGGACTCAACCATCCTATCAAGAAGATCGCCGACTTCCAACCATACTCAAACCTCATCGAGCTAGTGCATCAAGCTACCAAAGTGGAACGCCAAGTGTAAGATGACCTCAAGTACGCCAAGTTTCATCCAAGTCCTATGGTTTCTCCAACAATCAAGCTTCAACGACTCCAACACCTTCTACCTCAACAAAGCCTTCTACGAGCAACGGTGACAAGTCAAGTTACAAGAAAACTTTGACAAGCTCAAGTCGTCCTCTTACTACAAGCAACTTCAAGCCGAAAGCTTCATCATCATCTACCCCAACCGATGAGACCATCAAGACAAGTTCCTTCAAATGCTTCACATGCGGCGGCTAAGGCCACAAGTCATTCAAGTGCACAAACAAGCGCACCATGATTCTCAACGACGACGGAACCTATGACTTAATGAGCGAAGGAGAAATGGAAGCCCTTGAGCAAGTGGCCATGCACCGACAAGTGAACAACGAAGATGAAGATGATCAAATATTTTGTGACGAAGATTCGAGCCCCGCTCTTGTTGTCTCCAAGGTCTTGACTCTTCAACATCAACAAGACAAAGACCAAAGATGCCATATCTTCCACACCAAAGCCGACATCAATGGAAGGTCCGTCAAGGTCATCATCGATGGAGGGAGTTGCCATAACGTAGCAAGTGAAGAGCTATGCTCCAAGCTCCAATTGGTCAAGATGAAGCACCCGCACTGCTACAAGGTTCAATGGCTAAGCGACACCGGCACTATCCAAGTCGAGCATAGAGTACAAGTTTCTTTCAAGATCGGAGCCTATGAAGACACTTTGGAGTGTGATGTCCTCCCGATGACCGTTTGCCACCTCCTTCTTGGACGGTCATGGCAATTCGACCGTGGTGTCATCCACAACGGGCGTACAAACCACTATAGCTTTAAGATGAAAGGAAAGGAGTATGTGCTACGACCTATATCTCCAAGTCAAGTGATCGCCGACAAGCATGCCACCCATCGTGGAGATAATAGTGAGAGAGCGAACCACCAAAAAAAGAGTGAGCGCCCCAAGCCAAAATTGAGTGCCTCCATGATGAGAAACAAGAAGAACTTAGTCCTATTTACCACCAAACGTGAGATAAGAGAAGTGTGTGAGAACCCATCAAGTGTCATGCACTATGCCATTTTGTGCAAGGACAGTGCACCAAAAGCTAACACCTCTCATGATCTACCTTTAGCGTTATCTTCTTTATTGCAGGAATTCCAAGATGTTTTCCCCGACGAGCTACCTCTGGGTCTACCTCCACTACGAGGCATCGAGCACCGCATCGACCTCATCCCCGGAGCGCCACTTCCAAATAAGGCTCCCTACCGAGTCAACACCGAAGAAACCAAAGAATTCCAAAGGCAAGTAAAGCATCTCATAGACCATGGACATGTGCGTGAAAGTTTAAGTCCTTGTGCGGTACCGGTCATTCTTGTGCCAAAAAGAGACGATAGCTTTTGCATTGTAGATCCATCAATGCTATCACCGTTCGCTATAGGTACCCCATTCCACGCCTTGATGATATGCTTGATGAACTTAGCGGTGCCACTATTTTCTCAAAAATTGATCTTAAAAGTGGTTACTATCAAATTTGCATACAAGAGGGTGATGAATGGAAAACAGCTTTCAAAACAAAGTTTGGTTTGTATGAGTGGTTAGTCATGCCTATGGGTTTATCTGAAGCACCTGGTACTTTCATGCGTCTTATGCATCATGTGTTTCTCCCTTATATTGGTGAATTTATTGTTGTCTACTTTGACGATATCCTTGTTTTTAGCAAATCTCTCAAGGAGCATGTCACCCACCTTCAAACCGTGCTACAAACTCTTCGAAAAGAGAAACTTTATGCTAATATGGAAAAATTCCTTTTTGGCATTGATAAGCTTGTTTTCTTGGGTTTTGTAGTATCTTCTAAGGGTGTTCATGTTGATGAATCTAAGATCAACGCTATTAAAACTTGGCCCCAATCAACAAATTTGCAACAAGTGCATAGCTTTCTTGGTTTAGCCGGTTTCTACCATAGATTTGTGAAAGACTTTAGCACTATTGCTTCTCCTTTACATGCTTTTAGCAAGAAGAATGCACCCTTTGTTTGGGGACCATCGCAAGATAGCGCATTCAATGAGCTTAAGAATTTGCTTACTCATGCTCCCATGCTTGCATTACCAAACTTTGACAAACCCTTTGAAATTCATTGATATGCTAGTGGTAATGGCATAGGAGGTGTGTTAACGCAAGAGAAGCGCCCCATAGCATACTTTAGTGAGAAACTTTCCGGAGCGCAACTCAATTACCCCATCTATGACAAATAGCTATATGCTTTAGTGCGAGTTTTGCATGAATGGGAACATTACATCCGCCCTCATGAATTCATCACCCATACCGATCATGAAACACTTAAATATCTTAAGGGTCAAACTAAGTTGAACAAGCGTCATGCTAAATGGAGTAAGTTCATTGAGTCTTTTCCTTATGTCATCAAGTATATCAAAGGTAAGGAAAATGTTATGGCAGATGCGCTTTCTCGTATACTCAACTTGAATTGAATGTCATTGGTTTTGAGCACATAAAAGACTTGTATGCGCATGATCCTACTTTTGCTATTCCGTATGCCAAATCTTTGACGCATACATCTGGGGAACGCTATTACATCAAGGATGGTTATCTTATGAGAGCTAACAAACTTTGCATCCCCGAGTCTTCTCTTCGTTTGTTGCTTTTGCAAGAATCTCATGGAGGTGAACTAATGGGACATTTTGGACGCGACAAGACCCTTGCTACGCTCTCCAGGAACTACTTTTGGCCTAAGATGTTTCACGATGTCAACTGCTTCACCAACCAATGCTCTACATGTCGCAAAGCTAAGTCTAAAGCTCAATCTCATGGACTCTATATGCCTCTACCAATTTCTTACCAACCATGGGAAGATATTAGCATGGATTTTGTGCTTGGGTTGCCTAGAACTCGAAATGGCAAGGATTCCATTTTTGTTGTTGTGGACCGATTCTCCAAAATGGCTCATTTCATTCCTTGCAACAAGATAGACGATGCTTCACATGTTGCCAATCTCTTTTGTAGGGAAATCTTGCGACTTCATGGAGTGCCAAAGACGATTGTCTCGGACCGCGATGTCAAGTTCTTGAGTTACTTTTGGAAGACTCTACATGCCAAGCTCGGAATCAAGCTACTATTCTCCATGACATACCATCCACAAACCGACGGCCAAACGGAGGTGACGAACCGTACGCTCTCCACTCTACTACGTGTGTTGATCAAGAAGAACATCAAGGAGTGGGAAGAGTTCCTACCGATCGCCGAGTACGCCTACAACCGCGCAAGACACTCAACAACCGGCAAGTCCCCCATCGAGGTCGTCTATGAATTCAACCCGTTGTCTCCATTGGACATTCTTCCGCTACCACTACAAGAGCACATCAACATGGACGCGAGTGCCCGAGTGAACTACCTCAAGAAGATGCATGAAGACACAAGGCACACCATCGAGCGCCAAGTACAATGACTCGTGACCAAGCTCAACGTCAACAAGCAACCCATGATATTCAACATTGGAGATCTTGTGTGGCTACACCTTCGCAAGGACCACTTCCCCAACGAACGCAAGTCCAAACTTCTACCACGAGCCGATGGACCCTTCAAGGTGCTATCACACTACAACAACAACAACAACAACAACACTTACAAGATCGACCTCTCGCGCGACAAGTACAACGTGAGCGACGTCTTCAATGTCAAGGATCTTTCGCCCTACCATGGTGATGAAGATTTCGATATGAGGTCGGATCTTTCCCAAGGGAGGGGAGATGATGTGGAGCATCCCAAGGTCATCCCCATGGACCTACCTACGTCTCCCATGACACCACTTGGACCTATGACAAGAGCCCGAGCAAAGGCTATCAAAGATAAGGTGAACTCACTCCTTTCCAAACTACCACTTTCAACACTTGAGACATGGCTACTACCTCAAACGGAAACACTATGTGTGCTTAGGTACTTGGAGGAAAGACATGGAACATCTACATCCAATGGACAAGAAGGCGAGGACACCAAGTGCGAAGGACGGGAAGAAGAGCTGTCACGGAAGCTACAGGCTCCGGATGACCGGCCCAGCCCGGACATCCGACACCTTCCAGGCTCCGGACGACCGAACCCCCTAGACGACCGACGCTACACCAACAGAACGAAATTAGCGGAAGTCCGAGGAAGACCGGATGATCGGGCACCTACGGACGTCTGATGCCGTGGCAACAGAACATAATTTGCGGATCCGAAGATCTACGGATGTCCGGACCTCCGCAAGCTCCCAAACGACCGGTACTTCACGGACAACCGGACCCTTGCTGCGTCCAGTTTCGGGCCGAAGCCCATGTACCCCTCCACTTCGCCCCTCTTTTGCACTAAGACTATAAATAGACCTCTCCCTCCTCCTAGTTAGGGTTAGCATTGGTTTAGCTCATATGTGAGGATAGCTTTGCTCATCCATTACGGATATAATCCATGGGAGAGACCACGGCCCCTCTACAGAGAAGATCCCCTTGGATTCAAGACCCCCTTTTGGGTGGCCCCATCAAGACCTCCTCACGGAGAAGAACCATTTACCCTTTGTATCGTCCTTTGTTGATCGTGAATCTTGTATCTCCTCTCGTGTCTCGAGGATCTAGCACATGTGTGACCTAATCTCATTGGTTTGAGTGTTTCTCTTGTGTCTCCCTTTGTGATTTTCCCCTTGTGTTCTTTGTGTTCTTCGCAGGATCTGCTCCTTTCGTGAAAGATCGGCTGTTTAGGGTTCCACCCTACATCATACTCGCAACATGATTTCTCCCGTGACCTCAAGAACAACAGTAACTACTGACAAATGATAAACATGCTCAAGATCAGAGGGGTATTAAATAGCATATTGGATCTGAACATATAATCTTCCACCAAAAATCCATATAGTAATCAACTACAAGGTGTAATCAACACTACTAGTCACCCACAAGCACCAATCTATAGTTCCGGTAACACGATTGAACACGAGAGATGAACTAGGGTTTGAGATGAGATGGTGTTGTTGAAGATGTTGATGGAGATTTCCCTCCCCAAGATGGGAGAGTTGTTGGTGATGATGATGATGATGATTTCCCCCTCCGAGAGGGAAGTTCCCCCGGGAGAATCACTCCGCCGAGGGCAAAAGTGCTCCTGCTAAAGTTCCGCCTCGAGGAGGCGGCGCTCCGTCCTGAAAGTCCTCTCCTTATTTTTTTCTAGGTCAAAATGACTTATATACCAGAAGATGGGCACCGGAGGTGGGCCGAGGAGAGCACAACCCACCAGGGCATGCCTGGTCTCCCTAGCGCGCCCAGGTGGGTTGTGCCCACCTGGTGGGCCCCCTCTGGTAGTTATTGGCTCCAATATTCCTCATATATTCCATAAAAAAATCCTCGTGAAGTTTTAGCTCATTTGGAGTTGTGAAGAATAGGTAGCCTGATGTAGCTTTTTCAGGTCCAGATTTCCAGCTGCCAGAATTCTCCCTCTTGGTGTATACATTGCATATTATGAGAGAAAAGGCATTAGAATTACTCCAAAAAGCTTTATTATGGATAAAAACATCATAAATAACAGTAAGAAAACATGATGCAAAATGGATGTATTACTCGTCAAGTGGGTTTCCCGCTTAGAAGCCGAAGCTTCAGTGGACCACGCCCGCATCGAAAGTGCCAACGTGCGCGAGCAACGCGCCCAATCGCACCTCTAGCAAGTCCGAGGCAAGGAGGAGGACGTCGATGCCGGCATTTATCATGTACCGCAGATGGCGGTAGACATCGTCTAGTTAGCTAGGAGTAAGTCAGTACTTGTACACTAGAGTATTAGTGGGAGTAGATTGTTAACTTGGCTATGATGGTTGTCAACATGGAAGTTTAGTAATCTATATCTGGTCAGACCTGTTACTTTGCTCTGTATGTTTAACTTTCCATGTGAACCTATGGAATGAGGTGTTATTTTTCTAAATGGGATGTATTTGTCTGCCATGGGTTTAGAGGCCAACTTCTGGGCCTACTAGATTGACGCGTACATAATCAGGAGATGATTGTATGTGGAGAGGATGACAACAGGGACCCACCAGGGTCATGGTAGTACGTAAGCAAGTGCCTCCTTATTTCAAGCCAGAAAAATGGATCCTCCTAATGGATTTCTGACATGCCATTGTCAACGTAGTCAATAAACGAGAGAATTGCACAACGAGCGGCTGACACGAGGGACCTAGTAGCTTGCCAAGTTTTTTTAGGGAAGTAGCTTGCCCAGTTATCTTTGTTTTTGAGACGGAAGAAGGGTGTCAACTGGGCTGTGAGGGGCACTCTAGCGTGTCTAGCCAGCCTTTTCTTTTATGTTTACCACAAGACCAGCCCAGTAGTTTTTTTTCTTTCTAAAAATGGCTAGCCCATTTTTTTGTTCTTTTGCAGAATACCCAACCGAGGCCTACTTGCTTTGTCAGCCTTGCTGAGCTGCAAATCTTTCAAGACGAAAAAATGGGCTATCAGTAATGAGAAATGGGATGTACATTTTTAAAACAAATCAAATCAGCAATTAGTTTCAAATTTTTTTCATTTCAAGATTTTAAATTCCATTGATTTTTATGCGTAGACAATTATTTGGATTTTATATCGATATGAATTTATTTTTCAAATTAGTTTGAATGTGACTTGAAATGTCGGGATTAAAAATAGTTGACCGCACCAAAATATGCAAAATTTCATATAATTTTTAACCGTGGCCACAATATGGGCCATAATGCTAACAAAAAGAAGATGGGCTCCAAAAAAATCCTTAAGAATTAGCAAATTGGCTGTAAATTATTAGAAATAATGACAGATGGGTTGTATGTTGTTTTCCACACATTTGAGGCTGACTTGTGCACCTATTATAGGTTGACGCATACGCTTTCCTAAAAAAAGGTTGACGCACACGCAACATCGTGTCAACTTAGTCAACACACGAGAGCAGTGACTGTTGGATGTCCATCCAACGGCCGTCGTGCTTTTTCAGTCTCTGCTCTTCCTGCTCCTGCCGCTCAAACAAGCGCCGGCGGGACTGTCTGCTCCCTCCTCCCCCGCTCGACTGTGCTATCGCGCGGGCCTCACCGCCCCACCGTACTCCCATTGCTGGCCTACCCATCCCTCTACTCACCCACACCTGCTGTTATTCTCCGGCGACGGCAGATGAACCAGTAAACCCTCGTACTCCCCTCCGCGTGGGAAACAACTGTCGAGTCTTCCCTGACTCCGTGTCATTCCCTCCCTGGTGCTCTCGGTACGGCGTGGTCAACGTGGTCAATGAAGGACATCCATCGGAAGTGGACTGTACATGGAGAGGCTGACATGTGGGTCCACGACCACATGCAAGGAAATTCCTCCTTATTACTTGCAAAATAATGATTCCTCCACCTGACAGCTGGGACCCACCGGAAGGGCCTCTGTATTTCGCGGAAAAAACGTTCCCCCCGCTGTCATCTCGGACCCACCAGCTATATCTTCGCACACAAGGAAGTGCCTCCTTATTAGGCAAAAAAATGAATACTCCCCCTGCTAGTTGGGATCCATCGTAGTCGGAGGCTGACTTGTGGGCCTACTATGTTGACGGGAATGGAGGGCTTTGTCAACTTAGTCATATGAACGATTCTAGCTCTAGTGACCGTACGATGTCCATCCCATCCAACGGTCGTAGTTCTTCCTCAACCTCTGGTCTTCTTGCTCCAGCCGCCCAAACCAGCGCCAGTCGTGCCGCGTGCTCCTGCCTCCCGTGGCCGATTGTGCTGCCGCGGAGGCCTCACCGCCCCCTACTACTCCCACCGCTGGCCAGGCCATCCCTCTACTCACCCACACCACATGTTATTCTGCGGCGATGGCAGCCTCACCGCAGCCAAACCAGTCAACCCTCGTACTCCTTTCTGCGTGGGCATCCACTGCTGCGTCTTCCCCGGCTCCGCGTCGTCCCCTTCCTAGGCCTCACCGTCATCCATCGCCTTGGTTGCGTGGTCAATGTGGTCAAGGAATGACTTCCACCGGAAGAGTACTGTACATGGAGAGGCTGACAGCTGGGTCCACGGCCGCAGGAAGGAAGTGCATCCTTATTATGCACAAAATATGATTCCTCCACTTGACAGCGGGGACCCACTGGACGGGCCACCATATTTCGCGAAAAAAACATTCTCCCCCCCCCCCCTGACTGCTGGGACCCACCAGCTACATCTTCGCTCGCAAGGAAGTGCCTCCTTATCCTCCCTGACAGTTGGGACCCACTTGGTCGAAGCATACGTAGTGTTGTCATTCTGGTCGCGAACGTGCACATACATACGATCGGTCTGTCTACAGGCTGCAGCGATGAACCGTGGCCGAGTAAGGAAGGGCACGTGTCGTAGTAGAGGCGTGCACGTAGCATGTACACATACGTACAGCCAAGGTGCAAGAAAGTAAATACGGCCACGTACGTACATACGGGCGGTGTCTCGAACACCTACTCACGCATACATACGGCCAAGGCTCGTGTACATGGAGAGGCAGCGATGGCGTCGTGTTCATCGTCAGCCAACCGGCTGGATCGGAACAGAGAAATTGCGTCGTCGTGTTCATCGGGAGCCAACCGGCTTGGACAGATCAACCGATCGAAACGAGGCCTGGCGTACCGCAGAACGGAGGAAACATCCTTGTGTTCGACCACCCATGGTCGAAACGGGATCATGTTCATTGGGAGGGGTCTGGCGTACCGCAAAACGGAGGAAACGGGCTTCTCTTGGACCTCCTACGGTCGAAACGGGGTCCTGTTGATCGGGAGGGGTGTGGCGTACCACAAAACGGAGGAAACAGACCTGTGTTGGAGCGCTACGGTCGAAGCGGGGGTCCTGTTGATCGGGAGGGGTGTGGCGTACCGCAAAACGGGACTCCACGGGCTATTGTTCATCTCCATCGTCGACTGCCTCCATGGGCTACTGTTCATCCACCGTCGACCTCCTCCAGCCTCCACCTGTGACTGTTCATCCACGGCGTCTCCCCTCCTACCTCCACCAGCCACTGTTCATCCACGGGCTCCTGTTCATCCAGCCTCCACCGCGCCTCCACCAGCTACTGTTCAACCAGCCCTCTCCATAGGGTCCTGTTCAACCACCCCTCCATGGGCTACTGTTCATCCAGCCCTCAACGGGTTACTATTCAACCAGCCCTCCACGGGGTCGTCTTGTTCATCCAGCCCTCCATGGGGTCCTATTCATCCACCCCCAACCGACTCGATCGATTGGGGTCCTGTTCATCCAGCGGCAGCGGCCTCTAATACCACGGGGTCTTGTTCATCCACCCTCCCCCCCCCCCCCAACAATGCTCGCTGTTCATCAAGAGGCAGCATCGATCAGCTTCAGTTAGCAGTAGTAGCGAAGGAATCACTTGGGTTCAGTTAATAGCAAGGGATCGATCGGGGTTCAGTAAGGTAGCCAGTACAATTGCTCGGGTTCAGTTAGAGCCCAACGCCTCGCTCGGGTTCAGTTAGAGCGCAGCGCCTCACACACACGCACGTGCGTGTATGAGAGAAACACGCATCGCTCGGCCCCGGCCACCCACCGTAACCAGGAACTCCCCGATATTTTCCTCGCCCTCGCTTCTACCATGGTTTTTTCCGTCATGGACGACCCAAAGAATGTCATGCAACTGCATCTCCGGCCCGCCTAGGACGAAAAGCCCGTTTTCTGTCATGATTTTTTGTCATAGAAGTAGCAGCCCACCACATCTATGATGATACCGGATTTTGTCACAATTATCGTCATAGAAGTGTCATAAGCATAACAGGAAAAAAAATCGTTCGACCGAAAATGTCACGAATGTGTCTTTTTTTTGTAGTGCACATATGTGAAACTCAAAACATGCCATGAAGCCCACGACGAGAACCAAGAAGTCTCTCTCACCTGATGTAATCAACGATGTGTTGCTGCTCCTCGTTGATTTTGCCCTGGTTCTCCCCTCCCTACCCACCTCCTTCTCCCCGTCATCAGCGGCCGCGGGCAGCAAAGGTGGCGACCTGCAGCGATGCCCCGTAGTGCGGGAGATGGTGGCCATCAGAGGGGTAGAGGCGACGCCAGCGGCCGCAACGTGATGGAAAACGATGGTGATACAGGTTAACCTAATTCGTCAGAATCTACGGTGCGGGAGGGAGACTGGTGGGCTTAAGTTTTTCTTTTCTTTTGGGAGCGATAGAAAACTGGATGGGGACGATAGAAAATAGGATGGGGACGATAGAAAACAGGATGAGGAGGAAGAGTACGTCGCGGTGGAGTGAGGGGATCCGGACGAAACGTACGAGGTGGAGGGGATCCGGACGAAACATTGTGGTGGATAGAAAACAAGGAGAGAGAAAACCGGTGGGAGGGGGGAAGAAAATCGCTACGGGATGGAGGAGATCGTACCAGAGGTTGGACAAAGAGAGGCGAACGTAAGAGGAGAAACGGAACACTATGTTTCTTTTAGTAGTAGAGATTAGACCTCCAGACGATCAAAGAAGCATGTGCTTAATGGATGGGTGGATGCTGGCTTTAAATCGGCTCTCACCTTAGTCTCCCTTATCACTAGTAAGCGAAGCAGACTACCTTTGCTCTTTTTAATCGGATCTGTTTTGTTGCGGTATGGTATTGGCGTCAGTTAATTTTCATGGTTCTTTGGGTGTTAAATAAAACAGTTATTTAAGAGCATAAATCAGATATTTGCTTGAGGTAATTTGCATGTATAGACATGCGGAGGAGGAAGTCAACAATTTACAATCAAAGTTCACGTTGATGTGCTTGTATGAGGTTCTCTGGTTTCGTTTCAATGAAATAGAACCAGGGGGCATTTTGCCCTCCTGATAATCTAAAAAGTTCACCTTGATTAGTCGAGGTTTGTTTCGCTACATTTTTTTCTTTCTAAATGGGTGCAATATCTTTTCTTTTAAGAAACTTTCATAAGTAATAAAATTATAATGAGATCTGTGGACCACCTAGCAACGACTACTGCAGTGGGCAGAAGAGTGGGCAGAAGACGCGCCTTCATCACCCGTCACTCGTCGAAGCCAGGCAAACCTTGTTGCAGTACACAGTCAAAAAGTCATCGTACTAAGGCCCCATTTGACCAACACACTAAAGTAGCAACTATCGCTGATGAAGAAAGCCGTAGATTGGGAGGATCAAACATGTAAAAACTCAAACGAAGACTAACGAAGACCTGATCCAAACAAATTCAGTGACGACTAGCACCGACCGAATCCTGCGAGGTTCGACGGAGACACACCTCCACACGCCCTCCGACGAAACTAGATGCAACATTGGGACGAGGATAGAACGTGACAGACATTATTCCTACTGAGAGACATCGCCGCCGCCATACAACACCAACCAAGACGCAGAACCTAACAAGAATGAGAATGGGCCCCTCCCGCTAGCGAGGGGCCGAGGTCCTCCGCACCTCCATGATCCAAAGGCTATCGAAAATGTGGTAGACCAGCGACAACGTCAATGGGAGAAGGAAGATATTTTCTTGTGGAGGAGGAAAGATAAGGCGTAGTCAGGATTGACTCTGACTCGACTCTATGTGTTAAATCAGACACTCTGGATCATCACGATAATGGGTGCAGTGTCTTACTAGTTCTTAAAATCATATACTTGTGTTAAATCATGGACATGTCATATAACCACCTGCAATACATTCAAGCTTTTCATCCGGCTATGCACTACTAATAGGCTACAATTTATGCTCCCCATTAGCATTGTTGTTTGTCTTTCCTTCTTCACCCGGGGGTGGGGGTGGGGGCACATGTTGCATGTATTTTTCCATTCTAATTGATTTTACGAATAGTCAACAGGGTTCGCTTACAGTCGCGGGGATCTTTCTTATGTGCATGGTATTACAATGATAACGTCCCATACTGCTATTCAGTTTTTATTTTTCATCTCAGTCCTAAATGGGATTTTTTTTAATTCATATATATATATATATTGTTGCTCGTAGCAACGCACACGCATTTAGCTAGTAGATAATAACAGTAGGGATGGATCAGAATCAGGTCAGGCTATTGACTGCGACCCCAAGGGTGGGCGGATTGACATGTAGGAGTAGATGCACTTGGACTGACTGACATCATGGACACGTACAATTTTTCTTTTTTGCGGGAAATCATGGGCACGTACATGCGTGTTGGTACCTCCATTCTAATTTGGAAAGGGAACGCCATACATCATAAATCTAAAAATAATAATAGAGGGAAAAGGGGGAATTAAGACCCAAATTCTGGTGTATTATATTTAGCAACCATCATGCAATCATGCTAAATCTTTTAATTAGAATCAACAATAAATTGCATTGGTCACATCAAATTGCTTTAAGATGTGGGTTTGAGCTCAACCCAATGAGTTGGTTAAACAAAATTGTTGCAGATCAAAATACTACATGCAAATTAAAGTACCATATAGTCATTTAAATAATAATAAAAAATCTATTCACATTAGTGAACTGAACAAAAACAATCTACAAATGGACAAGAACAAACAAAAAAAGAATGGTCAACTATCTATAGGCGTCTCAGTTATTTTTTGACATTGAGTCAAATTCGCTGAGAACATTAGATTGAAAACTAATGTCCAATATTCATCTTGTTCATCCATTCTTATATTTTTCTGTCAAAACTAAAGCAAAATACAATAAATTCTAAGGATGAATGGATTATTGGCATGGGTATTAACCTTAAAGAAAAAGTAAAAAAAACTTAAAATAAGAATGAAAAAAACTTGCACACAATTTGCACATAAATTACACTTTTATATTATGCATAGAAGTATGCATATGATAGTGCAATATTTGCATAGAGTATAATTAATATGCATACCATATACTACTTGTGTGTATATCAACACACACAAAATGAAAATATAATAAAACTTTCTAAGACAAAATGCATTAGTGCATTGCTATTAGCCTGTAAGAAAAAGAATGAAAAACATAACTTAAAACAAATGATGACAAAAAATTGCACATAATTTACACAAAAATGCATTTTTCTATAATATGCAAGAATAAACATATAATATGGAAAATTTGCTTTCCGGTATAATTTACACCCATATTTTATTGTATTTGCATGCATACACTTACACAAACACAACAACAAAATGTACACATAAAGGAAAATAAAAGCCGGCTGGAAAAAGGAAAACAAACAGAAGCAAACACGCATAAGGAAATGGACTGAACTAATATTTTTCCAAGCGCCTATCAAATAGAAAAAACTTAAAAAACAATTAATTTTAACCTAGAAATGGTAAGGAAAGAATAATTTTCAATCTAAGTAAGAAAAAAGGCATGGGAGTGGTGTTACCCAAAAGAAGAATGTTAAAAATGAAAGAAGAAGAAACTATTTAAGAAAGAAAAAAATCTAGTAGTGATGTTAGTTAAAAAATTACTCAGAAAAATATTCAAAGTATAAAAATCCATTGAAGAAGAAAGAATCGTTAAAATGATGTTACTCAAAATAAAAACATAACTGAGAACAGAATAATAAATAAAATGTATTCTAAGGATAAATAGATCGGAGCCACAATTGGTAAGTCGAATGATTTTTTTTGGTGTAACCCACTTTTTCTTTGCTATACATGTTACTAGATTTTCTTTGACGACAAGTGTAGACTTGCACAAATTTTTCCAAAAATAGTATGTATATATGATGTCAAGTGTTAATTCACATCTGTGGTCGCACACTTGATTAAAACTATGGACTGCAAGTACGATACCATATAATCACTTTTTATTCAAACTACATGCAATCATAAACACACAAAAAACAAAAAAAATGTTATTCTAAGGTAAAACTGAATTAGGGGCATTGGTGCAACCCTAAAAACAAAGGAAAAGGAAAAAAACAAAAAAATCACATAGATTATGTAGAAATTGCACTGTTCCATAATATGCAAAAACAACTATATATACATGTGTAGAATTTGTGTTAATTAAACCAAGTGGTCATGCACTTGGTTACAACTACAAGCTTTAAAGTGGATGGACAACACTCACAATCACCTTTATTCCCATTAGACATAATCATAAGCAAAAAAAGTTATTTTAAGGCAGAATGAATTAGGGACATTGGTGTACCTTAAACAAACAAAGAATATGAATAAAAATAAAACAAAAGTAATTCTAACGAACTAGGGCATTGGTGTTACCATAAAAGAGAAAGAAATGGAAGAAAGACTGAAAACAAAAATGACGGAGTTCTGGACTAGGGGGTGCTAACCTAGTCGGCCCATAGTCATCGGGCTGGGCCTGTGGGCCCTCATTCTCATCAAGGTGGACTCCGACAGCTACACGCATGTTAAGACTACGCCTGCCGAAGATTTGACAAAAGCTACATGCCTGTCAAGGTAGGGTTTGGGTGGTAGGTCGTCTGTGATGTAAGGTGGGCTAGGGGCGCTATCATGGCCTTGTAACTTGAGCCTCGAGATGCATCGGCTTCGCGCGTTGCGCGTGCTTGGCCTTGCAAAGGGAGGCAGGGTAGCGTTGGTGAGCCTCGTAGCCTTTGGTTGTTTCACAGGAGGGAGGTGAGGTAGAATCGTTCGGATATGTTTGAATTGAGCGGCCAGTCAGACGTTAGTCGCGTTTTTTTATTGAGAAACAGATGAGGGTAAAGCATTTTTCTTTTTTCTTTTTTAAGAAGAAGAAGAAGAAGGTATAGTTTTTTTTTCTTTTGAGGGAATAGCCAAGCTTAGACGCACCCTCGACTCTTCTGTACACAAATCGCGTATGGGACAAGCCAAAGCCCATTAGTGCCGGCTCGGCGGATTGCCCGACAAAGAAAGCGTGGGCCTTTACTCCAAAAAAAGCGTGGGCCAGAAAGCCTAATCGGTGTGCCGTGCTCTGTGCGTGGTTTCGCATTCTTCGCGCCCCTCCCGGACGTCCCCGGCGAAACACGACCGCCGCCGCGGCCGGGGGGAATCAGGCGAGCGGCGCATCGTGCGTCGATAGGTGGTCCTGGGAGCGCGCGCACGGTGACGGACGCGCACCTCCCCTGAGACTGCTCCACTTCCCTGGCCCCATCATCCCGTCTAAGTCGCTGGCGACGTGGACGCAGCGATGCCGCGGACGGTGCTGCGCCAGGGAGGGGCGGCCATGAGGCAGGCCGCGCTGGCCGAGGGATCTACGGGGAACCTTCTACGGCTGAGCGTGGCGGAGCGGGAGTTAAACAAATGTGGATCTGGCTATTGCGACCAGAACAGTCCATAGAAGGTTACAGTGCTACAAGACCACATCACAGAAGAACACGTAAGATTAAAATTTAATTATCTAGGGTAGCGTCAAATGCCAACAAAAACAACTAAACTCAAGTTTGTAATGTGAATAACGAAATTAAAGACTGACTACAGAAGCAATGGAGATTATCTTTAACCATACGGAGCCTAGTGGTAGTAAAAACCTTTGAAGTATCAATCCTGAAATTCAATATTTCCTAATAACTTGACCTATGATTTCGAGAACATCGTCAGCAAGAAAACCATCTTGAATAATAAACCAAAAGCATATGAGATATCAATGTAAATCAACGGTTACACTAAGCTCTCATCTACCACTCTACTACCCACTTGATAGTTCTAAATTATAGCTTCTCCATCTGCTCTGTTCCTTCCACTGCCCCCCAATGATTGACTTACAACTGTGTAATTGTTAGGAGCTAGGGTTCTGCCCAGTCTTGGCCGTAGGCAGTAGGGGAAGGAGGGGGCTGGGCGTGGCGAAGAGCGGCCACGCCGGCGGCTGGACGCCGTCGCGGGAGAGGAAGATGGCGGCGGCAGCGCAAGAGGCAGGGGGTGGCTAGGGTTTCGGCTCCTCTGAGAGCCGAGCAATAGAGATAATCTTCTTATTGCTTAATTCCAAAAAGAGTCTTACAGCCTATATTTATAACCTAAATAACTTTTATAAGAATTAACATAAGATAACTTGCATAAGAATTAACCTAAGATAACTTGTGGGCTAAGATTGCCCGGTGGGCCTCTACGGTCGTAACACTTCTCCCCGCCTGCACAAACAGCTCATCCTCGAGCTGTAAGGTGGGGAAGCGCTGGCAGAACTCCTCAAGGCGATCAACCAGCGTCAAACACCTTCTCGACAGCTGGGGCGGCCAAGTCGGCGGCGACGGCGTCCTCCGGAATGTAGTCTGCAACCTCCAGGTAGAAGAGTCGCGGGCAGGCATGGCCGGGCGTGTAGGGCTCGTCGCAGTTGAAGCACAATCCTTGGCGGCGACGCTCGAGGAGCTCAGCTGAGGTGAGCCGGCGGAAAGGGCGTCCCGAGGTCGCGGCGAGGGGTGCCGCAGAAGCCTGCGCAGGCCGACCCTGCGCGGAATCCGGCCCTGGTAGCGACCCAGCGGTCCGGGACGGTGATTCCTGCTGGATGGCCACCGCGTGGCGCTCAAACGCGCGGGCGTAGTACATGGCCGACTGGAGATCCTGGGGTCCGTGAAGCTCCACGTCGACGCGAATGTGATCCGGAAGGCCGCCGACGAAGAGCTCGGCCCACTGCAGGGCCTTCACACTTGGCGTGTGACACGCTAGGGCCTGGAAGCGGTCGGCGAAATCCTACACCGTGGAGATGAAAGGTAGGCGGCCCAACTCGGCCAATCGGCTCCCGTGTAATGGCGGTCCGAAGCGAAGAAGGCACAGCTCGCGGAAGCGCTCCCACGGGGGCATGCCACTCTCGTCCTGCTCGAGGGCATAGTACCATGTCTGGG
Source organism: Triticum aestivum (assembly GCF_018294505.1). Lineage (NCBI taxonomy): Eukaryota > Viridiplantae > Streptophyta > Magnoliopsida > Poales > Poaceae > Triticum > Triticum aestivum. The sequence goes on along the minus strand of NC_057806.1, from coordinate 456,835,160 downwards.
TGGCCCCGCGGAGATGGTAGGACGCCAGCCAAGTGCGCTCCGACGCGGGTGTGCGCTGCCCGCGGAAGAACTGGTCACACTGGTTGAGCCAGTTAAGCGGGTCATCTGAGCCGTCATAAGTGGCGAAGTCGAGCTTGGTGAACCGGGGCGGCTGCTGGTTTGGCGCGCCATGGCCCACTTCCTCGGCGGTGCGAAGAGCTGATGACGGTGCTTGGTCCATGGTGGGAAGGCCGGCGTAGGCCCCCATGGCGCCCGATGCCCCGGGCTGCAAATGGGAACCCGACGGCTCCCGGGCCTCCGTGTAAACCAGCGGAGGCGATGTCCCGTGGAGCCAGCCCGGAAGCGAAGATGGTGACGATGGGAACCGGGCCTCCTGGATCGGAAGACCGCCTGGCGCGGACCGGCCCAGGCTAGGGCTGGGCGGTGGCGGCGGCGGAACCTGCACTGTGGCCGCTGGGAGGGACGGCGAGGCGGTGGGTGGCGCGGCCCAGGCCGGCCACTACGGGCCCTGGGCGGCTGCTGGCGGCGCGGGTGGCGCTGCGAGCGCTGGGGTCGGCCACTGGGCCAGGGCGGCGTGGAATCGGCCGGCGATGGTAGCGTGATGGCCGCGGGGACGAAGTAGGCCGGCCACTGCGGGCCCTGGGCGGCTGCTGGCGGCGCGGGTGGCGCCGCGAGCGCTGGCATCGGCCACTGGGGCCAGGGCTGCATGGAAAAGGCCGTCGATGGTAGCACCGGGTAGCCCCCGGCGATGGGCGCCGCGGGGACGGAGTACCACGGCAGTGCCGGCTGGCCCGAGGGTACGGCCGGCGGTAGCGGCGGTGGTGGCCCGTACGGGCTAGCCAAATAGAGACGGATGCCCTGGACCGCGATCACCAGGTCATTGAGCACGCCGGCCATGGCCTCCGGGGAAAACTGGTTCGGCATGGGGGAGGAGATGGCGGCGAATTGTGTACGGGTGGCGGTGGCTGGCCCTGGCTCGGCGTTGTGCCGGGGGCGGGGGCGATCGGTGCCGACGGGAGGGTGAGCGAGGCCGTGGCGCTCGGCGATAAGGCGGTGGCGGTGATGGAGTTGGTGGCAGCGGCGGTGGGGGTGCTGGTGGGCAGCGGCGGAATTGGTAGTGGCGATGACATGGTCGAAACCCAGGTAGCTGATACCAAGGTGTTAGGAGCTAGGGTTCTGCCCGGTCTTGGCCGTAGGCAGTAGGGGGAGGAGGGTGTCACATCCCTAGTTCTGGTATGATCCTAGGCTTGCTATGTGCATCATGTTTAAATTTCAAATGAAATTGAAATGGGGATGTTGCAAACCCTAGCACCAAAGTTTTTTCCCAATAGGTTCAACTTTAAAATGGATTCTCAATGAACCCAAAATGCTATTCAAAAATGTTCATGCTCTTTGGATAATGTTGGGAACAACAACCAGAGGTGATGCACATTTTTGCTACTCATTTTGGATTTTTGAATCAATGCATAAATATTTGATTTGGAGATGTTTAAATTATATAAATATTTTAATGGCTCCAAAAATGTTGGAATTTGGTGAGGGCCTCTGGTATATTATAACTAGTGGTCATAAGGAATCTCAATATTTTTATTTTTGTGCTAGTATTTATTTTAAACCAAAAAAACAAATGTCGGAAATAGAAAAGAAAACAAAAAAAAAGAAAAGCTTACCTGAGGCCTGGCACTGTTACAGCCCAGCTGGCTAGCCCACCTGGCGGCCCAGCCCACCAGGGGCAGCCCCGTCTTCTACCTCTTGCCAGTAGGCAGAGGAGAAGCCGGGCACGACGCACGCGCGCGGCCACCGCGCGCCACCTCCACCCTGCCTGGCTGTCCTCCCATCACCTGGACCTTCCCTCGCATCGCCACACACCTCCTTCGACCCCTGCGTCCCTCCCCTCTCGCTCTGGATTCCTCCCCCCTTCTCTGCTCGCTTCCGAACGGAGCCCGTCACCGCCGCTCGCCGTAGACATGGCCACCGGCCACCCCACTACCCGCCGATGAGACCTCGAGCTCCGCACCGTCGTCTTCTTCATCCACGCCGAGCCAAGCAACCAGGGAAGCACCACAACATCGTCCCCGACGTCTTCTTCAACCTCGGTGCCCGGAGATCCTCGGCGTCGATTCGCTGCCCACCGGCCGTCCCTGCGCCCGCCGACCCCTCCGATAGCCTCTCTGTGAGCTTCCGCGTCGAACCCGTCTCCTCTCTCTCTCATTTATGCTCGCTAGCTCCGGTCCCCACCATGCCGTGAGCTCACCGCCGGCGTCCTCTTCGCCGCCATCGCTTTAGTTCGCGGTAGTCGCACCCGAGCGCACGGTCGTGCTCCTGGGTACGCCAGGAAGCCATAGACAACCCCAGTCGGGCTTCTCATGCTCCGTAGCCCCGTGCCTGTGCACCACCGAACTCCGACCGCCGCCTCCATGGTCGTGGCTGTCGTTTTCGGTGACCCAGCGGCCTCCCGAGCAGCCAGCTAGATGCGGGCGTGTGCGGGCTATCTTCTGGTGGCCTTCGCGCGTCCACCCGCCGCCTGTAGCGCATTCCGACGAAGCACCGCCGCGCGGTTTGGTCGTTGCCGACTGAACTCCGGCGACTGCCGACGTGGCCTGGTCATTAGGACTAATCCCGCAGCCTAATCCCCCCCTGAGACTGACAGTGGGCCCCAGAGCCAAGTCAAACCCTGGTCAGTGCGGGTTTGACCCGGGGTTAACCCCGGTGTCACTGACGTGTGGTCCCCACACGTCAGGTTTGACCTGGTCAGCCCTGCTGACGCCTCTGTGATGTCAGCTGATGCAATAAACTATTTTCTGGATTTAAAATAAATTAGGAAATTTCAGAAAATAGTTAAAACTTCTAAAAATCATAGAAATTAAACCGTAGCTCAGAATGAAATAAATTATATATGAAAAATCATCAGAAAAATGCAAGGAATCCATTTGTGCTAGTTTCATGCATGAAAACCAACTTATACTTGCTGTATAAGTGAAAACGTAATAATGGCATGTTATATATTTAACTTGGGGTTTGCATATGAACCCTTGGTACATATGGACTTCAACCAAATTGATGCTAGATGCATTAGGGCAAATCATAGCATCTTTGAAATGTCATCTTCATGCATCATATTGTTGCATATGGTTGTTTATTGATTGCCGGCACCGTCCCCTCTCGATAGGTTCTACTCTGGAAGGTGTCCCGAGTACCTGTCTGAGGAGCAGTGCTTCTTCGTGGATCTATCAGGCAAGCAAACCCCCTTGAGCATCTCAATAAATCCCACTCTCTCACTCCTGCTCCTTTTAATGCATTAGGACAACAACGATTCAAAACTGCTACTTTCTGCTGCGGTAGCTGAACCCATTCCTCTGCATGACCTGTTATTGCCACAGTAAATAGTTGAAACCCACTAGCATGAGTAGGAGTTGCTTGAGCCTTGATGTGCCTGCTCATCCATGCTTGTTTTTCTTTATGCCAGCTATGCTTAGAGTTGTGTCAGGTCTGATTCATCGGGAATGAATCGGAGTGGTGAACATGTCCTACCGGTAAAGGCTAAGTGTGTGAACACATTTTGGTAAAGGTAGCGATGAGAGGCCATGTAGGAGTACATGGTGGGTTGTCTCATTGGAACCGTCCTTAAGCACTGAATTCTGTGTATGTTATCCAAGTCCAGTTACTACCACACATTGGGTTCCGGTTATCCGACCCCTCTCGGCTTATTAATCCACTTGATCTCTGTCCAGGAGTTGCAACTAGTTTCTGGCGTTTGTAGGTAGTGCTACTTGTCTACCAAGTGGTGTCCGACGGGACGGGCTTGGGACAGACTAGGCACCGTGGCACGGTGTACCAAGTGGCACCCGGATGGTGGGCTTGGGAACCCTGCACACATCGTTTGGGGCCGTGAGCGACACCCCGGCCGGATCTCCTTGCGGATGGAACCCGAATAGGCGATAAACCTGGACGAGAGACTTGTGTGGTTAGTCAGGTCGTGGCCGACACCCTCGCCCGGCATCCGCTTGAAGGTTGCCGAGGTACATGACGTGTACAGGGCTATAAGTGGCGAGAGCGTGTATGACGAAGTACACCCCTGCAGGGTCAACATTATCTATTCGAATAGCCGTTTTCCTCGGATATGGAAACTTGGAGGACTTATGTAGTACATAGACAACTTGAAGTGGATACTCTAAAATACGCAAGATAAGCGTGAGTGCTATGGATGGCCTTCCCGTAGGAAGACGGGAACGGATCCATAGTGGAGTATTGACATGGTGAACATGTGGACTCGTGTGCATCTTCTTACCTCAAAGAAGTTTCTGATACTCGTAGTATAAGTTAGCCACTGAGTCAAAGCTGGCTTGCTGCTGTTAAAACTCCACCCCCCCTTTGTTGATAATGTTGCATATGTAGATAGTTCTGATGTAAGACTTGCTGAGTACCTTTGTACTCACGTTTGCTTATTTATGTTTTGCAGTTGGTTACACTAGTGACTTCGACGAGTAGCTTGTATCCCAGCTACGATCTTGTACCCTTGGGAGGGTCGTGTATAGTCAGGCTTCCTAGTCTTTTCCTTTTGTAGTTGTCTGTACTCAGACATGTAATGCTTCCGTTGCTTGTATGCTTTGAATGATGGGTCATGAGACCCCTATTTGTATTGAATGCTATGTGGCTCTGCTGGGCCTTTATCTATATGATTTTGAGTTATGTTGTGATGCCATGTTGTACCGCACATACCTACATGTCATGCGTACGTGTAACGTGTATTGCTATGTGTGGGATTCGACAACCTAGTTGTTTACCTCTGGTAGCCTCTCTTATGGGGAAATGTAGTCTTGTGCTTCCAGGAGCCATAGTAGTCCGCTACAGCCTGGTTCACCGGAGTCCTGCTAGCCCAGCACTACTGCTCTGGAACACTTGACTGGCCGGCATGTGAATCACTTCGTTCCTGTGTCTGTCCCTTTGGGAAATGTCACGCGGTGACATCCGGAGTCCTGCCTAGCCTGCTACAGCCCGGGTTCCCGGAGTCCTGTTAGCCCAGTGCTACAGCCCGGATTCATATGTTGTTGACCGACATGCTTGAGGTTGATTCATGTATGCCTGTTCCTGTAAGTTAGTGCTACTTTGGGTTCACGACTAGTCATGTCGGTCTGGGTTCTCTGTCATATGGATGCTAGCGACACTATCATACACGTGAGTCAAAAGGTGCAAACGGTCCCGGGCCAGGTAAGATGGCACCCGTGAGAATACCGTGCGTGAGGCCGCAAAGTGATATGAAGTGTTACATGCTAGATCGGTGTGACTTAGGATCTGGGTCCCGATAGAGGGGGTTGGGCGTGGCGAAGAGCGGCCGCGCCGGCGCCTGGGCACCGTCGCAGGAGAGGAAGATGGCGGCGGCAGCGCAAGAGGCAGGGGGCGGCTAGGGTTCCGGCTCCTCTGAGAGCCGGGCAATAGAGATAATCTTCTTATTACTTAATTTTAAAAAGAGTCTTACAGCCTATATTTATAATTAACCTAGATAACTTTCATAAGAATTAACCTAAGATAACTTGTATAAGAATTAACCTAAGATAACTTGTAGGCTAAGATTGTGCGGTGGGCCTCTACGGCCGTAACAGTAATACAGCCCTGTCATGCATACACATGTGCTAATAATCAGATTATGTGCTTCTAAAGTTAATGCCATGTAGATTCAGTTTCTATTTTATAGAATGGCATGTCAGTTCAGTACATTGATCGGAAACGGGAAATGCACACGCTTCTAATTCTAAATTAGCATTATTTCAAGTTACTGAAGGTTGTACGTGGGAATCAGGTTATGTGCTAATAGTCAGATAATTTCAAAGCAAAATATAATTATTAGATGATCCTGTGTATTCATTTTGTACAGACAATCCTCGTTGAGTTTTCTACCGAAATGGGCAAGCGCACATTAACCAAAGCTAGCAGCAACAAAATTTTGGCACAGGCAATTACTCTTTCTTAAAATCCTAACGGTAACTGGTTGAACTACTGCTAGTCCAAAGTTGTATTCTAAGGTTCAAGCTGTCGTACACATAAATTCTGAATGAGCGCATTCATAGCTAATAATTACAGCCTTATGCATTCAACTAAAGTTTCTAACGCAGCACTTGGCACTGGAATGGAATGTTCCATTTACTTTTAGATAAAACTGAATGTTACACACTGAATGAGTTTCATGTTAGCACTCAGCATTGGACTTGCCTTGCTCTGATAATTGATAATTATACAAGCATAATTATAGAGTGGCTGCAAGACATGTGAGCTTGCGAAATGTAACCTCTCAAAAGGAGCAGAATTTTGGAGTTGTTTATTTATGCTTGTGGAGAGATGTTTTGCAATACAATAATCGTTGTATTGATTAGGGTGCTGGTGCACGCATATATAATACAAGGGAAGGCCTCTACCTCAACTATACAAGACTAGAAGGTGGGCCACAATTCCAATACACATGCAGTACAAAATACATACTCAACACCCCCCCCCCCCCCCCCCCCCCGCGCGCAGTCGAAGCGTCGCTGGAGACACAGAGTCTGAACCGAAACTCCTCGAAGACGGGAGTAGGCAATCCCTTAGTTATCACATCAGCAAACTGTTGCGTCGTCGGCACGTGGAGAACCCAAACACAGCCAAGGGCAACCTGCTCGCGCACGAAGTGAATATCGAGCTCAATATGCTTCATCCGTCGATGGTGCACCGGGTTGGCGGAGAGGTAGACCGCGCTGACGTTATCGCAGTGACAAGAGTGGCCTTGTGAACATCACAAAGCAACTCCTGGAGCAGCTGACGTACCCAAGAGCACTCGGCCACTGCGTTGGCCACGGCGCGATACTCTGCCTCGGCGCTGGAGCGGGAGACTGTGGGCTGCCACTTCGATGACCAAGAGATCAACGAGGGCCCAAGGTAGACGCAGTAGCCTGATGTAGAGCATCGCGTGTCGGGGCAGCCAGCCCAGTCAGCATCCGAGTAGGCCACGAGGTCGGTGGAGGCGGAGGCCGTCAGGGTGAGTCCCAAGGACATGGTGCCGCGTATGTAACGGAGAATACGCTTCACCAGAGTCCAGTGAGAGTCACATGGGGCGTGCATATGGAGGCACACCTGCTGAATAGCGTACTGCAGGTCGGGGCGAGTCAGCGTCAAGTACTGTAAAGCACCGACAATAGAGCGATAAAACGCTCCATCGGACGCGAGAGACCCCTCCAGAGTAGAGACCTTCGCCTTCGTGTCGACGGGGGTGGGCGCCGGCTCGTAGTTAAGCATACCGGCACGCTCAAGGAGCTCGTGGGCGTACTTCTGCTGATGCAGAAAGAAGCGGTTAGCCCGGCGGATCACCTCGATGCCGAGAAAGTAGTGTAGGGGCCCCAAGTCCTTGAGGGCGAACTCATCACGAAGACGAGCAGTCAGCCGCTGAAGGAGATCGGGGGTGGACGCCGTGAGGATGATGTCGTCGATGTAGAGCAGCAGATATGCAGTGTCAGCTCCCTAATGATACACAAAGAGTGAGGCATCAGAGCAAGTGGATTGAAAGCCCAGAGACTGCAGGAAGGCTGCGATACGCTGGTACCAAGCCCGAGGCGCCTGCTTCAACCCGTATAGAGAGCGGGAGAGCAAGCATACGAAGTTTGGGTGCTCGGCGTTAACGAAACCAGTAGGCTACTCACAGAACGCCTGCTCGGCAAGATGACCGTGCAAGAAGGCGTTGGAAACGTCCAACTGATGCACAAGCCGGGCGCGCGAGACGGCCAGCTGAAGGACGGCGTGGATCGTGCCCGGTTTCACAACCGGGGCAAAGGTGTCGGTGAAGTCCACGCCCGCGCGCTGCCGAAAACCATGAACCACCCATCGAGCCTTGTAGCGCTTGAGAGAACCGTCCGGGCGAGTCTTGTGGCGAAACACCCACTTGCCAGAGATGACGTTGGCACGGTGGGGGCACGAAACAAGTTGCCACGTGCGGTTGCGCTGTAAGGCGTCGAACTCCTCCTGCATCGCAGCTAGCCAGTGGGGATCCCGAAGGGCAGCGCGAGCGGAGGTGGGGACGGGTGATGGCGTCGACGTCGAGGCGGCGCACACATACTCGTCGGCAGAGTAGCGCGTGCTGGGCCGAAGCACTCCTGCTCGGGCACGGGTAGTCACGCCAAGTGGTGGAGCAGCAGGGTCGGCGGGTGTCGTGGTGGAGGGGGCCGCGGTGGCGGCGGTGGAGGCGGTCGCGGGGGCACCCGGTGCAGCGGCAGGGGCCACGGCGACGGCGGAGGCCACGACGGCAACAGCGGAGGCCGTGGCGGCAGCGGAGCCGACGACAGAGGAGGCGACGGGCGAGGGTGACGTCGAGCCCGTCGTCGGGTGGGCAGGCGGGGTGCCGGGCTCAACCTCGTATGAGGGAGACGGGGACCCGGGTGCCTGGTCGGACTCGACCTCAGGGGAGGGAGTCACGAAGCCAGGTGGTAGCGGCAGAGGGCGCCATGCCGGGAGGGTCGCCGGGGGCTGCCATCGCGCATCGCTCCACGAGGGAGGCGCGGGGGCTGGCACCGAAGGGGCCGAAGCCGGAGGAACCCGAAAAAAGGAAACACTGTCTCGAGAAAGTACACATGCCTCGAGGTGTACACACGATGAGTGACAGGATCATAGCACCGGTAACTTTTGGTGTTAGGAGGGTAGCCAAGGAAGACGCATGTGACGGATCATGGTGCGAGCTTGTGTGGCGTGGTGGACGTGGTGCTAGGATAACAGAGACACCCGAAGATGCCGAAACCATCATAGGACGGTGGTGTGCCAAAGAGAAGGTGGTGTGGGGCGTAGTTCCACCGAGGGCGACACAGACGAATGTTAACTAAGAGAGTGGCAGTAGCGAGGGTATCAGGCCAAAACCGAGCAGGCACGTTAGAGTGAAAGAGTAACGTGCGAACACAGTCATTCAGAGTGCGGAGAATGCGCTCGGCGCGGCCGTTCTGCTGAGAAGTGTAGGGGCAAGTCAGACGGAAGGTGGTGTCGTGAGAGGCGAGAAGTGTGCGAAGAGCAACGTTGTCAAACTCTTTTCCGTTATCAGTTTGGAGTGCGAGTATGGGGTGACCGAACTGGATGGTGACATAGGAATAAAAGGCGGTGAGTGTGGCTAAAGCATCGGATTTATGACGAAGAGGAAAAGTCCACACATAGTGAGAATAATCATCTAGGATCATCAAGTAGTATAGATAGCCCGTGTTACTCGCAATGGAAGACGTCCAAACATCACTATGAAGCAATTGAAACGGAAAAGTGGAAATTGAGGTAGACGCACTAAAGGGAAGACGAACGTGCTTGCCTAAGCGGCAGGCCTCACAAGAGTGCTCGTCGAGCTTGTTACATGAGAAAGAGAAACTCCTAAGAATTTGACGTAATAGTGTGGGGTTGGGGTGGCCCAAGCGAGCATGCCAGAGGTCAACGCCGGCGGCAAGGGCGACTGGTGTGGAGGTGGAGGCGCCGGCATGCATTGGGTAGAGCTGATCGGGACTATCACATCGGTGAAGGATCATCCGGGTACGGGCGTCTTTCACAGAAAAACCAACACCGTCGAATTCAACAGTAAGTGGGTTCTCACTAGTAAGACGACGAACGGAAACTAGGTTTGTGACTAATTCAGGGGAAACAAGAACATTAGACATAGTGATGAGTGTGGAAGTGGAGGGAAAACTAGTGCTACCGATGTGAGTGATAGGTAAGGAGGAGCCGTTGCCGACGATGATACGAGTGGGTGTGCGAACAGGAGTGGAGGAGGTTAGGTTATCGGGATGAGCTGTCATGTGCGCAGTAGCACCTGAGTCCATGTACCAGTCGCCTCGACCGACAGAGCTACTCGGCGAAGACGCGGAGTGCTGGGCGGCGAGGAGGGTGGGGTCCCATGACACAGGTACTGGTGGCGGCGGGAGGCCCGCGTAGGGCGGCGCCAGGGCGGGCGGGCCATAACCATCGAGGGAGGGCGGTAGCGGGAGGGCCCCATAGGGCGCCAGGAGGACGGGTGGACCATAACCGCCGACGGGCGGCGGCGCAAGGAGGGCGCCGTAGCCGGCGCCATTCAGCTGGTAAGGCGACAACGGGTAACACCATCCCGGAGAGGCCATCGACGGGTCGGGCGAAGCATGGCTGCTACGTCTTGAGCTTGTGTTGGTTTTCCTTGAAGAGGAAAGGGTGATGCAGCAAGTGTAGCATAAGTATTTCCCTCATTTTTGAGAACCAAGGTATCAATCTAGTAGGAGACTCCTCAAAAGTCCCACGCACCTACACAAACAAACTGAGAACTCGCAACCAACGCAATAAAGGGGTTGTCAATCCTTTCACGGCCACTTGCGAAAGTGAGATCTAATAAAGATAATATGATAAGATAAATATACTTTTGGTATTTTATAATATAGATGCAAAAAGTAAAGATGCAAATAAAAGTAGATTCAGAGCAAATATGATAAAAGATAGACCCGGGGGCCATAGGTTTCACTAGAGGCTTCTCTCAAGATAGCATAAGTATTACGATGGGTGAACAAATTACTGTCGAGCAATTGATAGAAAAGCGCATAGTTATGAGATTATCTAGGCATGATCATGTATATAGGCATCACGTCCATAACAAGTAGACCGACTCCTGCCTGCATCTACTATTATTACTCCACACATCGACTGACTCCTGCCTGCATCTAGAGTATTAAGTTCATAAGAACAGAGTTACGCATTAAGCAAGATGACATGGTGTAGAGGGATAAACTCAAGTAATATGATATAAACCCCATCTTGTTATCCTCGATGGCAACAATACAATACGTGCCTTGCAACCCTTTCTGTCACTGGGTAAGGACACCGCAAGATTGAACCCAAAGCTAAGCACTTCTCCCATGGCAAGAAAGATCAATCTAGTAGGTCAAACCAAACTGATAATTCGAAAAGACTTGCAAAGATAACTCAATCATACATAAAAGAATTCAGAGAAAATTCAAATATTATTCATAGATAAACTTGATCATAAACCCACAATTCATCGGATCTCGACAAACACACCGCAAAAAGAGTTTACATCGAATAGATCTCCACAAGAGAGGGGGAGAACATTGTATTGAGATCCAAAAAGAGAGAAGAAGCCATCTAGCTAATAACTATGGACCCGTAGGTTTGTGGTAAACTACTCACAACTCATCGGAGGGGCAAGGATGTTGATGTAGAAGCCCTCCATGGTCAACTCCCCCTCCGGCAGAGTGCCGGCGAAGGCTCCAAGATGAGATCTCGCGGATACAGAAGGTTACGGCAGTGGAAATTGTGTTTCGTGGTGCTCCTGAATGTTTTCGGGGTACGTAGGTATATATAGGAGGAAGAAGTACGTCGGTGGCCGCCCAAGGGGCCCACGAGACAGGGGGCGCGCCCTAAGGGGGGCGGCCTCCTATCTCGTGGCTTCCTCGGCAACTTCTTGAGTTGCACTCCAAGCTCTTCGGATCACGTTCGTTCCAAAAATCACACTCCCGAAGGTTTCATTCCGTTTGGACTCCGTTTGATATTCCTTTTCTTCGGAATACTGAAATATGCAAAAAAACAGCAATATGGGCTGGGCCTCCGGTTAGTAGGTTAGTCCCAAAAATAATATAAATGTGTAAAATAAAGCCCATAAACATCCAAAAGAGGTAATATAATATCATGGAACAATCAAAAATTGTAGAAACGTTGGAGACGTATCAATGGCCGCCGGCCATTGGCGGGGCCGGCTGCATATGGGTGACACCGGGCGCGCCATAGGCAGCGGCCGCGCCGTACGGCGACAGGGCCGCGCCGGAGGGCGCCAGCTGCATGTGGGTGATGTCGGGCACGTCGTAGGCGGCAGCCACGCCGTACGGCGGCGAGGCTGCACCAGAGGGCGCCGGCGGCGGGACGGCAGAGGCGACGGTGGACGGGCCGGTGGACGCCATCGCGGGTCCGACGGTGGCGGTTGGGTAGCGGCGGCAGCGGCGCGGGAGTAGTCGCGCGGCGGCGACTGGGTAGCGGCGGCGGCGCGGAGGAGTCGCGCGGCAGCAGAGCGGAGGAGTCGTGCGGCGGCGGCGGGGTGGCGGCGGCGGCATGGGAGGAGTCGCACGGCGGCGGCGGCGTGGGAGGATTGGCGCGGCGGCAACGGTGCTGGGGTCACGGCAGCGCGGGAGGAGTGCGCGGCGGCGGCCGCGGGAGCGGAAGACGAGGATTAAAACCTAAAAACTGATACCATGTGGAGAGATGTTTTGCAATACAATAATCGTTATATTGATTAGGTGTTGGTGCACGCATATATAATATAAGGAAAGGCCTCTACCTCAACTATATAAGACTAGGAGGTGGGCCACAATTTCAATACACGTGGAGTACAAAATACATACTCAACAATGGTAGTACTATTTGTTAGAGTTATATTAGTTATGCCTTTTGGTCTTTTGCATTCTAGTCTCTTGACATCCTCATGTATGTATATATATGCTATCTTTGGCCTCCTAATAATATTATGTTGCTTTCATAACATGGTATTAGAGTTTTAGGTTTTTTTCCACACGCGCAACTCGTACTGCTCTCGATCCAATCTCCTGCACGGCCGCCGTTGCTCTCTTTCTTGCCGGACCGTGATTTTGCTTTTGCCTATGTCCATCTCCAGCTCCAGGCGCTTCACATCCATGCTAGCTAGCTGATCCATCGCTGTGTTGGATCCTATCGCATTGCATCCCGATCGATCGAGCGGCTGGCCACTTGTCTTCCTCCAAGATCGTTGCCGGCCGTTTGTCTTCCTCTGCGGCTGCCGGCCGTCGGCCTCGTCCACGCAGTTGTTGCCTTCCTGGGCTGCCGGCCGCCGGCCTTGTCCGCGCTGCTGCTGCCTTCTGCGGCACTGTCGGCCGCCCGCCTCGCCCGTGGCGTTCCTGCCTTCCTCGACGCTGTCTGGCCCGTTTAACCCGGGCCGGGCTGGCTCATTTGGCCAGGTTTGTATTAGTTTCGCTGAGCGGGCGTTGCCTTCCCACCCACCACTTGAGAAAGCAAATCGCCGAACCCTGAATCACCGTATTCCTCCCCGCCGGTCAGTCCCATGGCCACCTCGTCTTCTTCCTGCACGCCGTTTGGAGAATCTTCTTCCTCCTCGTCGTTCAGTCCCATACCCACCTCGCCTTCTTCCTCTACGCCGGTGACAAGGGAGGAGCTGGAGCTAGAGCTAGAGCTGTGATTAGGGACCACGGGGGAGCGTTTATGGCTGGGCTTTGTCATCATTTTCCTGGCATAGTGGTGTTGGGGAACGCAGTAATTTCAAAAAATTTCCTACGCACACGCAAGATCATGGTGATGCATAGCAACGAGAGGGGAGAGTGTTGTCTACGTACCTATGCAGACCGACTGCGGAAGCGTTGACGCAACGTAGAGGAAGTAGTCGTACGTCTTCCCGATCCGACCGATCCAAGCACCGTTACTCCGGCACCTCCGAGTTCTTAGCACACGTACAGCTCGATGACGATCCCTGGGCTCCGATCTAGCAAAGCGTCGGGGAGGAGTTCCGTCAGCACGACGGCGTGGTGACGATCTTGATGTTCTACTATAGCAGGGCTTCGCCTAAGCACCGCTACAATATGATCAAGGTGGAATATGGTGGCAGGGGGCACCGCACACGGCTAAGGAACGATCTCAAGGATCAACTTGTGTGTCTAGGGGTGTCCCCTGCCTCCGTATATAAAGGATCCAAGGGGAGGGGCTGGCCGGCCAAGGGGGCGCGCCAGGAGAGTCCTACTCCCTCTGGGAGTAGGATTCCCCCCCCCCCCCAATCCTAGTTGGAATAGGACTCCTTGAGGGGGGGAAAGAGAGAGAGGGGGCCGGCCACCTCTCCTAGTCCTAATAGGACTAGGGAAGGGGGAGGCGTGCGGCCACCTTGGGCTGCCCCTTTCTCCTTTCCACTAAAGCCCATAAAGGCCCATATAGCTCCCGGGGGGTTCCGGTAACCTCCCGGTACTCCGGTAAAATCCCGATTTCACCCGGAACACTTCCGATATCCAAACATAGGCTTCCAATATATCAATCTTTATGTCTCGACCATTTCGAGACTCCTCGTCATGTCCATGATCACATCCGGGACTCCGAACAATCTTCGGTACATCAAAATGCCTAAACTCATAATAACTGTCATCGTAACGTTAAGCGTGCGGACCCTACGGTTCGAGAACAATGTAGACATGACCGAGACACGTCTCCGGTCAATAACCAATAGCGGGACCTGGATGCCCATATTGGCTCCTACATATTCTACGAAGATCTTTATCGGTCAGACCGCGTAACAACATACGTTGTTCCCTTTGTCATCGGTATGTTACTTGCCCGAGATTCGATCGTCGGTATCCAATACCTAGTTCAATCTCGTTACCGGCAAGTCTCTTTACTCGTTCCGTAATACATCATCTCGCAACTAACTCATTAGTTGCAATGCTTGCAAGGCTTATGTGATGTGCATTACCGAGAGGGCCTAGAGATACCTCTCCGACAATCGGAGTGACAAATCCTAATCTCGAAATACACCAACCCAACATCTACCTTTGGAGACACCTGTAGAGCTCCTTTATAATCACCCAGTTACGTTGTGAGGTTTGGTAGCACACAAAGTGTTCCTCCGGTAAACGGGAGTTGCATAATCTCATAGTCATAGGAACATGTATAAGTCATGAAGAAAGCAATAGCAACATACTAAACGATCGGGTGCTAAGCTAATGAAATGGGTCATGTCAATCAGATCATTCAACTAATGATGTGACCTCGTTAATCAAATAACAACACCTTTGTTCATGGTTAGGAAACATAACCATCTTTGATTAACGAGCTAGTCAAGTAGAGGCATACTAGTGACACTAAGTTTGTCTATGTATTCACACATGTATTATGTTTCCGGTTAATACAATTCTAGCATGAATAATAAACATTTATCATGATATAAGGAAATAAATAATAACTTTATTATTGCCTCTAGGGCATATTTCCTTTAGTCTCCCACTTGCACTAGAGTCAATAATCTAGATTACACAGTAATGATTCTAACACCCATGGAGCCTTGGTGCTGATCATGGTTTGCTCGTGGAAGAGGCTTAGTCAACGGGTCTGCAACATTCAGATCCGTATGTATCTTGCAAATCTCTATGTCTCCCACCTGGACTAGATCCCGGATGGAATTGAAGCGTCTTTTGATGTGCTTGGTCCTCTTGTGAAATCTGGATTCCTTTGCCAAGGCAATTGCACCAGTATTGTCACAAAAGATTTTCATTGGACCCGATGCACTAGGTATGACACCTAGATCGGATATGAATTCCTTCATCCAGACTCCTTCGTTCACTGCTTCCGAAGCAGCTATGTACTCCGCTTCACATGTAGATCCCGCTACGACGCTTTATTTAGAACTGCACCAACTGACAGCTCCACCGTTTAATGTAAATACGTATCCGGTTTGCGATTTAGAATCGTCCGGATCAGTGTCAAAGCTCGCATCAACGTAACCTTTTACGATGAGCTCTTTGTCACCTCCATATACGAGAAACATATCCTTAGTCCTTTTCAGGTATTTCAGGATGTTCTTGACCGCTGTCCAGTGATCCACTCCTGGATTACTTTGGTACCTCCCTGCTAAACTTATAGCAAGGCACACATCAGGTCTGGTACACAACATTGCATACATGATAGAACCTATGGCTGAAGCATAGGGAACATCTTTCATTTTCTCTCTATCTTCTGCAGTGGTCAGGCATTGAGTCTGATTCAACTTCACACCTTGTAACACAGGCAAGAACCCTTTCTTGGCTTGATCCATTTTGAACTTCTTCAAAATCTTGTCAAGGTATGTGCTTTGTGAAAGTCCAATTAAGCGTCTTGATCTATCTCTATAGATCTTAATGCCTAATATGTAAGCAGCTTCACCGAGGTCTTTCATTGAAAAACTCTTATTCAAGTATCCCTTTATGCTATCCAGAAATTCTATATCATTTCCAATCAGTAATATGTCATCCACATATAATATCAGAAATGCTACAGAGCTCCCACTCACTTTCTTGTAAATACAGGCTTCTCCAAAAGTCTGTATAAAACCAAATGCTTTGATCACACTATCAAAGCGTTTATTCCAACTCCGAGAGGCTTGCACCAGTCCATAAATGGATCGCTGGAGCTTGCACACTTTGTTAGCACCCTTTGAATTGACAAAACCTACTGGTTGCATCATATACAACTCTTCTTCCAGAAATCCATTCAGGAATGCAGTTTTGACATACATCTGCCAAATTTCATAATCATAAAATGTGGCAATTGCTAACATGATTCGGACAGACTTAAGCATCGCTACGGGTGAGAAGGTCTCATCGTAGTCAACCCCTTGAACTTGTCGGAAACCTTTTGCGACAAGTCGAGCTTTGTAGACAGTAACATTACCATCAGCGTCAGTCTTCTTCTTGAAGATCCATTTATTCTCAATTGCTTGCCGATCATCGGGCAAGTCAACCAAAGTCCATACTTTTTTCTCATACATGGATCCCATCTCAGATTTCATGGCTTCAAGACACTTTGCGGAATCTGGGCTTACCATCGCTTCTTCATAGTTCGTAGGTTCATCATGATCTAGCAGCATGATTTCCAGAACAGGATTACCGTACCACTCTGGTGCGGATCTCGCTCTGGTTGATCTACGAGGTTTAGTAGTATCTTGTCCTGAAGTTTCATGATCATCATCATTAGCTTCCTCACTAATTGGTATAGGTGTCGCAGAAACAGTTTTCTGTGATGTACTACTTTTCAATAAGGGAGTAGGTACAGTTACCTCGTCAAGTTCTACTTTCCTCCCACTCACTTCTTTCGAGAGAAACTCCTTCTCTAGAAAGGATCCATTCTTAGCAACGAATGTCTTGCCTTCGGATCTGTGATAGAAGGTGTACCCAACAGTCTCCTTTGGGTATCCTATGAAGACACATTTCTCCGATTTGGGTTCGAGCTTATCAGGTTGAAGCTTTTTCACATAAGCATCGCAGCCCCAAACTTAAAAAAAACGACAACTTTGGTTTCTTACCAAACCACAGTTCATAAGGCGTTGTCTCAACGGATTTTAATGGTGCCCTATTTAACGTGAATGCGGCCGTCTCTAAAGCATAACCCCAAAACGATAGCGGTAAATCAGTAAGAGACATCATAGATCGCACCATATCTAGTAAAGTACGATTACGACGTTCGGAAACACCATTACGCTGTGGTGTTCCGGGTGGCGTGAGTTGCGAAACTATTCCACAATTTTTCAAATGTACACCAAACTCGTAACTCAAATATTCTCCTCCACGATCAGATCGTAGAAACTTTATTTTCTTGTTACGATGATTTTCAACTTCACTCTGAAATTCTTTGAACTTTTCAAATGTTTCAGACTTATGTTTCATTAAGTAGATATACCCATATCTGCTTAAGTCATCTGTGAAGGTGAGAAAATAACGATATCCGCCACGAGCCTCAATATTCATCGGACCACATACATCTGTATGTATGATTTCCAACAAATCTGTGTCTCTCTGCATAGTACCGGAGAACGGTGTTTTAGTCATCTTGCCCATGAGGCACGGTTCGCAAGTACCAAGTGATTCATAATCAAGTGGTTCCAAAAGTCCATCAGTATGGAGTTTCTTCATGCGCTTTATACCGATATGACCTAAACGGCAGTGCCACAAATAAGTTGCACTGTCATTATCAACTCTGCATCTTTTGGCTTCAACATTATGAATATGTGTGTTACTACTATCGAGATTCATCAAAAATAGACCATTTCTCAAAGGTGCATGACCATAAAAGATATTACTCATATAAATAGAACAACCATTATTCTCTGATTTAAATGAATAACCGTCTCGCATCAAACAAGATCCAGATATAATGTTCATGCTCAACGCTGGCACCAAATAACAATTATTTAGGTCTAATATTAATCCCGAAGGTAGATGTAGAGGTAGCGTGCCGACCGCGATCACATCGACTTTGGAACCGTTTCCCACGCGCATCGTCACCTCGTCCTTCGCCAGTGTTCGCTTAATCCGTAGTCCCTGTTTCGAGTTGCAAATATTAGCAACAGAACCAGTATCAAATACCCAGGTGCTACTGCGAGCTCTAGTAAGGTACACATCAATAACATGTATATCACATATACCTTTGTTCACCTTGCCATCCTTCTTATCCGCCAAATACTTGGGGCAGTTCCGCTTCCAGTGACCAGTCTGCTTGCAGTAGAAGCACTCAGTTTCAGGCTTAGGTCCAGACTTGGGTTTCTTCTCCTGAGCAGCAACTAGCTTGCCGTTCTTCTTGAAGTTCCCCTTCTTCTTCCCTTTGCCCTTTTTCTTGAAACTAGTGGTCTTGTTAACCATCAACACTTGATGCTCCTTCTTGATTTCTACCTCCGCAGCTTTACAGCATTGCGAAGAGCTCGGGAATAGTCTTGTTCATCCCTTGCATATTATAGTTCATCACGAAGCTCTTGTAGCTTGGTGGCAGTGATTGGAGAATTCTGTCAATGACGCAATCATCTGGAAGATTAACTCCCATCTGAATCAAGTGATTATTATACCCAGACATTTTGAGTATATGCTCACTGACAGAACTGTTCTCCTCCATCTTGCAGCTATAGAACTTATTGGAGACTTCATATCTCTCAATCCGGGCATTTGCTTGAAATATTAACTTCAACTCCTGGAACATCTCATATGCTCCATGACGTTCAAAACGTCGTTGAAGTCCCGATTCTAAGCCGTAAAGCATGGCACACTGAACTATCGAGTAGTCATCAGCTTTGCTCTGCCAGACGTTCATAACATCTGGTGTTGCTCCAGCAGCAGGCCTGGCACCCAGCGGTGCTTCCAGGACGTAATTCTTCTGAGCAGCAATGAGGATAATCCTCAAGTTACGGACCCAGTCCGTGTAATTGCTACCATCATCTTTCAACTTTGCTTTCTCAAGGAACGCATTAAAATTCAACGGAACAACAGCACGAACCATCTATCTACAATAAACATAAGCAAGCAAGATACTATCAGGTACTAAGTTCATGATAAGTTTAAGTTCAATTAATCAAATTACTTAAGAACTCCCACTTAGATAGACATCCCTCTAATCCTCTAAGTGATCACGTGATCCAAATCAACTAAACCATAACCGATCATCACGTGAGATGGAGTAGTTTTCAATGGTGAACATCGTTATGTTGATCATATCTACTATATGATTCACGCTCGACCTTTCGGTCTCTGTGTTCCGAGGCCATATCTGCATATGCTAGGCTCGTCAAGTTTAACCTGAGTATTCTGCGTGTGCAAAACTGGCTTGCACCCGTTGTAGATGGACGTAGAGCTTATCACACCCGATCATCACGTGGTGTCTGGGCACGACGAACTTTGGCAACGGTGCATACTCAGGGAGAACACTTCTTGATAATTTAGTGAGAGATCATCTTATAATGCTACCGTCAATCAAAGCAAGATAAGATGCATAAAAAGATAAACATCACATGCAATCAATATAAGTGATATGATATGGCCATCATCATCTTGTGCTTGTGATCTCCATCTCCGGAGCACCGTCATGATCACCATCGTCACCGGCGCGACACCTTGATCTCCATCGTAGCATCGTTGTCGTCTCGCCAATCTTATGCTTCCACGACTATCGCTACCGTTTAGTGATAAAGTAAAGCATTACATCGCGATTGCATTGCATACAATAAAGCGACAACCATATGGCTCCTGCCAGTTGCCGATAACTCGGTTACAAAACATGATCATCTCATACAATAAAATTCATCATCATGCCTTGACCATATCACATCACAACATGCCCTGCAAAAACAAGTTAGACGTCCTCTACTTTGTTGTTGCAAGTTTTACGTGGCTGCTACGGGCTTAAGCAAGAACCAATCTCACCTACGCATCAAAAACACAACGATAGTTTGTCAAATAGACTCCGTTTTAACCTTTGCAAGGACCGGGCGTAGCCACACTTGGTTCAACTAAAGTTGGAGAGACTATCGCCCGCAAGCCACCTGTGTGCAAAGCACGTCGGGAGAACCGGTCTCGCGTAAGCGTACGTGTAATGTCGGTCCGGGTCGTCTCGTCCAACAATACAGCCGAACCAAAGTATGACATGCTGGTAGGCAGTATGACTTATATCGCCCACAACTCACTTGTGTTCTACTCGTGCATATAACATCAAACCATAAAACCTAGGCTCGGATGCCGCTGTTGGGGAACGCAGTAATTTCAAAAAATTTCCTACGCACACGCAAGATCATGGTGATGCATAGCAACGAGAGGGGAGAGTGTTGTCTACGTACCTACGCAGACCGACTGCGGAAGCGTTGACGCAACGTAGAGGAAGTAGTCGTACGTCTTCCCGATCCGACCGATCCAAGCACCGTTACTCCGGCACCTCCGAGTTCTTAGCACACGTACAGCTCGATGACGATCCCCGGGCTCCGATCCAGCAAAGCGTCGGGGAGGAGTTCCGTCAGCACGACGGCGTGGTGACGATCTTGATGTTCTACTGTCGCAGGGCTTCGCCTAAGCACCGCTACAATATGATCGAGGTGGAATATGGTGGCAGGGGGCACCGCACACGGCTAAGGAATGATCTCAAGGATCAACTTGTGTGTCTAGGGGTGTCCCCTGCCTCCGTATATAAAGGATCCAAGGGGAGGGGCTGGCCGGCCAAGGGGGGCGCGCCAGGAGAGTCCTACTCCCTCTGGGAGTAGGATTCCCCGCCCCAATCCTAGTTGGAATAGGACTCCTTGAGGGGGGGAAAGAGAGAGAGGGGGCCGGCCACCTCTCCTAGTCCTAATAGGACTAGGGAAGGGGGGAGGCGCGCGGCCACCTTGGGCTGCCCCTTTCTCCTTTCCACTAAAGCCCATAAAGGCCCATATAGCTCCCGGGGGGTTCCGGTAACCTCCCGGTACTCCGGTAAAATCCCGATTTCACCCGGAACACTTCCGATATCCAAACATAGGCTTCCAATATATCAATCTTTATGTCTCAACCATTTCGAGACTCCTCGTCATGTCCATGATCACATCCGGCACTCCGAACAATCTTCGGTACATCAAAATGCATAAACTCATAATAACTGTCATCGTAACGTTAAGCGTGCGGACCCTACGGTTCGAGAACAATGTAGACATGACCGAGACACGTCTCCGGTCAATAACCAATAGCGGGACCTGGATGCCCGTATTGGCTCCTACATATTCTACGAAGATCTTTATCGGTCAGACCGCGTAACAACATACGTTGTTCCCTTTGTCATCGGTATGTTACTTGCCCGAGATTCGATCGTCGGTATCCAATACCTAGTTCAATCTCGTTACCGGCAAGTCTCTTTACTCGTTCCGTAATACATCATCTCGCAACTAACTCATTAGTTGCAATGCTTGCAAGGCTTATGTGATGTGCATTACCGAGAGGGCCCAGAGATACCTCTCCGACAATCGGAGTGACAAATCCTAATCTCAAAATACGCCAACCCAACATCTACCTTTGGAGACACCTGTAGAGCTCCTTTATAATCACCCAGTTACTTGTGACGTTTGGTAGCACACAAAGTGTTCCTCCGGTAAACGGGAGTTGCATAATCTCATAGTCATAGGAACATGTATAAGTCATGAAGAAAGCAATAGCAACATACTAAACGATCGGGTGCTAAGCTAATGAAATGGGTCATGTCAATCAGATCATTCAACTAATGATGTGACCTCGTTAATCAGATAACAACACCTTTGTTCATGGTTAGGAAACATAACCATCTTTGATTAACGATCTAGTCAAGTAGAGGCATACTAGTGACACTAAGTTTGTCTATGTATTCACACATGTATTATGCTTCCGGTTAATACAATTCTAGCATGAATAATAAACATTTATCATGATATAAGGAAATAAATAATAACTTTATTATTGCCTCTAGGGCATATTTCCTTCAAGTGGATCATGAAATAGTGGGGATTTTGGCCAGCACACGAGCGCTACAAGTGGCGCAAGAAATCAACGTTGTGAGGGTCCATATGGAGCTTGATTCTCAAAGTGTGATGCATATGCTGAACCAACCACACAAGGAGATGTCCAGTGGAGGGCCATGGATACAGGAGATCAAGGCGATGCTTGCTTTGTGTTCTGGGTTTAAAGTGTCGTGGGTTCACCATTCTGCTAATGTTACCACGCATAAATTACCTAGAGTCGGTGTCGATGATGAACTTTGTAAGGTCTGGTTGGGGGTTACCCTAGACTGTGTGCTAGATGTAATCTCGGATGAGATTCCCAAACTTTTATGATTAAATAAAGCAGCAACATTGAATAGTTGCACGCGAATTGCATCTAGTAACCGTCGTGGAGAGGCGGAAAAGGAGTTCACCGTGTCCCTTGTTCCGCCGACGGCTGGATCGCGGTCTCTCCCCTCCCCGTCTGCTTTTCCGGTGGCTGGAGAGTGGGGAGACCTCAGATTCATGCATGAGGTGTGGTATATAGTAGGGTAGTGTCTCCCGATGGCTCTGGCGAGGTGGTGGCCACGACGTCGGTGTGTAAAAACAGTACCGGAGTTCTCCCCCACCTCGACAAGGTCCTTTGGGGCGACACCGACGAGCTTCCAGTGGTGCTTGCTCGTAGATCTGGCAAACTATCGAGTCTTGGTGTTCTTCGACATCAACTTTTCTGGCGTCTCCTTCCTTTGGGTGGTGGTCATTCTGGGCCTATGCATTGATGACTTCCTAGCTGCGTGATCAACAATGGTTAGCCCGGCTCTGGCGACGGAGGGGCGGCAGCGGCGCGCCATCAGGACGCTCCGATGGAAGGGGATGGATGGGCCTCCAGGGTATGTGTTCTAATTTTTATCTTTCTAGGGGTTTATTATGTTGTTTGCTGATGAATAGAGCTGAGGGCTTTCCTCCAAAAAAATAAAAACAGCAACATTGATCTAAAAAAAGATAGCGTGCGTTGTGCATGCATGCATGTAGCCTTGCATGGCTGCATTGGAACTGGATTCTCTAACATTAAGAAGAAAAGTTAGAGAAGCTACAATCCCCTAATTTCCCTTCTTGCAATCCATATGATTATGGCTAAAATGATTTAAATTAATATGCAAATAACAGATTTAATGTGTACATTCATAATCATTACATACAAACATTTTGATAGTGAAATAAAATTAATTATGGATTATTTATATCTACAGTAAATATCAATAGTAAGTAATCTGCTAAACTGCCTCTAACATTGCTTCTTCATTTTAAACTAGGATTACACTGTAGCATTGTGACTTTGCTTCTCTAGGTTAGAGGATCTAGCTCCGGCTGCATTCGGCACAAGCGACGAGCAGAGACAACTCACACCACCCCCGCCGGTAGGCCTGTCGTGCATTTGTTTTTATTTTGAAAAATCGGGCGGACGTGCCTTCTCGTGCCAGACGTGTCTACAGGCTAGCCTGTTTAACCAGGGTCCGTGCTTGGGCCTCGGAGGCCAGCACGCGTGCCGGTCCGGCACGGCCCGAGTACTTCGCGTGCCTGGTCGGGCCGTGCCGTGTTTGGCCCGTTTAACAGAGGCCGGGCCGGCCCATTTGGCCAGGTCTTAGTTCCGCCGAGCGAGCGTTGCCTCCTCACCCACCACATACAGTGTTTCTCTTCTGCCCTTTCCCCACCCACCCCACGAGAAAGCAAATCGCCCGAACCCTAAGGGCATCTCCAGCCGTGCCCCAGAAAGGCCTTCCCAGGCGTTTCTTTTGCGTCGGCGCCAAAAAATCGGCCCAATCGCGTCCCCAGGAGCCCGATTTTCGCCGGCTTGGGCCGAAAACAGCGGCGGCGGACCTAGGCCGAACCCGGCGCGCTGGGGGCGCCCGGGGGCGCCGGGGCGAACTGTTTTGGCGCGAAACAGCCGCGGGCCCGCCGCGTCAGGGACACGGCTCTCTTCTCGTCCCTTCGTTGTCCTCATCGCCTCGTTTCCTGCGGCGAATCAATGCCAAAGCTGCCGCGCTGCCGCGCCGGTCAGCCTGCGCCATTGATGCCTCACGGGCGGCGCAGTGAAGACCGGATGACGCGCATCCCTCGACCTCCCTCACCCGTCACGCGTACTCACGACGGCTCGTGCACGGGCGGCACCTCGGCCTATATAAGACACGCCCCAGCGCACTCGGCGACTCACACTCTCTCGCCGTTGTCGTTCCTCCCTCTCCTCTCTCTCGCCGTCTCCAGTTCATCACACCCATGACCAAGCGCTTCCCAGGCGACGGGGCGGCGGCGAACGGCTTCGGCCACCGCCATCTTCACGAGAACGAGGCTCCCCTCCTTTTCGAGGTCGAGTACCCGGTCCCGCCGGACATGCGAGTGCCCGGGGCGTGGAGGATCAGCGCCGGCGGCGTGCCGGTGCCCCCGGTACCCACCGGCACGGCGCGGCGTGCGGAGATCGCATGCATCCGCTCGTCCCTGCCGCGTCAACACGGTACGTCCCCAACAGCCTGCTCTGGGAGCCTTATTTCCACCGCCGTCAAGCCGAGCAGCTCGAGGCCACCAACGGCGTCGAGCCCTCCGGCAGGCTCAACGCCGTCGGCCGGCGTCGGTGGTGGGGCATGCCCGGGCGCACATTGGAGGCCGTCCTCGAGTACATCGAGGGCGGCAACACGCCGCGCCTCGAGTACCCCGCTCCCCCGTCCTTCCCACGCCGCCGGGGAAGCTCCTGGACCCCGAGGCGCATGGAGACCGGGGGGTCCTCCTCCTCGTCCGGCGGCTCCCCCTACCTCCACCTCCGCCCCGTCAAGGTGGAGCCCCAGGGCACGCCTGTCAGCGCGCGCACCCGCAGCTCCGGCGTCCGCATCGACGACAACGCCTCCCCCACCGGCCGCTTCGTCCTCGTCGAGCCCAAGCCGGAGCCCGGCCTCCCCGTGGAGTACGAGGAGATAGCCCGGCGTGGCTTCTCTGACGAGGACGCCCTGCGGTGGGCGCGGGACGACTACCTCTGCGACGAGATGGTCCGGCAGTGTCGGGCCCTAGAGGAGATCGCCGCCCGCAAGTGTGGGCGCGAGGACGAGCACGGCGTCGTGGTCCTCGACAGCGACGACGACGACGACGCCCCCGGACTGTCCAACCCGCCGCGCCAACCGGGGGAGGGATGCAACAGGGACGGCGGAGGCTTCGGCGGGGGCGGCGACGACGGCGGCGGCGGCGGCGGTGACTACACGCGGTTCTACAGCCTCCTCGGCATATAGAACCGCGTGGGCGGGCGGCGAGGTGGGCGGCGAGGAAGACAGCAGGGGTAGCCCGTGGTAGTTTTTCCTTTTTTTGTAAAATATGTTTAAATTTAAACGAACTCAAACGTATTTGCATTATGTTTGCGCCAAATTTAAACATTTTAAAAACCCGTGAGGAGCTGCGACTGGGGGCATCACGCCCCCAGTGTGCGGTTTAGCGCCGGTGCACCCAGGGGGCGATTTTTTGCCCCTCCTAAGGGCAACGACTGGAGATGCCCTAAATCTCCGTCTTCCTTCCCGCTGGTCAGTCCCATGGCCACCTCGCCTTCTTCCTCCACGTCGGTCGGCGGATCGCCTTTTTCCTCGTCCCCGCCGTTCAGTCGCACGGCCACCTCGCCTTCTACCTCCACGCTGGTCGGCGAATCGTCTTCCTCCCCGCCGGTCAAGTTAGTCGCCACTAAAGAAAATACGTCGGTTTTGACGGAAAAACCGAGGAGGAAGGGTCGACGAAATAGAAGAGACACTCCCACCGCCGTCATGTTCCCGCCGGGATCTGTTGAGGGCAGGCAGCAGCCACAAGAGAGGAGGTCATCCCTGCCGGTAAAGATCAGATATTCTAATACAAAGCAGAGGATGGCACTCTCCCTGTAAGATCTCGCTCTCAGTCCCTCATCACTTCCTGTTTCTGGTTAGTCGAAATCGAATTGTTTTCTCCGTGGACGGTGATTTGTAACTAAATTTCTGTCTGATTTCTCGCGGCAAGGTTTCAGGCCACATCACGCCATGATATATCTTTGGTTATTCGTCTCCTAAGGTTTTAAAAATTGTTATACCACTCATCAGGCTTGCTTGTTTCGCTTCAGGTCTCAGCCGGTGGATCAGGTCGGAGGCAGATTCTCTGCACTTGTGTATGCCCTACCTCTCTTTGGTCACCTGTTCTTACTTGTAATTCTAACGTACGCAGATATAGAAATGCATTTCAGTTGGCTTTACGCCTCCCTGGATTGCAAATCGCCGTTCAACTTGGCCGTGCCACCATGTTCAATCTCCTGAGATATACACAAATAGTTCTTATGTACTCATCTAGCTTGTTTCTCCGTTTCAGGGATTTGCCTGATGAGGAAAAGTCATCTTCCGATGAGTATGAAAAAAAGCTTTTGCTCTTTCGTTTTCTGTTTCTCCATCTGGTTGAAATCCATAGCGTGTTTATATCTTCTAGCATAGCGTGTCATCGTTCTTCTACTCATTGACCGAGCCTACCCACTGCAGGGGTTCAGAGACTTATGACACAGACCATGTTTTGGCCTGGAGAGATCCCGGTTTGCCTACACCAGTTTATGTCAGAATGGATAGTTCAGGAGTTTATTACACATATCCTACTCTGGGTGATAAGCCATTGCAGAGTCTTGAAGAAGTTGCAAGTGCTGTTGATTCCTATGCTCGTCCCAATAGCAATGCCATGTAATGTTCTGATCTCTCTCAAAACAAAATCGTTTACCTTCTCTGAAGAACGAACATCTATTAATCATATGCTCTGATCTGAAATTAGGTCTGATAAGGAGCTTTCAGAGAAGGACCGTGCTGTACGTGAACGTCTTTACTTTCCAGATGGCACCCCGAAGGTCTACACAAGGGCTAAAGTAGTGGAGAGGGAACGTGACATACTTCGGAGACTGGTTGAAGCTTTACTGGACAAGCGGAATGACGATGAGGTTCATTCTCTGCTCGCCTTCACTCTGTCCCACTACCAGGCTTGTGTTGTATTTTATTGTTACTGCTTTGTGCATGCAACATTAATGATCCAATCAATGCTTATTCTAGGATCGTGTGTATGAACTCGAAAAATTGTTCATTGGCAATCAATCTGCGAAGGTGTCGAATGGTACTATCATCTCAATATCACTGTGAAGACCAAAGAAGCTGCCAATGATGCGGGCAGCACCAGTCTATTCTTCGTTGAAGTCGCACGTGATTCGAATGATATCACAGGATATTATATCAACACTTTCTCCAGGGTTGACACTGACGGCCAGGGTAGTTTACACTCTTATCTCAAATTATGCATTTTTGGAATACTGTTTGAAATTATCTGTTAGATATAGATCACAACGATACACTAGGATGTTTTCTCTGCATTTTCTGTGGTGTTAACGCTGACGGCAAGGATAATTTACACCCGTATCTCAAATTAAACATTTTGGTACAGTGTTTGAAGTTAGCTTATATATATATATGTACGTGTAGTGGTAGTTACCACCACTTGCGTTTTGTATGTTGTATGTAGTATCTAACGAAACCGAGAGTATGTACGTGTAGTATGTAGTATATATAACAATGATTAGGTAGTATATATACTAATTTTTAGGCAGTATATACCTTGTTTTGAGTATGCTCTTTTTTACGTATAAATATGTACGAATTTCACAAATATAAAAAAAACTATGGGTTCATATGCAATTTTTTCATGTAACTTGCTTTGAAATATCTTAGATATATTATATGAACATATTTAAAATAATAAAATTGTATATATAGTACCACATGGTAGTATATGAGATATGTGGGGTAACTACCACCGGGTGGTAGGATGGATTTTCCCTATATATATATATATATATATATATATATATATATATATATATATATATATATAATATAATTGCAAATGTGTTTCTGGTTTATTGTGGAGCCTTTACTGTTGACCTGTTTGCCTGCCCATTGTGCCATCTTATACCATACATAGCTTTATGTCTGTAATATCACAATCCAACTGGTTCACGCACAGCCATTTGTAGGTGCTGCAATCATGCATTTTTGGCACTTATTCAACTATTCTCGCTGTATCTGAGCCAGGCTAGTCATCTGACACTTAAATGACAAATTCCATACCTGTCTTTAGATCGTGGAGCTACCTGCAATGGCTGTATAAACAATGAAAGTGATGGTATGAAGCACCCGCGTGCTGCTTCATTCAAAGGCGGCCACATGAACATCCGTTTCCCACTTGGTTTTGGTCCCTGTAATGAGAAGCAGTGGGCCGACTCCCGTCACAGTGTCTGGTGATTTATGTACTGGCTAGCGTTTTAATATCTTCAATGTGCTGCGCCAATGTTAACTATGTGTTTTATCCTCGGTTGCAGGAAGCTCAGTTTAAAGAAATGCTAAAAAAAGGAGAAAAGGATAAGAGACCATTTTGAGGTAATTTCATAATTGTGTGGTAAATAACCATTTTGTGGCAACTTGATTTTGAACCACTGGACTAATTATTTCTTTTGTGTTTATCATCTTCTGAAGTTCCTTGAAAATGCTGAACATCTGCGCCGCAAACATCTTAATTATCGACATGAATATCAAATAAATCTCCAGGTTCGAGTCCCAATCTCCTTCTATGTGTTAGTAGTTGTGTGTCTGTCAAGTTTTTTGTCCCATTCCCACGTGAATTTTTAGATGTTTAGAGGAAGAATCCTGAAAGCTCCTGGATGTTGGTAGTGTTACCAAACTGTTTTTTTAGTTCCGAGCCTGTTTTCTGGCGACCTGCTTGTGAGAAGAATAGGGCACTTGCCTCTGAACTGCTCAGTAGTTTGCTTGGGTTTGTATCCACCCTGAAACTTGATTGTTCTGAGGTCACTAAATCTGTTTGGTGTCCATTATTGGTGTTTGAAACTGGTCTGCTATCTGTTTTCCTTTGCTCTTTTAGTTGTGCCGTTGCATGTTTTTGTTTAGATGACTCCATATACTCGTTGACTGCTGAGGAAAGTAGTGTTGCTGATGTGATTTTGAAAATTGAACTACTGTGCAATCACGGTCCATAGTACTATATATTTCGCCACCAGCCACCTTTTTGAATGTCAGTCGTCTGCAGTTCTCTAGCTCTGTTGTCTTTTGGAGGCACTGCCTGTATGCGACATGGCCGTGAACTCATCTTGTATTCAAATTTTGTGTTTTTGACTAGTTCTTTGATTGCTGCTTTTTTAAAGTCGGATGAAGAATTTGCCTCTGATTCAGATGAAGAGTGAAGATGTCCCTGCCTATTATCACCTGTTTTCATTTATCAGTAGATTGAACTCAGTGGAGCTTTCGAGTATTTGAACTTGTTACCAAGTTAAACACCCGACTTAATCTTAGCTATTATGACGTTTGTGTGTAATGTCATATGTGAACAAGGCTGGAAGGCTTGTCCAATTTCTTTTGTGTTCTTTATTTACCCTGTCTGGAATAGTAGCTTATTTGCATACCACCACAAGCTGTTCAAGCATCGAGACGAAACCTTAGCTTTGGCCCTGTTTCTGTTTGCATAGATTGCCACGTCTCTCGTGCTCCCCCTCGCTGTGCTCTGGCTATCCTCGCCAGGACTGCAGTGCCATTGCACCATTGGGTGATAGCATTGTGCCTAGGTGGCGTGCACAGATGAGACCTTGTCGGTTCTGATGGTGATCCCATTACGTGTGGCTATCACTCCATAATGCGGGGCTGGTGACCTCGGCCAGATCAAGGTCTGACAACCTAGATAGTACATATATCATCTTGGTTAGTGCAGTGCCACTCCACCATCGCGAGAGACTTTGTTAGGCAGGTATCAACTTTCCTAGGTGTAGGATTATTGCAGTAAAAAGCCTTCATAAACTAGTTATTGCTTTTTCTTTTAATATCTGAAACACCATGCATTCCATTAGCTAGTGCCTGCTCGATGAAACATATACTAAGCTGGAACTTTGCTTCTCTGAAGAGAGCACCGATCGGCGCGCGATCCCACTGTGACGTCTCCATGGCTATCTTAACTGTTTGACAGCCAGTGGAAAAAATGACACGGCCCATACCAAAATTTTCAGCAAGATGAATAGCATGTACGAACGCTATAGTCTCCGCATGCAGGGCATCGGAAACATCTCTTAGTTGGCCTGCAGCAGCAAAAAGCACACCCCTAATTGTGGAGAGCAACTAGTTAACGAGCGCTCCGAAGGAAGGAGCGCTCCAAACGAGCGGTTCAGGAGCGCTTCGCACGTATCGCGCCCGGAGCGCTCCCGTGAGGGAAAACCAGCCAATGCCGTTGGTTTTCGGTTTTTCCTTTCCGGTTTGAGGTTTCATGCATTTTGCAGTTTAACCCTTCAACTACTTGAATTTTTTGTTTTTCCTTTCTGTGCGATAACAGACAGAAAATAGCGGCCAACCGCGTGGGCGGTTCCCTGTTTCCTTTTTGTTTTTCTTTTTGTTCCCATTATATTTTTGGGAAATGGAGTTTTATGAGGTAGTTACGGGCGGGGCTTCCAACACTATCAAATCTGACCTTTCGAGTAAGCAAAAACAGAAACTTTATCATACACACGCTTGGACGAGAAAACATGTTAACGCACGGTCGTGAAGAGTGCAGAGGCATGTGTGAATCTTGTCAATGCCAATGTGTGAATTCTCTATAGTCACGGGCGTATAGTAGGAGAGGCATGGGCTCTATCACTTTACTGACTTGGAGCATAGAGCAGCGTCACAGTGGTGTAGCTTCCTGTATCAGCTTCGAGGGGCAGCGTGTTGGTCCTGCAACGTGTTCTCCGTCGTGGTGGCACGCGGCGCCTCCGGCGCAGGGACCCTCCTACTCGTCTTCGACTCGTTAATTTTCATAAACATCTTGAAGGGGGACATAGGTCGGAATGTGTGTTGGTTGTGCAACGCGTTCTCCGTCGTGGTGGCACACGACACAGGGACCCTCCTGCTCACCTTCGGCTCGTTAATATCTCATAAACATCTTGAGGGGGGGAGGCACATAGGTCGGAGTGTGTGTTAGTCGGGGCAGCGCGTTTTTCACGCGTTTGGTTGGTTGCTGAAGTTCATGAGATGCTATAAGAAGTTGACACCTCAGGAGTAATTCTTTATGCAAGTCCTGTAGAAGGCACGGGTGTAGAAGGCACGGGCGTTACAGCCAAGCTACTTCGCCTGGAAAGGCATGGGTGTGAAACATTTACTGTCACATGTGCACAACACCTAGCCACGGTTGAGGCATGTGAGGTTTGAATTCTCAAGAGGCACAGGCATGTTGTCTTCAGAGGCATGGGCGAGTTGTCTCCAAAGGCATGGATAGGAATTCGTCTTGGGACACTACTAGGAAAATGCTTATAGGTAGACATTTAGCAGTAGCGTTGGTTAGAGACCCCACGCTACTGCTATTTAGCAGTAGCGCTAGACAACATCAGCGTTGCAAGCGTACGTTAGCAGTAGCGCGGGATTTCCCGGCCAGCGCACTTGTTGATGGGCCACGCTCTTGGCCCCTAGTTGCCGATTTAGCTATAACGTTGGGCCTCTTCCCCCGCGCTGCCGCTCAGCCCACCTCTGCTTTCTCCCGCGCCGGCCCGTGCGCCCCTTCCCTCTCACTCACTCACACTCACACGCTGACACTCACAGATCGAATCCCTCAATCCCCGATCCGGCCGCCGCCCTCGTGTCCTACTCCGGCCGCCCTTCCCCATGCGGGCCCTCTTCCCCCGTCGGCTGCCCTTCCCCGCACCGTCCCTCCTCCCTGCCGCCCGCCCCCCCGCATCGGCCATCCTCCCCCGTCGGTCGCCCCCTGCCCCCGCGCCGGCCCTCCTCCACCGAGAGGTACTCCTCCCTCCCTCCTCCTCCCTCCCTCCCTAGTTATAGTTATTAGAGAGTAGTTATTTTGAATCCTATATAGTTGAAAAAATGTAGGTTCTTAGAATAATGTAGGTTATGATCGAACCCTAGCTAGGACAGATTAGGTATGAACCTTAGTTAATTCGTATGAACCCTATGTTTTTAAATTTAGGACAGAAATTTAGCTAGGTTTTTAATAGGTGTAGTTAATATAATTTAGGTGTTTTAGGTGTAGTTAACAGAATTTTAGGTGTTTTAATTGTTTTACGTGCAGTTAACAGAATTTTAGGTGTTTTAGTTGTTTTAGGTGTAGTTAACAGAATTCTAGGTATTTTTCTAGTTAAAGCAATTGTTGTTATTTTTTTAGTTAAAGCAATTTTTTCTGTTATATGCAAATTTGCAGTGGACATGTCATATTTTGAGCATGTCACATTTTGGACATGTCATATTTTTTCGAGTGGCCTATGTTTTGCCAGAAATGTCGATTCGTTTACGTTCTGGCAAATTTCAGGCGCTCGATATGTCCTGCTTTTAGCAAAGGTCATGCCGAATTTTGCTAAGTCTTTATTAATTTTGTTTTCATAATTAAGCATTTTGTTCTCGACGTCGATGATGCCTATCTTGCATCCTCGTCGTCGACTCAGCGGAGGACTCCTGCTTGAGCCGAGGGGCCATGTCCGGGACTGGGCTCTGCCGCGCTGGTACTGGGTTGTGCTACCTTCTGGTGAGCGCAGTTTAGTGAGGAGCCAACCCGTTGTTGACTCGGAGCTTCTTTGGTGGCGGTCACGTGTGCCTGCATCGGTGCAGAGGCTTGAGTCCCCCGCGCAGGTGGTACAGCACCGTGTCACGGAGGAGGACGCGCACGTCCAGCGCTATATGGTTGCGTTGGCGGACGGCAGGTTCTCCAATACCTGGCAGATTCTTTGGGAATCTCACCGGAGCTATGATCCTGTGATGGTTCCTTCTCTTTGGGTGTTCACCGCGGCCTACTGAACCTAGAGGAGCTATTATTCGAGATGTATTAGTGATATTATATGATGATCTTTGCTACAAACTACTATATATATATATATTCAATGATGGATTATTAATTACCTATTAGTTATTTGCTTATTGAATGCTAAAGACGAGCGCGGTTTGTGCTACAGACTACTATATATGTATTCGATGATGGATTATATGATGACCTTCGCTACAAACTAGGTTCGATGATGATCTTAGCTACAAACTACTACAAACTACAAATTTTAGGTGTTTTAGTTGTTATATGATGATCTTTGCTACAAACTACTATATATATATTTGATGATGAATTATTAATTACCTATTAGGAAATGTCTGACGACGAAAGGGAATTCGCTATGTGTGAGTACTGCGAAGATGAGACAGGCCTCACTTGGTAGAAGGTCAACGCTTCAGCATCAAGCTCCAAGAGACCTTCGATGTTGAAACGGTACGCAACGACGACAAGAGTTTTTTTGTTATTTTTTGCACGACTTCTCTGCTTCTTCAACGTGTAATTTTCGTCTTTTATAATTCGACTAGCTTATCCCATGCCATGCAAGACGCTATGTCTCGGAGAAGATGGGTTTTGAAGATCATGAAAGCATGGAGACAAAGATAATTCAACTAAGGACCCATCATGGTTATGATTTTGCTGTAAATCTATACAATTATGTGAACTCATCGAATTTTGGTTGCTTGAATTGGGAAGCCCTTTGCAAGGCGTATGATTTTCATGAGGGTATGCTTCTCACCTTCGATCTTGGTGATCCTGACATCGACGAAAAGAATATGACCATTTGGGTCCTTGTTGACACGTTTCCAGTTCTACCGATGTGTGAGTTTCTCAAACATATTTATTAAGTGATTTATATTATTTATTTCAAAATATTTGACAGCTTATTTCCATTGACAACTTATTTTCATTGTTCAAAAAATGTACGGAAAATGGTAGACAGAACCTACTACTATAATGATGAAGCACAATTAACTTATAAGGAGAAAGATGGTCTTTCGCATTTTTTTACTAATCTTGAGAATTACAATAGCTATTATCAAACTTCTCCACATTATGGTCAATACGTGCCACTAGTGCACATGTTGAACTACGGTAATATCAATGAAGATAGGATGGTAAGATTTTCTACTATTACGACATCCATGCATCTTTTGCATAAATTCTTCAAAAACTAAACTACATTGCTAACTACAAAGTTATTACTATGTTTTTGAACAGAAAATCCCGATGGATTGTGTGCCTCATCTGATGTCGCCGAGAGGTCGCGTTGATGTTATGAGCTTACGGCCATCACGGCCAGGTCAGCCGCAGTATCCACATCACTCCTGTCCATACCAGATTTCTAAAAGCGAGGAAGCCATGATAATAAATGATTTCAAAAAATGTTTCGGCCATCGTAGAGAGCTACTTGGAAGTAACATTGTGCGTAGGCCAAGACTTGGAGACAGGATGATCTCCGTTCTTTATTATGGAGAGTCAATTTTCCTTAATGGAGAGTCAATGCCTATCTTGTTTTATGATATTTTACCTAAGAGAGGGTAGAGTAGGTCCTATGAAAGGAGTAGGTTGTAGATGGAATGTGTTATTATGTGCTACAATGTGTTAGAGTTGATGATGAGAAGGAGGAACTGTGATTATGACTAGTGACCAACTTGTTATATGATGTCTCATTGACGAACATTGTTTGGTGGTGATGACAAGTGGTAATGAATATGCTATTTAAACTGACTAGTTCATGATGAGTTGTTATTGTATAAAAGATATATCTGTTTAAACATGTACAGCGCCAAAATGCGAAAAAACATAAATTTTAGCAATGGCGCGGGCCAAAATATTACCAGCAGCGCTCATTTACCAGTAGCGCTTTCCAGTGTCGCGCTACTAGTACTGAACTTACCAATAGCACTGGCCTAAACAAGCGCTACTGTTACAAAATAGATGTAGCGTTGTAGTAGTAGCGCTGGCGCCCGCGCTACTGGTAGCTTAAAAACCAGTGTTACTGGTAAGGTTTTCCCTAGTAGTGGGAGTCACTGTTAAAAGAGGCACTGTTGTTCATAGTGTAGTGGTACTCTGATGATGTTCACCCAATTTGCAACGAGATTACATATAAATATGAGTTATTGTTAAATTGTTTTGTTACATTTGGATGGAATTAGCCTTGCTAGTTAAATCAAAAAATTTAGTCTTCATTCTTGCTGAAGATCTTGCTAATCTCATCACCCATTTCATTAGGTTTGATTTCATTCTTCTCGCCAAGTCAAAGAATGTACAGTGCCTCTTCCCTCTAGTCTTGCACTTCATCATGTGAAATTTGGCCGAGAAGAAAAATATATTCTTAAGAGTTGGTGCATAAAGGTGTATATATGCATCGTAAGTAAAAAAATATTCCAACTATATGAACTTTCTTTTTATATTTTTCCAACATATATAGGATGTAGCGGTGATCCTTCTTGAGTGGTATGAATATCTGCATACAAAATATTGGTGCTTAAATGACAATTTAATATAAAGGAACATGATAAAACACGTATTTTTGTTTTTGTTGTGGAGTAAAGGGATGTTATCATGTTTGCTATTGAGAGCTTATTCCGTTGATGTTCTTTGAGATACATGGGAACCAGTGGACTCTTTCTTCTTTGCAATGCAGTTCTAAATTTGCTAGGAGTAGTTTTGTGATTGTTTAAATTTGGTATGTGCTGCAAACAATAATTACGATAAAAAAGTTGTCAGAAGAAACAACTTGGTATCAATATAAATAACATGCATTGCAATATAAAAAATTTGTGCTTTTTAAAAAATTACCTCTGCAAAGTTTGAGCCTAATATTAGTCTATCACTCTCTTTTGCATCTAGTCTGCTTTCCCAGATATCTGCTATATCATCGAGCACTCTCTTTTCAATATGTTGTGGTTTGTTCATCTGTGCTGGTCTTGGACCAAATACTTCCTTCAGGCGGGCTCCAGTAAGATGCGTGCTTTCTCTTTCTCTACGTATGCGCTTAAATACAGTTTTGCTGCCATAGAAAAATAAAATAATTTCCGAGGTGAGAGTCAGTGAGAAACTGGACTTGATAATCTTTTTGTCCTCGGTCCAACTATTTTGAGGTGCAATTGAAAACAACTCACTTTTTGAATTCCTCCTGCGAGCTATGGCTCATGACTATTTGGAAGAGCTCGGAGGCCTCGTTTGTGTGTTGGAAGGAGTATTCATGTTTTGGGTATGGGTTGGTGCTTCGTCCTTTATTCCTTTTTACCGCATCTGTTTCTGTGAGAGGAAGCAGATATTGATGGCTGTTATTTTCATGCTAGATGGGTAACTAAAAATCAAATCATATTTCCATTCTAGATATGTAATATGTAAGCTTTTGTGATACTAAAGACATTGGTCAACCATGGGTAGGTCATTACCAAAAAGGCAACCAGAAAATAATTTCGTTACCTTTGCTGGTGGAAAAGAACTTCGAAGTTTTTGGTTTGAATTCTTTGATTCTTTCAGGTAGTTGCTCGCACTTTACTTGATTGATTTCACCAAATATGGCTGTAAATAGGAACTACGGTTTCCACTCGGCATCTACCTTGCTATGCTGCATTAAGGTCATTGGATATTTTTCATTTTTCTTTGTGGAAAAAATTGAAGAATCCAAGGAATGCTGCTTCTAAAATAATTTTTGTTTGTACTATTAACTTACATGGAAATCCCCATCGTCCTTTGTTAGATCAATGTCATTTCAGTATTTTACAAATTGGACCATGAAGTGTCCGCATTGCGTACAACACTATTTTGGCACACAAACTCTATTAGGTCTTTCTGCTATTCTTGACCAGTTCGGTCCACTGTTGGCTTCTAGTTTCGCTTCTCTGTAATGCTTCTTCATCAGTGCATACATCCTTTTAATATGTGATTACGGTTTGGTTTTGTTGTTGGATGTTGACGTTAAGAAAGGTAATGCAAGAATTAAAAAACCAAGGTTGAAAGCAAGTACCAGTTCTGTGTGATTTTTAAGGTGTTTTTTCATGCATTACCGTTTGTGTATATGTAATTCAATGAATCAAGTATGTCGATGGAGCTCGTGTACTTGTTCAGCACGTACACTGTGAAGTGATGAGCTGTGTTGTGAGGTATCATAATTTGCAGTGTTTGGAGATAGAGAGAGTTAAAGATCATTGTTGTCAGGAGAATTAAATCACATGTAAATGTGCAATCTTAGGAAGAATGAATTATGTTTGTATATTTCTATGAAGTCTTAATTCTTAACTTACCAGCTTTTTCTTTAAAAGTTCTTTCCCTCTTACAAGGGGTTCAAACTCTTTCAATGCTTCTTCCATATTGAATTCTCGTAGTCCTGCTTCTCCAGGATTAAGACCGAGCACAAACTGCGATAAAACATTTGTGTACTTTTAGTTAAAACATATAATCACTGAAATGATGCAAGTGTTTTTGTCCAAGTGGACTTCATATGTTTGCAAATTCTGTGGAGAGTATGGCTTTATCGCTTGTGTTGTATTGTCGTTGCTCCGTACATTCTTTGAACAATGCATTTGTCATGGAGCCCTCCATCTGTACATCTTCTTTTGTTAGCTGTTGCATTATGTTTTCTCCTGGAATCCAATCGGGTCTCTTTGAGCTCTTTTATACGTTTAGACTGCAAGCACAAAAGGTTTATACACTGGTCTGGTGGGTTTAAAAAGGAGCAACATTCTTTGTTTTTTGTTTCTAAAGCAGAAACTACTTACCGTGCGCATTCTTCCTGTTCTTCTTTGCTGAATAGATAATCATAAAGTGCCATGGCCTTGTCCATACAATTGAATTCTCCTAGCACAAATGTAGGAATCTTGATTTTTCCATGGAGCCTGGTTGATGGCTTCACCAACCTCTTCTTGATCGAGATTTTATTTACTGAGCTGTTCTCAGATGATTGAGCCGTTGAAGGTTCTGCTGATTCTTGCTGCAAGCTTGCCAAGTGCGGTGTGCCTTTTTTGTTGAATTCACGGTCTTCGTGCCGAATGCGTGCTGTTTTGATTTCATCGAATGTATGTCCCCACTCTATAAGTACATTGTATTGCTTTAGTTGGTCCGGGTCAAGGCTTAAAAGAAATTCATCAACTTCTTCATGCTTCTTCGTAGTTTTGGGGGATAAGAGGTCTAAAGAGACGGTGCTCGAGGTGCCTTGCTGATCGTTTATTAAGCCTATTTCTTTTTGACGAAGAACATGCTGTTTGTTCTGCTCGGAAAGCTGTCCTTGTCTAGTCAGTACGTCGTTGCTTCTGTTATTCTCTTTTAATGCAGTGCCTTTTTGATCTAGTTGTTCTGTGCTGGGGATACTGCTATTGATATTTTGCTCGTTAGTGGTGACCGTTACCTCTTCAACTTGGTGTGCTATCTTGTCGTCTGGGGGTGGTCGATCTGGTTCTATTTGTGGATCCTTTTGTTTGTGGTCTGTGCAAGTTTCTTTGATGACGGCGTGGCGGCTCACATGCATAAGCTCCTTGTGTTCACTACGTATCAATAACTTCTTGCTCTTGGCAGGTTCTCACGTGCATAAGATTTTCCTTTGGCTGGGGATTTGTCGGAAACTCTTCTAGTACGTTACATTCTGTCCGTTGCATTTCTTTGTCTCCCATATTGACTTCATATTTCAGCATATCTATTAGAATCAAAAAATAATTAGTAGTACCTGGTAGGCTGACAAAATTGTGAGGCTTTGTTTCTGAAAATTTCTCCAAATTTTTTACTTAATTTTTTCTAGAAAGACTAACCTGTTGTACACTTGATTTATGATAGTGCGGTTGCCTCTGTGTTGACTGATTAGTTGATATAGAATTTTTTCCTCAACTCTGGTATTTGTACTGCATCTAAGGCCACTGTTGTTCCATCTTGAGAGTAGTGCTTCACGTTCATGTACATATAGAATGCGTAGTCCATTCTGCATGTAGAGGAATGATTTGTTATTATCGACGGCCTCTGTGTTGAAAATACCTTCTATCATAGAGGAACGGTAGTAGTAAATGTTGCATTGAAAAAAAAGAAACAAGAGAATTGTTGGAGGAATGGTAGTAGTAAATGTTGCTGAAAAAAAGAAAGAAGAGAAATGTTGGAAGTTTTTACGTGTCTCCTCCCTGAAGTGGCACCTGCAGTTTGACCTTTTTGAAATGGTTGATACTTCTTTGTGAAAGCTGGAGGTCTATGCATATGTGCTTCCAGATTTTCATTAATTTGCTGGTTACAGTGTTGAAGAATTCTATTGTGCCTAGATATGCAGTTGAAGAGTCAAGGAGTTCAAAGCATTGTTTTTCCATGTTAATTGTAATGGTGAAGTAGTGACTGATAGTTTCATCTTTCTAAACCTGCATATCGAACATGGTAGAGGGAACTGCAAAACACAAAATAAAAAGAAAACATTCAGAAATCTTCTTAGATTTAGACATGATTTGTAGGTCATAAAAGAGAACTTTACATATCATACATAATTGGATTTTGTTTTTGTAATAGGTGATCTGCTTACTATGTCATAATCTTGAAGTTTTTCTTCTTCTTCTATGTTGAAAACTATTCTAAGCCTAGCAAGTAGTAGTAGTTTTTTATGATATGTGCTTGATCATTATTTTTGTAGCACATTGGATCTTCGTCACCTGCCTTTATTGAGTGCTGCTTGTTTTGTCATACATACACAAAGACAATTTATCAGTTCACTTATAGGCAAAGTTTATCTATTTATAAACTGATATTCATCATTTTAAACATGATCCTTTGTCGTGATATTTACTTATAGTGTTGCTTAATGATAGAATCTTTCTCCCTGTGCCATTGAGTTCATTTCTCATGATCGTTAGCATGGGCTCGATGGCTTTGCTGCTCACTGGGTTACTGATTTTGAAGCTTTCAGCGACATGACCTAGATTGACATCTAACCTATTTGCTGCAATGAAAAGCTGATCTCACATAGTATATTTAGAAAAATATCTTAGTTTACATAGAATACAGGTAAAATCATTGTATGTAAGAACGTGTTCTATGTTAGTTACATGAACTTACCTTTCTTTCTTTGTCCATGGCTTGCATACATCGTTGTACAGGTCTTTGATGGCTCTGTTTACGGCATCACTATGTTTGCCCCCTTTCTCCTTTGTGCCTGGGATGATTTTGATTTTAATGTAAATAATTTCAAGTCGGAAGATAGCAACTAAGTTTCTTTTTTCTTGCCTGTTTTGCTGCTAGAAGATATGCCTTATCCAGTGTTATTCCTTTCTTGTTCTCCTTTTGCTTCTGGCTGCATGTGATGTTGTCCTTTTTGCGTTGTACATTCGAAGCTGGATTCATCAGTACCCTTTTGTCCAGTTTCTACTGCATCCTCGTTTGAGTCGTCTGTGCTTTTCTTAGCGTGATGTTTTTGCTTGTCAAGCGTCGTGTCTTGCTGGTGGTCTTTTCCATCTTTTTTTCAGTCTCGTCCTGGTTGGCAGCAACCTCTTTGCCAGGAGAATCGCCGTCATATGACGGTGTAGGGTTTTCTTGGATAGTGTGTGATTCTTTCTCCGAAATATCATACCCATGTTTGTGCAGAACAATCTGAGTGTCTGCTTCATTGATTGTATCTATGTGGTTGCCTTTTTCAGGTTTCTGCGTTATCATGGAAAAAGCGTTAAATAATTTACTTTCCTACTTTATTTTAATTATAGCAAATGTGGCAGGAAAATAGTGAAACGTCTGGTGCGTGTTTTGAACTATGTGATTGTGAAGATGCATTCTTTAATTGAGACTCAGCTATAATTTTATAGAAAAAATTTATGCGATGTGGCATCCCGGCTCAGAGCAACCGGTTTACCTTGCATTGCCAGCCCAGAGATCTTGTCTTCTGGCAATACACACCATCTTGGTACAAAAGACAACCGCTTTATTGATGCTAGCGGAACATAGTTCATATTATAACAAGTTGCGAGGCCAAGCGGCACACACGGTACGGCTGAATAATATGTACATTATTTACTGAACACAAAGGGGCCTCAATCACGACAACTACTCGGCAGCGGAACAACGGCGTAGCGGAACTCCATAGCACAGGGACACCAATGTGGACACGATCTAGACTCGGACAACACCACGTTCCAACGAGTCTTTCCTGAAAGCTGGCATGACACGCCAAGTCAGTACATTAAATGTACTTGCAGGCTCGGGATGGTAGCCATGACATGGTCAACCCTTTTTTGGAGAGAGTACGTACTAAATAACTTTGATGTGTCCCGTCAACTCGCAGAATGATGAGAAGCTTGCTTACTACGCCTTCTCCCTTGCCAATGCATGCATGGTGTCTCTCAGCACGAGGAGAAACTTTTGCTTACAAGCGGTGGACGTGCAACAGTTTATTTGGTGTCAGATTGCAAGAAGTACTACTGTAGTACCACCATTATTGTTTGACTTTTGGAAGAGGCAAAGAGCCAAGCGCAAGGCTAGCCTTAGTGGGAGTAACATAAGTAGGAGTACCTCCTTTTTTTATTCTAGAAACAACCACACACGAATATTGGACGGTAGCAGCACATCAACTAAATCAAAAATCGAAACCTTCCCGCCCGGCGCCAGCTGAGCCTGCCGCTCCACATTGATGGCAAGTCAGGGAGACGCGACCTCTCACTGCTTCGGCCGTTGAAGCAGCGCGCCGACCGAGGGCACTGCCCGCTGCACGCCCGGCATTTCAGACTACACATACTTTGTGAGACAAAAGGTGGGGCCATTATTAATGATATAGTATTATACTAAAGGGACTAACTATTGTAAGCAGGCTCAGTATTAGGTTGGTTCTAGATGATGTGTCAACTTCATATAGCCGAATGTTTCCTATACTATTAACCATGCTCTAAGTATGGTGTGAGTCAGAAAATTTACTAAGTCATTAATTAATAATTAACAGACGCCTTAATTACTCAGCCATTTCTGATTCTTTTGGATAGTGGGGCTATTATTGACTTGGACGTGGGGTTTGGGCCAAAGGCCTACTATTATACTACTTGGTCTTACTCGCACGACCGACCTGACAGGCTCTACCCTAGCCGCCGCTGTATCATATGGTTTCGCACCATTCCAGATCTTAGCGCCGCCACGTAATTCTTCTACATCCCTCCTTCCAGTGTGCACCGTGAGAAGGGACATCAATCCACCGAACCTCGCCTTTCGTGATCCTGTACGTGAGAGGGGCGATCAGGTTTTTGGGGAGCACACTCATGTGACTGCTGCAAGCGACGACTTCCTCAACGACAGCCTTCTTCCCCGACCTGGGTAACCTCTTCATCAACGACATGAGTGACAACATCAACCACAGTGGTTCTGCTCCCGCTTTGGAATTGTCGTCATGATCTATTTACTATTGATCCGGACTGCATCTCATAGTAAATTGCTCATATATTCAACAATCCAACCCAAAAACCTGATTATAGGCAATTTACTCCGAGTGGTTTTGCTGTGCTTTTGAAGCCGCCTACTTTTAAGGGGGTGCAATATAAAAGGTGGCGCACAAGAGCAGTATATTGGTTTCAGATTATGTACTGCTATGACGCCACTAAGGGTAAGCCTGAGGGCGATCTTAATCCTACACAGCGGGAATCTTTTGAGAACATGGATACCCTCTTCAAAGCCACCCTGCTGAGTGGTCTTGATGGTTCCATTATGGATTCATATGTGTCGTTTGACAGCGTTAAAGACATGTCGGCTGCGCTCGAGGCCACATTTGGGGCCTCGGGTGCTGGCAATGAGTTGTACGTCATGGAGCAATTCCATGACTACAAGATGACTGATGAGCGCCCTGTTGTTCAGTAGACTCATGAGATACAATCACTCACTAAGAAACTTGAGTACTTCAAGTGTGTGTTGCCGGACAAATTTGTTACTGGGACCATCATTGCCAAGCTTCCACCTTCATGGAACAATTTTGGTACTTCTCTGAAAAACAAGAGACATGAGTTTTCCGTTTCGGATCTCATTAGCACTCTTCATTTTGAAGAGTAGGCGAGAGCAAAATACACACGTGCTTGGGTTACCGAGGGAGCTTCTAGGGCCCACATGGTACACGAGAAGAACTTCCAGCCCAACTAGCCCCAAAACAACAAGAACAAATCTCAGGGGAAAGGCAAGTTTGATGCAAAGAACAAGCCGTCACATTCTACCAACTTCAAGAAGAATTCTCATAACGGGAAGGGATACAAAACTCAATTTTGGTAGCACCGCACAAAACTTATATGGCTGCATCTACCTGTTGTCAGCTAACCTCATGGTGCTCCAGGTATTCCTACATTCGTAACTAGGTACAATCACCACCGCAAGATGAAATAAGCTTATTCATACATTGACTTGCTGATTGCAGTGCGGAACGATCCCGTCATGTGTGGAGTAGCAAACAAGCAGTGCAGCCGAAGGTGGAAATCAACCAAGGACTTATGAAATTATATATAATCTTCCTCAGGCAGGTCAATATCCCCTTCATCCAGATGATCATGTTTTGTCATGCCGAGCTATTGATATGTGCTACTGTTTTGCAACACCATTTAAGTATAGCTATTGTTTTCCTATCTTTTCAGATTCAGGACAATGAAGATGATTTCAGGGGAACTGCACAATATGGACTCATGTTGAGTCATCTCTATTGCCTCATGTGTTTGCTGCAAATGTGTCAGCATCAGTTGCAAGATGAGTCAGCTAGCTAGCTGTGGAGTTGCCAACATGCTCAAAGTGCTCGCAACATTGATAAGAAACAAGCATGCCCAGG
The DNA here is from genome assembly GCF_018294505.1 of Triticum aestivum. Classification (NCBI taxonomy): domain Eukaryota; kingdom Viridiplantae; phylum Streptophyta; class Magnoliopsida; order Poales; family Poaceae; genus Triticum; species Triticum aestivum. The sequence continues at coordinate 456,791,577 of NC_057806.1, read as the reverse complement.
AAATTAAGGAAATTAATGCGTGCGTAGGGAGGCCCTTTGCTCAGAGAAGCATCGAGCGATTTTCTTTATTTCTACACCTTCTCACAGCTCTGTATTGGTTATAGTATGGTGAATCATTGAGATGCATAAACATGTTGAACTTTTGTTCTTCTGAATGTTAGTATGCATACCGTATCTTCTGAAGCTTAGTTTAATGTAAATGTTGACTAGCCTGTGAACCTTCACAATCTAGTAAGTATATTGTAGGACTGTTATTTGACACCTCACTTTGCCGTGCTACGCGACCAGTGTGAGTGTCTGCATCCAGTACCGCATCCTCTAATTTGGTGGATGCCAAGTTGAAAAAGGTTACCGATGAGGAGCCATAAGCTGGAGGCGTCTCTTTTTTTTCTTTCGAATGGGCAATAAGCTGGAGAGTGTCTCAGGCTGCCTCTAGTGTTAAGGCCCTCCTGTACAAAACACGGGCAGCCGACTAGACCGATACAAAAGCCTATCCATCTTAAAGCCCATTTGTTTTTGTTTTTTGCAAGGAGAAGCCCATATTTTTTGAAGAGGGGGCGATCCCAGAAAAACCCTCCTTCCTCGCTTCCACTTATACTACAGCTCACTAGACTCTCCCGCTTCCATCGCCCCCCAATTCCCCCCGCTCCCCATCTTCCTCACTCGTCCAAAAAACCCCCGCTCACCTTCTTCCTCACTAGTATAGAAAACTCCTGCTCCTCTTCTTCCACTCCTATAGAAAACCCCAGCCCTCCTTCTTCCCCACTCGCACTGCCACTAGGCTCGTCTCTGGCTACTCTGCTCAAACCCATGAGCTCGGCGCGATGCCCACAAGGAAAATGGAGTCGTCTGGCCCTAGTGCCAAGAAGATGAGGCTCCCGCCAGCGGCGACGCCGGTTGTAGATCCCGCACCCGGCAGTGGGGGGAGAAGCGGCGAGCCCCCCTACCCAGATCTGAGGAACCGGTAGAATATCTGGTGGACCACATCAGTGATCTACCGGACGTCATCCTTGAGGAGATAATCTCGCTTCTCCCCACCAAGGATTGCTGCCGCACACAAGTCCTCTCAACTCGGTGGCACCCTCTATGGCACACCGCGCCCCTCAATCTCGACTGTCGTCAAATATCTGTCCTTCCTGATTTTGATCACCTCAAAGCTATCGTCTCCTCTCGCCAGCAGGGCCCCGTTCAACGCCTCTGCATCCTGACATGCTACCTGCTGTCCATACCTGGCACGGTGGATGCTTGGCTGACATCCCCTGAATTCGGAAAACTCCAGCAGTTTGAGTTCTACCATTACCACGAAAGTTTCATACCACGAACACGCCAAGAATTCGTGCCCACACCACCATTGTCCATCTCGCGGTTTTCCTCCTCTCTCCACACCACAACCTTCGCCCAGTGCCATCTACCAGACGATCTGGTACAAATGCTTCGACTCCCACTGCTAAAAAAACTTTCGCCTGTGGTGGTTTATCTGTCGGAGGCCTCACTGCACAGCATCATCCATTCCAGTTGCCCTGCCCTGGAGCGCTTGCTGATTGTTTTGGGAATAGAAATCCCTATTAGTTGTCTCAAAATAAAGTCGCCTCACCTTGAAAGCAATGGAACTTGTTTTGAAGGACAGCAGCTCATCATTGAAGACGCCCCTTCACTTCAAAGGTTGCTCCTTCATAATTATTATAGACCTTTGCAAATAACTGTTGTCTCTGCGCCCAAACTAGAGACCTTGGGTGTAATTCGTGATCCGTTTGATGATCACAACAAGTTGGTGTTTGGCTCCACACTTTTTCAGGTACCATATATTATCATCTACACATTTGTAATCATAAGATGCATTTTTCATTTGTGCGCATACGTTTTATATCATCTTGGAGTAAACTTTGGGTACTAATATTATGTTATATGATCAATGAAGAGTTCATCCATGGATAGCCTATTAATGCTGCTGGATTCTGTCAAGATGTTATATATCGGAATGTTTAGTTTTGATCTGAACATAATTATTGGCTTGCTGCGATGCTTTTAGCCTCTGGAGAATTTATATATAAAGGTGATGATTTCATGCACATTGAAAGACCGTATATATTATACTAGAATTAACCGTTCAGCTGTTGCTCTTTCAACATACTCTTTTTCCAGACCTTAACTGTTTTCAAATCTTCATGTCTACTTAGGTACTGCAACCACATGGAGAAAAACGTATAATCAATCGATGGCAAAATAAGCACCAGAATTTTCTCAGTTCTCATGAAATTTGTTTGAGGACAATAACGATGGAAAGATATGCATCCAACGAGGCAAATAGAAGCTTTGTCACATTCTTCCTGTTGAATGTGAGGTTACTATTGTCCATGAGGCTTAAGTTTACAGCAAGAGATATCTCACGGGCGGACACGTTGAACAGCAAAAAAATAAGTTTCAGGTGGACAAATGGGCTTCTAAACGTGCTCACCTTCCATTTACAACAAGTTGTAGTCATCCTGAAATAAATTTTTTTGCACATGATGTTGACTTTATTGATCAGATTGATCCATTTGTTTGTGACTGGGAAAAAGAGTGGTTGAGTTAGATGTTACTGCCATGTTCAATCTGGGTTTTGTCTAAAAATTTGATGAACAATTAATCCTTGGGCTTTTTGTACCGTTTGTAAGCTTAAGCTGCATGTTGTTGCCCTCGTACTCCCCTCCACCTACCAGTACACTGCCGCATCTTCTACGGCTGCTATTCGTTCCTGTCCGAGGCCTCACCGTCGTTCTCCACCTTGGTTCGCTCGCTGTGCCCGCTGCTGTCTGGCGTTGTCAACATGGTCAACAACAAAGAGGAATCAGGAGATGACTGTACGTGGAGAGGCTGGCAGTAGGGACCCACCAGGGTCATTGCATTACGCAAGCAAGTGCCTCGTTATTACAAGCCAAAAAAATACTTCCTCCTAATTGTTTGACAACTAGGTACCACGCCATTGTCAATGTAGTCAATAAATGAGAAAATTACACAACGAGCGGATAACACCTGGGACCCAGCAGCTCGCCCAGTTGTTTTTTAGTTTCAGAGACAAAGCTCAACTGCGCGCTATGCGGGGTTTGTGGCCCGTCTAGCCCACGCTTATGCTTTTATTTAAGCACATGACGAGCCCAGTTGATATCCTTTTTCTTTCTGAAAATGGCTAGCCCAGTTCTTTTTTTTTGGAGAATACCAAAACCGAGGCCTACTTGCTTGTCCGAGCCCTGCTGGGCTGCAAATCTTTCAAGACAAGGAGGGATGTAAGTAGTAAGAAATGGGCTTCCCCGGAAAATGGGCTATAAGTTGTAAGAAATGGGCTGCAAAATTTTAAACCAAAGCCAACCGGCAATTACATTAAAATATCATTTTTTTCTGGATTTCCCTACTCTCTACTCTTATAAAAACCAAAGCCAACTGGCAATTACATTAAAATACCGTCTTTTCTCCCACAAGATAAACTACTCATACAAATGCATCTTCATGTTCCGTGCAACGCACAGGCATCTTGCTAGTTAAGATTTTAAATTTCATTCATTTTTTCTGTGGAGAATGTTTTTAAAAATTATTTTTAACGTGATTCAAAATTTCTTGATTAAAAGAGTTTGGACCCCACCGAAATATGCAAAATTTCGTTGAATTTTTTAACAGTTCACAAAATATATGGTCTGTAATGCTAATAAAAAGAATATGGGCTTCAAATATCCTTAAGAATTAGCAAATGGGCTATAAATTTTTGAAAATAATGGCAAATGGGCTGTCTGCTATTTTCCACATATTTGGAGGCTAACTTCTGGGCCTACTAGGTTGACGATGACACTGTCCTAATTTTTTTGACGCGTACGCAAGGCTTTGTCAACTTAGTCAACACAGAGCAGTGATTGTTGGATGTCCATCCAACAGCCACCGTGCTTCTTCAATCTCTGATCTTCCTGCTCCGGCCACCCAAACCAGCGCCGGCGGGACTGCATACTCCCTCCTCTAGTGGCTAGTTCTGCTGCCGCCAGGCCATCCCTCTACCCACCCGCACATCCTGTTATTTTCCCGCGACATTAGCCTCACCCCGCAGCCGACCAGTCAGCACTCATACTCCCCTCAGCGTGGGCATCCACTGCGGTGGCTCCACCGGCTCAGGGTCGTTCCCTTCCTGGGCCTCACCCTCGTCCATCGCGTTTGTGCTCTCGACGCGGCGAGGTCAACATGGTCAACATACAACAGCCATTGGAAGAGGCTGACAGTAGGGTCCCACACAGGGAAATGCCTCCTTATTACACGCAAAATAATGATTCCTCCACCTGACAGCTGGGACCCACCGGAAGAGCCTCTGTATTTCGCAAAAAAAATGTTCCCCCTGCTGACAGCTCAAACCCGCAAGCTATATCTTCGCACGCAAGGAAGTGCCTCCTTATTACGCACAAAAAAATGAATATTCCCCCTGCTAGCTGGGACCCACCATAGTGTGAGGCTGACTTGTGGGCCTACTAAGTTGACGGGGACGGAGGGCTTTGTCAACTTAGTCAATATGAACGATTCTAGCTCCAGTGACCGTACGATGTCCATCCAACAGACGTAGTGCTTCATCAACCTCTGGTCTTCTTGCTTGAGCCGCCCAAAGCAGCACTGGTCTTGCCGCCTGCTCCTGCCTCCCGTGGCCGGCTGTGCTGCCGTGGAGGCCTCACTGCCCCTACTACTCCCACCACTGGCCAGGCCCTGCAGCGACGGCAGCCTCACACCGTAGCCGAACCAGTGAACCCTCGTACTCCTCTCCACGTGGGCTTCCACTGCCGCGTCTTCCTCGGATCCGCATCGTCCCCTTCCTAGGTCTCGCCGTCGTCCACCGCCCTGGTGCTCTCAGCGCGGCGTGGTTAACGTGGTCAAGGAATGATTTCCATCGGAAGAGTACTATACATGGAGAGGCTGACAGCTGGGTGCACGGCCGCAGCAAGGAGGTGCCTCCTTATTACGCGTAAAATAATGATTCCTCCACCTGACAGCAGGGACCCACCGGACGGGCCACCGTATTTCATGAAAAAAAAATGTTTCCCCCTGACTGCTGGGACCCACCAGCTAGATCTTCGCATGCAAGGAAGTGCGTCCATATTAGAAAATAATGATTCGCCCCCCTGACTGCTGGGACCCACCAGCTACATCTTCACATGAAAGGAAGTGCCTGATAGTCGGGACCCACCTGGTCGAAGCGTACATAGCATTGTCATTCTGGTCGCGAACGTGTATGTACATACTGGTCGATCGGTCTGTCTGCAGGCTGCATCGATGAACCGTGACCGTGCAAGGAAGGGCATGTGTGGTAGTAGAGGCGCGCACGTAGCATGTACACGTACGTACAGTGGCCAGGGTGCAAGAAAGTAAATACGACCACGTATGTACATACGGGCGGGGTCTCGAACGCCTACTCGCGCATACGTATGGCCAGGGCTCGTGTACATGGCTATGGCTGGGTCAGAACAAAGAAACTGCGTCGTCGTCGTGTTCATGGGGAGGCAACAGAATGCGTCGTGTTCATCGGGAGGCAATGGAACACGTGCTGTTCATCGGGAGCCAACCGGTTTGGACGGAACAACCGATGGAAACAAGGCCTGGAGTACCGCATAACGGAGGAAATGACCTTGTGTTTGACCAGCCATGGTCGAAACGGGATCCTGTTCATTGGGAGGGGTCTGGCGTACCGCAAAACGGAGGAGACATACCTCCTACAATGGAAACAGGGTCCTGTTGATCAGGAGGGGTGTGGCGTACCGCAAAACGGAGGAAACAGACTTGTGTTGGAGCGCTACGGTCGAAACGAGAGTCCTGTTCATCGGGAGGGGTGTGGCGTACCGCAAAACGGGACTCCACGGGATACTGTTCATCTCCATCGTCGACCTCCTGCAGCCTCCATGGGCTCCTGTTCATCCACCGTTGACCTCCTCCAGCCTCCACCTATGACTGTTCATCCAGCCTCCACCGCGCGCTCCTCCACCAGCTACTGTTCAACCAGCCCCCTCCATGGGGTCCTGTTCAACCACCCCTCCACCAGCTACTATTCATCCAGCCCTCCACTGGCTACTGTTCAACCAGCCCTCCACCGACTCTTGTTCAAACAGGCCTCCACGGGGTCCTGTTCATCCAGCCCTCCACGGGGTCCTGTTCATCCACCAGCTCGATCGATCGGGGTACTGTTCATCCAGCGGCAATGACCTCTACTAACACGGGGTCCTGTTCATCCAACCCCCCACCAAGAACTGTTCATCCAAACCCCCTCAACAACGCTCACTGTTCATCCAGGGAAGGATGCAGCAGTGTTCGATCAGCTTCAGTTAGCAGCAGCAGCAAAGGGATCACTCGGCTTCAGTTAACAACAAGGGATCGATCGACCGCTCGGGTTCAGTAACGCATAGCCTACAGTGCAATCGCTCGAGTTCAGTTAGATCCTGCAGTGCAACCACTCGGGTTCAGTTAGAGCCCAACGCCTCGCACACACACGCGTACGTACGAGAGAAATGCACATCGCTCGACCCCTGACCACCCACCGTAACTGGGAACTCCCCGATATTTTCCTCGCCCTCGCTTCTACCACGGTTTTTTCCATCATGGACGGCCCAAAGAATGGCATGCAGCTGCGTATCCGGCCCGCCAAGGACGAAAAGCCCATTTTCTATCATGATTTTTTGTCATAGAAGTAGGACCCCAGTGTTGGAAATATGCCCTAGAGGCAATAATAAAATGGTTATTATTATATTTCTTTGTTCATGATAATTGTCTGCTATTCATGCTATAATTGTGTTATCCGGAAATCGTAATACACGTGTGAATACATAGACCACAACATGTCCCTAGTGAGCCTCTAGTTGAGTAGCTCGTTGATCAACAGATAGTCATGGTTTCCTGACTATGGGCATTGGATGTCATTGATAACGGGATCACATCATTAGGAGAATGATGTGATGGACAAGACCCAATCCTAAGCATAGCTCAAAGATCATGTAGTTCATTTAGCTAGAGCTTTTCCAAATGTCAAGTATCATTTCCTTAGACCATGAGATTGTGCAACTCCCGGATACTGTAGGAGTGCTTTGGGTGTGCCAAACGTCACAATGTAACTGGGTGACTATAAAGGTGCACTATGGGTATCTCCGAAAGTGTCTATTGGGTTGGCACGAATCAAGACTGGGATTTGTCACTCCATATGACGAAGAGGTATCTCTGGGCCCACTCGGTAATGCATCATCATAATGAGCTCAAGGTGACCAAGTGTCTGGTCACGGGATCATGCATTACGGTACGAGTAAAGTGACTTGCCAGTAACGAGATTAAACAAGGTATTGGGATACCGACGATCGAGTCTCGGGCAAGTAACGTACCGATTGACAAAGGGAATTGTATACAGGATTGAGTAAATCCTCGACATCATGGTTCATCCAATAAGATCATCGAGGAGCATGTGGGAGCCAACATGGGTATCCAGATCCCGCTATTGGTTATTGACCGGAGAGGCGTCTCGGTCATGTTTGCATGTCTCCCGAACCCGTAGGGTCTACACTCTTAAGGTTCGGTGACGGGTTGTAGAGATATTAGTATGCAGTAACCCTAAAGTTGTTCGGAGTCCCGGATGAGATCCCGGACATCACAAGGAGTTCCGGAATGGTCCGGAGGTGAAGAACTATATATAGGAAGTCAGGTTTCGGCCATCGGGAAAGTTTCGGGGGTCACCGGTATTGTACCGGGACCACCGGAAGGGTCCTGGGGGTCCACCGGGTGGGGCCACCTATCCCGGAGGGCCCCATGGGCTGAAGTGGGAGGGGAACCAGCCCCTGGTGGGCTGGTGTGCCCCCCTTGGGCCCCCTGCGCCTAGGGTTGGAAACCCTAGGGGTGGGGGGCGCCTCCACCTGGCTTGGGGGCAAGCCACCCCCTTGGCCGCCGCCCCCCCTTGGAGATCCCATCTCCTAGGGCCGGTGCCCCCCTATGGGCCCTATATAAAGAGGGGGGAGGGAGGGCAGCCGCACCCATGCTCTTGGCGCTTCCCTCTCCCCTTGATACACCTCTCCCTCTCGCAGAAGCTTGGCGAAGCCCTGCCGAGACCGCTGCTGCATTCACCACCACGCCGTCGTGCTGCTGTATCTTCATCAACCTCTCCTTCCCCCTTGCTGGATCAAGAAGGAGGAGACGTCTTCCTCAACCGTACATGTGTTGAACGGGGAGGTGCCGTCCGTTCGGTGCTAGGATCTCCGGTGATTTGGATCACGACGAGTACGACTCCCTCAACCCCGTTCTCTTGAACGCTTCCGCTCGCAATCTACAAGGGTATGTAGATGCGCTCCTATCTCTCATTGCTAGATGAACTCATAGATTGATCTTGGTGAAAGCGTAGAATTTTTTTATTTTCTGCAACGTTCCCCAACAGTGGCATCATGAGCTAGGTCTATGCGTAGTTCTCTTTGCACGAGTAGAACACAATTTGTTGTGGGCGTAGATTTTGTCAACTTTCTTGCCACTACTAGTCTTATTTTGCTTCAGCAGTGTCGTGGGATGAAGCGGCCCGGACCGACCTTACACGTACGCTTACGTGAGACAGGTTCCACCGACTGACATGCACTAGTTGCATAAGGTGGCTAGCGAGTGTCTGTCTCTCCCACTTTAGTTGGAGCGGATTCGATGAAAAGGGTCCTTATGAAGGGTAAATAGAAGTTGGCAAATCACGTTGTGGCTTTTACGTAGGTAAGAAAACGTTCTTGCTAGAACCCTATTGCAGCCACGTAAAACATGCAACAACAATTAGAGGACGTCTAACTTGTTTTTGTAGCATGTGATTGTGATGTGATATGGCCAAAAGTTGTGATGAATGATGAATGATATATATGTGATGTATGAGATCATGTTCTTGTAATAGGAATCACGACTTGCATGTCGATGAGTATGACAACGGCAGGAGCCATAGGAGTTGTCTTAATTATTGTATGACCTGCGTGTCATTGATTCAACGCCATGTAATTACTTTACTTTATCGCTAAACCGTTAGCCATAGTAGTAGAAGTAATAGTTGGCGAGCAACCCCATGGAGACACGATGATGGAGATCATGATGATGGAGATCATGGTGTCATGCCGGTGACAAAGATGATCATGGAGCCCTGAAGATGGAGATCAAAGGAGCTATATGATATTGGCCATATCATGTCACTACTATTTGATTGCATGTGATGTTTATCATGTTTTTGCATCTTGTTTACTTAGAACGACGGTAGTAAATAAGATGATCCCTCATAATAATTTCAATAAAGTGTTCCCCCTAACTGTGCGCCATTGCAAAAGTTCATTGTTTCGAAGCACCACGTGATGATCAGGTGTGATAGATTCTAACGTTCACATACAACGGGTGTAAGACAGATTTACACACGCATAAACACTTAGGTTAACTTGACGAGCCTAGCATGTACAGACATGGCCTCGGAACACAAGAGACCGAAAGGTCGAACATGAGTCGTATGGAAGATACGATCAACATGGAGATGTTCACCGATGATGACTAGTCTGTCTCACGTGATGATCGGACACGGCCTAGTCGACTCGGATCATGTATCACTTAGATCACTAGAGGGATGTCTAATCTGAGTGGGAGTTCATTAAATAATTTGATTAGATGAACTTAATTATCATGAACTTAGTCTAAAAGCTTTAAAATATGTCTTGTAGATCAAATGGCCCATGTTACCCTCAACTTCAACGCGTTCCTAGAGAAAACTAAGCTGAAAGATGATGGCAGCAACTATACGGACTGGGTCCGGAACCTGAGGATCATCCTCATAGCTGCAAAGAAAGATTATGTCTTAGAAGCACCGCTAGGTGAAGCTCCCATCCCAGAGAACCAAGATGTTATGAATGCTTGGCAGTCTCGTGCTGATGATTACTCCCTCGTTCAGTGTGGCATGCTTTACAGCTTAGAACCGGGGCTCCAAAAGCATTTTGAGCAACACAGAGCATATGAGATGTTCGAAGAGATGAAAATGGTTTTCCGAGCTCATGCCCGGGTCGAGAGATATGAAGTCTCTGACAAGTTCTTCAGTTGTAAGATGGAGGAAAATAGTTCTGTCAGTGAGCACATACTCAAAATGTCTGGGTTGCACAACCGCTTGACTCAGCTGGGAGTTAATCTCCCGGATGACGCGGTTATTGACAGAATCCTTCAGTCGCTTCCACCGAGCTACAAGAGCTTTGTGATGAACTTCAATATGCAGGGGATGGAAAAGACCATTCCCGAGGTATATTCAATGCCGAAATCAGCGGAGGTAGAGATCAAGAAGGAACATCAAGTGTTGATGGTGAATAAAACCACTAAGTTCAAGAAAGTCAAGGGTAAGAAGAACTTCAAGAAGGACGGCAAGGGAGTTCCCGCGCCCGGTAAGCCAGTTGTCGGGAAGAAGTCAAAGAATGGATCCAAGCCTGAAACTGAGTGCTTTTATTGCAAGGGAAGCGGACACTGGAAGCGGAATTGCCCCAAATACTTAGAGGACAAGAAGGCCGGCAACACTAAAGGTATATGTGATATACATGTAATTGATGTGTACCTTATCAGTACTCGTAGTAGCTCCTGGGTATCTGATACCGGTGCCGTTGCTGATATTTGTAACTCAAAGCAGGAGCTGCGAAATAAGCGGAGACTGGCGAAGGACGAGGTGACGATGCACGTCGGGAATGGTTCCAAGGTCGATGTGATCGCCGTCGGCACGCTACCTCTACATTTACCTACGGGATTAGTTTTAAACCTCAATAATTGTTATTTAGTACCAGCTTTGAGCATGAACATTGTATCTGGATCTCGTTTAATACGAGATGGCTACTCATTTAAATCTGAGAATAATGGTTGTTCTATTTATATGAGAGATATGTTTTATGGTCATGCCCCGATGGTCAATGGTTTATTCTTAATGAATCTTGAACGTGATGTTACACATATTCATAGTGTGAATACCAAAAGATGTAAGGTTGATAACGATAGTCCCACATACTTGTGGCACTGCCGCCTTGGTCACATTGGTGTCAAGCGCATGAAGAAGCTCCATGCTGATGGACTTTTAGAGTCTCTCGATTATGAATCATTTGACACATGCGAACCATGCCTCATGGGTAAAATGACCAAGACTCCGTTCTCCGGAACAATGGAGTGAGCAACCAACTTATTGGAAATCATACATACTGATGTGTACGGTCCAATGAGCGTTGAGGCTCGCGGAGGATATCGTTATGTTCTCACTCTCACTGACGACTTGAGTAGATATGGGTATGTCTACTTGATGAAACACAAGTCTGAGACCTTTGAAAAGTTCAAGGAATTTCAGAATGAGGTAGAGAATCAACGTGACCAAAAGATAAAGTTCCTACGATCAGATCGTGGAGGAGAATATTTAAGTCATGAATTTGGTACGCACTTAAGGAAATGTGGAATCGTTTCACAACTCACGCAGCCTGGAACACGTGATCGTAACGGTGTGTCCGAACGTCGTAATCGCACTTTATTGGATATGGTGCGATCTATGATGTCTCTTACCGATTTACCGCTATCTTTCTGGGGATACGCTCTAGAGACGGCTACATTCACTTTAAATAAGGCACCATCTAAATCCGTTGAGATGACACCGTATGAATTATGGTTTGGGAAGAAACCTAAGCTGTCGTTTCTAAAAGTTTAGGGATGCGATGCTTATGTCAAGAAACTTCAACCTGAAAAGCTCGAACCCAAGTCGGAAAAATGCGTCTTCATAGGATACCCTAAGGAAACCATTGGGTATACCTTCTACCTCAGATCCGAAGGCAAGATCTTTGTTGCCAAGAACGGGTCCTTTCTGGAGAAAGAGTTTCTCTCGAGAGAAGTAAGTGGGAGGAAAGTGGAACTTGATGAAGTACTACCTCTTGAACCAGTGAGTAGCGTAGCTCAGGAAGATGTTCCTGTGGTGCCAGCACCAACTGAAGAGGAAATTAATGATGATGATCAAGGTACTTCAGATCAAGTTACTACTGAACTTCATAGGTCCACGAGGACACGTTCCACACCAGAGTGGTATGCCAACCCTGTCCTGGAAATCATGTTGTTAGACAACGGTGAACCTTCAAACTATGAAGAAGCGATGGCGGGCCCAGATTCCAACAAATGGCTTGAAGCCATGCAATCCGAGATAGGATCCATGTATGAAAACGAAGTATGGACTTTGACAGACTTGCTCGATGATCGGCGAGCGATAGAAAACAAATGGATCTTTAAGAAGAAGACAGACGCGGATGGTAATGTTACCATCTATAAAGCTCGACTTGTCGCTAAGGGTTATCGACAAGTTCAAGGGGTTGACTACGATGAGACATTCTCTCCCGTAGCGAAGCTAAAGTCCGTCCGAATCATGTTAGCAATTGCCGCATACTATGATTATGAGATATGGCAAATGGACGTCAAAACAGCATTCCTTAACGACCATCTTAAGGAAGAACTGTATATGATGCAGCCGGAAGGTTTTGTCGACCCTGAGAATGCTAACAAGGTATGCAAACTCCAGCGATCCATTTATGGGCTGGTGCAAGCATCTCGGAGTTGGAACATTCACTTTGATGAGATGATCAAAGCATTTGGGTTTATGCAGACTTATGGAGAAGCCTGCGTTTATAAGAAAGTGAGTGGGAGATTTGTAGCATTTCTCATATTATATGTAGATGACATACTTTTGATGGGAAATGATATAGAACTCTTGGACAGCATTAAGGCCTACTTGAATAAGTGTTTTTCAATGAAGGACCTTGGAGAAGCTGCTTATATATTAGGCATCAAGATCTATAGAGATAGATCGAGACGCCTCATAGGTCTTTCACAAAGCACATACCTTGATAAGATATTGAAGAAGTTCAATATGGATCAGTCTAAGAAGGGGTTCTTGCCTATGTTGCAAGGTGTGAAATTGAGCTCGGCTCAATGTCCGACCACGGCAGAACATATAGAAGAGATGAGTGTCATCCCCTATGCCTCAGCCATAGGGTCTATTATGTATGCCATGCTGTGTACCAGACCTGATGTAAACCTTGCCATAAGTTTGGTAGGAAGGTACCAAAGTAATCCCGGCAAGGAACACTGGACAGCGGTCAAGAATATCCTGAAGTACCTGAAAAGGACTAAGGACATGTTTCTCGTGTATGGATGTGACGAAGAGCTCGTCGTAAAGGGTTACGTCGACGCTAGCTTCGACACAGATCTGGATGACTCTAAGTCACAAACCGAATACGTGTATATTCTGAATGGTGGGGCAGTAAGCTGGTGCAGTTGCAAGCAAAGCGTCGTGGCAGGATCTACATGTGAAGCAGAGTACATGGCAGCCTCGGAGGCAGCGCATGAAGCAATCTGGGTGAAGGAGTTCATCACTGACCTAGGAGTCATACCCAATGCGTCGGGGCCGATCAAACTCTTCTGTGATAACACTGGAGCTATTGCACTTGCCAAGGAGCCCAGGTTTCACAAGAAGACCAGGCATATCAAGCGTCGCTTCAACTCCATTTGTGAAAATGTTCAAGATGGAGACATAGATATTTGTAAAGTACATACGGACCTGAATGTAGCAGATCCGTTGACTAAACCTCTCCCTAGAGCAAAACATGATCAACACCAGAATTCCATGGGTGTTCGATTCATCACAATGTAACTAGATTATTGAACTCTAGTGCAAGTGGGAGACTGTTGGAAATATGCCCTAGAGGCAATAATAAAATGGTTATTATTATATTTCTTTGTTCATGATAATTGTTTGCTATTCATGCTATAATTGTGTTATCCGAAAATCATAATACACGTGTGAATACATAGACCACAACATGTCCCTAGTGAGCCTCTAGTTGACTAGCTCGTTGATCAACAGATAGTCATGGTTTCCTGACTATGGGCATTGGATGTCATTGATAACGGGATCACATCATTAGGAGAATGATGTGATGGACAAGACCCAATCCTAAGCATAGCTCAAAGATCGTGTAGTTCGTTTAGCTAGAGCTTTTCCAAATGTCAAGTATCATTTCCTTAGACCATGAGATTGTGCAACTCCCGGATACCGTAGGAGTGCTTTGGGTGTGCCAAACGTCACAACATAATTGGGTGACTATAAAGGTGCACTACGGGTATCTTCGAAAGTGTCTGTTGGGTTGGCACGAATCGAGACTGGGATTTGTCACTCTGTATGACAGAGAGGTATCTCTGGGCCCACTCGGTAATGCATCATCATAATGAGCTCAAGGTGACCAAGTGTCTGGTCACGGGATCATGCATTATGGTACGAGTAAAGTGACTTGCTGGTAACGAGATTAAACGAGGTATTGGGATACCGACGATCGAGTCTTGGGCAAGTAACGTACCGATTGACAAAGGGAATTGTATACAGGATTGAGTAAATCCTCGACATCATGGTTCATCCGATGAGATCATCGAGGAGCATGTGGGAGCCAACATGGGTATCCAGATCCCGCTGTTGGTTATTGACCGGAGAGGCGTCTCGGTCATGTCTGCATGTCTCCCGAACCCGTAAGGTCTACACACTTAAGTTCGGTGACGCTAGGGTTGTAGAGATATTAGTATGCAGTAACCCGAAAGTTGTTCGGAGTCCCGGATGAGATCCCGGACGTCACGAGGAGTTCCGGAATGGTCCGGAGGTGAAGAATTATATATAGGAAGTCAGGTTTCGGCCATCGGGAAAGTTTCGAGGGTCACCGGTATTGTACCGGGACCACCGGAAGGGTCCCGGGGGTCCACCGGGTGGGGCCACCTGATGTCTACTACACAACCTTCTTCTTGTAGACGTTGTTGGGCCTGCAAGTGCATAGGTTTGTAGGACAGTAGCAAATTTCCCTCAAGTGGTTGACCTAAGGTTTATCAATCCGTGGGAGGCGTAGGATGAAGATGGTCTCTCTCAAACAACCCTGCAACCAAATAACAAAAAGTCTCTTGTGTCCCTAACACACCCAATACAATGGCAAATTCTATAGGTGCACTAGTTCGGCGAAGAGATGGTGATACAAGTGCAATATGGATAGTAGATATAGGTTTTTGTAATCTGAAATAATAAAAACAGCAAGGTAACTAATGGTAAAAGTGAGCGTAAAGGGTATTGCAATGATAGGAAACAAGGCCTAGGGTTCATACTTTCACTAGCGCAAGTTCTCTCAACAATAATGACATAGATAGATCATATAACAAGCCCTCAACATGCAACAAAGAGTCACTCCGAAGCCACTAATAGCGGAGAACAAATGTAGAGATTATGGTAGGGTACGAAACCACCTCAAAGTTATTCTTTCAGATCAATCTATAAAAGAGTTCGTACTAGAATAACACCTTAAGACACAAATCAACCAAAACCCTAATGTCACCTAGATACTCCATTGTCACCTCAAGTATCCGTGGGCATGATTATACGATATGCATCACACAATCTCAGATTCATCCAACCAACATAAAAGTACTTCAAGGAGTGCCCCAAAGTTTCTACCGGAGAATCACGACGAAAACGTGTGCCAACCCCTATGCATAGGTTCATGGGTGGAACCCGCAAGTTGGTCACCAAAACATACATCAAGTGGCACATGATATCCCAGTGTCACCACAGATAATCACGGCAAGACATACATCAAGTGTTCTCAAATCTTTAAAGACTCAATCCGATAAAATTACTTCAAGGGGAAAACTCAATTCATTACAAGAGAGAAGAGGGGGAGAAGAAACATAGGATCCAACAATAATAGCAAAGCTCGCGATACATCAAGATCGTGTGAAGTCGAGAACACGAGAGAGAGATCAAACACATAGCTACTGGTATGTACCCTCAGCCCTGAGGGTGAACTACTCCCTCCTCGTCATGGATAGCGTCGGGATGATGAAGATGGCCACCGGTGAGGGTTGCCCCCCTCCGGCAGGGTGCCAGAACAGGGTCCCGATTGGTTTTTGGTGGCTACAGAGGCTTGCGGCGGCGGAACTCCCGATCTAGGTTCTGTTCTGGAAGTTTTAGGGTACGTAGGTATATATGGGTGAAAGGAGTACGTCGGTGGAGCTACGGGGCCCCACGAGGCAGGGGGCGCGCCCAGGGGGGAGGGCGCGCCCAGGGGGGAGGGCGCGCCCCCACCCTCGTGAGCACCTCCCGTATCCTCTGACGTAGGGTCCAAGTCCATCAGGTGGGTTTCCTTCCAAAAATAACTTCTCCAGTTGATTTCATTCCGTTTTGACTCCGTCTGATATTCCTTTTCCTCGAAACACTGAAATAGGCATAAAACAGCAAATCTGGGCTGGGCCTCCAGTTAATAGGTTAGTCCCAAAAATAATATAAAAGTGGATAATAAAGCCCAATATTGGCTAAAACAGTAGATAAAGTAGCATGGAGCAATCAAAAATTATAGATACGTTGGAGACGTATCAAGCATCCCCAAGCTTAATTCCTGCTCGTCCTCGAGTAGGTAAATGATAAAAAAGAATTTTTGATGCGGAGTGATACTTTGGCATAATTTCAATGTAAATCTTCTTAATTGTGATATGAATATTCAGATCCGAAAGATTCAAGACAAAAGTTCATATTGACACAAAAATAATAATACTTCAAGCATACTAATCAAAGCAATCATGTCTTCTCAAAATAACATGGAGAAAGAAAGTTCATCCCTACAAAATCATATAGTTAGGCTATGCTTCATTTTCGTCACACAAAGATGTTCCCAACTTCTATACCCCCGATGACAAGCCAAGCAATTGTTTCATACTTAAATAATCTCAAACTTTTTCAACTTTCACGCAATACATGAGCATGAGCCATGGATATAGCACTATGGGTGGAATAGAATATGATGTTGGGGATTGTGTGGAGAAGACAAAAAAGGAGAAAGTCTCACGTTGACGAGGCTAATCAACGGGCTATGGAGATGCCCATCAATTGATGTTAACATGAGGAGTAGGGATTGCCATGCAACGGATGCACTAGAGCTATGAATGCTCAACAAAAGAAAACTAGTGGGTGTGCATCCAACTTGCTTGCTCATGAAGACCTAGGGAATTTGAGGACGCCCATTGTAGGAATATACAAGCCAAGTTCTATAATGAAAAATTCCCACTAGTATAAAAAGGACAACTTATGAGACTCACTACATGAAGAACGAGGTGCTACTTTGAAGCACAATATATGAGACTCACTACATGAAGAACGAGGTGCTACTTTGAAGCACAATATATGAGACTCACTACATGAAGAACAAGGTGCTACTTTGAAGCACAAGTGTGGAAAAGAGATAGTAGAATTGCCCCTTTTGTTTTATTTTTTTTATTTTTTTTGGGCCTTTCTTTTTCTTTTCTTTTTTTGGCCTTTTTTTGGGCAATGCTCTAATAATGATGATCATCACACTTCTATTGATTACAACACAAGGATTACAACTCGAAACTAGAACAAGATATGACTCTATATGAATGCCTCCGGCGGTGTACCAGGATGGTGCAATGAATCAAGAGTGACATGTATGAAAAATAATGCATGGTGGATTTGCCACAAATACAATGTCAACTACATGATCATGCAATGGCAATATGACAAAAGTAAGGTATGTCATGATGATGACGAATGGAACGGTGGAAAGTTGCATGGCAATATATCTCGGAATGGCTATGGAAATGCCATAATAGGTAGGTACGGTGGCTGTTTTGAGGAAGATATAAGGAGGTTTATGTGTGATAGAGCGTATCGTATCACGGGGTTTGGATGCACCGGCGAAGTTTGCACCAAGTCTCAGGTGAGAAAGGGCAATGCACGGTACCGAAGAGGCTAGCAAAGGCGGAAAGGTAAAAGTGCGTATAATCCATGGACTCAACATTAGTCAAAAGAACTCATATACTTATTGCAAAAATTTAGAAGTCATCAAAAATCAAGTACTACGCGCATGCTCCTAGGGGATAGATTGGTAGGAAAAGACCATCGCTTGTCCCCGACGGCCACTCATAAGGATGCACAAGCCAGGTACACTTCATGTTTCAAATTTGTTACACAACTTTAACCATACGTGCATGCTACGGGATTTGCTAACTTCAACACAAGCATTTCTCAAATTCACAACTACTCAACTAGCATGAGTTTGATATTATCACCTCCATATCTCAAAACAATTATCAAGCATCAAACTTATCTTAGTATTCAACGCACTCAAAAGAAAGTTTCACATATCTTGAATACCAAGTATATTAACATTAAGCAAATTACCATGCTATTAACGACTCTCAAAATAATCTAAGTGAAGCATGAGAGATCAAGTTTCTTTAAAACAAATCCACCACCGTGCTCTAAAAGATCTAAGTGAAGCACTAGAGCAAAAATTATCACACTCAAAAAGATATAAGTGAAGCACTATGAGCAAAACTATCAAGCTCAAAAGATATAAGTGAAACACATAGAGTATTCTAACAAATTCCAATTCATGTATGGCTCTCTCATTTAATAATTTCAGATCTTGGTATTGTATTCAAGGAGCATGCAAAACAAAATAAAATTACATTGCAGGGATAGCGCAACTCATGTGAAGAAGCAAAAACTTAGGCTCAACCGATACTAACCGATAGTTTGTCGAAGAAGAAAGGTGGGATGCCTACCGGGGCATCCCCAAGCTTAGATGCTTGAGACTTCTTGAAATATTATCTTGGGGTGCCTTGGGCATCCCCAAGCTTGAGCTTTTGTGTCTCCTTAATTCCTCTCTTATCATGGTTTCTCTTTTTTTTATCAAAAGCTTCATTAACAAACTCAACAAGAACTCGTGAGATAGGTTAGTATAAACCAATGCAAAACCTTATCATTTTCTACTGTAACAAATCACTTAAATTATTATTCAACATTGCATACTAAATGTCTCTGTATATTTAATACTCCTATCCTCAAATAGAATCATTAAACAAGCAAACATATGCAAACAATGCAACCATAACAGCAATCTGCCAAAACAGTACAGTCTGTAAAGAATGCAAGAGTATCAATACTTCCTTGACTCCAAAAATTATGAACTAAAATTCCCACTGTAATAAATTTATCATATTTCAATATGCAAAACGATTCAACGTTATACCACTCTCTGACTTTTCTGAGGAATTTTTGCAACAGCGGTAAACTTTCTGTTTTCAAACAGCAACATATATACTAGCAAAATAAGCATGGCAAAGGCTATCCTTGACTTTTTTATTGAAACTAAAGATGCAAAACATTAATCTAATTAACAGCAAGCAAATACTAACGAGAGAAAATGACGCTCCAAGCAAAACACATATCATGTGGCGAATAAAAATATAGCTCCAAGTAAAGTTACCGATGAACGAAGACGAAAGAGGGGATGCCATCCGGGGCATCCCCAAGCTTAGGCTCTTGGTTGTACTTGAATATTACCTTGGGGTTCCTTGGGCATCCCCAAGCTTAGGCTCTTGCCACTCCTTATTCCATAGTCCATCGAATCCTTACCCAAAACTTGAAAACTTCAACCACACAAAACTCAACACAAAACTCGTAAGCTCCGTTAGTATAAGAAAAATAAAACCACCACTTAGGTACTGTAATGAACTCATTATAAATTCATATTGGTGTAATATCTACTGTATTATAACTTATCTATGGTTCATACCCTCCGATACTACTCATAGATTCATCAAAATAAGCAAACAACACATAGAAAAACAGAATCTGTCAAAAACAGAACAGTCTGTAGTAATATGTATAAAACGTATACTTTTGGAACCCCAAAAATTATGAAATAAATTGCTGGACCTGAGAAATTTGTCTATTAATCATCTTCAAAAAGAATCAACTAAATATCACTCTCCAGTAAAAATTTCTAGCTAATCTCGTGAACTCTAAAGTTTCTGTTTTTACAGCATGATCATAAAGACTTCACCCAAGTCTTCCCAAAGGTTCTACTTGGCACAAACACTAATTAAAACATAAAACCACATCTAAACAGAAGCTAGATGGATTATTTATTCCTAAAAAGAACCAAAAATCAAGAAACTAAAATAAAATTGGGTTACCTCCCAACAAGCGCTATCGTTTAACGCCCCTAGCTAGGCATGATGATTTCAATGATGCTCACATAAGAGATAAGAATTGAAACATAAAGAGAGCATCATGAAGAATATGACTAGCACATTTAAGCCTAACCCACTTCCTATGCATAGGGATTTTGTTAAAAAACAACTTATGGGAACAATAATCAACAAGCATAGGAAGACAAAACAAGCATAACTTCAAAAGTTTAAGCACATAGAGAGGAAACTTGACATTATTGCAATTCCTACAAGCATATATTCCTCCCTCATAATAATTTTCAGTAGCATCATGAATGAATTCAACAATATAACCAGCACCTAAATCATTATTTTCATGATCTACAAGCATATAATTTACTACTCTCCACATAAGCAAATTTCTTCTCATGAATAATAGTGGGAGCAAACTCAACAAAATAACTATCATGTGATTGAAAATCAAGATCAAGATGACAAGTTTCATGGTTATCATTATTCTTTAAAGTATACGTGTCATCATAATAATCATCATAGATAGGAGGCATGCTTTCATCATGGTAAATTTGCTCATCAAAGCTTGGGGGACAAAAAATATCATCTTCGTGAAACATAGCTTCCCCAAGCTTGTGGCTTTGCATATCATTAGCATCATGGATATTCAAGGAATTCATACTAACAACATTGCAATCATGCTCATCATTCACATATTTTATGCCAAGAATTCTATGTAATTCTTCTTCTAGTGCTTGAGCACAATTTTCCATCCCATCATTTTCAGGAAAGACATTAAAAAGATGAAGCATATGAGGCACTCTCAATTCCATTTTTTTTGTAGTTTTCTTTTATAAACTAGACTAGTGCTAAAACAAGAAACAAAAAGATTCGATTGCAAGATCTAAAGATATACCTTCAAGCACTCACCTCCCCGGCAACGGCGCCAGAAAAGAGCTTGATGTCTACTACACAACCTTTTTCTTGTAGACGTTGTTGGGCCTGCAAGTGCACAGGTTTGTAGGACAGTAGCAAATTTCCCTCAAGTGGATGACCTAAGGTTTATCAATCCGGGGGAGGCGTAGGATGAAGATGGTTTCTCTCAAACAACCCTGCAACCAAATAACAAAAAGTATCTTGTGTCTCCAACACACCCAATACAATGGCAAATTGTATAGGTGCACTAGTTCAGCGAAGAGATGGTGATACAAGTGCAATATGGATAGTAGATAAAGGTTTTTGTAATCTGAAATAATAAAACAGCAAGGTAACTAATGATACAAGTGAGCGTAAACGGTATTGCAATGATAGGAAACAAGGCCTAGGGTTCATACTTTCACTAGTGCAAGTTCTCTCAACAATAATAACATAGATATATCATATAACAAGCCCTCAACATGCAACAAAGAGTCACTCCGAAGCCACTAATAGCGGAGAACAAACGTAGAGATTATGGTAGGGTACGAAACCACCTCAAAGTTATTCTTTCGGATCAATCTATAAAAGAGTTCGTACTAGAATAACACCTTAAGACACAAATCAACCAAAACCCTAATGTCACCTAGATACTCCATTGTCACCTCAAGTATCCGTGGGCATGATTATACGATATGCATCACACAATCTCAGATTCATCCAACCAACATAAAAGTACTTCAAGGAGTGCCTCAAAGTTCCTACCGGAGTATCACGACGAAAACGTGTGCCAACCCCTATGCATAGGTTCATGGGCGGAACCCGCAAGTTGGTCACCAAAACATACATCAAGTGGCACATGATATCCCATTGTCACCACAGATAATCACGGCAAGACATACATCAAGTGTTCTCAAATCTTTAAAGACTCAATCCGATAAAATTACTTCAAGGGGAATACTCAATTCATTACAAGAGAGAAGAGGGGGAGAAGAAACATAGGATCCAACTATAATAGCAAAGCTCGCGATACATCAAGATCGTGTGAAGTCGAGAACAGGAGAGAGAGAGAGATCAAGCACATAGCTACTGGTACATACCCTCAGCCCCGAGGGTGAACTACTCCCTCCTCGTCATGGATAGCGCCGGGATGATGAAGATGGCCACCGGTGAGGGTTCCCCCCCTCCGGCAGGGTGCCGGAACAGGGTCCCGATTGGTTTTTGGTGGCTACAGAGGCTTGCGGCGGCGGAACTCCCGATCTATGTTCTGTTCTGGAAGTTTTAGGGTACGTAGGTATATATGGGTGAAAGGAGTACGTCGGTGGAGCTACGGGGGCCCCACGAGGCAGGGGGTGCTCCTAGGGGGGAGGGTGCGGCCCCCACCCTCGTGAGCACCTCTCGTATCTTCTGACGTAGGGTCCAAGTCCATCAGGTGGGTTTCCTTCCAAAAACAACTTCTCCAGTTGATTTCGTTCCGTTTTGACTCCATCTGATATTCCTTTTCCTCGAAACACTGAAATAGGCATAAAACAACAAATCTGGGCTGGGCCTCCGGTTAATACGTTAGTCCCAAAAATAATATAAAAGTGGATAATAAAGCCCAATATTGCCTAAAACAGTAGATAAAGTAGCATGGAGCAATCAAAAATTATAGATACGTTGGAGACGTATCACCAGCTATCCCGGAGGGCCCCATCGGCTGAAGTGGGAGGGGAACCAGCCCCTGGTGGGCTGGTGCGCCCCCCTTGGCCCCCCTGCGCCTAGGGTTGGAAACCCTAGGGGTGGGGGGCGCCTCCACCTGGCTTCGGGGGCAAGCCACCCCCTTGGACACCCCCCCTTGGAGATCCCATCTCTTAGGGCCGGCGCCCCCCTAGGGGCCCTATATAAAGAGGGGGGAGGGAGGGCAGCCGCACCCATGCTCTTGGCGCCTACCTCTCCCCTTGCTACACCTCTCCCTCTCGCAGAAGCTTGGCGAAGCCCTACCGAGACCGCTGCTACATTCACCACCACGCCGTCGTGCTGCTGGATCTTCATCAACCTCTCCTTCCCCCTTGCTGGATCAAGAAGGAGGAGACGTCTTCCTCAACCGTACGTGTGTTGAACGTAGAGGTGCCGTCTGTTCGGTGCCAGGATCTTTGGTGATTTGGATCACGACAAGTACGACTCCCTCAACCCTGTTCTCTTGAACGCTTCCGCTCGCGATCTACAAGGGTATGTAGATGCACTCCTCTCTCTTGTTGCTAGATGAACTCATAGATTGATCTTGGTGAAAGCGTAGAATTTTTTTATTTTCTGCAACGTTCCCCAACACCCAGCACATCTATGATGACCCTGAGTTTAGTCACAATTATCATCATAGAAGTGTCATAAGTATGACATGAATTTTTTCGTTCGGCCTAAAATGTCATGGATGTGTCTTTTTTTGTAGTGATCTATATCACATATACCTTTGTTCACCTTGCCATCCTTCTTATCCGCCAACTACTTGGGGCAGTTCTGCTTCTAGTGATTAGTCCATTTGCAGTAGAAGCACTCAGTCTCAGGCTTAGGTCAAGACTTGGGCTTCTTCACTTGAGCAGCAACTTGCTTGCCATTATTCTTGAATTTCCCCTTCTTTCCTTTATCCTTTTTCTTGAAACTGGTGGTCTTGTTGACCATCAACACTTGATGCTCCTTCTTGATTTCTACCTCTCCAGCCTTTAACATTGCGAAGAGCTTGGGAATTGTTTTGATCATCCCTTGTATATTATAGTTCATCACGAAGCTCTTGTAGCTTGGTGGAGTGATTGAAGAATTCTGACAATGACACTACCATCAGGAAGATTAACTCCCAGTTGAATCAAGTGATTATTATACGCAGGCATTTTGAGTATATGCTCACTAACGGTACTATTTTCCTCCATCTTGCAGCTGTAGAACTTTTTGGAGACTTCATATCTCTCAATCCGGGCATTTGCTTGAAATATTAACTTCAACTCCTGGAACATCTCATATGCTCCATGATGTTCAAAACGTCGTTGAAGTCCCGGTTCTAAGTCGTAAAGCATGGCACACTGAACTATCAAGTAGTCATCAGCTTTGCTCTGCCAGACGTTCATAACGTTCGGTGTTGCTGCTGCAGCGGGTCTTGCACCTAGCGGCCCTTCCAGGACGTAATTCTTCTGTGCAGCAATGAGGATAATCCTCAAGTTACGGACCCAGTCCGTGTAATTGCTACCATCATCTTTCAACTTAGCTTCCTCAAGGAACGCATTAAAATTCAAAGGAACAGTAGCACGGGCCATTGATCTACAACAACATAGACATGCAAAATACTATCAGGTACTAAGTTCATGATAAATTAAAGTTCAATTAATCATATTACTTAAGAACTCCCACTTATATAGACATCCCTATAATCATCTAAGTGATCACGTGATCCATATCAACTAAACAATGTCCGATCATCACGTGAGATGGAGTAGTTTTCAATGGTGAACATCACTATGTTGATCATATCTACTATATGATTCACGCTCGACCTTTCGGTCTCAGTGTTTCGAGGCCATATCTGGATATGCTAGGCTCGTCAAGTTTAACCCGAGTATTCTGCGTGTGCAAAACTAGCTTGCACCCGTTGTATGTGAACGTAGAGCTTATCACACCCGATCATCATGTGTTTTCTTGGCACGACGAACTTTTGCAATGGTGCGTACTTAGGGAGAACACTTGTACCTTGAAATTTAGTGAGAGATCATCTTATAATGCTACCTTCAATCAAAGCAAAATAAGATGCATAAAGGATAACCATCACATGCAATCAATATAAGGCATATGATATGGCCGTCATCATCTTGTGCCTTTGATCACCATCTCCAAAGCACCATCATGATCACCATCGTCACTGGCGCGAAACCTTGATCTCCATCGTAGCATCGTTGTCGTCTCGCCAACTATTGTTTCTACGACTATCACTATCGCTTAGTGATAAAGTAAAAACAATTACAGGGCGATTGCAATGCATACAATAAAGCGACAATCATATGGCTCCTGCCAGTTGCTGATAACTCTGTTACAAAACATGATCGTCTCATACAATACAATTTAGCATCATGTGTTGACCATATCACATCACAACATGCCCTGCAAAAACAAGTTAGACGTCCTCTACTTTGTTGTTGCAAGTTTTACGTGGCTGCTACGGGCTTAGCAAGAATCGTTCTTACGTACACATCAAAACCACAAAGATTTTTTGTCAAGTTTGTTGTTTTAACCTTCAACAAGGACCGGGCGTAGTCACACTCGATTCGACTAAAGTTGGAGAAACTGACACCCGCCAGCCACCTGTGTGCGAAGCACATCGGTAGAACCAGTCTCGCGTAAGCATACGCGTAATGTCGGTCCGGGTCGCTTCATCCAACAATACCGCTGAACCAAAGTATGACATGCTGGTAAGCAGTATGACTATTATCGCCCACAACTCATTTGTGTTCTACTCGTGCATATAACATCTACGCATAAACCTGGCTCGGATGCCACTGTTGGGGAACGCAGTAATTTCAAAAAAAATCCTACGCACACGCAAGATCTACGTGATGTATAGCAACGAGCAGGAGAGTGATATCTACGTACCCTCGTAGACCGTACGCGGAAGCGTCAAGTGACGCGGTTGATGTAGTCGAACGTCTTTGCGATCCAACCGATCCTAGTACTGAAAGTACGGCACCTCCGCGATCTGCACACGTTTAGCTCGGTGACGTCCCTCGAACTCTTGATCCAGCTGAGCTCGAGGGAGAGTTCCGTCAGCACGACGACGTGGTGATGGTGTTGATGAAGTTACCGACGCAGGGCTTCGCCTACGCACTAAAACGATATGACCGAGGTGGAAATCTGTGGAGGGGGCACCGCACACGGCTAAACAATGTCAACTTTTGTGTCTTAGGGTGCCCCCCGCCCCCATGTATAAAGGAGCAGGGGGGAGGTCGGCCGGCCCTTTGCGTGCCCAAGGAGAGGAGCAGTCCTCCTCCTAGTGGGAGTAGGACTCCCCTTTCCTAGTCCCACTAGGAGGGGGAAGGAAGGAGTGGGAGAGGGGGAAGGCAAGGGGGGCACCGACCCCTTCCTTGTCCTATTCGGATTCAAGGGGAGGGGGCGCGCGGCCTGCCCTGGCCGGCCCCCCTCTCTCTCTCCACTAGGGCCCATCGAGGCCCATTAGTCCCCCCCCCCCGGGGGGGGGGGGGTTCTGGTAACCCTCCGGCACTCCGGTTTTATCCGAAACCTCCCGGAACACTTTCGGTGTCCGAATATAGCTGTCCAATATATCAATCTTTATGTCTTGACCATTTTGATACTCCTCGTCATGTTCGTGATCAGATCCGAGACTCCGAACTACCTTCGGTACATCAAAACACACACTCATAATACCGATCGTCATCGAACTTTAAGCATGCGGACCCTATGGGTTGGAGAACTATGTAGACATGACCGAGACACATCTCCGGTCAATAACTAATGGTGGAACCTGGATGTTCATATTGGCTCCCACATATTCTACGAAGATCTTTATCGGTCAAACCGCATAACAACATACGTTGGTCCCTTTGTCATCGGTATGTTACTTGCCCGAGATTCGATCGTTGGTGTCTCAATACCTAGTTCAATCTCGTTACCGGCAAGTCTCTTTACTTGTTCTGTAATGGATCATCCCATGACTAACTCATTAGTTACATTGCTTGCAAGGCTTATAGTGATGTGCATTACCGAGAGGGCCCAGAGATACCTCTCCGACAATCGGAGTGACAAATCCTAATCTCGATCTATGCCAACTCAACAAACATCATCGGAGACACCTGTAGAGCATCTTTATAATCACTGAGTTATGTTGTGACGTTTTATAGCACACAAAGTGTTTCTTCGGTATTCGGGAGTTGCATAATCTCATAGTCATAGGAACATGTATAAGTCATGAAGAAAGCAATAGCAACATACTAAACGATCAAGTGCTAAGCTAACGGAATGGGTTAAGTCAATCACATCATTCTCTAATGATGTGATCCCGTTCATCAAATGACAACTCATGTCTATGGATAGGAAACTTAACCACCTTTGATTAACGAGCTAGTTAAGTAGAGGCATACTAGTGACACTCTGTTTGTCTATGTATTCAGACATGTACTAAGTTTTCGGTTAATACAATTCTAGCATGAATAATAAACATTTATCATGATATAAGGAAATATAAATAAAAATTTTATTATTGCCTCTAGGAATATTTCCTTCACTAAGTGTGAGTGCATTTGAGTGAACATAGAGGTGGTAAGTGGGAGTGCATTTGAGTGTGCATAGAGCTATTTTAGGATTTCATAGCAGTAGGTTATGAAACTTTACCTCTTCATTCGTTTTCTCTGCTGCCGTCTCTGCTACCTGTTGTTCGGTGAGTGAATATTTCGCTGCTTGGTCTTTGATGGCATTGTTGTCTACCATTTGAAGAACATGTTCCGCTTGTTCATTGGCCTCCTCTGGTTGTGTTTGATGGCCTTGATTGTTGGTACTCTCCTGAGCTTCTTGCGCCTGTTCCAAGACAAAAAGTAATTAAATGGGTGCAGTTGCAGTTATTTTTTTAATATGTTACATTGGCAGGATTTGTAAGACCCCTTTCTATGCAGTGGCATGACTGTCTACTCCTAGAAATACGGCTTCTCCTTGTTTCGTGTTGTCCTCTCATTCTTCGTGTTGGATATCAATGCCAGTGCTTTTGTTTGTTTCTTTTTCCTGTTTAATAATAATGAAATTATAGATTGAAATTCATTTGTGTTTGTGTAACAATTTTTTTATGTTACAGAAACATGCTATGTAACTTCACCTCTTCAGCCATTGTTGTCTGAACTTCTCTGTGTTTCTGGGCCTCCTCTGGTTGTGCTCCTTGTTGATCTTCGAGATTAACGTTCTCGTTTGTTTCCTGCATTTGTTCAGAAAAAAATGGTGATTCATTCCTTACAATTCTTGTATTGTATCCCTCATAATTCTTGTATTATAGTAGCAAGGTGTAGTAGGTAGTTCAGGCATCGTAAATATTTTGAAAAGGGTTGTTGTTATTGAATTTTACCTTCGTGTTGGTGATTGGGATATTCATGTCTGCGTCGACTGTTTCTTTCTCAGGTATAACAGTCTCGAGCTTTTCATTGGGTGGGATGTCTGGGGCTTTCTCCTCTGTATTTGTCATGGTCATCTGCAATGTTGTGGCACTGGAAATCTCTTGTACACAAACTTCATGTTCGGTGATGCTTTCATATGTTTGAGGTTCATCATGGGATTCATCTTCAACACGGGTCGCCTCTTTCTCTTGCAGTGCTTGTGAAACCCGGAGGTCAAACAATATGAGTTTGCGGTGCATTTTCTCCCTGCCTTTATGAGTTTCCGGTGTGGGGCGTAGTGGACTATGGAAGTTTATCTCCTCTTCGTTGTTTTGTTGTTTATTGTTTGTGATGCTAACGGTCGATTGTGGGTCAACTTCTTGTGGTTTGTTGGCAGGACTGCTGATTTGATGGTTGTCCAGCTGAGCCTATATTTTGTTGCAGGATTGTTAGTTAACTTATAACTATATGTAGTTTAGAAAGGAAAAGGGGATGTTCATAATGACCTATTCACTGATTCCGATGTCTACTGTGTCTTGTGCTTGTTTTGGGGTGGTTGTTGATGTACCACTATCTGTTGTGAGGTTGCTTGCTTTGTTGTGTTCATCCTTTTTTTTTGGGTTGTTGACATCATCCCGTTGTTGGAGTTCATCTTGGCCTGGCGTGCTACCACTACTAGGAAAATTCTTATAGATAGTAGCATAGTTGTCGGAGTTCGGGTTCCGGCAGACCCTTGAGGTTCGAACACTGGGGTGCGCGCGGAGATTTCGCCTCCTACCTACCTGCACCCCTCCGCCATGCTTGGATCTTAACTAAGGAAAGAACAACACAAGAGACACAGGGTTTATACTGGTTCGGGCCACCGTTGTGGTGTAATACCCTACTCCAGTGTGTGGTGTGTGGATTGCCTCTTGGGCTGATGATGATGAACAATACAAGGAAGAACAGCCTCGCGAGGGTCTGTTCTTGGCTGGGGCGATGAACTGCTCGGAGGAGTTCAGTCACCTTTCTCTCTCTCTCTCTCTCTCTCTCTCTCTCTCTCTCTCTCTTCTGCCCGACCCCCTTGCTGTGTGGGTGGCTGGTCCTATTTATAGAGGCCCTGGTCCTCTCCCCAAATATTGAGCGGGAAGGGAGCCAACAATGGCGGGCTAATTTGAAGGGGGACAGCAAGTATCAGATATCCTGACAAAAGTAGTCTTCGCCTGCGCAAAGCTCTGGTGGTGACGCCGTCTTGGGCTCCACGGTGACCTCCATCTCGTAGTGCTGCTGGTCTTGGTCTCGTTGCACCGAAATGGCAACCTTTGCCTGATGCCTTGGTACTCCGTGGCTGCGCTTTCCCCCTTTGCACCAAAGAGGAAAGGAGGACGCTGCGCGGGCTGGCACCCGCCTGGCGCCCTAAGTTGTCATGGCTTGCGTCATGGGCACCTCGTGAGGTACCCCGCCTTGATCTCTCCGCCTCCTCGTGTGCCAGCCTGATGAGGCCGTGCCTGAGGAAGCTCCGCGTCATCCGCCCCGCGAGGCTTGGCCCCTCGCGAGGGTCCTGTGTTTGTGTTTGTGAAGATGGGCCATGCTGGGCCCCCCTTTGAGCCACGCCGTAGGCCACAGGCAGGCAAGTCTGGGGACCCCCGTTCCCAGAACACCGACAGTAGCCCCCGGGCCCAAGGCGCACCCGAACTTGGCCGTGCAGGGAGGCGGAAGGGCAAGAGCGAAGCACCGCGGGCCCTAATAGCCTGCGGCCTTGGGCGCCGCATGGCGGTTGATTGGACGTGGGCGTCTCCACTTCCCCATGGTGCCTCGGCAACTGCACTGACTGGACAAGTCCCTGCATGTAAAACAGGTAATGATTACCTGCGATCATGGAGGTCAGCGGTTGGCCTCCGCCGGCTATAAGTACGGGACGGCGTGTGCCCTTCCGGTTCATCTCCCCTTGCTTCTCCTTCTTCATGGCCCCGTCGAGGAGGTTCTCAGCCGCGGAGAAGGGGAAGGCTTGCCAGGCAGAGGATGCCTCTCCCCTGCCCAAGCGCGGCCGAGGGCGCCCCCCGCAAACATCCTGTGGCCACCACGGCAGCTCCCCGCGGCCGCGGAGACGCTTTCCAGCGCGGTGGCGGGCGGATTGCTGCGGCCGGGGGGGGTGCGCTCCGGCTGCGCGTCCCCCTATGCCGTGCTTTCGTGCTGCAGAGGTGCTGCCAGAGTTCATCGTGTGGTCGGCGGAGCCGACTAGCACCCGACTCCCACTTCCTCGCTTCCTCCTCGGCGAGCTCCCGGCCGGCGCCCCGGGCGGCCTTTGGCTTCAGGCCGACGGCTGCTGCAGACGGGCCTCATGGGTTTCACTGGAGGTCTCCGCAGCTGGGAGCCTGGCCCTGGCCTGCGGTTGGCAGACGTTTGCCCGCGCACATGGCCTGGGCCGTCGGTGCACCCTATACTTCAGGTTCGACGGCGATGCCACCCTCTACGTGAGTGTGTTTGGGGAAGATGGTCGCCGCGCATGGTGTTGCCCCGAGGGCGACGACCGTGGCTGGGAACCCGGCTCCGGCGATGATGGAGAGGACGGCGCTCCCGGGGCTGGCGGCGCTCAGGGTTCCTCAAGCTTCTCCGGTTCTTCTTCAGGCAGCGACTCTCCTAGTGGTGGCCGCAGCCAGCCCCCACGCCGTCGTATCTGCTTGGGGGGTGGTGGCGCGTCCGCCCACCGACGCGCCCTGGTGAAGCGCGAGAGGGAGTCCGCCTGAGCTCCAGAGGCAGCTCGGGCTTCCCTGCGGGCCGGTGCGAGGCGAGCCGCACCAGATTTGTTCTTTCTCTTCCCTTTTCCTGCATAAAGAAGGACAGTAGTGTGGTGCCCCGCGGGGGCGTATATGGGTTATTGCTGTTAATTATTGTTTTGCTTTCTTCATCGTACCTTCCGACTATGTGCCCGTGCATGGATGGTTCCCGGCCCCAGCCGTGGGGGCGACCGACCCAGGCCCTGTGTTTGTGTCACGGTGCCTGAGGGGCACGGACTGGAGGGGTGCTCCTGCAAGGGGCCCAGGTCGCGAACCCTTTGAGTGACTAGGATAGGAACACTCGCGAGGGCGCTCGGCTCTCCTCCTCGCGAGGCCTTGCATAAGAGAAATCGAGGCATGAGCGTGAAAAGCCGAAGAACCGCAAGCCAAAGACGGCAACAACTTCAATAAAACTTCAAATGAAGAAGAACAAGCCAACTGCGGAAAGCAAATGAAAAGCCGCGTCCGGCACCTAGTCTAGTCTTCGACGTCTTCTCACCAGCGCGGAGCTAAGTGCTACCACTGGGCGTGGGAGGGAGCCCCAGGGCCTGAGGCCGGCGCTCCTGAGACTCCGGGGCGTGTACACCCTCAACTCATTATTACGTGAGAGTGTCACGGGCGGTGAGCTTCACAGGCGTTCGCCTTGCTTCACAGGCTCCGGGCCTTTTCTGAAACGCGATAGCTTCACAGGCATTCGCCTTGGTTCACAGGCTTCGAGCCTTTTCAAAAACGCGATAGCTTCACAGGCATTCGCCTTGCTTCACAGGCTCCGGGCCTTTTCCAAAATGCGATAGCTTCACAGGCATTCGCCTTGCTTCACAGGCTCCGGGCCTTTTCCAAAATGCGATAGCTTCACAGGCTCCGGGCCTTTTCCGAAATGCGATAGCTTCAAAGGCATTCGCCTTGCTTCACAGGCTTTGGGACTTTTTCGAAACGCGATAGCTTCACAGGCATTCGCCTTGCTTCACAGGCTCCGGGCATTTTTAGGGGTAGAATCTCCGGAGGTGCTGGATGTTCCATGAGTTCTGGACCGACGCTCCCTCCTGAGTCTCCAAGCACGCTGAGTCGGGCCTGGAAACATGAACAACCTTGAATGGGCCCTCCCACATGGGAGAGAGCTTGTGCAGCCCCTCCCCGGAGAGGACCCGCCTGAGCACGAGGTCTCCTACCTCGAGTGTCCTGGGGCGGATGTTGCGGCAGTGATATCGCCGCAGTGCTTGTTGGTACCTTGCCGCTCGTAGCGTGGCTTCTCGGCGACGTTCCTCCCCCAGCACGAGGTCCATCCCCCGCATGGCGTCCTGTTGCACCTCGTTGAACGCCAGGACCCGTGCGGAGCGACGTCTGACCTCGTGAGGGAGGACCGCTTCGGCCCCGTAGACCAGGAAGAACGGGGTCTCCCCAGTCGGCTTGGTCGCGGTTGTGCGGATGGACCACAACACGGACTAAAGCTCGTCGTACCAACCTCTGCCGCAGGCCTCCAGCTTCTTCTTGAATGTCCTGGTCTTGAGGCCCCTCAGGACCTCCGCATTGGCTCGCTCGGCCTGGCCGTTGCTTCGGGGGTGCGCCACCGAAGCGTAGCATATATGCGTTCCAAGGTTAGCACAGTACATTTTGAAGAGGTTAGTGGTGAACTGCGAACCGTTGTCTGTGATGATGCGATTCGGCACCCCGAACCGGCTCACGATGCCCTTGATGAACTTGACCGCGGAACCCGCAGGAATGGTGCGGACAGCCTCCACTTCAGCCCACTTGGTGAACTTGTCTACAGCAACGTAAAGGTAGCGGTAGCCCCCTGGCGCCCGAGGAAACGGACCCAAGATGTCGAGCCCCCAGACTGCGAATGGCCACGAAAGGGGGATAGTCTGCAAGCCCCCTGCCGGCTGATGGATCTGCTTGGCGTGGAACTGGCAGGCCTCACAAGCTTTCACTAGTTCAACGGCGTCATTGAGCGCGGTGGGCCAATAAAACCCACTGCGGAACGCCTTGCCGACGAGGGTCCGTGACGATGAATGATGTCCACAGTCCCTCCCGTGTATATCTTCCAGTAGTTCCTTCCCTTGCTCCCTAGAGATGCAGCGCAGGGATACATCGTTTGGTCGCTTCGGTAGAGCTCTCCATCTCTGATGCAGTATGCCGTGGCCTGGCGTGCCACTCGCTCTGCTTCCTCCTCCTTCTCCGGCAGGGTCCCTTGCGTCAAGTAGCTCCGGAGCTCCGTGATCCAACATCCCTCCTGAGGTTCCATCGTCAGGAGCAGGCATGCTCCTGAGGCCGGGCCACAGGCCGGAGCTCCGGAGGCAGGTGGCTGGGGGAGCTCCTCCCGGGGCTGAGCCGTGTTTGATAGTGACGGCAAGGCTGAAGGCTTGAAGAGCCGTTCCTCGAAAACGCCAGGCTCCTGAGGTAACCGCCTGGACGCGCGTTTGGCGATGTCATCGGCCTCTTGATTGGTGCCACGGGGCACATGCTGCAACTCCAACCCCCAGAACTGCTTCTCCATCCTGCGGACCTCTGCAAGGTAGGCCTCCATGTGCTCATCCTTCGGCTCGTACACCTTGTTGGAGAAATTGACAAGGAGCTGCGAATCGCCCTTGATGGTGAGGCGTTTCACCCCCAGGGCAGCTGCGGCCTTCAAGCCCGCTATTAAACCTTCATACTCCGCTATGTTGTTGGAGACCTTTTCGCCTTGCTGGAAACAAAGCTGCACGGCGTAATAGAGTTTGTCCTGGGTGGGCGATATAAGCACCGCCCCAGCCCCTGCGCCGTGTCTGGAGAACGCCCCATCGAAGTACATGACCCAGCCTTCTGGCGCCTCGCTTCCCGGGAACAGGGACCGATCCTCGTCGGCCTTGAGGCCTGGCGCCTCCGTCCATTCTGCCACAAAATCCGCCAACGCTGCTCCCTTGATGACTCTGGTCGTGCTGAATTTGAGCTGAAACGCTTGCAACTCTATGTTCCACTCAGCGACTCTCCCAGCTGAATTGGGGCTCCTGAGCACCCTCTCCAGGGGGTATGACGAGACGACCTTGATGGGGTGACCCTGAAAATAGTGCCGCAGCTTGCGCGAGGCCACCAGTAGCGCGAGGAGGAGTTTCTGGGGCATAGGGTACCGCGCCCTTGCATCCCGCAACACTGTGCTGACGAAGTACACTGGGTGCTCAACGAGGTGGAGTGCGTCAGTGCTGGCGGCTCCCTTTGGAGACCATGGCGCCTCTCGAGACAATGAGGCCTCCTGAGACTGGCCATCTGGGAGAGGGGCCTCTTCTGCCTCTGGTGCGCCCCTCTGCGGCGGCTGGTCCTCATCAGCCGTCGTGGCGGCTTCTGTGGGCCTTCCTCGTACCAGTTCCGCCTTGCCTCGGGCTGCTGCCGCGGTTTTGATTCGACGCTCCTCTCTGACTGCCACCAGGGCTGCGCTGGCGGAGTAGGGAGTGGCGGCGAGGTAAAGCACCAGGGGCTCTTGAGGGCGCGGAGCCACCATGACCGGTGGGCTGGTCAGGTATTTCTTGAGATCCTGGAATGCCTTGTCGGCCTCTTCAGTCCACTCGAAGGGCCCCTTTTTCTTCATTAGCTGGAAGAAGGGTAGCGCTCGCTCCCCCAACTTGGAGATGAAGCGCCCTAGCGCGGTCACGCGCCCCGTGAGCTTCTGCATTTCTCTGAGGGTCTTTGGCGGGCTCATGTCTTCCACTGCCTTGACCTTCTCCGGGTTAGCCTCAATGCCTCGGTGAGACACGAGGAAACCCAAGAGCTTGCCCGAGGGGACTCCGAACACACATTTCTCTGGATTGAGCCGTAGGTTCACTGCGTTGAGGCTCGCGAAGGTTTCCTCCAGGTCTTGTATCAAGGTCCTGGCCTCCCGAGATTTTACCACGATGTCATCGACGTAAGCTTCAACATTCTTCCCGAGCTGCGGGCCCAAGGTGATATGCATCAGCCGCTGAAAGGTCGCCCCTGCGTTACGCAGTCCGAATGGCATGCAGGTGTAGCAGTACACCCCACACGGGGTTAGGAAGGCTGTCTTCTCGACGTCTTCAACCGCCATCTTGATCTGGTGATACCCAGAGAAGGCATCCAGGAAGCATAGCAGGTCGCATTCCGCAGTGGAATCGACGATCTGGTCGATGCGGGGGAGCGGGAACGGATCTTGCGGGCACGCTTTGTTGAGGTTGGTGAAGTCGACACACATGCGTTCCTTCCCTCCCTTCTTTGGCACAACGACAGGGTTGGCCAACCAATCTGGGTATCGGACCTCGCGAATGACCCCAGCGGCCTCTAATTTGCGGGTCTCTTGGACGATGAAGGCCTGCTTTTCTGTGGACTGCCGCCTGGCCTTCTGCTTCACAGGGCGCACGTTGGGGCACACGTTGAGGTGATGCTCGATTACACTCCTGGGGATCCCTGCCAACTGGTCTGGCTCCCAAGCGAATACCTTCTTGTTTGCGCGCAGGAACCCGACCAGGGCCTCCTCCTGCTCGGGTTTGAGGTGGGCGCCTATGGTGAAAGTGGTGTTGGTGGATCCGTCCTTGTCGACGGGTATCTGCTTGGTTTTTGCCTTGTCTTGGGTGAACAACTATTTCTTCTTGGCGGGCGCAGCCCCCTTGGGCTCGGGGGCCTCCAAGGCGGCGGGCTGTGCCGATGCCGCTGTCTTGAAGACGAGCTTGAGCACCCGCAGAGCGTCCCCAGTGTCCCCGTGCACGGTGAGGACACCGCTGCTCCCAAGCATCTTCATGAGGTTGTACGCCGGGTGCGTCGCGGCCATGAATTGGGCTAGCGCTGGGTAGCTGAGGATGGCGTTGTAGGGGAGGCCGATCGGGGCGATGTCGAAGTCGACCAGCTCCGTGCGGAAGTTGTCGTAGGTGCCGAAGGTCACTGGGAGCTGGATCTGTCCCAAGGAGCCAGACGACCTGCCCCCAACGCCTGAGAAGGGCCGGCTGGGCTGCAGCCGTTCCAGGGGTATGCAGAGGAGGTTGAAGGCCTCGACTGAGAGCACGCTGAGGCCTGCCCCGCCATCAATGAGAGTTCTGGTGACGGCCACCTGGCAGATGGTGGGGGTGCACAGCATGGGGAGCGCGCCCGAGCAGGCCGAGTTGGAGGGGTGGTCCTCCGAGCTGAAGCTCAGGCCGGTCTCGGGCACCGCCCGATCCAAAGGAGCCCCCTGCCGCGTGGAAGCGGCGCTAACCCGACGGATGAACAGCTTGATGTGGTAGCTTGTAGGCGGCGCCTGCGAGCCGCCCAAGAGGGCCGCGACGACTGGGGGTGTCGGTGCAACGCGATAGACGGGGGATAGGTTGCGGGGCCCCATGGGTGCGCGGAGCGCGCGGGACGAAGAACCAGCCGGGGCGAGCGAGGGAGTTGCGGTGCGGCCGTCTTGGCGCACGGATGGGTGCTGAGGCGATGCTTGCTACTCGTCCCCCGCCGGGCCGGTGGCGGCATTGACGGCAGGTGACGGGGAACGGCGAGGACGCCCGCCGACAGGGGCCGTCTGGGCGACGCGGGAAGCGAGGGCGGACCGGCGCTCCGCGCGGGCCCGACGAGCGTCAGACATGAGCGCGATGGCCGGAGGAGAACGGGGTGGTGGAAGACGAATTCCTGCGGACCCCTACCTGGCGCGCCAAATGTCGGAGTTCGGGTTCCGGCAGACCCTTGAGGTTCGAACACTGGGGTGCGCATGGAGATTTCGCCTCCTACCTACCTACAACCCTCCGCCATGCTTGGATCTAAACTAAGGAAAGAACAACACAAGAGACACAGGGTTTATACTGGTTCGGGCCACCGTTGTGGTGTAATACCCTACTCCAGTGTGTGGTGTGTGGATTGCCTCTTGGGCTGATGATGATGAACAATACAAGGAAGAACAACCTCGCGAGGGTCTGTTCTTGGCTGGGGCGATGAACTGCTTGGAGGAGTTCAGTCACCTTTCTCTCTCTCTCTCTCTCTCTCTCTCTCTCCCTCTCTCTCTCTCTCTCTCTTCTGCCCGACCCCCTTGCTGTGTGGGTGGCTGGTCCTATTTATAGAGGCCCTGGTCCTCTCCCCAAATATTGAGCGGGAAGGGAGCCAACAATGGCGGGCTAATTTGAAGGGGGACAGCAAGTATCAGCTATCCTGACAAAAGTAGTCTTCGCCTGTGCAAAGCTCTGGTGGTGACACCGTCTTGGGCTCCACGGTGACCTCCATCTCGTAGTCCTCCTAGTCTTGGTCTCGTTGCACCAAAATGGCAACCTTTGCCTGATGCCTTGGTACTCCGCGGCTGCGCTTGCCCCCTTTGCACCAAAGAGGAAAGTAGGACGCTGCGCGGGCTGGCACCCGCCTGGCGCCCTGAGTTGTCATGGCTTGCGTCATGGGCACCTCGTGAGGTACCCCGCCTTGATCTCTCCGCCTCCTCATGAGCCAGCCTGACGAGGCCGTGCCTGAGGAAGCTCCGCGTCATCCGCCCTGCGAGGCTTGGCCCCTCGCGAGGGTCTTGGGTTTGTGTTGGTGAAGATGGGCCGTGCTGGGCCCCCCTTTGAGCCACGCCGCAGGCCGCAGGCAGGCAAGTCTGGGGACCCCCGTTCCCAGAACACCGACAATTGTAGTAGCGCTTTTTATAATAAAGCGCTGCTACTACTTATTAGTAGCGCTTTTTATAAAAAGCGCTACTACTACGCACTTACCAGTAGCGCTGTTTTAGTAAAAAACGCTACTACTACAATTGCCAGGCCGTTGCCGGCAGGCCAGGCATAGTAGTAGCGCTTTTATGTTTGAAGCACTACTGCTACCGGACGTAGCAGTAGCGCTTTCTACATATAAGCGCTACTACTACGGGCTTTTTATCCAGCCCAATGGCCCACGCTTGACCTCTCTCTCTCACTCCCCCGCCCCCACACACTCACTCGCCTCTCTCCGCCGTTGTCGCAGCCGCCCTCCCCGCGCATCGCCATCCCCCGTGCCGGAGCTCTCCTGCCAGCCACCCTCGCCCGCCCCGGCTCTGCTCCCCCGCCGGCCACCCTCCCCCGCACCGGCCTCCTCCCCCGCCAGCCACCCTCGCCCGCGCTGGCTCTACTCCCCCACCGGCCTCGTCCCCACGCCGGCCTCGTCCCTCGCCGTCCTCCTCCACCATTGTGAGGTACTCCTCCTCCCTCCATTTAGTTCATTAGGTTAGGTAACTTAGGTGAATTTAGTTAATTAACTTAGGTGAATTTAGTTAATTAACTTAGATGTTTTTTAGTTAGGGAAGCAGGTTAGGTAACTAATTAAGTAGATGCTAATTTAGGGTAGTGGTGTTTAGTTTATAGAAAAATTCAATATATATTTTTTACTATTTTTTAGTAAGTGTTTAATAGAATTAGTTAGAAAATTAATAGAACTAGTTAAACTAGTTTATTTTTAGTAAGTACTAGTTTATTTTATTTATAGTAAGTGCTTAGTTGAACTAGTTGAATTAATAAAACTAGTTTATTTTTAGTAAGAAAATTTAGGTATATGAGATTTGATGATCTAATTAAAATTTTACTATAGAACTAGTTTATTTTATAGTTAAACCAATTATTCCCGCATCAACGTCGACGATGCCTATCCCGCATCCTCGTCGTCGACTCGGCGGAGGAGGCCTGGGCTTGGTGAGAAGCCATGTCCGGGACTGGGCTCCGCCGGGCTGGTACTAGGAGGTGCTACCTTCCGGGGGCGTAGCTTGGTGAGGAGCCAGCCCGTCGTTGACCCAAACCTTCTTTGGTGGCGCTCGGGTGGGCCAGTGACGGTGCGGAGGCTTGAGGACCCCACGGAGGTGGTACGTCACCGTGTCAGCGAGGAGGACGAGCACGCCAGTCGCTACATGGTTGCGTTGGAGGGCAGGTTCTCCAATACCTGGGAGGTTCTTTAGGGATCTCACTGGAGCTATGATCCTGTGATGGTTCCTTCTATTTGGGTGTCCATCGCCTGCGCCAATACCCGTCGTTTGCTACGGTTTTAGCTTTATTAGTGATGTTATATGTATGATACTATTCGAGATCTATTAGTGATAATATTCGACGATGTACGGACGATAGAGATGGTTTAGTTTTTCTTATTGAATGAATGCTAATTTGAATGCTAATTTATTTTACGATTTGGTTTTTCTTATTGAATGCTCAAATTGGAAAACTACTCCATCAAGTTTGAATGCTCATATGATGTAGATATAAACATGTATATCTTGTGTTTCTCAAATAGGACATGTGCTTGCCCAAGTGGCCGACCATGTTTGCAGGTTACACCTCCTATAGTGGCCTATGTTTTGCCGGAGTGTTGATTAATTTCCATTTCGACAAATTTCAGGCGCTCGACATGTCCTTTTTTAGCAAAGGTCATGCCGGATTTTTCCGTGAATTTTGGCATGAATTGTGCTAGAATATGTAGGAAATATCAAGTGGCCTAGATTTTCTCAAAAAATAATTAAACAACATTTCGGGTTGACTTTAAGTTTGTCAAGGCTCCATCACCGAAGGTCAAAAAATCAGTGAGGGAGTGTATCCACCATATATGAGAGAGGACGAAGAAGCCCGAATGTTCTCGTGGGGGTCGTTTTTCATTCTTCTCCTTGTGCTAGACCTTTGTTATGCACTAGGGGAAGGAGGAATAACGACCATCACCGACGGTCGAAAAATCTATGAGGGAGTGTATCCACCATATATGAGAGAGGACGAAGAATCCCGACTGTTGTCGTGGGGGTCGTTTCTCCTTGTTCTCCTTGTGCTAGACCTTTGTTATGCACTAGGGGAAGGAGGAGTAATGACCATCACCGACGGTCGCAAATGTCAGAGAGGAATCGGTGAGGAAGAGTCTCCGCCATATAGATTCGGCAGACCGATAGTCAAGCCATGATGAATAATAATGATCTAATTTAATTTTTATAGTACATATATTGAATTGTACAAGTTTAATCTTTGAATTATGAACCTAAGAAATGTCATCATCGGACGACGAAAGTCTCCCAGGGGAGTGCAGCTGGTGCAACGACGACCGAGGTCTGTGCGACAGGCCTCACCTAGATGAAGATTGGCGCTTCAGCATTAAGCTCCAGGAGACCTTCGATGTTGAAACGGTACACAACGATGGCAAGTGTTTTTTTATAATTAATTAAGCACGACTTCAACTATTTCAATGTGTAATTTTCATCTTTTACAATTTGACTAGCTTATCCCATGCCATGCAAGACGCTATGTCTTGGAGAGGATGGGTTTTGAAGACCATGAAAGTTTTGAAACAAAGAAAATTCACCTAAGGACCCATCATGACAAGGATTTTGAAGTAAATACGTATGATTCTGAGAGCGTAACCCATTTTGGTTGCAAAAATTGGGAAGCACTTTGCAAGACGTATGATTTTTATGAGGGTATGCTTGTCACCATGGATCTTGGTGATCCTCACATCGACCAAGACAATATGGACATTTGGGTCCTTGTTGATACACTTCCAATTCTATCGCTATGTGAGTTTCTCAAACATAGTTATTAACTAATTTATATTGTTCATTTCAAAATAGTTCACAGCTTATTTCCATTGACAGCTTATTTTCATTATTCAAACAATGTGCGGAACATGGTAGACAGAACCTACTACACCGATGGCTTTGAGTTAACTTATCAGGAGAAAAATCATCTGGTCGCGTTTTGTACTGATCTTGAGAATTGCAATATCTATTATAAAACTCCTCCACATTATGGTCAATATGTACCACTAGTGCACGTGTTGAACTATGGTAACAACCATGGAGATGCCATGGTAAGATTTTTTAGTATTACGACATCCGTGCATCTTTTGCATAAATTCTTTTAAAACTTAACTACATTGCTAACTAGGAAGTTATTACTATGTTTTTCAATAGAAAATCCCGAATGATTGTGTGCCTCATCTGATGTATCAGAATGGTCGCCTTGATGTTTTGAACATACGGCCAGGTCATCCTACGAATCTCACCTGTCCATATCGGATTTCTAAAAGAAGTGGAGACATGAAAATCAAAGAATGGAAAAGATGTATGGATAGTCGTAAGGAGGTACTTGGAAGCAACATTGTGCGAAAGGCAAGAATTGAAGACAAGATAATCTCCATTCTCCATAATGGAGAGTCAGGGCCTATCTTGTTTTATGCTATTTTACCTAAGAGAAGGTAGTAGGTCCTAGTTAATAATACTCATGATCATGTGCTAAGAACAACTAAGTAGGATTGGTTAGATGACTATGATGATGATGTGGTATCGAGTAGAAGTTGTATGATCGATGATGATGAGTATGACTTGTTATTATGATACCAATGATGAGTTATTTATTATTATGATCGACGACGCATGATGCTAAGTTGTTATATGAGCATGATTACTTATTATATATAACCGTGGGTGAAATGAACCTGGATTAGATTCAAGTGAAGCCAACATGTGGTACACATCAAAAGTACTACTTGGATTAGAGTAGTACTTTCGACATGCACCACATGTTGCCTCCACTTGAATCTACTCCACTTAACTCCATTTTTTTGTAGTTTTCTTTTATAAACTAAACTAGTGATAAAACAAGAAAAAAAGATTCGATTGCAAGATCTAAAGATATACCTTCAAGCACTCACCTCCCCGACAACGGCGCCACAAAAGAGCTTAGTTGACGGGGTGTGAGTGAGTGCCCTTTACCTAGCCTCCCCGGCAATGGCGCCAGAAAAGAGCTTGATGTCTACTACACAAACTTCTTCTTGTAGACGTTGTTGGGCCTGCAAGTGCACAGGTTTGTAGGACAGTAGCAAATTTCCCTCAAGTGGATGACCTAAGGTTTATCAATCCGTGGGAGGCGTAGGATGAAGATGGTCTCTCTCAAACAACCCTAAAACCAAATAACAAAGAGTCTCTTGTGTCCCCAACACACCCAATACAATGGTAAATTGTATAGGTGCACTAGTTCGGCAAAGAGATGGTGATACAAGTGCAATATGGATAGTAGATATAGGTTTTTGTAATCTGAAATAATAAAAACAGCAAGGTAACTAATGGTAAAAGTGAGCGTAAAGGGTATTGCAATGATAGGAAAAAGGGACTAGGGTTCATACTTTCACTAGCGCAAGTTCTCTCAACAATAATGACATAGATAGATCATATAACAAGCCCTTAACATGCAACAAAGAATCACTCCAAAGCCACTAATAGAGGAGAACAAACGTAGAGATTATGGTAGGGTACGAAACCACCTCAAAGTTATTCTTTCGGATCGATCTATAAAACAGTTCGTACTAGAATAACACCTTAAGACACAAATCAACCACAACCCTAATGTCACCTAGATACTCCATTGTCACCTCAAGTATCCGTGGGCATGATTATACGATATGCATCACACAATCTCAGATTCATCCAACCAACATAAAAGTACTTCAAAGAGTGCACCAAAGTTTCTACGAGAGAGTCAAGAACGTGTGCCAACCCCTATGCATAGGTTCATGGGCGGAACCCGCAAGTTGGTCACCAAAACATACATCAAGAGGCACGTGATATCCCATTGTCACCACAGATAAACACGGCAAGACATACATCAAGTGTTCTCATAAAAGACTCAATCCGATAAGATAACTTCAAAAGGGAAACTCAATTCATCACAAGAGAGTATAGGGGGAGAAACATCATAAGATCCAACTATAATAGCAAAGCTCGGGATACATCAAGATCGTGCCATAGAGGGAACACGAGAGAGAACACGAGAGAGA
This sequence comes from Triticum aestivum, assembly GCF_018294505.1. Classification (NCBI taxonomy): domain Eukaryota; kingdom Viridiplantae; phylum Streptophyta; class Magnoliopsida; order Poales; family Poaceae; genus Triticum; species Triticum aestivum. Next base: position 456,749,075 of record NC_057806.1, on the reverse strand, counting down.
GAGATCAGACACATAGCTACTGGTACATACCCTCAGCCCCGAGGGTGAACTACTCCCTCCTCTTCATGGAGAGCGCCGGGATGATGAAGATGGCCACCGGTGATGGATTCCCCCTCCGGTAGGGTGCCGGAACGGGCTCCCGAGAGGTTTTTGGTGGCTACAGAGGCTTGCGGCGGTGGAACTCCCGATCTATCTTGATTTTCGATGGTTTTAGGGTACGTAGGCTTATATAGGCGAAAGAAGTCGGTCGGGAGGTGCTCGAGGGGCCCACGAGACAGGGGGCGCGCCCTATAGGGGGGGGCGCCCTCCTATCTCATGAAGTCCTCGAGGATCTTCTGACCTGAACTCCAAGTCTTCCGGATCATATTCTTCCAAAAAATAACTTTGCCAAAGGTTTCATTCCGTTTGGACTCTGTTTGATATTCCTTTTCTTCGAAATACTGAAACAGGCAATAAAACAGCAATATGGGCTGGGCCTCCAGTTAGTAGGTTAGTCCCAAAAATGATATAAATGTGTAAAATAAAGCCCATAAACATCCAAAAGGGGTAGTATAATAGCATGGAACAATAAAAAATTATAGATACGTTGGAGACGTATCAAGCATCCCCAAGCTTAATTCCTACTCGTCCTCGAGTAGGTAAATGATAAAAACAGAATTTTTGATGTGGAATGCTACCTAGCATAATTCTCAATGTAATTTTCTTTATTGGGGCATGAATGTTCAGATCCAAATGATACAAAATAAAAGTTCATATTAACATGAAAATGGTGATACTTCAAGCATACTAATCAAAGTAATCATGCCTTCTCAAAATAACATGGCCAAAGAAAGTTATCCCTACAAAATCATATAGTCTGGCTGTTTCTCTATCTTCATCACACAAAGTATTTAATCATGCACAACCCTGATGACAAGACAAGCAATTGTTTCATACTTTAATAATCTCAAACTTTTTCAACTTTCACGCAATACATGAGTGTGAGCCATGGACATAGCACTATAAGTGGAATAGAATGGTGGTTGTGGAGAAGACAAAAAAGGAGAAGATAGTCTCACATCAACTAGGCGTATCAACGGGCTATGGAGATGCCCATTAATAGATATCAATGTGAGTGAGTAGGGATTGCCATGCAACGGATGCACTAGATCTATAAATATATGAAAGCTTAATAAAAGAAACTAAGTGGGGTGCATCCAACTTGTTTGTGCACGAAGACCTAGGGCACTTTAAGGAAGCCCATCATTGGAATATACAAGCCAAGTTCTATAATGAAAAATTCCCACTAGTATATGAAAGGGACAACATATGAGACTCTCTATCATGAAGATCATGGTGCTATTTTGAAGCACAAGTGTGGAAAAAGAGATAGTAGCATTGTCCCTTCTCTCTTTTTCTCTCATTTTATTTTTTCTTCTTTTCTTTTTTTCTTTTTCTTCATTCTTTTTTTCTTTGGCCTTCTTTTTTTTCTTTTTGGCCTTTCTCTTGTTTTTCTTTTTGTAAAGTCCGAAGTCTCATCCCGACTTGTGGGGGAATCATAGCCTTCGTCATCCTTTCCTCACTAGGACAATGCTCTAATAATGAAGATCATCACACTTTTATGGATTTACAACTCAAAGCTAGAACAAGATATGACTCTATATGAATGCCTCCGGCGGTGTACCAGGATATACAATATGACAATGATGAATGTGTCATAATAAACGGAACGGTGGAAAGTTGCATGGCAATATATCTCGAAATGGCTATGGAAATGCCATAATAGGTAGGTATGGTGGCTGTTTTGAGGAAGGTATATGGTAGGTGTATGATACTGGCAAAAAGTGTGCGGTATTAGAGAGGCTAGCAAAGGTGGAAGGGTGAGAGTGCGTATAATCCATGGACTCAACATTAGTCATAAAGAACTCATATACTTATTGCAAAAATCTAGAAGTTATCAAAGCAAAGTATTACGCGCAATGAATCAAGAGCGACATGTATGAAAATTATGAAGGTGGCCTTGCCACAAATACAATGTCAACTACATGATCATGCAAAAATCAATATGACAAAAGTAATGCGTGTCATATGAACGGAACGGTGGAAAGTTGCATGGCAATATATCTCAGAATGGCTATGGAAATGCCATAATAGGTAGGTATGGTGGCTGTTTTGAGGAAAGTAAATGGTGGGTGTATGGTACCGGCGAAAGTTGCACGGCACAAGAGAGGCTAGCAATGGTGGAAGGGTGAAAGGGTGCGTATAATCCATGGACTCAACATTAGTCAAAAGAACTCATGTACTTGTTGCAAAAATCTAGAAGTCATCGAAAACAAAGCACTACGCGCATGCTCCTAGGAGGATAGATTGGTAGGAAAAGACCATCTCTCGTCCCCGACTGCCACTCATAAGGAAGACAATCAATAAATAAAATTGTGCTCCAACTTCATCACAAAGCGGTTCACCATACGTGCATGCTACGGGAATCACAAACTTCAACACAAGCATTTTTCATAATCACCTCAACTAGCATGACTCTAATATCACTACCTCCATATCTCAAAACAATTATCAAGCATCAAATTGATCATAGCATCCAATTCACTTTCTATGATAGTTTTTATTATACCCAACTTGGATGTCCATCATTCTAGGACCAACTTTGTAACCAAAGCAAATACCATGCTGTTCTAAAAGACTCTCAAAAAGATATAATTTAAGCATGAGAGACTAGCAATTTCTACAAAATATAACCACCGCCGTGCTCTAAAAGATATAAGTGATGCACTAGAGCAAATGACAAACTACTCCAAAAGATATAAGTGAAGATCAATGAGTAGTCGAATAATTGTGCAACTATGTGAAGACTCTCTAACATTAAGGAATTTCAGATCTTGGTATTCTAATCAAGCAGCAAGCAAAACAAAATAAAATGACATTGCAAGGATAGCACAACTCATGTGAAGAAGCAAAAACTTAGGCTGAACCGACCCTAACTGATAGTTGTTGAAGAAGAAAGGTGGGATGCCTACCGGGGCATCCCCAAGCTTAGATGCTTGAGACTTCTTGAAATATTATCTTGGGGTGCCTTGGGAATCCCCAAGCTTGAGCTTTTGTGTCTCCTTAATTCCTCTCATATCATGGTTTCTCTTTTTATCAAAAGCTTCATCCACAACAAACTCAACAAGAACTCGTGAGATGTGTTAGTATAAACCAATGCAAAACCTTATCCTTTTCTACTGTAACAAATCACTAAAATTATTATTCAACATTGCATACTAAATGCCTCTGCATATTTAATACTCCTATCCTCAAATAGAATCATTAAACAAGCAAACATATGCAAACAATGCAAACATAACAGCAATCTGCCAAAACAGCACAGTCTGTAAAGAATGCAGGAGTGTCAATACTTCCCTAACTCCAAAAATTATGAAATAAAATTAACACTGTAGTAAATTTATCAGATCTCATTATGCAAAAAGATTCAACATTATACCATGCTCTGACTTTTCTAGGGAATTTTTTCAACAGCGGTAAACTTTCTGTTTTCAAACAGCAACATGTATACTAGCAAAATAAGCATGGTAAAGGCTATCCTTGACATTTTTATTGAAACTAAAGATGAAAAATATTATTCTAAATAACATCAAGCAAATACTAACAATATAAAATGACGCTCCAAGCAAAACACATATCATGTGGCGAATAAAAATATAGCTCCAAGTAAAGTTACCGATGAACGAAGACGAAAGAGGGGATGCCATCCGGGGCATCCCCAAGCTTAGGCTCTTGGTTGTCCTTGGATATTTCCTTGGGGTGCCTTGGTAATCCCCAAACTTAGGCTCTTGCCACTCCTTATTCCATAGTCCATCGAATCTTTACCCAAAACTTGAAAACTCCACAACACAAAACTCAACAGAAAAATCGTAAGCTCCGTTAGTATAAGAAAATAAAACCACCACTTAGATACTGTAATGAACTCATTCTAAATTCATATTGGTGTAATACCTACTGTATTACAACTTATCTATGGTTCATACCCTCCGATACTACTCATAGATACATCAAAATAAGCAAACAACACATAGAAAACAGAATCTGTCAAAAACAGAACAGTCTGTAGTAATCTGTATCAAACGTATACTTCTGGAACTCCAAATATCCTACCAAATTAGGAAGACCTGAGAAATTTGTGTACCAATCCATAGCAAAAAGAATCAAATCATAAGCACGTTTCTGTGAATTAACAAAACTAATTTACTGGGTGCAAAAGTTTCTGATTTTCAGCAGGATCAACACAACTATCACCGTAAGCTATCCTAAAGGTCTTACTTGGCACTTTATTGAAACAAAAGCTATAAAACATGATTACTACAGTAGCATAATCATGTGGACACACAAAAACAGTAAAGGTAAATATTGGGTTGTCTCCTAACAAACGCTTTTCTTTAATGCCTTTCTAGCTAGGCATGATGATGACAACGATGCTCACATAAAAGATAAGAATTGAAACATAACGGGAGCATAATGAAGCATATGACTAGCACATTTAAGTCTAACCCACTTCCTATGCATAGGGATTTTGTGAGCAAACAACTTATGGGAACAATAATCAATTAGCATAGGAAGGTAAAACAAGCATAGCTTCAAAACTTTAAGCACATAGAGAGGAAACTTGACATTATTGCAATTCCTAAAAGCATATATTCCTCCCTCATAATAATTTTTAGTAGCATCATGAATGAATTCAACAATATAACCAGCACCTAAAGAATTCTTTTCATGATCTACAAGCATAGAAAATTTACTACTCTCCACATAAGCAAAATTCTTCTCATGAATAATAGTGGGAGCAAACTGAACAAAATAATTATCATGTGAGGCATAATCCAATTGAAAACTAAAATCATGATGACAAGTTTCATGGTTATAATTATTCTTAATAGCATACAAGTCATCACAATAATCATCATAGATAGCAACTTTGTTCTAATAATCAATTGGAACCTCTTCTGAAATAGTGGAATCATCACTAAATAAAGTTGACACTCTTCCAAATCCACTTTCACAATAATAATCAACATCCTCCAAAATAGTGGGATCACTACTTCCTAAAGTTGACACTCTTCCAAACCCACTTTCATCAATATAATAATCATAAATAGGAGGCATGCTATCATCATAATAAATTTGCTCATCAAAACTTGGGGGACAAAAAATATCATATTCATCAAACATAGCTTCCCCAAGCTTGTGGCTTTGCATATCATTAGCATCATGGATATTCAAGGAATTCATACTAACAACATTGCAATCATGCTCATCATTCAAAGATTTAGTACCAAGCATTTTAATGCATTCTTCTTCTAGCACTTGAGCACAATTTTCCTTTCCATCATACTCACGAAAGATATTAAAAAGACGAAGCGTATGAGACAAACTTAACTCCATTTTTTTGTAGTTTTCTTTTATAAACTAAACTAGTGATAAAACAAGAAACAAAAAGATTTGATTGCAAGATCTAAAGATATACCTTCAAGCACTCACCTCCCCGGCAACAGCGCCAGAAAAGAGCTTAGTTGACGGGGTGTGAGTGAGTGCCCTTTACCTAGCCTCCCCGGCAACGGCGCCAGAAAAGAGCTTGATGTCTACTACACAACCTTCTTCCTGTAGACGTTGTTGGGCCTGCAAGTGCACAAGTTTGTAGGACAGTAGCAAATTTCCCTCAAGTGGATGACCTAAGGTTTATCAATCCGTGGGAGGCGTAGGATGAAGATGGTCTCTCTCAAACAACCATACAACCAAGTAACAAAGAGTCTCTTGTCTCCCCAACACACCCAATACAATGGTAAATTGTATAGGTGCACTAGTTCGGCGAAGAGATGGTGATACAAGTGCAATATGGATAGTAGATATAGGTTTTTGTAATCTGAAATAATAAAAACAGCAAGGTAACTAATGGTAAAAGTGAGCGTAAACGGTACTGCAATGATAGGAAACAAGGCCTAGGGTTCATACTTTCACTAGTGCAAGTTCTCTCAACAATAATAACATAGATAGATCATATAACAAGCCCTCAACATGCAACAAAGAGTCACTCCAAAGCCACTAATAGCGGAGAACAAACGTAGAGATTATGGTAGGGTACGAAACCACCTCAAAGTTATTCTTTAGGATCGATCTATAAAACAGTTCTTACTAGAATAACACCTTAAGACACAAATCAACCAAAACCCTAATGTCACCTAGATACTCCATTGTCACCTCAAGTATCCGTGGGCATGATTATACGATATGCATCACACAATCTCAGATTCATCCAACCAACATAAAAGTACTTCAAAGAGTGCCCCAAAGTTTCTACTGGAGAGTCAAGAACGTGTGCCAACCCCTATGCATAGGTTGATGGGCGGAACCCACAAGTTGGACACCAAAACATACATCAAGAGGCACGTGATATCCCATTGTGACCATAGATAAACACGGCAAGACATACATCAAGTGTTCTCATAAAAGACTCAATCCGATAAGATAACTTCAAAAGGGAAACTCAATTCATCACAAGAGAGTAGAGGGGGAGAAACATCATACGATCCAACTATAATAGCAAAGCTCGGGATACATCAAGATCGTGCCATAGAGGGAACACGAGAGAGAACACGAGAGAGAGAGAGATCAAACACATAGCTACTGGTACATACCCTCAGCCCCGAGGGTGAACTACTCCCTCCTCGTCATGGAGAGCGCCGGGATGATGAAGATGGCCACCGGTGATGGATTCCCCCTCCGGCAGGGTGCCGAAACGGGCTCCCGAGAGGTTTTTGGTGGCTACAGAGGCTTGCGGCGGCGGAACTCCCGATCTATCTTGATTTTCGATGGTTTTAGGGTACGTAGGCTTATATAGGCGACAGAAGTCGGTCGGGAGGTGCTCGAGGGGCCCACGAGACAGGGGGCGCGCCCTATAGGGGGGCCCTCCTATCTCGTGGAGTCCTCGAGGATCTTCTGACGTGAACTCCAAGTCTCCTGGATCTTATTCTTCCAAAAAATAACTTTGCCGAAGGTTTCATTCCGTTTGGACTTCGTTTGATATTCCTTTTCTTTGAAATATTGAAACAGGCAATAAAACAGCAATATGGGCTGGGCCTCCGGTTAGTAGGTTAGTCCCAAAAATGATATAAATGTGTAAAATAAAGCCCATAAACATCCAAAAGGGGTAGTATAATAGCATGGAACAATCAAAAATTATAGATACGTTGGAGACGTATCAACGGCCTGCATCTTTTTTTGTGCTCATGCTTTTGTTCCTTGGTTTTGCTGTTCTTCGAAGCTTGTGTTAGTTGGTATGTACTTCTCCTTCTGCATCTGTTTCTAGATCTTTATTTGTCCCTTGTCAATTCCCATGTCCCTTGATGTTGTTCTTCTCTTCTTGTCTTGGTCTTGTTCTTCCGTCTTTCTTTTTCATGTTTCTCGTGCTTCTGTTGCGGCTACGACTTCTTTCGCGCGGTTTCCATCCACCAGTGTACTTGTGGCTGCTGCATCTGCTTGCTCTAGTACCCGTAGGGGTCACCTCATCTGTTTTGTTGTTCCTTGCATTGCAAATCATGTCATGAAGGTCTTTATGATGTTTGAAAGCTTTGATCAGATCCGTTGTTGTTTGCACTAGTGATTTATTGGCTTGTTGATCCAATTTCTCCTCTTGATTAGTGCATTGGTGTTCTGTCCTCGTGGTTATTCCTCGTAAATATGTTGCTTTGGCAAGCACTTTTTCCAACATTTCATTTATCCTTTTGAATCTTTCTTTTCATCCTGTGCTGGTGCTTGTGTCGGGTTCCCTGCTTCCACTGGTGCTGGGACATGCTTCGCGCTGGCGCTTGGGTGGAGCCGTGGAGGTGGTAGCAGTTTGGGCATGTGCTGGTGCTGCTGTTGTTGCGCTAGTATCAGTTGCATTGAATACGAAGGTGATGTTGTGCTGGTATAGAAGATCCTCTCTGCTATTCCTTTCCATGTCTGCATTATTTCGATAGAATGGAGTTGGTTAGAATGGAAACTTTTTTACAAGGAAGAACAGATTTATATAAAACAGAGCCATACTTGTATCTTGCCAAATTTATAGTCATTCGGTCGTGCTTTTCCATCCTTTTTCATGTCTGCTCTAGCTATTTTTGCCAGTACACTCACTTTGAGATGGTTTGCTCGTGGTAATGAGGCCTTGTCCGTTCGCTGAGCAATCTTCCACATTTCTCTGTTGTCGGTTGGTAGGAGCAGGGAGTCGAGGTACATGATTACTGCTACTTCTTGAGCTTGCGTTGGTTTTGCCCTTGAAGAGGAAAGTGTGATGCAGCAAAGTAGAGATAAGTATTACCCCCAGTTAAAAACCAAGGTATCAATCCAGTAGGAGAAAAATGCAAGTCCCCAATATATGCACCTACACAAACAATCAAACACTTGCACCCAACGCGATAAAGGGGTTGTCAATCCCTTCACGGACACTTGCAAAGGTGAGGTCAGATAGAGATAGACATAAAATATTACTAAAACGTAAAACAAAATAAAACTAAATAAATTGCAGCAAGGTATTTTGGTATATAGATCTGAAAATATATGAAGGAAAATAGACCCGGGGGCCATAGGTTTCACTAGAGGCTTCTCTCTTGAGGGCAAATAGTATGGTGGGTGCACAAACTACTGTCGAGCAATTGATAGAAAAGCGCAAAGTTATGACGATATCCAAGGCAATGATTATGAATATAGGCATCACGTCCGTGTCAAGTAGACTGACTCCTGCCTGCATCTACTACTATTACTCCACACATCAACTGCTATCCAGCATGCATCTAGAGTATTATGTTCATAAAGAACGGAGTAACGCCTTAAGTAAGATGACATGATGTAGAGGGATAAACTCAAGCAACCCCCATCTTTTTACCCTTGATGGCAACAATACAATACATGTCTCGCTACCCCTACTTTGTCACTGGGTGAAATCATGCAAGATTGAACCCAAAACTAAGCACCTCTCCCATTGCAAGAAAACCAATCTAGTTGGCCAAACCAAACCGATAATTGATGACTGCTAGAGCTACGTTGGTATTTCCCCAAATAGGAAGGGATGATGCTGAAGGAAATATGCCCTAGAGGCAATAATAAAGTTATTATTTATTTCCTTATTTCATGATAAATGTTTATTATTCATGCTATAATTGTATTAACCGGAAACATAATACATGTGTGAATACATAGACAAACATAGTGTCACTAGTATGCCTCTACTTGACTAGCTCATTGATCAAAGATGGTTAAGTTTCCTAACCATAGACATAAGTTGTCATTTGATTAACAGGATCACATCATTAGGAGAATGATGTGATTGACTAGACCCATTCCGTTAGCTTTCTTCATGACTTATACATGTTCCTATGAATATGAGATTATGCAACTCCCGTTTACCGGAGGAACACTTTGTGTGCTACCAAACGTCACAACGTAACTGGGTGATTATAAAGGAGCTCTACAGGTGTCTTTGAAGGTACTTATTGAGTTGGCGTATTTCGAGATTAGGATTTGTCACTCCGATAGTCGGTGAGGTATCTCTGGGCCCTCTCGGTAATGCACATCACTATAAGCCTTGCAAGCAATGTAACTAATGAGTTAGTTACGGAATGATGCATTACATAATGAGTAAAGAGACTTGCCGGTAACGAGATTGAACTAGGTATTGAGATACTGACGATCAAATCTCGGGCAAGTAACATACCAATGACAAAGGGAACAACGTATGTTGTTGTGCGGTTTGACCGATAATGATCTCCGTAGAATATATAGGAGCCAATATGAGCATCCATGTTACGCTATTGGTTATTGACCAGAAACGTGTCTCGGTCATGTCTACATTGTTCTCGAACCCGTAGGGTCCGCACACTTAAGGTTTCGATGACAGTAATATTATGAGTTTATGAGTTTTGATGTATCGAAGGAGTTCGGAGTCCCGGATGAGATCGGGGACATGACGAGGAGTCTCGGAATGGTCAATACGTAAAGATCGATATATTGGACGACTATATTCGGACACCGGAAGTGTTCCGGGTAGTTTTGGAGAAAACCGGAGTGCCGGAGGGGTTACCAGAACCCCCCAGGGGAGTATTGGGCCTTAGTGGGCTTTAGGGAAGAGAGAGGGCAGCAGCCCAAGAGGTGGTGCACCCCCTCCCATGAGGGATCCGAATTGGACTAGGGGAGGGGGGCGCACCCCCCCTTTCCTTCTCTTCTTTCCCTCTCCTTCCTTCCCCCTTCCCTCTTCCTAGTTGGACTGGGAAAGGGGAGTCATACTCCTACTAGGAGGAGGACTCCCCCCTCCTTGGTGCGCCCCAAAGGGCTGGCTGGCCTCCCCCTTTCTCCTTTATATACGGGAGCAGGGGGCACCTCTAGACAGAACAACAATTGATCTCTTGATCTCTTAGCCATGTGCAGTGCCCCCCTCCACCATAGTCCTCGATAATATTGTAGCGGTGCTTAGGCGAAGCCCTGCGTCGGTAGAACATCAAGATCGTCACCACGCCGTCGTGCTGACAGAACTCTCCCTTGACACTCGGCTGGATCGGAGTTCGAGGGACGTCATCGAGCTGAACGTGTGCTAGAACTCGGAGGTGTCGTAGTTTCGGTGCTTGATCGATTGGGCCGTGAAGACGTACGACTACATCAACCGCGTTGTGTTAACGCTTCCGCTTTCGGTCTACGAGGGTACATGGACAACACTCTCCCCTCTCGTTGCTATGCATCTCCATGATCTTGCGTGTGCGTAGGAATTTTTATGCGTAGATGTCATATGCACGAGTAGAATACAAGTGAGTTGTGGGCGATACAAGTCATACTGCTTACCAGCATGTCATACTTTGGTTCAGCGGCATTGTGAGATGAAGCGGCCCGGACCGACATTACGCGTACGCTTACGCGAGACTGGTTTCATTGTTACGAGCACTCGTTGCTTAAAGGTGACCGGCGGGTGTCTGTCTCTCTCACTTTAGTTGAACCGAGTGTGGCTACGCCCGGTCCTTGCGAAGGTTAAAACAACACTAACTTGACGAACTATTGTTGTGGTTTTGATGCATAGGTAAGAACAGTTCTTGCTCAGCCCGTAGCAGCCACGTAAAATTTGCAACAAAAAAGTAGAGGACGTCTAACTTGTTTTGCAAGGCATGTTATGATGTGATATGGTCAAGACGTGATGCTATATTTTATTTGTATGAGATGATCATGTTTTGTAACCGAGTTATCGGCAACTGGCAGGAGCCATATGGTTGTCGCTTTATTGTATGAAATGCAATCGCCCTGTAATTGCTTTACTTTATCACTAAGCGGTAGCGATAGTCGTAGAAGCAATAGATGGCGTAAAAGACAATGATGCTACGATGGAGATCAAGGTGTCGCGTCGGTGACGATGGTGATCACGACAGTACTTCGGAGATGGAGATCACAAGCACAAGATGATGATGTCCATATCATATCACTTATATTGATTGCATGTGATGTATATCCTTTATGCATCTTATTTTGCTTTGATTGACGGTAGCATTTTTAAGATGATCTCTCACTAATTATTAAGAAATGTTCTCCCTGAGTATGCACCGTTGCGAAAGTTCTTCGTGCTGAGACACCACGTGATGATCGAGTGTGATAGGCTCTACGTTCAAATACAACGGGTGCAAAACAGTTGCACACGCGGAATACTCAGGTTAAACTTGACGAGCCTAGCATATACAGATATGGCCTCAGAACACAGAGACCGAAAGGTCAAACGTGAATCATATAGTAGATATGATCAACATAGTGATGTTCACCATTGAAAACTACTCCATCTCACGTGATGATCGGACATGGTTTAGTTGATTTGGATCACGTGATCACTTAGATGACTAGAGAGATGTCTGTCTAAGTGGGAGTTCTTAAGTAATATGATTAACTGAACTTAAATTTATCATGAACTTAGTCCTGGTAGTATTTTGCAAATTATGTTGTAGATCAATAGCTCGCATTGTTGCTTTCATATGTTTATTTTGATATGTTCCTAGAGAAAACTGTGTTGAAAGATGTTAGTAGCAATGATGCGGATTGGATCCGTGATCTGAGGTTTATCCTCATTGCTGCATAGAAGAATTATGTCCTTGATGCACCGCTAGGTGACATACCTATTACAGGAGCATATGCAAACGTTATGAACATTTGGCTAGCTCAATATGATGACTACTTGATAGTTTAGTGCACCATGCTTGACGGCTTAGAATTAGGACTTCAAGGACGTTTTGAACGTCATGGACCATATGAGATGTTCCAGGAATTGAAGTTAATATTTCAAGCAAATACCCGAGTTGAGAGACATGAATTCTCCAACAAGTTCTATGGCTAAAAGATGGAGGAGAATCGCTCAACTAGTGAGCATGTGCTCAGATTGTCTGGGTACTTCAATTGCTTGAATCAAGTGGGAGTTAATCTTCTAGATAAGATAGTGATTGACAGAATTCTCTAGTCACCATCACTAAGTTACTAGAACTTCGTGATGAACTATAGTATGCAAGGGATGATGAAAACGATTCCCGAGCTCTTCGTGATGTTGAAATCGACGAAGGTAGAAATCAAGAAAGCGCATCAAGTGTTGATGATTGACAAGACCACTAGTTTCAAGAAAAGGGCAAAGGGAAAGAAAGGTAAACTTCAAGTAGAATGGCAAAAAATTTGTCACTCTCGTGAAGAAGACCAAAGCTGGACCAAAGCCTGAAACTGAGTGCTTACACTGCAAAGGAAATGGTCACTGGAAGCGGAGATGCCCTGAATATTTGGTGGATAAGAAGGATGGCAATGTGAACAAGGGTATATTTGATATACAGTTTATTGATGTGTGCCTTGCTAGTGTTTATAGTAGCCCCTGAGTATTTGATACTTGTTCGGTTGCTAAGATTAGTAACTCAAAAGAGGAGTTACAGAATGAACAGAGACTAGTTGAAGGGGAAGTGACGATGAGTGTTGGAAGTAGTTCCAAGATTGATATGATCATCATCGCACACTCCCTATACTTTCGGGATTAGTGTTAAAACTAAATAAATGTTATTTGGCATTTGCGTTGAGCATGAATATGATTTGATCATGTTTATTGCAATACAGTTATTCATTTAAAGTCAGAGAATAATTGTTGTTCTGTTTACATGAATAAAACCTTCAAATGGTCATACACCCAATGAAAATAGTTTGTTGGAGCTCGATCGTAGTGATACACATATTCATAATATTGATGCCAAAAGATGCAAAGTTAATAATGATAGTGCAACTTATTTGTGGCACTGCCGTTTGGGTCATATCGATGTAAAGCACATGAAGAAACTCCATAAAGATGGATTTTTGGAATCACTTGGTTATGAATCATTTGATGCTTGCGAACTGTGCCTTTTGGGCAAGATGACTAAAACTCCGTTCCCCGGAACAATGGAACGAGCTACTGACTTATTGGAAATAATACATAACGATGTATGCGATCCGATGAGTGTTAAGGCTCGCGGCATGTATCATTATTTTCTGACCTTCACAAATGATTTGAGCAGATATGGGTATATCTACTTGATGAAACATAAGTCTGAAACATTTGAAAAGTTCAAAGAATTTCAGAGTGAAGTGGAAAATCATCGTAACAAGAAAAATAAAGTTTCTACGATCTGATCATGGAGACAAATATTTGAGTTACGAGTTTGGTCTTCATTTGAAACAATGTGAAATAGTTTCGCAACTCACGCCACCTGGAACACCACAATGTAATGGTGTGTCCGAACATCCTAATCGTACTTTACTAGATATGGTGCGATCTATGATGTCTCTTATCGATTTACCACTATCGTTTTGGGGTTATGCATTAGAGACAGCTGCATTCACGTTGTAACATCCCAAAATTCTAAATTTTGGAATGTTATAATAAATAGATAGATTTGATTGATTATTGGATTGATTGTCTGAAAGTGAGTGAATTCGAAACTTTTGAAAGTTAAATGAGAGGGAATAAAAGGACTTTCCCAAACTTTCATATTTGCTTTTTGATCTCCATGAATTCAAATGCTTTTCAAACACAAAACCCTGGAGAGAAGATGACATGACTTCTTCCATTTATATAAATGAAAAGGGGGTGTTGAAAATATTTGAATTTCATTTGGAAATATTCCAGTTCTGAAACTTTATGCGACTCAATGATTTTCATGAGAGAAGATAAAATGACTTCTTCAAATTATATGAAATATGAGTTGGGAGTTTCAAAGAATTAAATTCAAAGCTCTTTTGAATTTATTTTCAATTTGGAATGTTATATATGAGATCATCATGCATATCTTATTTTCTTGCATTTTGGTCGATCCTAGAAATTTCACGCAACTCAAGGACCTTCGGAGAGAGTTGGAGATTTCGTTATTTTCTTATTTGAGAGTTTTCTCGAATTGGAAAAAAGAGGATCATTTGATTTATTTATTTCATCTTCAATAATTTTTTCCGGTGTCAAAATACATGAGAGAGGGAATAATATGACTTTCCCAAAATATAGGAAAAATGAAGATTTAATAAATAGATCAAATTTTGTTTTTCCGGAGTTTATTTGCATTTTATTCGGATAGGGAAAAATGCGCGTTTTTGAAAAAAATTATTTTTGGTCCGTAGAAAAGTTCATTTTGTTCGACTCATTTTTAGGAGTCGGGGAAAATTTACTTTAGATTTTTTTGGAGCCCGTTTAGATTTTCTTTTCTGAGTTTTTCTGCGCGCGAAATCTGTTAAAAAAATAAAAAAATAAAAAATAAAAAATCATCAGCGCCTTGGGCCAAAGGCCCAAGCCGCCGCCGGCCAAGGCCAGGAGGCCATCGCGCAAGCGCCCAGGCTCCAGGGAGCCGCCGCCGTTGTCTTTTGGAAGTCCTAGTAGGACTTTTGTCCTACTCCCGTTTATTCCGTTTCTTTTTCTAGAACTTTCCTACTCCTATTCCAATTCCTTGATCCCTCCTCCAAGTAAACCCTCCCCTCCCCAATATAAATACCCCAACACCCCCCCTCTAAATCATCAAATCAAAACCCCCTCTCCTCCCCAAGCCGCGCCCCACCCCGCGCCCCTCACCCGCCGTGCCACCTCACACCCGCGCCGCCGCCCTTGTGCCCTAGCGCCACCGCCTCACCCACGCCGCCGCCGTCTTGCGCCGCCGCCCTTGTGCCCACGCCGCCGCCGCACCTTGTCCACGCCGCCGCCCAACGCTGCCGTCGCCGCCGTTCGCCGGAGGTACCGCGCCGCGTCTCTTCTTTCCCTCGGTTCGGTTTTTCTTATAAATTGTTCCGATTCTTTTCTTCTCCACCGATTCGTTTTTCTTTTCGGTTCTTCGCTAAACCGTTCCGGTTTCCTAGATCGGTTTCATTCTTCTTTCGGACCGTTCGTCTCAACGAACGTGATCACCGATTATTCCCGGTTAATGACGCCCGTTCGTTTAACCGTTCGTCTCTTTCTTTTCGTCGGATTTATTCCGTGATCGCGATCTCAGATCCGATCTTCGTTCTAGTTTTTCTTCTCGCCCGTTTATCGGAATCAGGTGATTCAAGCGCCTGGAGTTTCGTCTCGAAACTGCCGTTCTGTCTAATCAACTTAAACAAGTTTTTGCTACTGTAATATTTTGACCTAGTTTCAACTTGCTAGAACCGAGTTCTTTTCTTCTGCCGTTTGTTTTCTGTCGTTTGTTCGGTTCATTCTTTCTTTGCAACCGGAGTTCTTAATTTGAACTTTCTGGTTCGTTCTCTCGTTCGAGTTTTACCTGTGCATTAGATGAGTACTTATTGTGTGGTTACTATTGTTTGCTTACGATAGATTGACCGGAGTGTGACGAGTAGATCTATCAAGAGTTTTGAGTGCGAATCATCTTCATTGCAGGCAAGTTCACACTTTGATCATACCTTTTCTACAACCCAGTTTTATTGCATTAGATCCTCACACATTGCATAAATAGGATCTAATTAAATTGTGGGATGGGAAGTAGATGAGGTAGTACCTATTATCTGTTTATTATTAAACCTTTGGGAGTTACTTCTACGTTTGCTTATTATGCCATGCTATGCCAGTAGACGTGGATTGGGTGAGTGATATCCATGACAGATGTGAGATTGTTAATTAAGGGTTTATCTAAGGTGGCAACCTAACACACATCTGGGTGGATTGAGGCACCTGGGGTTACCAGGACTTGCCTGTTTTCTTGGACCGCCACCCAGGCTCAAAGGGATCATGAGATTATTCATACTAGAAACTTCCGTGTGCAGCCACAAGCCATTATGGGCTCTGGCATAGTTGACTAAGTTGTGCGAACTCTTACAGTGGTAGACTAGCAGATGTAGGGGAAAGTAGGTGTACCGGTCTACCCGTCGTAAGGTGCTAGCGCTTCTGAAAGACTGTGTCTCGGTCATCCGTCTTCTCAAACACCCTGCAGTGCGAGAAACCAAATGGAGGCGATCGAGTCTTGTGGGGAAAAGTGCGCAAACCTCTGCAGAGTGTATAAACTAATCATGATTAGCCGTGTCCCCGGTTATGGACATCTTGAGTCTCTAGTACTTGAATATCATTGTGAATCTCAACATGTTACTTCTAATTAATGTTGTTGGGTTTTAATTATTCTTAATTGGGATTGAGAATGCTGTCAACCATTCTCAATGTTCAACAACCACCATGATAGTTAATTAAAATGTATTCCTTTGCAGTAGGGAAAAATTGGCTTTACGCAAAAACCTTATAACCATAGAGCTTTTCCACCAGCCATATATGCATATAGTGATAGCCATTGTTCATCATTTTCTCTATGGTGTGAATTTGCCAGTACATTCAATGTACTGACCCGTTTCGGGCTGCAACGTCTCATGTTGCAGGTTTCTTACGACGAGTAAGTGATACGTAAGGGTTACGATTTCTACACTCAACTTTGCCGTTGGTGTTGATGGGAATCCACAACCTTGTTGCTTCCGCTATAAGGATTGAGGTAATAGTACTTACGTTACTTTATACATGTGATTTACCTCTGTTATAAATCCTTCGAGTACTGTGTGTGTCAGCATACCGATCCAGGGATGACACATAAGCACAGAGACTTTATCCATTCGGGTCGGGTCGCTACACACGTTTAATAGGGCACCATCTAAATCCGTTGAGACAACACCGTATGAACTATGGTTTAGCAGTAAACCTAAGCTATTGTTTCTTAAAGTTTGGAGTTATGATGCTTATATGAAAAAGGTTTTCAACCTGATAAGCTCGAACCCAAATCGGAGAAGTGCGTCTTCATAGAATACCCAAAGGAAACTGTTGGGTATGCCTTCTATCACAGATCTGAAGGCAAAACATTCGTTGCTAACAATGGATCCTTTCTAGAGAAGGAGTTTCTCTCGAAAGAAGTGAGTGGGAGGAAACTAGAGATTGATAAGGTAATTTGTACCTTCTCCCGAATTGGAAAGTAGTTCATCACAAAAATCAGTTCCAGTGATTCCTACACCAATTAGTGAGGAAGCTAATGATGATGATCATGAAACTTCAGATCAAGTTACTACAGAACCTCGTAGGTCTTCCAGAGTACGGTCCGCACTAGAGTGGTACGGTAATCCTGTTCTAAAATTCATGTTACTAGACCATGATAAACCTACGAACTATGAGGAAGTGATGATGAGCCCAGATTCCGCGAAATGGCTTGAGGCCATGAAATCTGAGATGGGATCCATGTATGAGAACAAAGTGTGGACTTTGGTGGAGTTGCCCGATGATCGGCAAGCCATATTGTATAAATGGATCTTCAAGAGGAAGACAGATGCTGATAGTAGTGTTACTATCTACAAAGCTCGACTTGTCGCAAAAAGGTTTTCGACAAGTTCAAGGTGTTGACTACAACGAGATTTTCTCAACTGTAGCAATGCTTAAGTCTATCCGAATCATGTTAGCAATTGCCACATTTTTTGAAATCTGGCAAATGGATGTCAAAACTGCATTCCTTAATGGTTTTCTTAAGAAGAGTTGTATATGATGCAACTAGAAGGTTTTGTCAATCCTAAAGGTGCTAACAAAATGTACAAGCTCCAGCGATCCATCTATGGACTAGTGCAAGCATCTCAAAGTTGGAATATACGCTTTGATAAGCTGATCAAAGCATATAGTTTTATACAGACTTGCGGTGAAGCCTGTATTTACAATAAAGTGAGTGGGAGCATTACAACCTTTCTGATTAGTATATATGAGTGACATATTGTCGATCAAAAATGATGTAGAATTTTTCTAGAAAGCATAAAGGAGTATTTGAAAGGAGTTATTTAAAACAAAGACATCAGTAAAGCTACTTACATATTGAGCATCAAGATCTATTGAGATAGATCAAGACGCTTGATAAGTTTTTCAATAAGTACACACCTTGTCAAGTTTTTGAAATAGTTGAAAATGGAACAGTCAAAGAAAGAATTCTTGCCTGTGTTACAAAGGTGTGAAATTGAGTAAGACTCAAATCCCGACCACGGTAGAAAATAGAAAAGAGAATGAAAGTCATTCCCTATGCCTCAGTCATAGGTTCTATAAAGTATGCCATGCTATGTATCAGACCTATTGTATACCTTGCTCTGAATTTGGCAAGGGAGTACAATAGTGATCTAGGAGTAGATCACTGAACATTGGTCAAGAATATCCTTAGTGAGGACTAAGGAAATATTTCTCGATTATGGAGGTGATAAAAGAGCCCGTCGTAAAGAGTTACATCGATGCAAGCTTTTACACCGATCCAGATGACTCTAAGTCTCAATCTGGATACATATTGAAAGTGGGAGCAATTAGCTAGAGTAGCTCCATACAGAGCATTGTAGACATAGAATATTTGCAAAATACATACGGCTCTAAATGTGGCAGACCCATTGACTAAGCTTCTCTCACGAGCAAAACATGATCACACCTTAGTACTCTTTGGATGTTAATCACATAGCGATGTGAACTAGATTATTGACTCTAGTAAACCCTTTGGGTGTTGGTCACATGACGATGTGAACTATGGGTGTTAATCATATACAGATATGCATATTGGTGTTAAATCACATGGCGATGTGAACTAGATTATTAACTCTAGTGCAAGTGGGAGACTGAAGGAAATATGCCCTAGAGGCAATAATAAAGTTATTATTTATTTCCTTATCTCATCATAAATGTTTATTATTCATGCTATAATTGTATTAACAGGAAACATAATACATGTGTGAATACATAGACAAACATAGTGTCACTAGTATGCCTCTACTTGACTAGCTCGTTGATCAAAGATGGTTAAGTTCCCTAACCATCGACATAAGTTTTCATTTGATTAACGGGATCACATCATTAGGAGAATGATGTGATTGACTAGACCCATTCCGTTAGCTTAGCACTTGATCGTTTAGTATGTTGCTATAGCTTTCTTCATGACTTATACATGTTCCTATGAATATGAGATTATGCAACTCCCGTTTACCGGAGGAACACTTTGTGTGCTACCAAACGTCACAACGTAACTGGGTGATTATGAAGGAGCTCTACAGGTGTCTTCGAAGGTACTTGTTGAGTTGGCGTATTTCGAGATTAGGATTTGTCACTCCGATTGTCGGAGAGGTATCTCTGGGCCCTCTTGGTAATGCACATCACTATAAGCCTTGCAAGCAATGTAACTAATGAGTTAGTTACGAAATGATGCATTACATAATGAGTAAAGAGACTTGACGGTAACGAGATTGAACTAGGTATTGAGATACCGACGATCGAATCTCGGGCAACACTACAAAAAAAACACTTCCGTGATGATATGTGTTTGTCATAGTAGGTCGCGTTTTTTGTCATGCATGTACATCCATGACAAATTTATGACAGCATCAAGATAGTCATACCTGTGCTGTCGTAGAAGTGTTCCATGACATTACCAAAATTATCATCATGGAAGTGTCCACTTCCATGACGATAAATCGCGCGTCATAGAAGTGCTTTCGTCAAGGGTGACCGACACGTGGCATCAACCATAACGGAACGATGTTAAGCTATCGGGTCGGGTTTTGGATCCGATAACCCGTTAACAGCCCCGACCAATGGGGATTTTCCACGTGTAAAATCATCATTGGCTGGAGGAGACACGTGTCAGGTCCGCGCTGGCACAAGTGTCAGTCATCCAATGGGCGAGACGCGCCTATGATATGTTGACATGTGGATCGGCCCATCAAGTTTAAATGGGCCGGCCCAACTAAAGGCCCACAAGATTTTGCGGACCATAATGGGCCAGCCTAGCTAAAGGCCCACGAGATTTTGCGGACCATAATGGGCTGGCCCAGCTAATGGTCCACATGATTTTGCGGGCCATAATGGGCCGGCCCAAGTAAAGGCCCACAAGATTTTTGTTTGCCACAATGGGCTGGCCCAGGTAAAGGCCCACAAGATTCTTGTGGATCATAATGGGCCAGCCCGGCTAAAGGCCCACGAGATTTCGCCGACATTAACGGGCCGACCCAATTGTAGGCCCACAAGAATTTGAGGACCCTAGTAGGCCGACCCATTAACTGGCTGCCATGTTTTGGGCCAAATGCCGGCCCACATTTGATCCGGTCCATTAATGGCCTGCCACGTTCCGGGCCTAATAGTGGCCCATATGAGATCCGACCCGTTAAAAGCCTACCATGTTCTGGGCCAAATTACGGCCCAGATCAGGTACGACCCTTTAAGAGGCTATGGGCTCAATTATGGCCCATATCAGATTCGGCCCGTCAACTAGACACTATGTTTTTGGGCCCACTTGCTAGAGGCCCACTTAGTAATTCGTCCTGACATTAGTGTTGGCCTCTTAAGGACCCGTTTAACATTTCGGCCCTATATTAATTTCGTCCTGTTAAATGCCCGTCATATAGTTGGGCCTAACTATGGCCCGGTTTGCATCTGGCCTGCTCGCAGCCGATATCTGATTGGGCCAAACAAGGACCGAGACAATTTTGGCCTATTAAAAGCCCGTGATTTGATTTGCACAATAACGGGCCGGGGTTCATTTCGGGCTGCTACCGGCCCGTTAGCTGTTTGGCACGTTTCAGGCCCAACCTACATCGTGATTGCATGACGGCCTGATTATGTACCGTAATTTTACGGTTTGGCCGGTTTACTGCGAAGACAGGATAAATATACAGTAAAATAACTGCAACATCGTGAATAAGAAAAACCTAGACTATACAATAAAGAAATTACAGCATATTACATCCACTGGGCATCAAAATTCGCCACTATGATAATAAAGCACAAGAAGACAACAGATTACATACACTGGGCATCAAAGATCGCCACCAGTGCAAATAAACATGCCGACAAAATAATATACAAAACCGATAGCACTTCAATAGAGTTCAAGAAAGGTTAGCCCTGCTAGGGAGCTGTAGCGCAAGCAGCTGAGCAAGATGATGAGACAGCGCTTGTTCAACACTTAAATCTTCCTCACTCTGAAAGATAAACAAGCAGACAGATGACAGGTTTTGCACATAAAAGTATCAGTGCTGACAATTCATCACATTTCTTACTGACGAATAAAGTGACACAGTTTAAAATTGCATTAACACAATATGGTATTGTTCAGGTCAAGACATGGCAGGAAATGACATTGTGAAGGAGTTGGCAGCTTCACGACACCACTGGATTACAGATCAAGAACTCATAAGTATCAATGGTTAGTGTGCTGTCAATTTATCCCATTACAGATTGGCAAATAAAGAGACCGTTTAAATAATACTCCCTCCGTCCGGAATTACTTGTCATCAAAATGGATGTGTCTAGAACTAAAATACATCTAGATACATCCATTTCAATGACAAGTATTTTTGGACGGAGGGAGTATTAGAATGAATGACATTGTTCATAGTTAAGACATTGCAGAATATGACATTGTGTTGTAGTGGGTAGGTTCACCACACCACTGGATTACGGATGAAGAACAGAAGCATACATGCAGTGCAAAAGAACATCACTTGCTCTGTATAGTTTAATTTACATGGTATGAATAAGGAACTTGGTTGTACAACTGAAAACTTAAATTGAGAAAGGACAAACTTTTATTTATGAACTACATAATAAACTTTGAACATGCAATTTGATGCAAACACCAAAAATAAATAGCTCTTGCAGTCATGCCTAACCAAATATATACAACAAAGTTTGAAGGCTTGAGATGGACAAACTTACATTATTGGTGAAGACAGGCTCTATAAAGGCCTTGTCCATGCTGATGGGGGGGGGGCAATTCAAGAAGTTTACCACTGAATCTTCTTCATAAGCATTGCCTTTATTCTACATTTTGTTAAGAGTAAATATAGATGTGATAATATACGAAAAAATGGAGAATATTTAAGATAAGATGAAGAGTGATGCTACATAACCAAGTAGCTATAAATGTAAGTGCAGCGATACAGGCAAAAGGTACATCCAAGAGCAATGCATAGCTAAACTTCTTCAGTACCAACCTTATGGTAAGAGTAAATATAGATCTGATGTGTAGAAAATGGAGGGCAAAGGAAAATAAGCTGCAGAGTGATGGTACATGAACAACTACCTGTCATTATAAGTACACTGATAAAGGACATCATGTACTTACAAGAACAATGCAGATCTAAAAAAACATTGGCATTGGATATATTCTACACTAATGTAACCATTCATACAGATCAGATAATTTGGAGCGAACAATTGATAAGCAAGCTATCATGCATACTGCTGTCACATAATGAACCAGGTATGTATGCAAGTACAGTGATACAGGACAACAGGTACTAACAAGAGCAAAGCAGCGAGCAGCATATTTGCGATATCATGTCGTTCTTTTCAAACCGGAATTCTTCTTCGAGCAGATTTCCTGCAAACAAGATCCGTAAGGCACATGCGGAAAAGTAGAAGTTCAAATTGTCATGTGATTTCATAGACAGTACCTCATCTTGGGAACGAGACCAGTGCATAACAATGTTTTTCCATCCAATGTCTTCTAACTTTAGCACAGGAGACTTCACCGGAAATTCGTTTATAGATTTGCCACCAAAATGTGATTTCCTCAGGTAACACCGATACTACTGCAATGCTTCCTTGAAAAGCACAAGCAAGCTTTGCTCATCATGACTATCCAGATTGACCCTCGCCTAGTTACAACAATGTAATGTAAATCATTGATGTGTTCAATCAGCAGAAAATAGGAAAATAATAACCATGAATAATAGCACTTACACATAAGTTGGACAGGAAGATGTGAAAATGGTGTTTGTCTTCACAATAATCTTCCCATGATGGGAATATATGCACGTAGTTCCTAACAACATTGAAATCATTGTCTTTTAAACTGGGAATAAATGGAATGGCGTTCCAATCTGCAAGAATTGGCCGTCTCTGTAGTTGGGATAGGTCTTCGGCCGGTGGACTTGCTGTACTTTTTGCTGGAGTGGGATTTTTCTGTGGTACAGCTGGTGCTATGGCAAATGAAATCGGTATACCTTTTGCTGGAGTGCAGGTCCTGTGTGGTGGGGCTAGTGGTGTGGCCAGTGAAGTATGGGTACAGTCTGCTGGAGTCGGTCCTACATTTTGTGTCACAGCTCTATCGAACATGGTAAAGAAGAGCAAGCAGATTTTGGATAATAAAATGTTGGTTGCGCAGTGCCCACACATGATGAACCAGAGAGCATTAAGAATGCAACTCCCAGCTGTCTCTCGACCTTTTCAGGCGGTTGGATGAAGATCCTATGTCTCCTAACCCTTCTTCTTCCTCGTCTCTGATTCTTCCCATACAGAACACCGCACGGGCCGCCGGCCGGGCCGCCGGCCGGGCCGCCGGCCCCACCGCCTGTGTTCCTCCGCCACCCCCACCCCCACCCGCGTCGAGTTTTCTTTGTTTGGCGAGGCCCCACAACCACCCGAGCCCCTTGGATCGCACCGGCGAACTCCGGCGAGCTCTGAAAAATCGACTGACCCAATTTTGAAATTTAGTCTACTGTGATTTAACTAGTGTGGAATATAAAAGGGGAAAACCATAAGCATTGGGAGTATAGTGTTGAGCGTGCCATGGCGGATCTGAAGGTGCAAACCGGACAAAGGCAACTTCGCAACCAAGACAAGAAATCAGAGTAAAGCAGTGGCGATCTATTTTCTTGCTGCGATAAATAAGTTGAGCAGATACGAAAGAGTACCGCCTCTGGTGCGGCGCCGTGTTCGCATCTGGTGAGAATTTGACGGTGCTGTGGTAGCGATGGCTGTCGGCAGCATGGAAGCAAATCTAGGAGGGTAGACGGTGGCGGCGGGGCGCGGTGGATGAGACGGTCGTAGGAGCGGCGCCTGCAAGGTGGACGACGGCAGGGATGAAGCGAGAGGACATGATGCAAGGATCCCGGTCCGAAGGCGTGGATGAGAGAGGTCGATCTCTTGTAATGGATGGCGGCGTCGGGGTATCAGCTCTGGCATGGTGGAGGAGGACGGCGGTGGATGGGGTGGCGGACGACGGCGGACGGAGGAGGGTGGGGTGGAGAGGGTGTTTTGGCGCCCACGGAGTACAAATGGGGAAAAGTGAGGTAGAGAGGAAGAGGGGGAACCATGTATTCAGGGCGCGCTTGTCTCAAATGCGAGGAAATTTACAAACTTAGCACCCGTTTCAAATTACTACTACGTCACATCAACATTAGTCGGTTGGGGATAGGACGGTAATCTCGCATACACCAAATATTTTCCGACGAGAGTTTGTTTTTGGCGCCCACCGTGTATGAATATGAATCAGGGAGGGAGTCGATTTCGGCCGAGGGCACACTGTGTTTTGGCGCCCACCGTGTATGAATCCAGGTGAGAGGCGGTTACGTCACGTTTGGGTGAAATTACAAACCTACCCCTATCGAAACCTATAGAAATCCAGCAGATAGGCTTTCCGCGACAGGGATAGGCAGTAGTGATTTCCATCTCGCAGATTTTGGTTTCGGGCGGTTACTGCGACTTTCCCCGATTCGTTCAAATTTTGCACAGTGCACGTTTACCGTGCCAATTCAATTCGAATCCCGTTTGTATTCTACTATTTTTTTTCGGGCGGGGTCCAATTTCAATTGGAATTACATTCTATATACATCATTTTTTTACATATACTTTCAAAAGCACAACAAAGAATTCTGCTCCTTTATATGTATAATATGATTTACAAATACAACGATCTCGAAATCTTAAGGTTGAATTTGAAAAAATTTAACCAAATTATGTTCTACTAAAATGTATGGATCAGTAATATCTACATATTAAATAACATAGATGTGCATGAATTCATATGAGTATGCATGTTTGATAGATCAATTTTGGTTCGAGTATGGATTACATGTATCATCATCTCGAATTCAAATATTTGAATCCCTTTTTTGTTCACTCCTTTCACGCCCATCTCTCTCGCATGCATGCTCCTTCAGGTAGCCATCACTCTCTTTTCTCCAGCTCACCCGCACGCTCACTTCATGTTTCTCCTATCCTCGCAAACATGGTCTCTCAACGTCTCCATTGAGAAGTGTCACACTCTCTATCATTATACATTACATGGTTTTCATTATCTCTCACGTCTCTACTGTTCTCTGCTATCACTCGGTACCTAAGCTTTCTTTTTCACCGCCACACACATAGTCTCCACTCGTCTTTCACTTTGTCTTTCTCTCTATGGGATTCTCTCACACACCCTATATGTCTCTACATATGACTCATACCACTAAAATTACTCTCTCTCTCTCTCTCTCTCTCTCTCTCCTGTAGACACAACATTTGTTGCGTTCTCCTTTTCGTCTCCATCCCAGACTGACACCGATCAGACAACCCCGACTACCATCTCCTCTCTCTCTCACACACAGACACACACACAACTCCTGCTTCCACTCCCCTTCCCGACTACCATCTCTCTCTCACACACAAAACTCTCGCTTTCGCACCCGACTCGTATTTCTCTCACAAACATTTATCGACTAGCTAGCCTCTAGATAGGTTTATACACCCGCACACTCATGCTTCCACCATCGCATACATGTCTCTCTCCCGCTCCTTGTATCTATGTATCTTTTTCTTCCCTTCTTGAGACACGCCCTCTCGATCGTGCACACACACACTATCGCCTCATTTTAAGCTGATACCTATCGCACACACACTACTTGTGTCTTTGTCACACATGCACTCCGTCCTCCTCCACTCTCCCTCTCTCTCACACACACATGGGCTTTTTGCAACAACTAGCAAGATGCCCATGCGTTGCACGGAACATCAAGATGCATTTGTATGAGTAGTTTATCTTGTGGGGGGAAAGGATGAACGAGGGAAGACCTTATTTGCAAATGTGGAGAGGGGTGTGGGTATCTTTTTGCAAAATTGCCATAGTTTCCTTCCTATCTGTCAGATATAGATCGGACGGCCTATATTGCAGGATGGCAGGCACACGATCATCACCGACAATGCTTTTTATAAGAGTAGGGATAAAAAATAGAGTTGATGATGATGGTGGGCCTGCCATCCTGCAATGTAGGACGTCTGATTTATATCTGACGGATAGGAAGGAAAATATGGCAATTTACTCACACTCTTCACCACATTTGCAGATAAGGCCTTCCCTCATTCATCCTTTTCTCCCACAAGATTTTGATGTTCCGTGCAACGCACGGGCATCTTGCTAGTAAGAGTAGAAATTAGACATATACCACTTCTCAAATCTTGAAACCAACAACATGCCTCCCTTATCTCATCAAAACCGCCAAAGGAATATATTTTGAGTGAAACATAACATATTTTTAGTGATATACGTATTTCACAACTAGACTTTTTTTTCTATCAAATCGGTGAATATGTATTAATCTAGTTTGATCGTGTGGCAACGCATTGGCACATTGCTAGTAGTTATTATAATTTTTTGGACAGCAGACAAACGGTGGAGTACATATACGAAGAGAAGAGGCGCACGCACGCAGTCGGCCTCTCGCTGTCTCGCACATATGAGTGTTACGTAAAGGCGACGTTAACAAATAAACCCTAAAACCCTAGGTGCACGATTGCTGCATTCGCGGGTACCGGGTACGTGGTGGAGCACCTTTGTAGGAGTTGATGGTCGGGACCACAGGTGAACGACTTGGAGCGCGGTGGCTCGCCAATTGCCACAGATCGAGTAGCCACATTTAAAATATCGTTTTTTAGCGGGGTTAAGAGTTCCGATTTTAAATGGCACGTTATAAGTAGTAAGTAGTTTTTAGAACGATTGGTATGGAGCGAAAATGGAATTCATAGTACTACGTACCTCCTTGGCATATGGTTGTATGATTTGAAGCGTATTTGCACGTCCATGTCAAGTTATGAAACCAGTTTAATGTATTTTTCAAATTCAAGCAGTAAAGTGAACATATGTGGCAAGTTTAGGCTAATGGTATAATTACCTCTTTCTAATAAGGATATCTAGACCCTAATGCACCACATGCCACCTGCCTCACAAACTTAGTAGGTGGCCAGGTGAACATCAGGTTGGTGGTCTACTCTTTATTTTTTTGAGACGATGCAAAAGATTCGTCATTTTCATTGATTAAGAAAAGAGAGTTTCCCGGTTAATTAAAGGAAAACCGAGCGAAAACCTAGATTACAAATTTGAAATGGGGCACACGCGGACGACCTAACTACAAATAAGATCATGACACACACCCACTGACATAGTCGGATCGTCAACACCAACTGAGAGCATTATCGACATCATCCATAACATCTGATTAGACGACATTGACTTCGCCTTGGACAAGCACACACTTACCAACCATCGAGAGATTGCACTGAACAACAAAGCAACGTCGAATTGTCGACTGAAGTGTCGAGGACATGGCATCTCTGATTTTGCTGAAGAGCTTCACAGGAGAAGAAGTAAGCCTCACACCAACCTAGACAACACAACATCCGGAGAGCACCACCCATTGAAAACCACCCTCATGGAGTCATCGTTGTCATAGTGGCCCGCCTCCTGCAACTTCGAGTTCTCTGTCACATCAAGAAACCAACATAGGCGCATCCGTTGGCACATCAGATCATTGATAGTAGAAGGACAAGCCGCGAGCCGGCTCCGCTCAACATCATCGCCATTACCACACAAGTTGCAACAACACAACAACCTTCCCACACCGCCGGTCGGGCACCTGCCGACCTAGATGTCGTGCATGTCTAGCCTGTTGGGAGCACCAAAGGGGCCATGATCTCAAAGACGGTGCCCCAAGAGGGAAAACAACGCTGAAGACGACACCACCGCCTGATCCAATAGAGGATCCTGACTTTTTCCCAAATATCTTGATCCAAGAGCTGAGGATGCACAAATCTACACAACAACGCCTCTAAGGAAGATAGCGACACCCACAGGCGCCACCGCTGCCTGCCAGCAAGAACCGGACAATATTTAGCCTGGAGCAGTGAAACCTCCACTCCCACGCAACACCTCTACTGACCCGTGCATGCCTGGATAGCAATCGCACCATTGCCACACAGGGACCACCATCGCACTTGTCGTTGCTGCTCCGCCTTCGAGCGGCACCACTACGTCGACCAGCCCTTGGCGAGCCAGATATGAGCTCCACACCTCCTGCCGACGAAGTCGAGCAGCACCCACTGCACCGCAACACCTGGCCCAACAATCACGTAGCATGCGAGCATGGACGGGAGGGCTGCCACCTCTCCTCATCTGGGTGCCGCCGGATCTGAGGCTGAGGTAGGGAGCCTAGCCCTAGCACGCCCGGAGACGCCGCGGCATGAACGGACCCCTTACCACCAGATTTGTGCCACCGCACGCGTGGAGACGCCGCCATAGGAGCCATCCACTGGAACCGCGACCCTGGTTGCCGGCCGCCGAGTAGGATGAAGAAGTGCCCTCCCTCCACGAAAGAACATGTGTAGCCGCACCATGTGCCATGCTGCCCTACCCGTGCCGCCTCACACCGCACCGCCCCCGAGCACAAGCACCCGCGCCATCGCACGCGTCTGGTCGAGCACCCACCAGAGTGAACGGCTTGGCACCGCCCAATCCCCAATAGCAAGACGAGAATGCCCCCCCAAGGTACATGGGCTTAGCCCGAGGAGTCATGCCAACGTCAGCGAGGGGAGGAGGGAGCGGTGTGTGTGGGAGGGTGGGTGGGGGGTGGAGCTGGCGACTGCTAGGGTTTGCTCTGGGGCCGCCCGTGGGAACGACATGGGAGGAGAGTTTTCGGTGATGCCACTGGAACTTACTTGTCGGTTCCAATAGAGTAAAATGTGCATTTGTTGCATGAACTTGGTGGCCATATTTGAAAAGGTCCTTAAACTCAGATCTTCAATACGATCCTTGAACTTAGTGCACTGGTCCTAGGTTACGATCGGGCATACGTATTTCGGTCGCCTACTAGAGGTCTTCTCTCTCTAACTGGGTGGGACAATAATAAAAACTAGATCGGCATCGCGCCTTGGCGCGAGGGTTCCGGTCCCAATGATGTGGCGAAGCAAGTAATGGTCAAGTTAGTAGAAAGCCAGGGTTTATCAGGATATAATAGAATAAAGGAAAGAAGAAATATTCACATGTAATAGGAGCAAGACATTATAGATGGATACCAAAACTGTAGTACAACACATCTCCATAGCCAACAGAACGACAACACAACACATTTGAGGATGCAATGTTCATATACAGGGTAAACTAAAGGATACAATTGTTCATACACGGTACATATCAAGTACAAAAGGATGGATAGATGTGACAAAGGGGATGCAATCACAAAAGAAGAGGGAGATCACACGATAGTTTACACAGTGCATCACAGGAGCTAGTGGCATCGAATGAAAGTCCAATCCCATGGTTAATGAATCCAAACAAACATAGGGACTTGTATAATCTAAGAGGTCCTGGAATCACAGTAATTGGTTGTCAACAAACAAAAGTAACCACCAGTTTCCGAAACCCCACTATGTATTAGTAAACATATGGTTGTCACATAAAAATGTCTTCATCCAAGGAAATCAAAAACAATATTTATGGTTTCTTGTTACGACCACGTCACTAATACAACACATACATCAAGTACTCCAACCCTAATGGGGAAATGACACACTATCTTCCCATGAAAGGTTATGTGTAGGTCAAAAAGAAAAGAAAAGAATTCATGGTTTCTTCAATGACAAATTCATTTGAAGCAAGTGGAAAACTGGTAAAGCTTTGGAGCCTTGCACAAGGTTGGAACTTTAAAGCCTCACATTCCCAAACAATCTTAAGGAGGGCCAACATAATTGAAACCAAGAAGAACTAAGCAATAGATCAGCTAGAGAGCAATACCTGCACTGGCCAATGATGACACAGTGGCATGTTTGGGAATAATTATGAAAGGTTCCTATTCATATTCACACGGTGCGTGTTTCAACAATAATTCTGCCCCTGATAGAAACAATTTTAGCGAGTGAGCACTTCCTGTCAATGTATCTCCCTGAAATGAAATAAGTTAATAATCAGATTTCATCCTCCCTAGAATGGAGCAAATTAATAATTTGATTACATTCTTATAAGCAACATATTGCCTAAATACTCCATAGAGGTTACTGACAAGTAAACAACATAAGCCACATGCATCAACCGATAAATATCACAGGTCTTTCAAGAAAAACTATCACATGCCAGCAAATAAAGGTTTTGGTAAGTATTTTCCTTCATGTACTCACTCTACAGGACAAACAAATTGGTAAGGATTAGCTAAATTGATGAACCAATTATCACAGTAACTTCAACTCCATCATGGACACTATCTATTTTCAAAAACAAAAAGGATCCACTAAATAGATAAAGCAATTATCTTATACACAAACAGAAAGACCACATCTACATATCTAAACAGAAAGACTTCATAATTAGCTTCTATCTTACCAATGTAATCGACACCTATAATTGACTCAAAAATATTAAAGCCTAACCCGAACCAAAATGGAGGTCACAATCTATTACCTTGACATAAGAAGTACCAACATAAAAAATATAGGCAAAACCATTTGGAACCTCGATAACAAGAGTGGTGGTTACATAAGAAGTGGTTTCACCATTTGAGAGAGTGTGGCCATGAGTTTACTGCTTAGGTTTCACCAAAGCATTCAAAATGAACATATTGATTAGACACATATTCATTAGACAACGCGAAGAGCTACAACTATTTACTGGTGCAAGTTTGATGAAAATGATTCAATAAATAGGCACTTGTAGTGAAACAACTGGGAAAATGTTTCAATAAATAGGCGCTTGTAGTGACTCATGATATAACCACTAAATCTTCTCTAGCCTTCAATTGAATGTACTATTTTAGAATTGAAAAATGCACACAAGAGCATGTAAGAGGCACAAGTACCTCTATCAAGACCAAAAGCAACACATAAAAGGTGTATCAAAGAGTTCACAGGTTTCCCAGTACATGGATACATTCCTGCAATATATAGCAACATAAATGCTTCACATTGACATGAAGGTACCTCTGTCAAGCAAATGCTTCACATTATACCTAATCATATTTAAGTGCCGGGAGGTTAGTAGAGAATTTCTAAATAACTGGATATGAAAGAGAAGTAAAACAAAGCAACACATATGGCCTTTTGAAGGGGGCAAGTAGATCAATGCTACCTCTGAATATAAAATTAGGCATGTTTATGGGAGACGCGGTGTGCCGGCCGGATCCCCTCTGCTATGGCCAAAGCGGCAACCTGCACGACAGGAGATGGAAGGAGCATCAGTGAGAGAGAGAGGGTAAGACGAATCGGCACCACAAAGGGGAGCCGCACTGGCAGAAGGAGGCTCACCTCATCACGATGTCCTCAGATATGGCGGCAGCCTCCAGTGCGGTCTGCTGGCAGATAAGAAAAATCCATCAACCAACAGAGCACCGACGACCTGCTTGAATATATGCAATCCTCAATTGACATGAGCCATATATAAGTTAGCAATTCAAGAATCCATTATAGCAAGTTTTAGCCTCCTGGCTTGTTTAAGTAGTGAACCACTAATTATTTTTATTATCCTGGTTTATTTAATTAGCTCCATTGTAGAAAGATTCATCCTGGGTTGTTTAATTAGGGAGCCACAAATTCATTCTAGCATCCAGGTTTGTTTAATTAGTGAGCCACTAATTATTTAATCAACCGAGCAGTAGATACACACAATCAGTGATATATATGCAACACTAACGCAACCATTACTTGCGTTTCTCTCATCATGACACACATCATCTGCTTGTCATGGCAACACACTTACACTGATGTACATGACATCAGGTTTCAGCATCCATGATGCAAAAATAGCAAGTAAAGCTACATGTATGCTACCTTACTTGATTTAAACAAAATATATGACTTCATTAATCTTATTTTCTCAGAAAACCAATGTTCTTTTTAGTTCCATGTAAAAAATAGTATGTCATAAGAAAATAATCAATTGATCATTTGCTAAGAAGTATCCATTGATCCCATACAACAAATTAAAGCAAAAAGAGAGAAACTAAAAATGAGCATAAAGGAACACTAAAAATAGACAGATCAGAGGAGGGGAAGTTAGTACGAGAAGAGAGATGGCGGAGGAAAAATAGAGGATAAGGGCTCACCAGAGGACAAGTAGGGCGGCGATGAGGGGTGCCTGGCGGCACGGGAACAGGAGAAGCCTTCTCTCGCTGAAGGCGCGTGCCTCCGTGCGGCATGAACCTCGCCCGTGCCCCTCGACCCTGTATCGACCTCCTCCGCTCTTCTTTGGCGGCGGCAGGACCAGCCCCGTGTGGTTGTGCTCCTCGGGCGACCGCGACCCTTGCCGCTATGTTAACCGATTCTATCAATGACAAGGAGAACCCTGCAGAAACATATATCTTACTTTAGAAAAATTGACAACACATGCATGAAAGACCAAAATCTTGAAACTGTGCAAGAACATGGATGTACAAATTAAGGGCGCAATCTCACATTCCTCAAGCAATCAATTTACATGGTCTATAAAATTGCAGCGTCTTACTAAAATACAATCAGATAGAGCAGCTTAGACCGAGCGGCCGCTATATTCTTTTAGGCTCCACTAATTGTGAGGATACATGTGTAGAGTCACATGATTGAAACAATGAAGATAATAGATCATTGCGTACAAAACAAAATTACATTTTCCAATTTGAAGGTATGTTAGTGCTCTCGGCTACCTAAACCGGCTACCCGCTCAAACCAATGCATCCACTTGTACAATCGATAATATATCAAATCACACACTAACTCACAATTAACCCAACAGAGAAAGCCAAGGAATAATGGAGAGGGGATTTTGGTAGTGCAGGAGAGGGTAATTTTATACCTACTATGTTGACCTGAGTGCCAAAGAACACTGCCACGGTGGCGTCGACCTGAGAGGAAGTAGGCAGGGAGCACATGTAAGGAAGTAGGCAGGGAGCACACGCAGCAGGAAGAGGAGGTATCTCACTATCTCCTGTTATCACTGATTTCCATAGTCCAATCAGATCATTTCTCTGTCATCAAAATAGACAACGATATTCCGTTGTCTTAAGATATTCTCAAAGGAAATGGCATTTTCATCTTTAAAAGGGTCAAAGATGAACCTATAATGTGAATGTGTATACATATGTTCCAGAAGCAATCACCAATTTTAACTGATTTGCGAAGTTCACCTTTGTAAGAAACCAAACCATACTAAATGAAGCTACTGCATTCGCCAAGGGACACAACACCTTAAAGGAAAAGCGAAGGCAACTAAATTTAGCAGTAAGGGGTCCACTTATCCATGGAGATTAGGAGGGGAAACAACAATCAATTTGGTCAAGAAGAAGGCAAATTGAAACAGGGTCAAACAGCCTGTGAGTGTATCTTGGGGCTGGATAAGCACAAGGAAGAAAGCAAGTAACATTGACTCCCGGATACAACACCCCTGCGCTACACAGCCCAAGAGAATCAACATACATGAGCCAAGCACAGACCAAGCAGAATATGGGATTTCGTCAATTAATAATAATAGTTTTGTATTTTTCTACTAAGTAGAGCTCCAGGCTAAACTTTCCGCTATTGATTGACCTAACAAACCATAACCACGCTTATTTGTAGGGTTTAGAACTCCAGGCTAAAATACCATGCTTTTTCAGTAAAATACCATGTTTATGTTTATTTCACCAATGAAACCATAGCCATGGAGTAAAACTAATCTATGGCTATTTTTTACGGAGGGAGTACATGATAACATACACAACCATCGTTTCTAAGAAAAATAAGCATGGGTATTCAAATGGAGAAGCTTACCATTTTTCCTTATCTTGCAAGAAATTATCTTCTTGGTACTTGAAGCATGAGAAAATTATGTGCAGATTTATGGGGTAAATGACACTCATTGATGCTTAAACCAACTAATATATATTCACTCACATGATTAGCACTTCAGTACAACATCATAATAGTTAGCATGATGCTCACTACAGTAGCATAAAAAGATATTGGTCATAGGTTCATAATAATAATGCCGGAACACATGCAAGTGAATAAAAATTCATCAAAGAATGGGTTTCTTGATCATCGATGGAGAGTTAGAGATGCAGATTCTGAACTTCTTTTAACCAAGCATAATTCAATCAAACTGCCCTTTTACCCACATAATGGGAGCTGTTCACATGAACACCTTGACATATCGGCGTGACAACAGAAAAGCAAAGGAAAAAACAGGAAGTAAAATCATAGCAGGTCATCTATTTCATATCCACACATGCATAATCAATATCTGTCAATAGTGTAGGTGGAGAAACCTCACCGGCTATCATCACCAAGAGGAAACTCCCATGCTCACTTAGGTTGCTCTCATCATGGCACACATTGCCTGCTTGTCAACAACCAGAACATGCAGAGGACCAAGGAGATAGCATAAGTCAAGTCAGAAATCATCACATATATGTATCATTGCATGAGTAATATGTCCAATGCCAACGGTAGCAAATAAACAGAATCTGAAGAGCTTTCAAACACAAAATGATGGACTCAAAGTGTTTATTTAGTTTCCATGCTCTGAAAATACAAAGAACTTTCGAGACCTCATATTTACTTATCATTTCTTTTACAAAGTATTTTGTCAAGATATAAAACTCTACAAAAGTCAGGAAGTGACATCAAATGAGTACTTGGACGACATCAATAAACAAATCTAACATTGAGAGAAAACAATCTATAAGCTTTAGCCAAAGCAATCTTGGAAACACTATATTCTGGCATCCAATACTTCTCTAATCTCTATAGTTTTACAAATAGGAAACACTATATTTCTCTCAAAGTTAGATTTCTCCAAAATTCTTAGCACAGAAGGATGCTAGAAATATACGCTACTTAGATCCAGAAATATAATCTTGGAATTGGAAACACTATATTGATGTCTTCCAAATGGAAACGGCGGCACTATACTCTAAAAGTCTCCAAAATTGAATACAACTATTTTAGCATGCACAACTTATACATGATGGTGATGCTTAGACATTTATTTCAGTAGAATTCTAGCAGTGCTGCTGCAAATGCAAACCAAAAGCGCCAGATGTTTTTTTACCTTGCCATTGAGTACCAATAGCTCACCATCCACCCACCGTGGGTTTATGAATCCATGTTGTGCTATTCGTCCCTGACCTTTATAGCTGGCAGTCTAAAAAATTGAAACAAAGGTCAGGGGACACATATGCTTAGGTGCTTGGCCGAATATCCAAAGCAGATGTGTTTTCTTCAACATACTCGAAAAACTCCACATAATCAGTATGTGCTTCAGCAGGGTAAAAAGATGGGATGGAGCTCACCACGTCCACCTGCAGTAGCAGAAACAACATCTGAGCAACCTGCACACAAAACAAAACAAATCAAAGATAGGATGGACGAGAGGGAGGGGAGATGAAGAAATAGAGAAGACGAGAGGAGGGAGGACAGGAGGGAACCAACCAGGGCCGAAGATCCGAGGTCGCCATGGCCGGAGATGGGCGTCGTGGATGAGGAGGAAGAACCAGCGTTCATCGGTGTCGAGGGCCGCCGTCGCCGCGGCAGTAAAGAAGTTGTCGCCGTCATCACCCCGTCCCCATCCGTCCATCCATGGGTGGGTGAGGGGCGGGGCTAGGGTTTCAGGCGGTGTTGCCCCTTCCGTCCATCTGAGGAGGGAGGGAGCGAGGTCGCCGGTGGCAGCGGGATCTGCCTCTCCTCTCCACTCCGGGTGACGTCCGGCGAGAGTTGGAGGAAGGGGTCGCCAGATCAGACCGCTGCCTGAGCTACTGGGTGGATTGAGGAGAACGCAAGGGGAGGAGGTCGGGCGGCGGCGGGGAAGGAGGCAGTGATGGCGGCGCTAGGGGCGAGAGGAGGAGAGGGAGGCGCGGGTGCGGGCGGTGCTAAGGGGAGAGGAAGAGGAGAGGGAGGCGGGGGTGTGGGAGGAGGAAGGCGGCGGCGGCAGCGGCGGCGATGTGGTGGGAGGAGAGGAGGCGTGCGGGAGGGGACGGAGGGAGGCGGCTACGGGAGGGAGGGAGAGAGGAGGAGGCGGCTAGGTCTCTGGACAGGAGCGCCCCCTTTTATACCCCCAATACGCGAAATGACCAAAATACCCCAGTGGGGGCACGGTATTTATATTTTGCTGCCATTACTATTCATTCCAGCAGTGTTCATCTCAGATCCAACGGCCCAGATTCATCCAGATCTTGATCTGACGCCCAGAAACGCATCAAGCAAACCGATCCGACGGCCGAGAGTCGCTAATCCCTAAGGAGACATGTAGGAGGCTTCATCTCTTATTTCTTGATAGAACATAAATAAATAACGGGGCACATAGGGGCCTCGAACATGTGACCTTGTGCTACGTCCATGAAATATATTAATTTAATTAATAATTACAATATGTTCCCTAAGTTTTAATACCCCCACAATCATTTGAGGTCATCAGTTTGAAGTTTGGCCATCTAATTTTGATTGGATCAACAATTTCTTAAGGAGTTCTCTCATTTAATTCTTTTATTTTACTATGCTTTCTAATTTTGGAGCTCTCCCATTTGATAGAGATATTTAGTGTTGAATTTGGTTCACATTTTAACCAGGTCAATAATTTTTCAAATTAATCGGCAGCAACCGGCCTATAAAAATATATAAATCCCATGCACCCTCTCACCACCTAGAAATAAGACGCACCAACATGTGATAATGTAGCACCAATATATTACATGCACTCACCGACGCAGAAAATTTACCCACATAGAAATGGGTTGATTAGCAGATAACATAGAATGACACCGCGAAGGCCCATCAAAACATCACATCATAAATAAAGATAAAACACACTACATCATCTCCCCCACTCACCAAACGAAATATTCCCTTAGTTCTAAAATATAAGGTGTATTAGTTTTTTGAAAACTCAAATATCTTTAACTTTGACCAAGTTCATAGACAAAAATATCAACATCCACAATATTAAATAAATAAAATATCAAAATCCACTTCATGATGAATTAATGATATCGATTTGATATTATGAATATTGATATATATTTCTATGCATTTGGTTAAACTTAAAGATCTTAGACTATTTCCAAAAAATACGCCTTATATTTGAAACAGAGAGTGCAAACTTTTTACTAATAAAAAAATCCTCAACGCCAACAACACAGCAAAGCGCACCCAACCCTTCTAGTATAAGCCATTTTGTAATGACACCAATCTATACTCAATACCCTTCCAAATTTGTGAGACATTAATAGTGAAGACAATATCGAAAATACGGCCACTAATAGCATCTACAACCGTTGTTGAAAAATCCGACACCCCATACGTCCGCGCGCGCATCCGGACGCATCCGCAGACAGCAACCGTGTATCTAAATCCGGTACCTTATATCCATCCTAAAGCATGCAAAGTGAATAAAAACTACGTAGATCATCAAATAGACTTGAAAATGCACATACAATCAACATTCATATCACCAAAAGATCACCAATAGATCTCCAAAAGATCTCCACACTTCACATAATCCACATAAACAACATCCTGGTTTAAATATACAGTAAATACGTCAAATAAAGGAGGGAGACGATAGAGCTTTACCACTTCCTCGGCCTTTTGCCCTTCCGGACATCGATGCTGCTATAGGCGTTTGGGTAGGCGTCCGCGGTTGAAGGTGGGTCGTCGTAGCTGTCAGATGAAGAGGAGAGGAAGATCTAGCCCTTCATCTTCCGGATGATGCGGTCCTGCTTCCGCTTGAGCATGGCCACCCACATCATTGCCTTCGCCACCTCACGCGCAGACTGCTCCAGGCCCAGCCGGAACGCCTTTGCGTTCTTCCTCCGAAGCCAGCAGGTGTTTGTCTCCGCCGATGGTAGACCCACGCGAGGAGCCGCTCCTCCTCGTCAGGCACCACCGGCATCCCATGATGGCTGCAGAAGGACTACGTGACCACCCTCTCCCTTGTCGCTGCCTCCCGCGATGGACTGGGTGTGCCTTCGATTCTGGCCCGCGCATCCGTGCCACCGGCTGGTGGGCACTAAACCCATCGCTGCCCTTCTAGAGTAGCAAGTAGAGGGGGCAGAGGTTGCTGGACAGGTGGGAAGGGCCAACTCCGGCGTCGCCGCTACGACGGTGGACGGGAGTCGAGGCAGCAGATACGGAACTGTCGCCTTTGTCCACCTCGCGACCGCTCCAAGGCGATGCAGAGGGCAAAATCATCCTCGATGCCTGCCAACTCGCGGAGGAACGCGCCCTAGTCATTGATACGTCTCCGTCGTATCTACTTTTCCAAAACACTTTAGCCCTTGTTTTGGACCCTAACTTGCATGATCTGAATGGAACTAACCCGGACTGACGCTGTTTTCAGCAGAATTTCCATGGTGTTATCTTTGTGCAGAAACAAAAGTTCCCGGAATGACCTGAAACTTCACGAAGATTATTTTTGGAAATAATAAAAAAATATTGGCGAAAGAATCAAGGCCAGGGGGCCCACACCCTGTCCACGAGGGTGGGAGGCGCGCATGCCCCCCAGGGCGCGCCCCCTGCCTCGTGGGGCCCCTGGAGCTCCACCGACCTCAACTCCAACTCTATATATTCATGTTCGGGGAGAAAAAAATCAGGGAGAAGGATTCATCATGTTTTACGATATGGAGCCGCCGCCAAGCCCTAATCTCTCTCGGGAGGGCTGATCTGGAGTCCGTTCGGGGCTCCGGAGAGGGGAATCCATCGCCGTCGTCATCATCAACCATCCTCCATCACCAATTTCATGATGCTCACCGCCGTGCGTGAGTAATTTCATCGTAGGGTTGCTGGACGGTGATGGGTTGGATGAGATTTATCATGTAATCGAGTTAGTTTTGTTAGGGTTTGATCCCTAGTATCCACTATGTTCTGAGATTGATGTTGCTATGACTTTGCTATGCTTAATGCCTGTCACTAGGGCCCGAGTGCCATGATTTCAGATCTGAACCTATTATGTTTTCATGAATATATGTGAGTTATTGATCCTATCTTGCAAGTCTATAGTCACCTACTATGTGTTATGATCCGGCAACCCCAAAGTGACAATAATCGGGACCACTCCCGATGATGACCGTAGTTTGAGGAGTTCATGTATTCACTATGTGTTAATGCTTTGGCCCGGTACTCTATTAAAAGGAGGCCTTAATATCCCTTAATTTCCGTTAGGACCCCGCTGCCACGGGAGGGTAGGACAAAAGATGTCATGCAAGTTCTTTTCCATAAGCACGTATGACTATATTCGGAATACATGCCTACATTACATTGATGAATTGGAGCTAGTTCTGTGTCACTCTATGTTATGACTGTTACATGATGAACCGCATCCGGCATAATTCTCCATCACCGATCCAATGCCTACGAGCTTTTCACATATTGTTCTTCGCTTATTTACTTTACCGTTGTCACTGTTACAATCACTACAATACTATCACTATTACTTTTTCCACTGTTACCGTTACTATCATACAACTTTGCTACTAAATACTTTGCTGCAGATATTAAGTTATCCAGGTGTGGTTGAATTGACAACTCAACTGCTAATACTTGAGAATATTCTTTGGCTCCCCTTGTGTCGAATCAATAAATTTGGGTTGAATACTCTACCCTCGAAAACTGTTGCGATCCCCTATACTTGTGGGTTATCAGTCATCATCGGACCTGTCAGAGGGGTTGTCGGTGCTAGACTGTTGAGGAACGTAGTAATTTCAAAAAAATTCCTACGCACACGCAAGATCATGGTGATGCATAGCAATGAGAGGGGAGAGTGTGTCCACATACCCTCGTAGACCGTAAGTGGAAGCGTTAGCACAACGCGGTTGATGTAGTGGTACGTCTTCACGATCTGACCGATCAAGTACCGAACGCACGACACCTCCGAGTTCAGCACACGTTCAACTCGATGACGTCCCTCGAACTCCGATCCAGCCGAGCTTTGAGGGAGAGTCCCGTCAGCATGACGGCGTGGTGACGATGATGATGTTCTACCGACGCAGGGCTTTGCCTAAGCACCGCTATGATATGACCGAGGTGGATTATGGTGGAGGGGGGCACCGCACACGGCTAAGAGATCCAAGGGATCAATTGTTGTGTCTCTAGGGGGTGCCTCCCTCCCCGTATATAAAGGAGTGGAGGAGGGGGAGTGGGCCGACCACCCTTGGCGCGCCCCATGAGGAGTCCTACTCCCACCGGGAGTAGGACTCCCCCCATTCCATGTTGGAGTAGGACAAGAGAGGGAAGGAGAGAGAGGGGGAAAGGAAAGGGGGGGCGCCGCCCCCTCCTTGTCCAATTCGGACTTGGGGGGAGGGGAGCGCGGCTGCCCCTTGGCCGCCTCTCCTATTCCACCACTTGGGCCCATGAGGCCCAATAACCTCCGGGGGGGTTCCGGTAACCCCCCCGGTACTCCGGTATATATCTGATAACCCCGGAACCATTCTGGTGTCCGAATATAGTCGTCCAATATATCAATCTTCATGTCTCGACCATTTTGAGACTCCTCGTTATGTCTGTGATCACATCCGGGACTCCGAACTACCTTCGGTACATCAAAATACATAAACTCATAATATAACCGTCATTGAACTTTAAGTGTGTGGACCCTACGGGTTCGAGAACTATGTAGACATGACCGAGACACGTCTCCGGTCAATAACCAATAGCGGAACCTGGATGCTCATATTGGCTCCCACATATTCTATGAAGATCTTTATCGGTCAAACCGCATAACAACATACGTTGTTCCCTTCGTCATCGGTATGTTACTTGCCTGAGATTCGATCGTCGGTATCTCAATACCTAGTTCAATCTCGTTACCGGCAAGTCTCTTTACTCGTTCCGTAATACATCATACCGCAACTAACTCATTAGTTGCAATGCTTGCAAGGCTTAAGTGATGTGCATTACCGAGTGGGCCCAGAGATACCTCTCCGACAATCGGAGTGACAAACCCTAATCTCGAAATATGCCAACCCAACAAGTACCTTCGGAGACACCTGTAGAGCACCTTTATAATCACCCAGTTACGTTGTGATGTTTGGTAGCACACAAAGTGTTCCTCCGGTAAACGGGAGTTGCATAATCTCATAGTGATAGGAACATGTATAAGTCATGAAGAAAGCAATAGCAACATACTAAACGATCAAGTGCTAAGCTAACTGAATGGGTCAAGTCAATCACATCATTCTCCTAATGACGTGATCCCATTAATCAAATGACAACTCTTTGTCTATGCCTAGGAAACATAACCATCTTTGATCAACGAGCTAGTCAAGTAGAGGCATACTAGTGACACTCTGTTTGTCTATGTATTCACACATGTATCATGTTTCCGGTTAATACAATTCTAGCATGAATAATAAACATTTATCATGATATAAGGAAATAAATAATAACTTTATTATTGGCTCTAGGGCATATTTCCTTTAGTCTCCCACTTGCACTGGAGTCAATAATCTAGATTACACAGTAATGATTCTAACACCCATGGAGCCTTGGTGCTGATCATGTTTTGCTCGTGGAACAGGCTTAGTCAACGGGTCTGCAACATTCAGATCCGTATGTATCTTGCAAATCTCTATGTCTCCCACCTAGACTTGATCCCGGATGGAGTTGAAGCGTCTCTTGATGTGCTTGGTTCTCTTGTGAAATCTGGATTCCTTTGCCAAAGCAATTGCACCAGTATTGTCACAAAGGGTTTTCATTGGACCCGATGCACTACGTATGACACCTAGATCGGATATGAACTCCTTCATCCAGACTCCTTCATTTGCTGCTTCCGAAGCAGCTATGTATTCCTCTTCACATGTAGATCCCGCTACGACGCTTTGTTTAGAACTGCACCAACTGACAGCTCCACTGTTCAATAAAAACACGTATCCGGTTTGCGATTTAGAATCGTCCAGATCAGTGTCAAAGCGTGCATCGACGTAACCATTTACGATGAGCTCTTTCTCACCTCCATAAACGAGAAACATATCCTTCATCCTTTTCAGGTATTTCAGGATGTTCTTGACCGTTGTCCAGTGATCCACTCCTGGATTACGTTGGTACCTCCCTGCTAAACTAATAGCAAGGCACACATCAGGTCCGGTACACAACATTGCATACATGATAGAGCCTATTGCTGAAACATAGGGAACATCTTTCATTTTCTCTCTATCTTATGCAGTGGTTGGGCATTGAGTCTTACTCAACTTCACACCTTGTAACACAGGCAAGAACCCTTTCATTGCTTGATCCATTTTGAACTTCTTCAAAACTTTGTCAAGGTATGTGCTTTGTGAAAGTCCAATTAAGCGTCTCGATCTATCTCTATAGATCATGATGCCCAATATATAAGCAGCTTCACCGGGGTCCTTCATTGAAAAACTCTTATTCAAATATCCTTTTATGCTATCCAGAAATTCTATATCATTTCCAATCAACAATATGCCATCCACATATAATATCAGAAATGCTACAGAGCTCCCACTCACTTTCTTGTAAATACAGGCTTCTCCAAAAGTCTGTATAAAACCATATGCTTTGATCACACTATCAAAATGTTTATTCCAACTCCGAGAGGCTTGCACCGGTCCATAAATGGATCGCTGGAGCTTGCACACTTTGTTAGCTCCCTTTGGATCGACAAAACCTTCCGGTTGAATCATATACAACTCTTCTTCCAGAAATCCATTCAGGAATGCAGTTTTCACATCCATTTGCTAAATTTCATAATCATAAAATGCGGCAATTGCTAACATGATTCAGACAGACTTAAGCATCGCTACAGGTGAGAAGGTCTCATCGTACTCAATCCCTTGAACTTGTCGAAAACCTTTTGCAACAAGTCGAGCTTTATAGACAGTAACATTACGGTCAGCGTCAGTCTTCTTCTTGAAGATCCATTTATTCTCGATGGCTTGCCGATCATGAGGCAAGTCAACCAAAGTCCACACTGTGTTCTCATACATGGATCCCATCTCAGATTTCATGGCCTCAAGCCATTTTGCGGAATCTGGGCTCACCATCGCTTCTTCATAGTTCGTAGGTTCGTCATGGTCTAGTAACATAACCTCCAGAAAAGGATTACCGTACCACTCTGGTGCGGATCTTACTCTGGTTGACCTACGAGGTTCAGTAACAACTTGATATGAAGTTTCATGATCATCATCATTAACGTCCTCACTAATTGGTGTAGATGTCTTCTGTGATGAACTACTTGCCAATAAGGGAGCAGGTACTGTTACATCATCAAGTTCTACTTTTCTCCCAATCACTTCTTTCGAGAGAAACTCCTTTTCTATAAAGGATCCATTCTTAGCAACGAATGCCTTGCCTCTGGATCTATGATAGAAGGTGTACCCAACAGTTTCCTTTGGGTATCCTATGAAGACACATTTCTTTGATTTGGGTTCGAGCTTATCAGGTTGAAGCTTTTTCACATAAGCATCGCAGCCCCAAACTTTAAGAAA
Organism: Triticum aestivum; assembly: GCF_018294505.1. NCBI lineage: Eukaryota > Viridiplantae > Streptophyta > Magnoliopsida > Poales > Poaceae > Triticum > Triticum aestivum. The sequence goes on along the minus strand of NC_057806.1, from coordinate 456,705,110 downwards.
CGACAACTTTGGTTTCTTGCCAAACCATAGTTCATAAGACGTCGTCTCAATGGATTTTGATGGTGCCCTATTTAACGTGAATGCGGCCGTCTCTAAAGCATAACCCAAAAACGATAGCGGTAACTCAGTAAGAGACATCATAGATCGCACCATATCTAGTAAAGATGTTCGGACACACCATTACGCTGTGGTGTTCCAGGTGGCGCGAGTTGTGAAACTATTCCGCATTGTTTCAAATGTAGACCAAACTCGTAACTCAAATATTCTCCTCCACGATCAGATCGTAGAAACTTTATTTTCTTGTTACGATGATTTTCAACTTCACTCTGAAATTCTTTGAACTTTTCAACTGTTTCAGACTTATGTTTCATTAAGTAGATATACCCATATCTGCTTAAATCATCTGTGAAGGTGAGAAAATAACGATACTCGCCGCGAGCCTCAACATTCATTGGACCACATACATCAGTATGTATGATCTCCAATAAATCAGTTGCTCGCTCGATAGTTCCGGAGAACGGCGTTTTAGTCATCTTGCCCATGAGGCATGGTTCGCAAGTACCAAGTGATTCATAATCAAGTGATTCCAAAAGTCCATCAGTATGGAGTTTCTTCATGCGCTTTAGACCAATATGACCCAAACGGCAGTGCCACAAATAAGTTGCACTATCATTATCAACTCTGCATCTTTTGGCTTCAACATTATGAATATGTGTATCACTACTATCGAGATTCATCAAGAATAGACCACTCTTCAAGGGTGCATGACCATAAAAGATATTACTCATATAAATAGAACAACCATTATTCTCTGATTTAAATGAATAACCGTCTCACATCAAACAAGATCCGGATATAATGTTCATGCTCAACGCTGGCACCAAATAACAATTATTTAGGCCAAATACTAATCCCGAAGGTAGATGTAGAGGTAGCGTGCCGATGGCGATCACATCGACTTTGGAACCGTTTCCCACACGCATCGTCACCTCGTCCTTAGCCAGTGTCCGCTTAATCCGTAGTCCCGGTTTCGAGTTGCAAATATTAGCAACAGAACCAGTATCAAATACCCAGGTGCTACTGCGAGCTCTGGTAAGGTACACATAAATAACATGTATATCACATATACCTTTGTTCACCTTGCCATCCTTCTTATCCGCCAAATACTTGGGGCAGTTCCGCTTCCAGTGACCAGCCTGCTTGCAGTAGAAGCACTCAGTCTCAGGCTTAGGTCCAGACTTGGGTTTCTTCTCATGAGCAGCAACTTGTTTGTTATTCTTCTTGAAGTTCCCCTTCTTCTTCCCTTTGCCCTTTTTCTTGAAACTGGTGGTCTTATTGACCATCAACACTTGATGCTCTTTCTTGATTTCTACCTCCGCAGCCTTTAGCATTGCGAAGAGCTCGGGAATCGTCTTATCCATCCCTTGCATGTTATAGTTCATCACGAAGCTCTTGTAGCTTGGTGACAGTGATTGAAGAATTATGTCAATGACGCTATCATCCGGAAGATTAACTCCCAGTTGAATCAAGTGATTGTTATACCCACACATTCTGAGTATATGCTCACTGACAGAACCATTCTCCTCCATCTTACAGCTGTAGAACTTATTGAAGACTTCATATCTCTCAATCCGGGTATTTGCTTGAAATATTAACTTCAACTCCTGGAACATCTCATATGCTCCATGACATTCAAAACATCGTTGATGTCCCGGTTCTCAGCCGTAAAGCATGGCACACTGAACTATTGAGTAGTCATCAGCTTTGCTCTGCCAGACGTTCATGACATCTAGTGTTGCTCCTGCAGCAGGTTTGAAACCTAGCGATGCTTCCAGGATGTAATTCTTCTGTGCAGCAATGAGGATAATCCTCAAGTTACGGACCCAGTCCTGTAATTGCTACCATCATCTTTCAACTTTTCTTTCTCAAGGAACGCATTAAAATTCAACGGAACAACAACACGAGCAATCTATCTACAACAAACATAGACATGCAAAATACTATCAGGTACTAAGTTCATGATAAATTTAAGTTCAATTAATCATATTACTTAAGAACTCCCACTTAGATAGACATCCCTCTACTCATCTAAGTGATCACGTGATCCAAATCAACTAAACCATAACCGATCATCACGTGAAATGGAGTAGTTTTCAATGGTGAACATCACTATGTTGATCATATCTACTATATGATTCACGCTCGACTTTTCAGTCTCAGTGTTCCGAGGCCATATCTGCATATGCTACGCTCGTCAAGTTTAACCTGAGTATTCTGCGTGTGCAAAACTGGCTTGCACCCGTTGTAGATGGACGTAGAGCTTATCACACCCGATCATCACGTGGTGTCTGGACACGACGAACTTTGGCAACGGTGCATACTCAGGGAGAACACTTTTATCTTGAAATCTAGTGAGAGATCATCTTATAATGCTATCGTCAATCAAAGCAAGATAAGATGCATAAAAGATAAACATCACATGCAATCAATATAAGTGATATGATATGGCCATCATCATCTTGTGCTTGTGATCTCCATCTCCGAAGCACCGTCATGATCACCATCGTCACCGGCGCGACACCTTGATCTCCATCGTAGCATCGTTATCGTCTCACCAACTATTGCTTCTACGACTATCGCTACCGCTTAGTGATAAAGTAAAGCAATTACAGGGCGATTGCATTGCATACAATAAAGCGACAACCATATGGCTCCTGCCAGTTGCCGATAACTCGGTTACAAAACATGATCATCTCATACAATAAAATACAGCATCATGTCTTGACCATATCACATGACAGCATGCCCTGCAAAAACAAGTTAGACATCCTCTACTTTGTTGTTGTATATTTTACGTGGCTGCTATGGGCTAAGCAAGAAACGTTCTTACCTACGCATCAAAAATACAATGATAGTTTGTAAGGTTAGTGTTGTTTTAACCTTCTCAAGGACCGGGCGTACCCACACTCGGTTCAACTAAAGTTGGAGAAACTGACACCCGCTAGACACTTGTGCGCAAAGCACGTCGGTAGAACCAGTGTTTGTAGGATCGAAAGTATGTCTAGAGGGGGGGTGATTAGACTACTTGACCAAATAAAAACTTATCCTTTTCCCAATTTTAGTCTTTGGCAGATTTTAGCTATCTTAGCACAAGTCAAGCAATCCTAACACAATTCAAACAAGCATGCAAAGAGTATATGAGCAGCAGAAAATAAAGCATGCAGCTTGCAAGAATGTAAAGGGAAGGGTTTGGAGAATTCAAACGCAATTGGAGACACGGATATTTTTGTCGTGGTTTCGATAGGTGGTGCTATTGTACATCCATGTTGATGGAGACTTCAAACCACGAAGGGTAACGGTTGCGCGAGTCCACGGAGGGCTCCACCCATGAAGGGTCCATGAAGAAGCAACCTTGTCTATCCCACCATGGCCGTCGCCCACGAAGGACTTGCCTCACTAGCGGGAGATCTTCACGAAGTAGGCGATCTCCTTGCCCTTACAAACTCCTTGGTTCAACTCCACAATCTTGTCGGAGGCTTCCAAGTGACACCTAGCCAATCTAGGAGACACCACTCTCCAAGAAGTAACAAATGGTGTGTTGATGATGAACTCCTTGCTCTTGTGCTTCAAATGATAGTCTCCCCAACACTCAACTCTCTCTCATAGGATTTGGATTTGGTGGAAAGAAAATTTGAGTGGAAAGCAACTTGGGGAAGGCTAGAGATCAAGATTCATATGGTAGCAATGGAATATCTTGGCCTCAACACATGAGTAGGTGGTTCCTTCTCAGAAACAGCAAGTTGGAAGTGTAGGTTTGTTCTGATGGCTCTCTCCATGAATGAAGAGGAGGTGGAGGGGTATATATAGCCTCCACACAAAATCTAACCGTTACACACAACTTGCCAAACTCGGTGGGACCAAATTGATAAACTCGGTCGAACCAATTTAGCAAATCTAGTGACCGTTAGGATTTTCGATGGGACTGGCATGCAACTCGGTAGGACCGATATGGTTAGGGTTAGGGCATAACATAATCTCGGTGAGACCGATTACACAAACTCGGTGAGACCGATTTTGGTAATAAGCTAACCAGAGAGTTGGTCAGGTAAACTCGGTGGGACCGATTCGCTCATTTCGGTGAGACCGAAATGTTACAAAAGGGAAACAGAGAGTTTACATTGCAATCTCGGTGGGACCGATCGCTCATCTCGGTGGGACCGAAACGTTGCGAAGGGAAACAGAGAGATTACAATCCCATCTCGATGAGACCGAGATCCCTATCGGTGAGACCGATTTGCCTAGGGTTTGTGGCAGTGGCTATGACATCTGAACTCGGTGGCGCCGGATAGAAAGAATCGGTAGGGCCGAGTTTGACTTTGGGTTTAGGTCATATGTGGATATGAGAACGTAGTTGAGGGTTTTGGAGCATATCACTAAGCACTGTAGAGCAAGAAACTCATTAAGCAACACCTCATCCCTCCTTGATAGTATTGGCTTTTCCTATAGACTCAATGTGATCTTGGATCACTAAAATATAAAATGTAGAGTCTTGAGCTTTTGAGCTTGAGCCAATCCTTTTATCCTTAGCATTTTGAGGGATCCACATTTCTCATCCATGCCATGCCATCCATTGAGCTTTTCCTGAAATATTCATCTTGGAATGATGTTAGCTCAATGAGCTATATGTTTTAGGAATTACCAAAACCACCTAGGGATAGTTGCACTTTCAATCTCCCCCTTTTTGGTAATTGATGACAACATATAGATCAAAGCTTCGACAAATGATAGTAAGAGTGAAAAACATTGTCGCTTTGAGAAGTATGTGATAAGCAAGAGCTCCCCCTAAATTTGTGCATAGTTTAAGATTTGCTTTGGACTGCAAATGCACAAGGAGTTAGGCTCATGGGTAACTCTTCCATGTCACATACATCTTGGTGGAGCGCTCAAAATGATAATGATTGAATACATGCACTCATCACCAAGCAAAGTGAATGATCATATAGAGATAAAAAGGATAATGTCATCCAACAAGCATAAATGTAGCATATGATCAAACACATGATCATCCAGGTATCACACAGACATAATGTATCTCAAACAAGCAAATAAAGTTGAACCACCAAAGCAAGAGAGAACAAAAAGCAACACTCTCTCTCGAAGCCTATGATCTATACATTTTTATCCCCCTTTGGCAACAAGTTACCAAAAAGTTCATAGAAAATGCATGGCACTAAATCGACTCTCAGGCTTGATCTTCAGGTGGTGGTGTAGACAGAACGCCAAGGACGAAAGCATCAGTTGATGTAGATGGAGCTGGAGGAGTAGGTGCTGGAGCTGGTGGCACTAAAGCTGTAGCTGGTGCAGATGAAGTGGCTCTGGTATCTATCACTGGCACTGTAGCTGATCTATGAGCTCTAGGCACTCTGGCAAATGCATCTGTGGTTGTCTTGCCCTTCCTCTCCTGCATATCATCCTGAAGCTGCTCAACAACAGACTGGATCTCAGTTACCTTTATATCCATGTCATAGAACTTCTGCTCCATGATCCTCTCCAAGCTCTCCTGGTTTCGAGTCAAGGTGGCCAGCCCCTTCTCAATCCTCAGAGTGGATGCAATCAAGTAGCCAAGTTGATCATGTTTGCTCTTCAGAAGATACTGAGATGCCTCTTCCATTGTTGGCATCTTGGCAGCCTTCTCTGCCCTTGCCTTCTCCTTTTTAGCTTGTGCTTGCACTGAAGATGGTTCCAATTGATTGTAGGCAGTCCTGATAGCAAGTGTTTCACTGATCCAAACTGGTGAGTCTCAAGATCTGCTTCAGGAATCTCTTTGTACATATTTGCCATAGAGTTGTGATCCATCTTTTTCTTGGCATAGACATCCAAGTCATCCTCTTCCTCCTTAGGTGCATTGATCAGATTGGCCCATTCCTCAACATTTGATTGGTACCTTGTACCTTCAGACATCCATACTATCCTGCCATCTGGATAGAAGTGTGCTGTGGAGTAGAATTGCATTATGAGCTCCTCATTCCACTTTGTGAGCTTCTGCCCAACAAAGTCTGCAACTCCACAAGCACTGAAACTGTCATACACACCAGGATAGCGTTCCTCATTCTCCTTTATGTAGGTCCAGTCGAACCACCTCATGTCACACACTATAGGCTTCTTGTCCAACAAAATTGTCTCATAGAAGTCCTGTTGTTCCTTGGTATGGAACCTGTAATCCACAGCAGTCCTCCTTCTTGTGGCATATGGATCTGACTCTCTCCATAGCCTCAATCCTGAGTCTCTCCTGATCTTCATGTTCTCATCCACAGGATGAGCATCATTGTGGTCTGGAATCTTTGGCTTCAACTTTCTCAGGATATGCTCTTCATCTTCTTCTTCTTCAGCAACAGTCTCAGGCACTGGGGCCTTGTTCTTCTCAGCAGCAGATATGTTTCTGGTATTCCTCTTTGGTGTAATCTTTGGTTTGGAGACAGCTTTGGGTGCTTCTTTGGGCTTTGATGATGCAGCCCCTGACCTAATAGCATCACCCATAAGCTTTTGAGCCTTGGGTGCTGGTGCAGCAACCTCTTCTTCTTCCTCCTCTTCCATCATGGAAGGCTTTCCAATAACTCTGGCCATGGTCTTATTGACCCTTTCCTTCCTCTTCTTCCCTTCTGCAGCAGCCTCTTTGGGTTCAGATTCCAAAGATGCTTGAGTGGAGGCTCTGGCTTTAGACATGGGTTGTCTTCCTACTGGCCTTTTGGTCTTCAGACCTGGCTTAACTCCTGCAGCTGAGCTATACTCCTTCTTGAGCACCTTTTTCTTGGAAATGGCCTCATCCTCTACAGTCACATAGTCTTCATCCTCAGATTCCGAGGTTCTCTTCTTCCTTGTCCTGGTGGCTGCTTAGGGCAAGTTGCTTGGGGTGCTTCTGCTACCCTCATCTGAGCTGCTAGAGGGACTAGTGCCCTCACTCATCTGAATCTGCTCCTCTGACCTGTTCTGGCTATCACTCTGATCAGACATATTGCAAACTCTGACTGCAGACCCTGTGAATAGATATAGATGGGATGGAGTGGATGAGCATCACAAAATACAGAGGTTTTTACAAAAGAATGAGTCAAAAACTTAGTTTTAGTTTTCCACAGAAAGCATTTCGGATCAACCGATTTGCAAACTCGGTGATACCAAAGCAGCTTTTGGAACCTAAACTAGTGAACTCGGTCATACCGAGTCACAGTTCGGTGGTACCGAGACTGCTAGGGTTTCACAAAGTCCTGAATTCAGTCACACCAATTTTCAATTCTCGGTAAGACCGAGAACCACATGTGCAATGGCCTTAGCCAAATCGGTAGAACTGAGTTCTGCAACTCGGTGGGTCCGAGATGGTTACGGCGGAAACCTAACCCTAAATTTTCAATTCATCTCTAATCTACGGAGTGTTTTGACTGGATAGAATTGTCTCAATCGTGGCAAGAATCATGATGAACACAATGTGCTAGGAATCGGATGGGGATAGCACTGTGATCGAGTCCATACCCTAGTTCGGCGATGAACTCGCTACGGCGGCAACGGCGGGGTTGAATTCCATTGACGGCGGCGGAGACCAGCGACTGGAGGCGGCTGGCGACGAGGAGGACGATCCGGAGACCCTGGAGGCAGAGCGAGGTATGCGCGGGCGAAGGAGTTTGGAGAAAGTTTCCAAAAAATTTCCCGTGAGTGTATATAGCCCGACCCTGTCGGTGTGACCGAGTGGAACAACTCGGTGGCACCGAGATGCATAACTGTTGACAGTTACAGCAACTCGATGTGACCGGAAAGTTCAAATCGGTTGCACCGAGATTGAAAACCTAGATCGACTTAGTGATCTCCGTATGACCGAAATGGAGGAATCGGTCAGACCAAAACACACAAAGAAGTTTTGGAAGTTTAAGTCTATGACAAATCGGGGACTCCGAGTGCTCCTCACACAGAGTGGTTCGAATCTGACTTGATCAAATTTTGTGATGTAGCATGAATAGAGTTTGAGACGAGAAAAGCATAGATAGCTAGAGAAGGTTCTTAGGCATTCTTGTCCATCCACTTGGCCAAAGAAAAATAAACCAATCAATCAAAACAACAAGTGGATGTCCTCGAATGAGTAAAATGTGCAACCAACATGCTCACACAATAAGATGACAAATGAAATATGTGACAAAGCAAGCACAAACAATTCTAGCATCTATTAAACAGTTGGCGATGACTAGGTCATCTATATATGAGTATATTGACTTAGGAGTCAAATGAGAACATTTGATCATAGGTCATACTCATCATTTAAGCTCAAGTGGGGTTACCACTTTTACATAATGCATTGATGTGTTCACACCATTAGAGTTGCTTTAGCTCAATTCTTTAGAGTAAAGCTCCCCCTAGATGTGAGATCCCCCCTTAGAGCACTACAAAAAAATACACTTCTGTGATGATACGTGTTTGTCATAGTAGGTCGCGTTTTTTGTCATGCATGTACATCCATGACAAATTTATGACAGAATCAAGATAGTCATACCTATGATGTCGTAGAAGTGTTCCATGACATTACCAAAATTATCATCACGGAAGTGTCCACTTCCATGACGATAAATCGCGCGTCACAGAAGTGATTTCGTCAAGGGTGACCGACACATGGCATCCAGCGTAACGGAACACCGTTAAGCTAACGGGTCGGGTTTTGGATCTGATAACCCGTTAACAGCCCCGACCAATGGGGATTTTCCATGTGTAAAATCATCATTGGCTGGAGGAAACACGTGTCGGCTCACCGTTGGGACAGATGTCATCCACTCATTGGACAAAAGGCGCCTATGATACGTCGACACGTGGCACGGCCCAACAGAGGCCCATTCCTGTGACAAGGTGGCGGGCCGGCCCATGTAAAGCCTGTTAACAGCCTGTTCGCATACAGCCCATTTACAGCCCGCTAACCCAAGGCTCGTTATGCCCTATCCGAATTAGGCCCAGTAGCATCATCTGGGCCACCCAATATGATTCTAGCCCGTTTTCACTTTTGGCCCATGTTTGTCCCATGACGTCTTTCGGCCCATATGAGGCCCTATGTAACTCTTGGCCTATTAACGGCCCGTGGTGAAACTGGCCCGTAATGAACAATGTATTACTTTACACGCATTAACGGCCCGTGGTGAAATTGGCCCGTAATGAATAGTGTATCACTTTATACCCATTAAAGGTCCGTTATTCCGTTGGGCCGTTTCCAGCCAATGTTATCTTTCGGCCTTCTCAGAGCCCATTTATTCTTGGGCTCATTTCCAGTATTTGTTTACTTATAGCCCGTTACTGTCATTTTCTGCTTATAGGCCAAATTCAGCCCGTGGTTACAGTCGGCCCGTTTGTGGTCCGTTAACACGTTGGGCCATTTTCACAGCGTCATGAAATACGGCCTATTAACGATGGCCCGTTATGGTCGGCCCATGAACGGACAATTCCAAATCTAGTCCGTTTACGGCCATAATGCGGCCTGTTATTGGCCCATGTTTGGCCAATCGATCATACTGCCCGTATAAGGCCCATTGATGATACGGCTCGTAGAAGGCCCATTGTTTCTACGGCCCGTAGAAGGCCCACTGTTTATACGGCCCGTAGAAGGCCCACTGTTTCTATGGCTAGTAGGTCCAGTGTCACTACAGTAAATATTAGCCCATGGTTATTGTGGCCTAGTTTTAAAAAATAGGTTATTGCAGCCACTAGCAAACCGCAGAAAAAGAACTGCACTTACTACAAGCAAACAAATGAACAAGACAACAAGGAAATAAATAAGCAAGCAACTTACACTAGGCTATCACGGCTATTACACATATTACATCCACTGGGCATCAAAGTTCACCACCAGTGCAAATATAGGGAAGACGGCAGCATATAAACGCCGCAGCAAAACAAGTCCAAAACTGAAACCACTTCAGAAGAGCTCAAGAAACAATATCCTGGGTACCCATAATGCTGGCAAGATGCTTAGCGAGCTTATTAACTTTCTCTTGTTTGGCGCTTAAGTCCTCCAACACTTGCTGTTGCACCAGAAAGTATGCATCTGAATTCTGCAGGGACTTCCTCAGTCCTTCGGCTTCCTGTCGCATAACATCTTATCGATGTCTTTCAACTTGAAGTTGAGACTCAAGAAGCCAAACTGATTCAGGCAACGAGTTCGAAGAGCTGGTGCCAGCAGTGGTAGCCAGTAACTCGAACACTACATCAAGACAGGACTTTGGGGTTGACTCAGTGTCCTCAATATAGTTTTTATCAGCTTTCTTGGAGACCAACAAGGATGTCTCACTATCTTGAACCTTATCTGCATTACTTCATTTACCATTGCATAACAGGGTACTCTTCTCCAATATTTTATCCGCGTTCTAAAAGAGAAACAAACAAACACATAGGTTTACAATGTAGTATATGAAACTCATTTTGGTAAACCAGTTCAGTAGTAAGGTGGACAGGATAACAGCATGAAACAAACATATATCTATGTAGTATGGTCACTGTATGGTCTATATCATTCTAGTTTATGTTGCCAAATCAAGATAGATACAGTTCGAATCATATCTATTTAAGACAAAGCAGCATAGACAGAATATGAGTGTGGGAAACTACACAGCAATAACAACACTTGTAATGTGCATGGCATGAGAACATAACTGTTTATTCAATTGAAACTGAAATCAACATAGAGCAAGTTACAATAGCAAACAGCCAAACACGTTGAAAAAATAGGTTTAAAACATACCTGTTGCGACATTGGAGTTTCAATTGCATCCTTCAAATTTGAAATTGGTTGGTATCAGTAAATACAGTGATGCAAGAGCAAAGTAGTATGAACCATAGCTACGGAACCTGACCTGAGAACAATTCTTCTTCTGCTTTAAGCATTGACTTCGGGTTCGGAGTGGTGGTCCTCGTGATTTGGGCACTACAGTTGCCTTACTAACTGCTTGTGTTTGGGTGCTCTGTGGTGGAGACGGTGCCGTGTCACCGGGAACTGGGTGTCTATCTGCTGGTGTTGGGGTTAGAAGGGGTGTAGCTAGTTCTCTGTCCAACTGGGTAGGGGTACAATCTGCATGAGTGTGGGTTATGTCTGGTGGGGCTGATTCTTGGGCAAGTACAACCGTGGTTCTATCTGCATCGACAGGTAGCACGATCTATTCTGAAGACCGTGTTTTTACTCCCACAGATACTGCCATCACTCCCTCCAATTGAAATGGCTGATAAACAAGAAAAGTAATTGAATGTACAAACATTGTAAGATAGACAGGTGCAATGGATAGTAGGGAAGAAAATAGGGCATGAAATAATTCACATTTATGTTGTCTAAGCAAATAGAATAGTAGGACATAATTTCACATATATGATGGCTAATTAAACAGGATAGCATGACACAATTTCACATATATGATGGCTAACTAAACATGATAGAATGACATACTTCAAAATATGATGACTATGTAAACATGATGACATGATATAACTATACGATGTGTCTATTAAAGTGGTTGGCATGCCATAAATCACAAACATGCCGTCGATGGAAACATGATGGCATGATATAATTCACAGATAGAATGACATTATTTAAAATATGATGACTATGTAAACAGGATGAGATGATATAACTATATTATATCTTTAGAAAATGGGTTGGCATGCCATAATTCAGATACATGTTGTCTTTGTAAACATCATGGCATGACATAATTCAAATATATGATTTATATACTAAGGAAGTGAGCAGAGGGCAATTGCATATATGATGTGTCAACTAAGGAGATGGCATTCAATATTGTGTATATGATGTAAAAACTAAGCATTGCAATACAACATATGCATTATATGAGTAATATAACCCTGCCAAGTTTGAGCATACACCTCAGGGGGATAATAGGACTGGTCATCTACCTCTGAATCCTCCTCTGAAGAGCTATCTGTAACTAGCAAGATATCTGCTTCAGCAGGTAGCATTGTCTGCTCTGAAGACCTTGTTTTCACTCCAGATTTCTCCATCACCAATTCAAATGGCTGATGCACAGGAAGAGCAGTTAAATATACAAACATTGTCGACAAAAGCAATGAGAACTACAAAAAAAGGATGGCATGATATAATTCACATATATGACGCTTGCCTAAACAGCATGGCATTGTATAATTTACATACATAATGCCTTGCAACAAGATAACATTGCATAATTCACATATATAATGTCTTGCAACAAGATGGCATTGCATAATTCACATATATGGTAATTAGACACTGAACAAGTGGCATTCACACAAAGCATGTCTAAACTAAGAAAATGACATAGCAATGCAAGATACCATACACACGATATGAGTAACATAACCCTGCCAAGTTAGGGCATGCACCTCAGGGGGGAAATATGACTGGTCATCTGTCTTTGAATCCTCCTCTGAGGACCTATCGGTAACCAGCAAGACATGTGCTTCGTCAGATAGCATTGTCTACTATGAAGACCTTGTTTCCACTCCAGATTTTTCCATGACCGTGCCGAATGGCTGATGCACGGGAAGAGTAATTGAATGTACAAAATTGTTGACAAATTTAACACATAATAAAAAAATGATGGCATGATATAATTCACATATAAGATGACTGGCTAACCAGGGTGGCATTGCAAAATTCACATATATGATGCCTTGCTAGACAAGATGGCATTGCATGATTCACATATACGATAAAGAAACTAAACAGATGGCATTGACACAAAGCATGTCTAAACTAAGCAGATGACATCTTTAATGTATACAGTAAGCAATGCAAGGCACCATATGCATGATATTACCAACATTAGCATGCCAAGTTAGAGCGAAGACCTCATGGGGTAAATAGGAGTGGTCTTCTCCTTCTGAATCCCCCTCAGAACAGTTATCTTCCTCTTGATTACGATCCGAAATGGGTGGAGGGGGGCTGTCTTTGCGCCCACCATGGAACAACGTCTGCATGAAATTTTATTGCCACGCAAGGCTCATCTCTTTTGCTCTACATGATCAGTTCCATTGTGTACAATAACTGGCATGCATAGGAATAAAACATAGTGAGATTATGTAAGGAGTGCATGCACAAATCCAGAGTGATGGTAGCAAACTGTGGATAGACCCAAAACCAATGATAGCAGGCAGATAATAGCTTTAGTTAAAAAATACAGATAATGGCTCCTTTAATGTTTGTTTGCACCCAACATGTAACTCATAGTAGACACCGGAGATTAACCAGATAGTAGACAGATAGTACTGATTGCTGCCCCAATATGTACCCCACAACCATTTAAAAACTCAAGTTTCAGCATTAGTTTGGACCTGACTCGGAGTCCAATAGGTGAACACGACGATAATGTAGCAAGTCATCATATTAAGCGACGCATAACGTAAGCAGACACGAAAGAGTGCGACCTCTCTTGCGGACCTGTGTAGTCCTCAAGGTCATCTGCTCAGTTGATGATGGTAATGCATGTGGGGTCATCTTGCGGTCTCGTGGCTACCGGTGGCAGGGAAGAAGATCTGAGGCGGCGAAAGACAGTCTGGAGAGTGGATCCCTGCTGTGGTGAACCCTTCCGTCGTTGGAGCAGCTGAGCTGGGGTAGAACACAGCGCCGCAGGAGCAGGACAAACCACACAAGGTTTTCTTTGACACATATCTGTAACAGAAGTAATTGAGTAAGGGCTTGTTTGAATTTGAGGATTCTAACAATGCAGGGATAGGAAATAGACAGGAATAGGATAGGAATGCACGTGCAAAACAGAGAATTTAAAAACACAGGATTTCTGTCAATCTGGGTGTTTGATTCACAACAATTGGAAGATCACAGGATGCAAAAAAGCATGGTGAGATTAAGTCAAACCACAAGAAAATGTACGGTTATAATGCTATTATGCTACTATCTCTTAGTCTTGTGCTTGATGAATAGGAATATGAAAAGGAGGAGAAGTGGAAATTAGAATTCCTACGGTTTTTCTTTCAAGGAGACACTAAAGGAACAAATCCTACAGTTTTCCTTTGCTCCATTCCTTTGCACCAAATTCATGAAAAGTAGTACCATAGGAAACTTTCCAATTCCTATGTTTTTCATTCACTTTTCCTTTCAAGCACTAGCGATTCTAGTAGGCAGGCTTGAGCAAGGAAAATTCTACACTAAAAAATGTTTTTGTGCTACTTCTATTACTTTGGACCCAGGCCACTGCCATACTAGCTCAACTCCCAGGCCCATCAACAAATGCACAGCTCAAACACGCAAAGATAAATAATGATGGCGTTCAAGAGAGTCCATCACGGATAGCTAAGTTGCCCGGTACCTCACTGCTTATCATATAGTAGGATAAAATAATCATATTTCCCGTTACTACGAGTGCTCAGTGGACAATATATATAACATGTAGAGTAAAAAAAGAGATGCAACAGGTGTACAACCTCTTTGGCGAAGCCATGTTGATCTCAGCGTGATTGGGTTGGCCGGTGAGGATGCTCCGGCTGACTTTGCTGTCGGAGGAGGGGAAGAAGATCTTAGGCGTCTGGAAATGGAGCCCGAGGTACTGCTCCGCTGTGATGGAGGGTTTCGTCGTTGGAGCAGCTCCAGTGAGTTGTACGACGCCGAGGCTGAAGCAGGACAAGAGAGACAACGAACAACATTAACCTGAGTGGAATTCTAATAGCATCTCCAATACATGACGTAAAATACATAACCACAAAGTGCTAGATGTAAAATACATCAGCCGCACATCTCTGAACTTAACTGTCGAAAGTGAACTTAACTGTCGAAACTAAACTTAACTGTCGAAACTGAACCTAACTATCGAAACTGAATTTTGCTGTCGAAACTGAATTTTGTTGTTGATACTGAACACACTAGCAAGGTGAAGCTACACGTCGGTCGATTGACTTTTTCATCTCTGGTCAGTCGATTTTGCAGCCGTTGGATGCGAAATTAAGGGCCTGCGGTTCATCTTCAACTTCCACCCCCTGAGACGCCAGCCACCACCGGCCAAACAGCAGCCCTCCGCCGCCCGCGGCCGGCGGTGCGCCTCCCCGCCCGCCCCGAAAACACTCCCCACCGCCGGTCCGCCGCCGCCCCGGCCATCCCTCTAGGCCCCCACGTGCCGAGCTTTTTCTCCGGCGATCCCCACGCCAACGCCCCGCCACTGCCCCCATCCTGAACCCTAAGATAGAAAGTAGGGTACCTCTTCGACGAGCCCCCCTCCCCGCTGTGGCTGGTTCTTCCTTCACCCCGGCGAGCCCACCCCTTGAAAATCGACTGACCCAAAAGTCAATTCAGTTGACTGAAGTGTAGCCAAATCGGAGCAGCATCACAAGCAAGAGTAAGAGTGAGAGCAGCAGCGCGAGCAAGAGCAATAGCAAGAGCAGACCAGGCAGGGGACCGATAGCAAGAGCAAAGCAGCAGCGCGAGCGAGAGCTAAAGTAGCAGCAACTCCTACTTATGTGGACATCGCCGCCGAGGGAGCGATGACGTGGAGGAAGTGGCCGGCGACGCCGCCGTGGATGGAGCCACGCCGTGTCGGCTCGGGACCGAGCGCCGGCAGCACCGTGAGATTGAATCAAGAAGAAAATGCGGCGATTAGTGTACAACCTCTTTGGTGGCACCTATTAGGCCGCAGCTTCATCCGAGGAAACGGTGATGATGATGCTCTTCCGGTGGTGCAGGTGAAGATGGCGGTGTGGGAATGGAGGTGGCGCGAAAGACGAGGGGAATGTTGGGGCAGCTCCTTGGAGGTGGAGGACGGGGTGGCTGAACCAGCGGGACGATGAGATCGACGATGGATCCTCATCCGGTACGGTGGATGAGGGACGTTGAGGTGTTTTTGTGGATGACATCGTCAGGGAAGAGGCTCCGGCTGGGTGGCGGACGGAGCAGGGTGTGGGGTTTCGTCGCGGGTTTTCGTGGCCTCAGTGTACGAATGGGTGGGCGAATGGGATGGCAGTGGGGAACCATGGCTTAGAGACGCGCTTGTCCGAAATGTGGGGTAAGTTACGAAAGTACCCCCCCCCACCGATTTGAGGCGGTTCTTTCATTTCAGGGGTACCACAGGCATTTCGCGCGTTGGGATTTCACAGGAGGTGGGAGTTTTCGCGCGTGTTGTAATTTCGGAATAGCAAGGCGCGGGTTGAGATGGAGGGAGTTGTCAGAGCACAACGAGACAAAGATATATCTTAAATATTTCGGGCTAACAAGGCGCGGGTTGAAGAGGCGGGAGTTTCGCAGCACGATAGACAGAGATGCTACCTTCAATTTTCGGCATAACAAGGCGCGGCTTGAAATTTCGGAAGAACAAGCTTAACGTGTACCCAAAAAAAGACAATTTGCACCTCAACACGCACAACACACACACAAACACCATTTAGACTAGAGTAAGGTACACGTGCATTGCACGCATGAGATTTGGCAACCAAATTATGAATAAATACCACATTATAGCATGCAAGCTTTGAGACATATATGCATGATGTAGATGTTCGTTTAATTCTTATAGTTCATTTCATTCAAAATCATCTAGTTTTTATAAGAAAGCTAATCTATTTTAAGATTCATGGAATTGTGCGTTGTAAGACATAAAGTAAAAACAAATAATGGCAAATCATGTAGAAAAACATTTGGGCAATTCTGATACGGAAGATTCTAGAACAAATAAGAAGTGCTTGTGTTTTGATGTTTGTGCATTATGCTTAAGTTCAACCATGGAGTCTTCTAGATAATACATGTGGCAAAATCTGGTGGAATCTAGATGATATCCAACGGCCAATAGTGCTCAAATTTTCCATCTTTGGACCATCGGATTCGCCTCATCCAACGACCATCTTTCAAAGTTAAAGTTACCCGCACACAATATAAAAAAATATAATATACATATATGGGTATAGATATAGATATGTGATGCGAAAGCCGCACATCATCTCCAATTAGAATAGTGTGTCCATGCACGGATGCGACATGGGCAAATGATGTCTGCCATCGGTATCTCAAATTCAAATCAGTCTGACCTTGTTCAATGTGTATACATTACAACATGCTCGTTTCCAAACCACACCGCGCAGATCTCCGTTATATTCATGCATGCATGGGTTTCAAACATCTGGATCTCTTATTCAAATATTTGAATTCAACTTTACATTGATTATGACCTCACCTATTCTTTTACACCCACACAGTAGTCTTCTCTTTATAATTGTACCACTAGCTTTCTCTCGTGCATGCATGCACACACACTACCAGTCGGCATTATCTATCGCACACATGCAATCTTTTTCTTCAGTTCGGTCTCCCATGAAGGCACACACCCACACACATCCCCCTCTCCATCATATCGGGCGTTCTTTATCTCTCACGCGTGCATGCGCAACGATCGATGTTCCTCTATGTATGTGTGTATATAGCTAGGTCTTTCATAGTTTTCCACACAAACCGATCAATCGATATATCCAGTGAGGTCTCACCCTCTTTCCCACGTCCACATCGATCAATCTATACCTCTCTATATAGGATTAACATAAATAGCTAATACACCAACATTAATTATATATCCAACGTCCCCCTATCATCATCCATGCCTTCCGCTTCATCTCTCAGACGCATGCACAATGGCGAAGACAGGGGGCAGTAAGGGCCCTGCCCCCCCTAACATCACTATATATCGAGGCTAATATGAATGTGATCATTAGACAATTGCTACTAAAAAAGGTTTAATTTCATGAATTGACCCTCCTCGTAAAGGATTAGCAATGCTTGGCCCCCTAGCTCATTTATTTTTCATGGCTCCGCCACTGCGTGCAACAGCGCACGTGTTCGCCCCCTCTCTCTAAATATTGATCTCACACTTGTGCATTCCTTCATAGTCTCCCTCCACTCGGCCCCTCGCACCATCTTCTAGCCCCCCACCGGATTTTGCCACATGTACAATCTAGCAGACTCCATGGTTGAACTTAAGCATAATGCACAAACCTCAAAACAACAGTGGTTCTCTTTTGTTCTAGAATCTTCCATATCATAACTGCCCAAACTTTTTTTCTAGTTGAATTGCCATTATTTGTTTTTACTTTATGCTTTACAACGCACAATTCCATGAATCATAAAATAGATTAAGGGCTTCTTTGATTCAAAGGATTCTCAAAGGAATTTTGGAGGATTCTAATCATTAGGAATTTTTCCTATCTTGGTTGTTTGATTCGTAGGATTGTAAACCATAGGAATTTTTCCATATGATTCATTTGCACTAGATTTCATAGGAAACATCCCATCCACTCAAACCTCTTTGAAAGAATTCTATGTTTTTTCTATGCATAATCAAACACTCGTACAATCCTGTAGGATTCAAGACGACATTCCACTATAATCTCATGTTTTTCCTATTCGCGCGTTCTTAGCTTTTTTATAAAAACTAATTGATTTTGAATGAGATGAACTATAAGAATTAAACGAGGGCTACATCACGCATATATGACTCAGAGGTTACATGCTATAGTGTGGTATTTATTCATAATTTAGTTGCAAAATCTGATGCGTGCAATGCACATGTACCTTACTAGTACTTTGAGTATGTGCAAAACACGTAAATTAGAATACCAATGGCACACTACATAGTGTCTCTCTTACAGTTCATGAAGCCACGTGGCACATGTGGAGGTGTTGTCGCGACCTCCTTGTGTGGATTGATCACAGTGACGTGCTGCTGGTTCCAGAAGAATGTACTCATCCTCCCTGAGCCATACTGGCGGTACATGCATGAAGCGAAGATGTGCATGCACGCCATGCACGCACTCATTCCTTCACACGCACACGCAGGTAGACGGGCGGACGCAATTTTGTACCAAGATCCACCCCATGTGATAATTTGACGCGTGTAAAGTCGTTCACTTCATTGATGGTCAATTAATACAGCGCATGCAAATTGAGTGGACGTGAGGGCGGAAGAAAGACATTATTACTCCACTGCGCGCATGCGAGTAGTTAAATCGTGGGTTGCTAGTAGTACTTCCATTGGTCTCCTTCGTATTTTGTGCCAATTTTTGACAGTAACATAATATTTACGCATTTGAGCAGTGTAGTACTTGAAATTTATGTTTCGCTAAACTCATCGGGAGCCGTTTCGGGCCTCGAAACCAAAACCATCAATTAATCTTTACCTTGTTCCCATCACATTCGAAAGCCTGCTCACACCTACTAGTACGTACCAAACCTGAACATGTTCCCACTATGCAGGTATTAGTACTACTAGTGCTAGTACTTAGGTTATAAAAAGGGGAACTACCTAACCGAAAATTACTCTACCTTTCCTCCTCATAAGTGCTTCTTCTTCATCCGTCGTTGCCATGGCCGGTGAGCAGAGCTCTAGGTCGAGAACTACTCGTAACAAGGGAGCGGCAACCAAGGCTGCGGAAAAAAAAGAGGGCTCGCCGCCACGCAGAGACCTCGAAAGATCTCTCACGGGCAGGCGATGGCTCCCAGGAGCGCCCTAGCCGTGGAGGCGAACATGCCGAGCCAGCGGAGCTACAGTCGTTATCCCTCGACGGCATGCCCGATCAGCTCAATAAGCACCTTAATAAGCAGAAGGAGTTCATCCAAGGCTTGACGGAGTTGCTGAAGGAGAGTCTCGATGACATGCCCGCTGAGCTCAATCAGCAGGGGGAGTTGACCGCCGGCCGACCGGCGAAATCTTGCGACTTCAGGAGGACAAGGCGAAGCTCTGCCACGAGATCGACCTGTTGAAGGAGAAGAACGCCGGCTGGAAGAAGCTGCATGAGAATAGTAGTTCCTCGATGAAGATGTTGCAGGCCCTCGCCATGGAACAGAAGGAGGAGTTGGCGAAGATCCGCATCAAGCACCCGGCTGCTGTCAAGGTACATAATGCGGCCGTGGAACAGATGATGAAGGCTCGCGTCAAGAAATCCCGCGTCATGGACAGAATGAAGAAGATGGCGGAGGAGACGTGCAAGGAGATGGAGGTCGTGGAGGCGATGAAGAAGCAGTTACGACTCCGCGGCGAATTAGATCATTTGGGGTGATAATCTTCCTTCTTCTTTTGCTGCTGTGTTTCATTTTTTGCTTCAGGTGTTTCACCGCACGTGTCACGTTCTCTGTGAGGCATGAATAGAACAGTGGTTTTTGTTTTTTGAGGGAATTAATAGAACAATGCTAACAATGAGATGACTAGCAAATTAGATCATTTTTTATCGCCATATGGCACTAGGCTGCCGTGTTTCGTGCTCCTCCATCGCAGTACTACTCCAGTGGAAAACTTGAGTATACCGCACGGTTCTTTGCTCCTCCTCGATCAGGTCGTCGGCGCATTTATACGAGCAGTCAAATCACAAGGCCCTGCCTTCCAGCAGTAATGAGCCGTCAAATCACAAAGGCCCTCGCCTCTCGTGAAACCGACCAAGCTAGACTGCCCCACCCTCTAGCCTTTTAAAAAATGTATACTTTTGTACAACAGTAGTATCGATGGATTGCGCCATGGAGCAAAACTTGAAATTAAAAAAAAGGTGGTACATATAGAGAGCGCCTGTTGCCAAATTATGCATATAGTACTATTAAAAAGGCTAGTCATAATAATGGTGTCTAGCACAACCCACCCCTCAAATAAAACTAAGCACCCTGGAATTCTTTGACAAAACTAAGCACCCTGAAATTCTTTGACAACTAAACTGCTGGCTATATGATGTTGGCCATATATATTGTACGTATATAATGTGAAGAAACAAGTGGTAGTACTATACCAACTAAAAGATGAAATGTAAGAAATACTAGTATGTACTTACTGAAGAGTTAAAGTAACAAGAAGAAACATAACATAGTTGCTGGGGGCTCAGCACAACACACCCCTCAAATTAAATTAAGCACACCTAAAATTAAACTTTGCAACTATTCCAGTAGACACTGCATTAGAACCACCATGAGCAACGACCCTGCCACCTTACTCGGAGTCCTCGTCCACGTCCTCGACTTCGTCCTTGTCTCTCTTCCTCTTGGCTGATACTTCTTTGCTTGAACCGCCAACTTGGTTGTTGCTCTTCATCCAACCCATGTAGATATTGAAACAAAGGTAGCCATCCATTGCAGCGTACTGGATGTGGTCTATATCTAGTACGTTCCGCTGCCATGCATGACGATGAAACATGTATGGAGGTTTCTCTAGTTTACCGTACGAAGGATGAACCATGGCTCCTACCAGGGTCAGCATTGAAGGCTGACGAGAGGACACCAGCCGATTCTTTTGGAGGTTGAAGGTGTTGCCTACAACGAGGCCTATCCGACGCAGGACTTCTTTGCCGTTACCAAAGTCTACAGTAACGAATTTGACTAGGTTCCTCTCGAGGAAGTCCTTAAAATCCTGGCACTCAACATCGGCATGGCATATGTGGTAGACCAAGCATAAGTCATGCACGCAAACCTGGATCACGGCGGGCTTCTTCCTCTCTTCGTCATTTAGATCCTTCGCTCGTCCCACGACTGTGGTGTACTCAACATCTAGCCCAGCGACCCACTCATCATCTGAGTCTTCGAACATGCGTCTGAAGCGAGAAAGGCATCCTTTCACCGTCGCGGAAGTACGGGTGTAGATGACGTCGAACTCATCGCCGGTGATGGTTCTAACCTTGTACTCACCGCCGATCGGGGAGATTTGGGACGCCATGGATTTGGGAGGAGCGTTAGGATTAGTGGAACTGTCGTAATGTGAATGGACGGGACGACTAGGAGTGAACCGCCGTAGTATTAAAGGACGTGCGGGGACAAGTAGGAGCGAACTGCCAGGGTGCGAATGGCAGGGTAGTGGCTTTCCATTCTCTCATGATACGGGCTTCCGAGAGCCCTTGGATCTGAGATCAAACGGTTGCATGGCGTGATTCTAGACCTATGGGTGAATATCCTATCCTAGAGGGTTATTCTTAAAATTTTCAGCAACTTAGCATGCGACCGTTTGATCTCAGATCCAAGGGCTGCCAGCAGCCCGTATCATGGTCGCGCCTACCACGACCGTCGCGTCGCTCGCGCGGTCGTGCCCTTGGAGATTTAACACGTTGGGTTAGGCTATCTGATGTTGGCATGTCATACATAGTCATCACTTAGTCACTCATATTACAACAAGGTTGGCTATAAGGTTGGCTATAAGTGTATTTTTTTTACTCCTCTCTATCTCTTTCTTCATACTCCCTCTGTCCCATAATATAAGAACGTTTTTGACACTAGCTAGTGTAGTGTCAAAAACATTCTTATATAATGGGACACACGGAGTACTAGTATTTATTGCATTTGCCAAGGAGTGACCTCTTCCAATGAAATGGTGTTGCTAAGTTTGCTTCATTTAATTAGCTATAGACTCAAAATTGTCTTTTCACCTAGGTACACGCGCTTAGCACCGTTTCTTCCTTGGGTCACCAAACTAGTCTCTCTCTTCTTGATTAACTTGCCACATCAGACTTTATGCCTATGTGGCAATCTTAAGCACCTGTAGGAGCAAGTAAGTTCAATGGCCCTGGTTGGATCCATGAGTTAGAGTTAGTTTAGGTTAGTTTGGACTCAACTAACCCAAAAATATCCAAATAGGAGGGTTAGTTTGGGTTAGATGCATCTAACCCATTCAAAAAATCTAACCCACCCAAGAGGTGCTTATTTGCGTTAGTTCTTCTCAGGATCACTAAAAAACATGTTTTTCTCCCACTTCCTCGAAGCTTCTCATCTTCTCCCTCCATCCCTCTCACACCGTCCATGAAGGCGCCTCGTCGTATCCCCGCTCCATCTAACCCTGCCATCCAAACACCTCTTTGGCTAGAGTTAGTTCATGGTTAGAATCTAACTCTAACCTCTAACTGAGTTAGAGTATCCAAACAGGGCCAATGGTGCGCTTTACATGGCATTTTTGCATATGTGGAGGAAAGAGAGGCAAGGAAAAAGTGGAGAAGTGGGCTCTCATGCAAGAGCCAGCCTCTACTACATGGTGGAGCATTGGGAGAGGCACCTGTATGGAGGTGGTCAGGAATCGGGAGACTCACGCCGGTCGTAGCGCCACAGTTAAAATGATAATGGCAAGTCAAATCATGGGGGCCCACCTGTCCAGCAGTAACTCGCTGTCAAATCACACAGCCCTACGTTTGCAGCAGCCTACTCCCTCGTCTTCTCGCGTCTCTGTCGAACCGACTAGGCGGAACTGTCCCACCGCCTACCGGGCAGGAAAAGCCCCACCCTCGACTTTTAAATAGTATACAGTATACTAATTTTGTATCCATGGATTGCGCCCGCGCCATGGAGCAAAGCGTCTAGAAAACGGCGGTACACATGTACGGAGTATACAGCACGCCCGTCGCGTTCGCGCCGCACCCCAGACGGTCAGTCGGTCTGGCATGCTGCTCTCCGAATGGAACGCGCGTCATATTGCGTTCGCACACACATGTGGGACGGCAATTGAGAACCAACCATAGGCACACTCCTCGGCCCCACATGTCGGGTGACTTAATAGAAGAGGGAGACGAGCGATAGTACTAGAGAAGTGGTGTACTACGTTGGTGCCTGGACGAACCCTGTAAGACACGGAAGATTAGTTCGTCCATGTATGTGACCAGACTCCAGCAGACACGCTTGGATTGGCTATCGTCTACATATCGTGCAGGCTGTGTTGTACATGGCTGTAGTTGTGGTGAGAAATCTAAAAAAGGTTTCTTGTCATCTCGCAAAATTATGTGTCATGTGCTTCGGATCACTGCGAGGGTTAAACAACGACAACTGAGTTGGGCTAGTCATTGGGGGCACATGCACGAACAGTGACTACTCGGCTGCCATCTAGGTCAAGCCGGCTATGTTAATTAGGACGTCTATCGACGGACCCCTTTTCTACGAGTTTATCTTTAATTTGAGCTTTGTTCCTCGTCTAGTTTATCCGTCGGGATTCATGTTGTCTCCTTTGGGCAGTGAGGTTATGATTTCTTGGCATGTGGCATTTTTTCGTGTTATATGTTATAATCCGGCGCTTCAGATCAAAATGACGACAACTGCGCCTCCGGGCCACGTGCATGAAGACTTCTCGACAGTCATTGACGAGGTCAAGCCGGCTCTGGTAGACAAAAGAAAACTAAGTACTACTCCACTATATAGGCAGGAGCCTTCGCGCTTGCTTGCTAGTGTTGCTCTCTTCACACTGTCTCGGCCTCTCCAGATCTAAACACGACAGCGGTGGCCACACTCTCTCTCTCTCTCTATGCTCACCGCTGGTCACAGATCCAGCCGAATCCTCTCCGCCGGGGAAGGTGAGAAGGTGCAACGTTCACGCGGTCGTCCTCGACGACGGCTCTTACCCACTGCTGGGCGCCTCCCGATCAGCCTGCCTTGCCATTCTCTCCCAAGCACCGCTGGCAAGGGAGGGCCTCCGACCCCTTCTTCCTCGCTGTCATAGTGTGGGCAGATCCGGCCTCCCACCGCCCACCTAGCGACATCCTGGCGACCATCAGGTATAACTTCCTTCGAAACCGGCCTTGCTCTACTTCCCGAGCTCCTGACGTTGCTGCATTCATAACTTTTACTATTTCTCAGGCCCCCTCGTAGATAGGATCGATCCGCTGTTCGAAAACCACCTTTTTTTTTACGTTTAAGAGGTAAAACTAGTTCATGCACTCGAATCTAGTACTACTTGGTTCAAACAAGGAAGAAAGGGGTGGGGGTGGGGGAGGATTTGTTACCTGAATCTAGGACTTGGTCGAAAGAGGAAATAATGGGGGAGAAAAGTAGCAGAGACTGGCTATCCAACTGGTCTCTAGGTCAAATAGGGAAATAAAGGGAAACGCAGTACAAACTCAATATAAACCCGATCTATTGGTTGAAAAAGGAAAGAAAGTGGGGACTGGGGGACAAGTTGCTACCTCTTGAGCACTGTGTTGGATTTCCCCGAAGAGGAGAGGATGATGCAGCAAAGTAGCGTAAGTGTTTCCCTCGGTTTTTGAGAACCAAGGTATCAATCCAGTAGGAGACCACACACAAGTCCCTCGTACCTACACAAAACGATAGCTACTCGCAACCAACGCTTAGGGGTTGTCAATCCCTTCACGGTCACTTACGAGGGTGAGATCTAATAGAGATGATAAATAATATTTTTGGTATTTTTGATAGATAGATGCAAAGTGAAAAGTAAAAGGCAAAGTAAAAACAAAGCAAGTAAATAAAGTGATAGAGATTAATATGACGAGAATAGACCCGGGGGCCATAGATTTCACTAGTGGCTTCTCTCAAGAGCATAGATTTTCTACGGTGGGTGAACAAATTACTGTTGAGCAATTGACAGAATTGAGCATAGTTATGAGTATATCTAGGCAATGATCATGTATATAGGCATCACGTCCGAGACAAGTAGATCGAAACGATTCTGCATCTACTACTATTACTCCACTCATCGACCGCTATCCAGCATGCATCTAGAGTATTAAGTTAAAAACAGAGTAACGCCTTAAGCAAGATGACATGATGTAGAGGGACAAATTCATGCAATATGATAAAAACCCCATCTTGTTATCCTCGATGGCAACAATACAATACGTGCCTTGCAACCCTTTCTGTCACTGGTAAGGACACCGCAAGATTGAACCCAAAGCTAAGCACTTCTCCCATTGCAAGAACTACCAATCTAGTTGGCCAAACCAAACGGATAATTCGAAGAGACTTGCAAAGATAACTCAATCATACATAAAAGAACTCGGAGAAGAATCAAATATTTTCCATAGATAATACTGGATCATAAACCCACAATTCATCGGTCTCAACAAACACACCGCAAAAAGAAGATTACATGGAATAGATCTCCACAAGAGAGGGGGAGAACATTGTATTGAGATCCAAAAAGAGAGAAGAAGCCATCTAGCTACTAACTATGGACCCGAAGGTCTGAAGTAAACTAGTCACACTTCATCGGAGGGGCTATGGTGTTGATGTAGAAGCCCTCCGTGGTGGATGCCCCCTCTGGTGGAGCTCCGGAATAGGCCCCAAGATGGGATCTCGTGGATATAGAAGGTTGCGGCGGTGGAATTAGGTTTTTGGCTCCTGTTCTGATCGTTTGGGGATACGTAGGTATATATAGGAGGAAGGAGTACGTCGGTGGAGCGTCAGGGGGGCCCACGAGGTAGGGGGCACGCCCAGGGGGCGCGCCCTCCACCCTCATGACCGCCTCTGGCACTGCTTGGAGTAGGTTCCAAGTCTCCTGGATCACGTTCGGTGAGAAAATCACGTTCCCAAAGGTTTCATTCCGTTTGGACTCCGTTTGATATTCTGTTTCTTCGAAACACTGAAATAGGCAAAAAAATAGCAATTCTGGGATGGGCCTCCGATTAATAGGTTAGTCGCAAAAATAATATAAAAGTGGAAAATAAAGCCCAATATAGTCCAAAACAGTAGATAAAGTAGCATGGAGCAATCAAAAATTATAGATACGTTGGAGACGTATCAGGCATCCCCAAGCTTAATTCCTGCTCGTCCTCGAGTAGGTAAATGATAAAAAAATAATTTTTGATGCGGAGTGATACTTTGGCATAATTTCAATGTAAATCTTCTTAATTGTGATATGAATATTCAGATCCGAAAGATTCAAGACAAAAGTTCATATTGACACAAAAATAATAATACTTCAAGCATACTAATCAAAGCAATCATGTCTTCTCAAAATAACATGGCGAAAGAAAGTTTATCCCTACAAAATCATATGGTTAGGCTATGCTTCATTTTCGTCACACAAAGATGTTCCCAACTTCTATACCCCAGATGACAAGCCAAGCAATTGTTTCATACTTAAATAATCTCAAACTTTTTCAACCTTCACGCAATACATGAGCGTGAGCCATGGATATAGCACTATGGGTGGAATAGAATATGATGATGGGGATTGTGTGGAGAAGACAAAAAAAGGAGAAATTCTCACATTGATGAGGCTAATCAATGGGCTATGGAGATGCCCATCAATTGATGTCAACATGAGGAGTAGGGATTGCCATGCAACGGATGCACTAGAGCTATGAATGCTTAACAAAAGAAAAGTAGTGGGTGTGCATCCAACTTGCTTGCTCATGAAGACCTAGGGCATTTGAGGAAGCCCATCGTAGGAATATACAAGCCAAGTTCTATAATGAAAAATTCCCACTAGTATAAAAAGGACAACTTTATGAGACCCACTAAATGAGGAATAAGGTGCTACTTTGAAGCACAATATATGAGACTCACTACATGAAGAACAAGGTGCTACTTTGAAGCACAAATGTGGAAAAGGAGATAGTAGCGTTGCCCTTTATATATATATATATATATTGGCCTTTCTTTTTTTTCTTTTGGCCTTTCTTTTTTTTGGGAAATTCTCTAATAATGATGATCATCACACTTCTATTGATTACAACATAAGGATTACAACTCGAAACTTAGAACAAGATATGACTCTATATGAATGCCTCCGGCGGTGTACCGGGATGGTGCAATGAATCAAGAGTGACATGTATGAAAATAATGCATGGTGGCTTTGCCACAAATACGATGTCAACTACATGATCATGCAATGGCAATATGACAAAAGTAATGTATGTCATGATGATGATGGTGGAAGTTGCATGGCAATATATCTCAGAATGGCTATGGAAATGCCATGATAGGTAGGTATGGTGGCTGTTTTGAGGAAGATATAAGGAGGTTTATGTGTGATAGAGCGTATCGTATCACGGGGTTTGGATGTACCGGCGAAGTTTGCACCAACTCTCAAGGTGAGAAAGGGCAATGCACGGTACCGAAGAGGCTAGCAAAGGCAGAGAGGTGAGAGTGCATATAATCCATGGACTCAACATTAGTCAAAAGAACTCATATACTTATTGCAAAACTTTAGAAGCCATCAAAAATCAAGTACTATGCGCATGCTCCTAGGGGGATAGATTGGTAGGAAAAGACCATCGCTCGTCCCCGACCGCCACTCATAAGGATGCACAAGCCAGGTACACTTCGTGTTTCAAATTTGTTACACAACTTTAACCATACGTGCATGCTACGGGACTTGCAAACTTCAACACAAGTATTTCTCAAATTCATAATCACCCAACTAGCACGACTTTGATATTATCACCTCCGTATCTCAAAACAATTATCAAGCATCAAACTTATCTTAGTATTCAACGCACTCAAAATAAAGTTTCACATATCTTGAACACCAAGTATATTAACATTAAGCAAATTACCATGCTATTAACGACTCTCAAAATAATCTAAGTGAAGCATGAGAGATCAATAGTTTCTTTAAAACAAATCCACCACCATGCTCTAAAAGATATAAGTGAAGCACTACAGCAAAAATTATCACGCTCAAAAGATATAAGTGAAGTACTATGAGCAAAAATTATCACGCTCAAAAGATCTAAGTGAAGCACATAGAGTATTCTAGAAAATTCCAATTCATATATGGATCTCTCAAAAGGTGTGTACAGCAAGGATGATTGTGGTAGACTAACAAGCAAAGACACAAATAATACAAGACGCTCCAAGCAAAACACATATCATGTGGTGAATAAAAATATAGATCCAAGTAAATTACTGATGGAAGTGGACGAAAGAGGGGATGCCTTCCGGGGCATCCCCAAGCTTTGACTTTTTGGTGTCCTTGGATTATCTTGGGGGTTCCATGGGCATCCCCAAGCTTAGGCTCTTGCCACTCCTTGTTCCATAATCCATCAAAAGAATTCACCCAAAACTTGAAAACTTCACAACACAAAACTCAATAGAAATCCCGTGAGCTCCGTTAGAGAAAGAAAACAAAAGACTACCTTAAGGTACTGTAACGAACTCATTCTTTATTTATATTGGTGTTAAACCTACTGTATTCCAACTTCTCTATGGATTATAAAATATTTTACTAGCCATAGATTCATCAAAATAAGCAAACAACACACACAAAACAGAATCTGTCAAAAACAGAACAGTCTGTAGTAATCTGTTACTAACGCAAACTTCTGGAACCCAAAAAATTCTACCAAAATTAGACGACCTGGAAAATTTGTTTATTGATTATCTGCAATTTGAATCAGTATTTTATCACATTCTGGTGATTTTTAACAATTCGGGCACTGAGCGCAAAGTTTCTGGAAATTACAGCAAGATCAAATAACTATCATCCAAGAAGATCCAATAGGTCTAGCTTGGCACAAACACTAATTAAAACATAAAACCACATCCAAACAGAGGCTAGATGGATTATTTATTCCTAAACAGAAGCAAAAATAAAAAACACAAAATAAAATTGGGTTGCCTCCCAACAAGCGCTATCGTTTAACGCCCCTAGCTATGCATAAAAGCAATGATAGATCTAGGTAGTTCCGTAGTAATAAGATAGATCGGTGAAACTCATTTCATATTCTCTACGTTCGGCAGCAAGTTTACTTTGAGGTAAGCAAAAGTAATCAAAAGGGCTAAATTTAATAGGGCAAAAATCCCCAAGATCAATTTTAGGAGGTATAGGTTCCTCTTTCGGCCCTTCATAATGAAGAACCAACTCATCATTATAAGCGTCCTTTTGACAGAACCTTGTGAGTCTACACTCAAGAGAGTATCCTAACTCATTATTTCGAATAGCCAAATCCTCATTAAATTCAGAGATTCTATCAATTAAAATATTGGTTGGTACCTTTTTTCTAAGGTTTTCATTGAAAGCAACATAGTCAAGAGATTGAAAACGCATAATTTCTTCTTGATCAAAGATGATAGATTCTATGGGAGGACGGCCAGCGTCCACCCTATAATGCGCAAAGATTTCTTTGGCCTCTTTTATTATAAATCTGAATTCATGAGCCAAAAAGATAGTAGCGGCACGCTTAACAGAGAAGTGTTCGATATTAGAAAACTCTAGGAAAATCCTTTGTATAGAAGGGTGCATATGCATAAATTGCCTTTCAAGTTCAACAATAAGCATAGCAATGGCATCAGAAAGACTACTGGTTCTATGAAGAATAGAACTGCCCAGAGAGGGCAAAGCACCGGCACAAGTAAAGAAATCTTGAATAACTCTTTTTCCAATAATATTACCACTACCGATTCGAAATCTTTTTGTATGATAGGTAAGGGATTCTTCAGCAGGAGCCTCAGAATTTTCCATGATACTATTATCGCCCATGTCGGCAATAATTTCCCCAATTTCAGACATAGTGACAAGCAAGCAAACTAACACACGAGAAAACAGAAAGGCAACGGGAAAAAGGCAAACGAAAAAGAGAGGAGGAGATTGGGAAAGAGAGGGCGAATAAAACGGCAAGGGTGAAGTGGGGAAGAGGAAAACGAGAGGCAAATGGCAAATAATGTAATGCGGGAGATGGGGATTGCGATGGGTACTTGGTATGGTTGACTTGCTTGCGTGAGCCTCCCCGGCAACGGTGCCAGAAATTCTTCTTGCTACCTCTTGAGCACTGCGTTGGATTTCCCCGAAGAGGAGAGGATGATGCAGCAAAGTAGCGTAAGTATTTCCCTCAGTTTTTGAGAACCAAGGTATCAATCCAGTAGGAGACCATGCACAAGTCCCTCATACCTACACAAAACGATAGCTACTCGCAACCAACGCTTAGGGGTTGTCAATCCCTTCACGTTCACTTACGAGAGTGAGATCTGATAGAGATGATAAATAATATTTTTGGTATTTTTGATAGATAGATGCAAAGTGAAAAGTAAAAGGCAAAGTAAAAATAAAGCAAGTAAATAAAGTGATAGAGATTATTATGATGAGAATAGACCCGGGGGCCATAGATTTCACTAGTGGCTTCTCTCAAGAGCATAGATTTTCTACGGTGGGTGAACAAATTACTGTTGAGCAATTGACAGAATTGAGCATAGTTATGAGTATATCTAGGCAATGATCATGTATATAGGCATCACGTCCGAGACAAGTAGATCGAAATGATTCTGCATCTACTACTATTACTCCACTCATCGACCGCTATCCAGCATGCATCTAGAGTATTAAGTTAAAAACGGAGTAATGCCTTAAGCAAGATGACATGATGTAGAGGGATAAATTCATGCAATATGATAAAAACCCCATCTTGTTATCCTCGATGGCAACAATACAATACGTGCCTTGCAACCCTTTCTGTCACTGGGTAAGGACACCGCAAGATTGAACCCAAAGCTAAGCACTTCTCCCATTGCAAGAACTACCAATCTAGTTGGCCAAACCAAACGGATAATTCGAAGAGACTTGCAAAGATAACTCAATTATACATAAAAAAATCCAGAGAAGAATCAAATGTTTTCCATAGATAATACTGGATCATAAACCCACAATTCATCGGTCTCAACAAACACACCACAAAAAGAAGATTACATCGAATAGATCTCCACAAGAGAGGGGGAGAACATTGTATTGAGATCCAAAAAGAGAGAAGAAGCCATCTAGATACTAACTATGGACCCGAAGGTCTGAAGTAAACTAGTCACACTCCATCGGAGGGGCTATGGTGTTGATGTAGAAGCCCTCCGTGGTGGATGCCCCCTTCGGCGGAGCTCCGGAACAGGCCCCAAGATGGGATCTCGTGGATACAGAAGGTTGCGGCGGTGGAATTAGGTTTTTGGCTCCTGTTCTGATCGTTTGGGGATACGTAGGTATATATAGGAGGAAGGAGTACGTCGGTGGAGCGTCAGGGGGGCCACGAGGTAGGTGGGCGCGCCCTCCACCCTCGTGACCGCCTCTGGCACTGCTTGGAGTAGGTTCCAAGTCTCCTGGATCACGTTCAGTGAGAAAATCACGTTCCCGAAGGTTTCATTCCGTTTGGACTCCGTTTGATATTCTGTTTCTTCGAAACACTGAAATAGGCAAAAAAAAACAGCAATTCTGGGCTGGGCCTCCGGTTAATAGGTTAGTCCCAAAAATAATATAAAAGTGGAAAATAAAGCCCAATATAGTCCAAAACAGTAGATAAAGTAGCATGGAGCAATCAAAAATTGTAGATACGTTGGAGACGTATCACAAGTCAACAGAGTAAGTCCAGCACTAGATTTGCTAGCCTCACACAGTATAAGGTGGTTGTCGGTGTCAAAACTAGCGGATCTCGGGTAGGGGGTCCCGAACTGTGCGTCTAGGCGGATGGTAACAGGAGACAAGGGACACGAAGTTTTACCCAGGTTCGGGCCCTCTCGATGGAGGTAAAACCCTACGTCCTGCTTGATTAATATTGATGATATGGGTAGTACAAGAGTAGATCTACAACGAGATCAAAGAGGTTAAACCCTAGAAGCTAGCCTATGGTATGATTGTTGTATATTGTGTTGTCCTACGGACTAAAACCCTCCGGTTTATATAGACACCGGAGAGGGTTAGGGTTACACAAAGTCGGTTACAATAGTAGGAGATCTAAATATCCGCATCGCCAAGCTTGCCTTCCACGCCAAGGAAAGTCCCATCCGGACACGGGACGAAGTCTTCAATCTTGTATCTTCATAGTCCAGGAGTCCGGCTGAAGGTACAGTTCGGCTATCCGGACACCCCCTAATCCAGGACTCCCTCAGTAGCCCCTGAACCAGGCTTCAATGATGACGAGTCCGGCACGCAGATTGTCTTCGGCATTGCAAGGCGGGTTCCTCCTCCAAGTACTTCATAAAAGATTGTAAACACTAAGGGTAGTGTCCGGCTCTGCAAAATAAGTTTCCACATATTGCCATAGAGAGAATAATATTAACACAAATCTAATCTGCTAACGTATTCCGTAGCGTGACATCACGCTACGGCCAAGCATTTATTCGAATCGTTTTTACTTCCCCACCTCAGCGCATTTTGCGAGGCGGTTTCCTTGGCACGTCTTGTTAAAGCAGAGATTGTGTCCCTCATTTACGGGATTCTCATCAATATGGACGTGGGTAACCCAACCGCGCCATTTATCACGGCGCTTGGGAGATAAGCGAGTTTTACCAGGCTGGTGGGGACGCATAGTCGCATCCGCCCATATAAGGGGATAAGGGTCCACCTTTTTACCTACGCCTTCTTCCTCCTTTGCCTATCCATCTTCCGCGCACTCGAGCTCCAGCGCCCAAGCCCGCACTTCCCACCTCAACCTTCTCCAGCCATGTCCGGAGCGGGAGGCAAGTGGATGGTCTCCTCCGTCACGAAAGGCCATATCAAAAAGCTAAGGAAGGCCGGATACTTGTCTAACAACATTGCACACCGGCTTCCCGAAAAGGGGCAGCTCCTCCCCACCCCAAGGCCCCATGTGAGGGTCGTATTCCTTCCTCACTTCCTCCATGGACTGGGTTTTCCTCTCCACCCGTTCATCCGGGGGCTCATGTTCTACTATGGCCTGGATTTCCACGATCTGGCCCCAAACTTCGTCCTCAACATATCGGCGTTTATCATCGTGTGTGAAGCTTTCCTCTGCATCCGCCCCCATTTCGGCCTGTGGCTCAGGACCTTCAACATCAAGCCGAAGGTGGTGCGGGGCAACCAGGCGGAATGCGGAGGCGCCATGGCGCGCAAGATGGCCAACGTCCTATGGCTCCAGGGCTCCTTTGTGGAGACCCTGAAGGGGTGGCAGTCATGGTGGTTTTACACCACCGAGCCACGCGATCCTAAGTGGGTCGCAGCCCCCGAGTTCCGGTCTGGACCCCCCACGCGGCTCACGTCTTGGAAAGAGACGGGCCTGTCATGGGGCAACAAAGACGAGGTGACCAGACTGCAAAAATGCATCCAAACCCTGGTGAACAAGTAGCTCAAGCTTGTCAATGTAGTCTAGGTTATGCTCGTCCGCCGGATCCTCCCGTGTCACAACGGGACTTCAATCTGTGGGAGTTCAACCCGGTGCAGCACCCCACCCTGAGCAGGCTCTTCGACACGACGTACGAAGATGTCTGGAAGGTGCTATTCAAAGGCGCCGAGGCTCCCGCATCCGCTTCCGAGGACCGCGGATTCAGCATGTAGCATCACGCTGGCGAGGTAAGCCATTTTTACCTTTTACAGGATGTTGGTTTTTCATAGTTTGACTCTATGCGGGATCTAAGCTCCCTTACCTTTGACAGGATTGGCAGGTGAGGTCCGGCCAGATCAACTGTCCGGCTCCTTTGCCCGAAGACCCATCCAATGTTCGTTTAGCGAAGCTGCTGGTTCCGGCACCTTACGTGGTGCCGGAGAAGAAGGCCAAGAATAAGGCCACGGGGACTCGAAAGAGTTCCCGGCGTATGGTGGTGTCGGACTCATCGTCCGACGACTCCGAGACGCCCTCCTCCCGTGAAGACGGGGAGGAGGAAGAAGAAACCGCTCGCCCTCTAGCGGGGGGAGGAAAGAAGAGGAAGGCCGCCCCAACAGGGGAGGCCGAAGGGTCCAAGAAGGGGAAGACCCTCCCTCCGGACTACTCCACCCGCGCCGACGAGGGCGAAGAGGAGTGGCCGCACAGGGCCAAGCGCCCGGCGGAATCGTAAGTATTCGGATACCAGAGTAACTCATTGTGTTCCTTTGTTGCACAGCTTTTCCTTATGTCGGATATAATTATGAGCCCGCCCAAGGCCCGGCTCGACGAGTCATCGAGCGGCTCCCTGGATTCATCGGATGTGAATTCAGTTCCGCCCGCTGCCTCCCCCCGTACTGTGGACGACACCGAAGTGGCGTCGCGACAAGCTCCAGGCCAAGAGGAGGTGGTCCTGGAGGAGCCGCGAGGCGACCTCCCGGACTCTAGGAGTAAAGGGGACAAGACCCCTCAGGGAGCCGGGAAAACCCAACTATTGACCCAAGACATGATTCGAAGCCGATGCATATAATGCTATAAGTTCGGGGTGCCGCACTTGTGAAAGTGTTCGGACCTCTTACACCATATTGGGGGGTACTGAAGCCCCTGGCGTATTTGTGGTATGCCACAATAGGACCTCCTACATCTTCAACACCTACATGAAGTCATCATCGACATGAGCATCCACATCTTCAACACCTACATGAAGTCATCATCGACAAAACCCAAGGTTAGTTCATCCCTCCACTACAAAAAAGAAACATCCGTGACATTTTGGGCCGAACAATTTTTTTTCTGTCATACATATGACACTTCTATGACGATAATTGTGACAAAACCCGGTATCATCATAGATGTGGTGGGCTCCTACTTCTATGACAAAAAATCATGACAGAAAATGGGCTTTTCGTCCTGGGCGGGCCGGAGACGCAGCTGCAGGACATTCTTTAGGCCGTCCATGACGGAAAAAACCATGGTTGAAGCGAGGGGGAGGAAAATTTCGGGGAGTTGCCGGTTATGGTGGGAGGTCGGGGGCCGAGCGATGCGCGTTTCTCTCGTACACGTGCGAGGCGTTGGCTCTAACTGAACCTGAGCGAGGGCGTTGGGCTCTAACTGAACCCAAGAGATTGCACTGCAGGCTACGCATTACTGAACCCGAGCGATCGACCGATGGCTGTTAACTGAACCCGATGGAGCGATTCCTTCGCTACTGCTGCTAACCGAAGCCGATCGATTGGATGAACAGTGAGCGTTGCGGGAGGGGGGTTGGATGAACAGTGAGCGGTGGAGTTGCCTCTGGATGAACAGGACCCCGTGGTGTGGAGGGCTGGATGAACAGTAGACGGTGGAGGGGTGGCCGTGGAGGGGTGGTTGAACAGGACCCCGTGGTGTGGAGGGCTGGATGAACAGTAGACGGTGGAGGGCTGGATGAACAGTAGACGGTGGAGGGGTGGTTGAACAGTAGCCGGTGGAGTAGCGCGTGGTGGAGGCTGGGGCTTCAGTACCCCCCATTTCGACCGTAGGAGGTCCGTTTCGTCCATTTTGCGGTATGCCACACCCCTCCCGATCAATAGGACCCCCGTTTCGACCGTAGGAGGTCCAGTTCCTCCGTTTTGCGGTACGCCACACCCCTCCCGGTCAACAGGACCCCCGTTTTGACCGTAGGAGGTCCGTTTCGTCCGCTTTGCGGTACGCCACACCCCTCCCGATCAACAGGACCCCCGTTTCGACCGTAGGAGGTCCGTTTCCTCCGTATTGCGGTACGCCACACCCCTCCCGATCAATAGGACCCCGTTCCGAACGTGGCCGGTCGAACACAAGGCCGTTTCCTCCGTTCTGCGGTACGCCAGGCCTCGTTTCCATCGCCTATTCCGTCCAAGCCGGTTGGCTCCCACACGTTCCGTTGCCTCCCGATGAACACAACGCATTCTGTTGCCTCCCATGAACACGACGCATTTCGTTGCCTCCCCATGAACACGACGATGACTCTTTCTCCGTTCCGACCCAGCCATGTACGTATGCGCGAGTAGGCGTTTGAGACCCCGCCCGTGTGTACGTACGTGGCCGTACTTTCTTTCTTGGACCCTGGCCGCTGTACGTACGTATACATGCTACGTGAGCGCCTCTACTACAACACGTACGCGCCTCTACTATGACACGTGCGCGCCTCTACATCGACCAGTATATATGTACGTACACGTTCGCGACTAGAATGACAACGCTACGTACGCTTCGACCAGGTGGGTCCCGACTATCAGGCAGTTCTTTGCGTGCGAAAATGTAGCTGGTGGGTCCCATCAGACAGAGGGGTGAATCGTTTTTTTTGCTCGGACGCACTTCCTTTGCGTGTGAAGATGTAGCTGGTGGGTCCCAGCAGTCAGGGGGCGAATCGTTTTTTTTTGCCCGGACGCACTTCCTTGCGTGCGAAGATGTAGTTGGTGGGTCGCAGCAGTCAGGGGGGCGAATCATTTTTTTGCCCGGACGTACTTCCTTGCGTGCGAAGATGTAGCTGGTGGGTCCCAGCAGTCAGGGGAAACTTTTTTTCACGAAATACGGTGGCCCGTCCAGTGGGTCCCCGCTGTCAGGTGGAGGAATAATTATTTTCCACGTAATAAGGAGGCACTTCCTTGCTGCAGCCATGGACCCAGCTGTCAGCCTCTCCACGTACAGTCCATGTCCGATGGAAGTCATTCCTTGACCACGTTGACCACGCCGCGCCGAGAGCACCACGGTGGTGGACGACGGCGAGGCCTAGGAAGGGGACGACTCGGAGCCGGGGAAGACGCAGTAGTGGATGCCCACGCGAAGAGGAGAATGAGGGTTCACTGGTTCGGCTGCGGTGTGAGGCTGCTATCGCCGCAGAATAACAGGGGGTGTGAGTGAGTAGAGGGATGGCCTGGCCAGCGGTGGGAGTAGTAGGGGGCAGTGAGGCCTCCGCGGCATCACAGCCGGCCACGGGAGGTAGGAGCACGCGGCACGACCGGCACTGGTTTGGGCGGCTGGAGCAAGAAGAGCTGAACATCGTACGATAACAGGAGCTAGGATCGTTCATATTGACTAAGTTGACAAAGCCCTCCGTCCCCGTCAACTTGGTAGGCCCACAAGTCAGCCTCCCAGTATGCTGGGTTCCAGCTGGCAGGGGGAGTATTCATTTTTTGTGCGTAATAAGGAGGCACTTCCTTGCGTGCGAAGATAGCTGGTGGGTCCGACAAGTCAGCGGGGGCACGTTTTTTTTGCGAAATACAGAGGCCCTTCCGGTGGGTCCCAGATGTCAGGTGGAGGAATCATTATCATTTTTTATAAGTTAATAAGATGTGGGCGGTGGTTTTGAAATGGAATAGGAGAGGAGCGGTGGTGGTTTAAGAGGAGAAGAGCGGAAGAGCGGCGCTGGTCTTGGAAGTATTTTTTTGTTGTTTTGTGTATTTTGGGTCAAAGTTTGACCACGTACTGTATGTGACAAGCAAAATATGAATGCATGTCACCAAAAATTGTATCGTTTGGTTCGTATATGAATGTACTTTCAAATTATATTATTTTTGCAACGTATAACATAT
This sequence comes from Triticum aestivum, assembly GCF_018294505.1. Lineage (NCBI taxonomy): Eukaryota > Viridiplantae > Streptophyta > Magnoliopsida > Poales > Poaceae > Triticum > Triticum aestivum. Next base: position 456,667,320 of record NC_057806.1, on the reverse strand, counting down.
ATTTTATGTGCGAAATTCATGGTCAATTATGACCCAGAATAAAAGGGAGACTAGTTAATGTGGGGTCGCTTTCTTAATTGAAGGGTAAATTGATTTTGATTTTGATCCAGTCACAGCGCGCCGGCCCTCTCGCCCAATCCTAAATCGCTACCGCACGCTCCTCTCCCTCTTCTCCATTGCAAAACCACCTCCTCTCCTCTCCATCATCTCCATTCCAAAACCACCGTCTCGCCTCTCCGTCTTCTGATCTTCTCCATTGCAAAACCACCTCCTCTCCTCTCCATCATCTCCATTCCAAAACCACCTCCTCTCCTCTCCATCATCTCCATTCCAAAACCACCGTCTCGCCTTTCCCTCTTCTGATCTTCTCTCCATTGCAAAACCACCTCCTCTCCTATCCATCATCTCCATTCCAAAACCACCTCCTCTCCTCTCCCTCTTCTCTATTGCAAGACCACCGTCTCTCCTCCCATCTTCCAAAGCTAGCACCGGACCACTCAGAACGACATCTATGGAGAGGATGCAGTAGCGAATCAGGCAGATCACCGGCGGCGACGAGGCAAAGTTAGCCAGGTTGAAGGAGATCCTTAGTTGGTTTGACAATGAGTCGGAGATTTCGAGGACGGTGCGGGCCATGTGGCAATGTATGCGAAAGAGCGAGATGGCGACGATGAGGGCGGCGATGTACATGTACTCCTCGGCGGCAGTCACGCCGCAGTCCTCCGAGTTCATCGAGTATCTCCTATGGGCGATGGAGCAGACAGATTTGCCCGAGGCGACAGTCAGGCGGAGGTGGTGGGCGAACAGGTCAAAGGTCGAGCACCCAGAGGATAACGAATCGATCGAGTATGGTGTGCCGTTCGTGAGGGTGCAGAGCCAGCCGGAGCCACAGGAGTATTCGTTCTCCCACCGCAAGAGGAGGTTGGATGGCGCGACGTCGCTACCCCGCCGTTCTCCACGATTCGCTCGACGCTCGCCTCATTTCAACGGCGGCGGTAGGGTTTAAGGTAAGCTTCGCACTAACCTAATCTTCCAGCTGCTCATGCTTATAATCAGTGTGACAGCTAATGAAAATCATGCTTACAATCAGTCTCCGAGTACTACGCCAATCACCATAAAATAGCTCTGGACCTTTGGGTCAAAGTTGTGACACATTGTACAAATAAAGAAAAATAGATTGGTGCTTCTTTCAGAAAAGAGTACTCCCTAGAAAACTGCCAATATAAGCTACTAGTATTTGGTTAGAGGATTTGCTGACGAGAAAGATCCGTCCACAGAGAGCGCCACACATCCCACTGGTGGTGGTGGATGCCAATGCGTGCATGCAGCATGATTGGTGTCGGTAATTTTTACTTGGCACACCTCACACTCTGCATATATGCCGGTTCCATACGTACATTTGTACAGTTCCACCAAAATGCAGCTGAATAACCCTGTTTGAACAGATAATGAAAAAGCGTGATTACATTATAGTGGCACTAGTTGATGAAACACACAAAATAAATAGAAGAAAATATTGCGATAGTATCATAGTATGCCATGCTGCGAGGGCGAGATGGGCCCTGCGACGCCTCATACGGTACGCCTCATACTGGACATCTTCCCAAGTCTCCCAGATACACCTTCTGCTAGTGATGAACATCAGTGTACAACAGTAGTACAAGGAGGCGCCTTGAGACATTCAAATCTCTATTTTTGTACATATCAACTAAAATTAAGCACCCCAGTTTGCAGAAACGCTTAGACATTAACAATGGGACTAGTTGATGAAACATACTTTAACAAAGAGAAGCAATTCCTTTATCTACATTGGAAATGAAATGATAGAGATGACACTCGCTCTATTTTAACTGTATTATTACTTCATTTTATCAGTGACACTAGGGTCGAGCAGGTGGCAAGCGAGGTGTACCGTGCATCTCAAGGATGGAGGCCGGGGGTGCTTAGACTGGGATGCTGAAGCTGGCTCTTTCAGTCACCAGCTACATCTTCGCACGCAAGGAAGTACGTCCGGGCAAAAAAATGATTCGCCCCCCTGACTGCTGGGACCCACCAACTACATCTTCGCATGCAAGGAAGTGCGTCCGGGCAAAAAAAAACGATTCGCCCCCCTGACATCTGGGACCCACTGGAAGGGCCTCTGTATTTCGCAAAAAAAACGTGCCCCCCGCTGACTTGTCGGACCCACCAGCTATCTTCGCACACAAGGAAGTGCCTCCTTATTACGCACAAAAAAATGAATACCCCCCCTGCCAGCTGGAACCCAGCATACTGGGAGGCTGACTTGTGGGCCTACCAAGTTGACGGGGATGGAGGGCTTTGTCAACTTAGTCAATATGAAAGATTCTAGCTCCTGTTACCGTACGATGTTCATCCAACGGTTGTAGTGCTTCTTCAACCTCTGGTCTTCTTGCTCCAGCCGCCCAAACCAGCGCCGGTCGTGCCGCGTGCTCCTACCTCCCGTGGCCGGCTGTGATGCCGCGGAGGCCTCACCTCCCCCTACTACTCCCATCGCTGGCCAGGCCATCCCTCTACTCACCCACACCCCCTGTTATTCCGCGGCGACAGCAGCCTCACACCGCAGCCGAACCAGTGAACCCTCGTTCTCCTCTTCGCGTGGGCATCCACTGATGCGTCTTCCCCAGCTCCGAGTCGTCCCCTTCCTAGGCCTCGCCGTCGTCCACCACCGTGGTGCTCTCGGCGCGGTGTGGTCAACGTGGTCAAGGAACAACTTCCATCGGACGTGGACTGTATGTGGAGAGGCTGACAGCTGGGTCCACGGCCGCAGCAAGGAAGTGCCTCCTTATTATGCGGAAAATAATGATTCCTCCACCTGACAGCGGGGACCCACCGGACGGGCCACCGTATTTCGCGAAAAAAAGTTTCCCCCTGACTGCTGGGACCCACCAGCTACATCTTCGCACGCAAGGAAGTATGTCCGGGCAAAAAAATGATTTGCCCCCTGACTGCTGGGACCCACCAGCTACATCTTCGCACGCAAGGAAGTGTGTCCGGGCAAAAAAACGATACGCCCCCTTGACTACTGGGACCCACCAGCTACATCTTCACACGCAAAGGAAGTGCGTCCGGACAAAAAAACGATTCACCCCTTTGTTTGATGGGACCCACCAGCTACATTTTCGCACGCAAGGAACTGCGTGACAGTCGGGACCCACCTGGTCGAAGCGTACGTAGCGTTGTCATTCTGGTCGCGAACGTGTACGTACATATATACTGGTCGATGTAGAGGCGCGCACGTGTTGTAGTAGAGGCGCGTACCTGTCGTAGTAGAGGCGCTCACGTAGCATGTATACGTACGTACAGCGGCCAGGGTGCAAGAAAGAAAATATGGCCACGTACGTACACACGGGCGGGGTCTCGAACGCCTACTCGCGCATACGTACATGGCTAGGTCGGAACGGAGAAACAGAGTCGTCGTCGTGTTCATGGGGAGGCAACGGAATGCGTCGTGTTCATGGGAGGCAACGAAATGCGTCGTGTTCATCGGGAGGCAACGGAACGCGTGGGAGCCAACCGGCTTGGACGGAACAGGCAATGGAAACGAGGCCTGGCGTACCGCAGAACGGAGGAAACGGCCTTGTGTTCGACCGGCCACGTTCGGAACGGGGTCCTATTGATCGGGAGGGGTGTGGCGTACCGCAATACGGAGGAAACGGACCTCCTACGGTCAAAACGGGGGTCCTGTTGATCGGGAGGGGTGTGGCGTACCGCAAAACGGACGAAACGGACCTCCTACGGTCAAAACGGGGGTCCTGTTGATCGGGAGGGGTGTGGCGTACCGCAAAACGGAGGAAATGGACCTCCTACGGTCGAAACGGGGGTCCTATTGATCGGGAGGGGTGTGGCGTACCACAAAATGGACGAAACAGACCTCCTACGGTCGAAACGGGGGTCCTGTTCATCGGGAGGGGTGTGGCGTACCTCAAAACGGGACTCCACGAGATACTGTTCATCTCCACCGTTGACCTCCTCTAGCCTCCATGGGCTACCGTCGACCTCATCCAGCCTCCACGGGCTCCTGTTCATCCAGCCTCCACCACGCGCTACTCCACCGGCTACTGTTCAACCACCCCTCCACCGTCTACTGTTCATCCAGCCCTCCACCGTCTACTGTTCATCCAGCCCTCCACACCACGGGTTCCTGTTCAACCACCCCTCCACGGCCACCCCTCCACCGTCTACTGTTCATCCAGCCCTCCACACCACGGGGTCCTGTTCATCCAGAGGCAACGCCACCACTCACTGTTCATCCAACCCCCTCCCCCCCGGCAACGCTCATTGTTCATCCAATCGATCGGCTTCAGTTAGCAGCAATAGCGAAGGAATCGCTCCATCGGGTTCAGTTAACAGTCATCGATCGATCGCTCGGGTTCAGTAACGCGTAGCCTGCAGTGCAATCTCTCGGGTTCAGTTACAGCCCAACACCTCGCTCGGGTTCAGTTAGAGCCAACGCCTCGCACGTCTACGAGAGAAACGCGCATCGCTCGGCCCCCGACCTCCCACCATAACCGGCAACTCCCCAAAATTTTCCTCCCCCTCGCTTCAACCATGGTTTTTTCCGTCATGGACGGCCCAAAGAATGTCCTGCAGCTACGTCTCCGGCCCGCCCAGGATGAAAAGCCCATTTTCTGTCATGATTTTTTGTCATAGAAGTAGGAGCCCACCACATCTATGATGATACCGTGTTTTGTCACAATTATCGTCATAGAAGTGTCATATGTATGACAGAAAAAAAATTCGTTCGGCCCAAAATGTCACGGGTGTGTCTTTTTTTTGTAGTGGAGGGATGAACTAACCTTGGGTTTTGTCGATGATGACTTCATGTAGGTGTTGAAGATGTGGATGCTCAATGTTGATGAAGATCATTTGGAGCAATCCTTTTGGAGTGAGTTGCACTTTCAATACCTACACGGGTTAGTCCCACAAGGAACAAACAAGGATATCCATAGACATGGAGTGATGCACACAGATGATGTCTATGAAAGCATTAGGTTACCTTGTCCCTTGTCTTACCAACAAGAGGGTTTGTGACTCCTTGAACTAGTGCAAGATGTGGAAGTTGATTGCACTTGTTGTTGCCAAAATAATATGAGTGAAATATGTTGGCGGAGTCACCCTCAAGAACTCTCTAGTTCTTCTTCTTCGGGATCCACATCATCTTGATGGGAATCCTTGGAGTTGTAGTCGTACTTGATGAAGTAGAACTTGTCGTAGTCTTGGGAACCCACTTGACCAAGGACTTAGGAGCTTCTTCAAATGCATCAATCTCCTCTTGAAGCTTGTCCTTGCCTTTTTGCTTGTGGTCTTGTGGTGGAAGATCATCTTGAGCTTGTGTCCCCTTCAAGGAAGTAGGATCATACTTCTCTTGTTGAGGAACAAACTTCGTCTTGGGATATTGATCTTCTTCCCACTCAACTCCATTGGCATTGAACTTTCGTTCAAAACCAACACCTTGATTCTTCCGGTGCCTTCCTTGCTTGCGTACAATTTCCTCAAATTGCTTACTCCCGGCAAGGCTCTTGTAGACACCTTTCTCTATAATTCCCTTCAATAAGCTATTTTCTTGCTCAAGTGTAACTTGGCTAAGAGAATAATTAGTGGAATCAAGAGAACTACTAGAAGCAACAACATTTGATTAGCATGATTATTGTTACTACTAGAGGAAGAATCCTTCTTGTTTTTGTTAATGGACTTGACTTAAGGCATGTAAGTAGATAAGAGTAAACGCTTGGCAATGTAAGAAGAACTTTTCTTACAAAGATCATCATTGAGTGCCTTTGAGAACTCATGCTCTTGCTCAAGATTGAGCTTTTCAAAGCGTAACTTCTCATGAGTCCTTAAAAGTTCTCGATGATCTTCTAAGATAGTTTCATGAGCTAACTTAAGAGTGTTTAGTTATTTAGTTAGAAGCTCAATCTTCTCCTTATCATTGTCATTCGTTTTATCTTGATTAGCATGATTAATTGACATTTCATCATAGTATTCATCACTAGAGTTGTCAACAAGTAAATCATCATCACCTAGCAAGTCATCTTCATCACTATTGAAATCAACATACTCGGGGTGTGATGCGTCTCCAACGTATCTATAATTTTTGATTGCTCCATGCTATATTATCTACTGTTTTAGGCAATATTGGGCTTTATTTTCCACTTTTATATTATTTTTGGGTCTAACCTATTAACCGGAGGCCCAGCCTAGATTTGCTGTTTTATGCCTATTTCAGTGTTTCGAGGAAAAGGAATATCAGACGGAGTCAAAACGGAACAAATCAACTAGAGAAGTTATTTTTGGAAGGAAACCCACCTGATGGACTTGGACCCCACGTCAGAAGATACGGGAGGTGCTCATGAGGGTGGGGGCGCGCCCTCCCCCCCTAGGCGCGCCCCCGTGCCTCGTGGGTCCCCCGTAGCTCCACCGACGTACTACTTTCACCCATATATACCGTCGTACCCTAAAACTTCCAGAACAGAAGATAGATCGGGAGTTCCGCCGCCGCAAGCCTCCAGAACCACGAAAAACCAATCGGAACCCCTTTCCGGTACCCTGCCGGAGGGGGGATCCATCTCTGGTGGCCATCTTCATCATCCCGGGGCTATCCATGACGAGGAGGGAGTAGTTCACCCTCGCGGCTGAGGGTATGTACCAGTAGCTATGTGTTTGATCTCTCTCTCTTTCTCATGTTCTCTCTCGTGTTCCATCTATGGCATGATCTTGATGTATCCCGAGCTTTGCTATTGTAGTTGGATCTTATGTTTCTTCTCCCCCTCTACTCTCTTGTGATGAATTGAGTTTCCCCTTTGAAGTTATCTTATCAGATTGAGTCTTTTATGAACACTTGATGTATGTCTTGCCGTGCTTATTTGTGGTGACAATGGGATATCACGTGCCACTTGATGTATGTTTTGGTGACCAACTTGCGGGTTCCGCCCATGAACCTATGCATAGGGGTTGGCACACGTTCTTGATTCTCCGGTAGAAACTTTGGGGCACTATTTGAAGTACTTTTATGTTGGTTGGATAAATCTGAGATTGTGTGATGCATATCGTATAATCATGCCCACGGATACTTGAGGTGACAATGGAGTATCTAGGTGACATTAGGGTTTTGGTTGATTTGTATCTTAAGGTGTTATTCTAGTAAAAACTCCAGGGTTGTTTGTGACACTTATAGGAATAGCCCAACGGATTGATTTGAAAGAATAACTTTGAGGTGGTTTCGTACCCTACCATAATCTCTACGTTTGTTCTCCGCTATTAGTGGCTTCGGAGTGACTCTTTGTTGCATGTTGAGGGCTCGTTATATGATCTATCTATGTTATTATTGTTGAGAGAACTTGCACTAGTGAAAGTATGAACCCTAGGCCTTGTTTCCTATCATTGCAATACCGTTTACGCTCACTTTTACCACTCGCTACCTTGCTGTTTTTATATTTTCAGTTTACAAAAACCTATATCTACTATCTTTTTTGCGCTTGTATCGCCATCTCTTCGCCGAACTAGTGCACCTATACAATTTACCATTGTATTGGGTGTGTTGGGGACACAAGAGACTCTTTGCTATTTGGTTGCAGGGTTGCTTGAGAGAGACCATCTTCATCCTACGCCTCCTACGGATTGATAAACCTTAGGTCATCCACTTGAGGGAAATTTGCTACTGTCCTACAAACCTGTGCACTTGCAGGCCCAACAACGTCTACAAGAAGAAGGTTGCGTAGTAGACATCAAGCTCTTTTCTGGCGCCGTTGCCGGGGAGGCTAGGTAAGTGAAGGTATATCTTTAGATCTTGCAATCGAATCTTTTTGTTTCTTGTTTTAGCACTAGTCTGGTTTATAAAAGAAAACTACCAAAAAATGGAATTGAGTTTGTCTCATACGCTTCACCTTTTTAATATCTTTCGTGAGTATGATGGAAAGGATAATTGTGCTCAAGTGCTAGAAGAAGAAATCTCTAAATTGTTTGGCACTAAATATGTGAATGATGAGCATGATTGCAATGTTGTTAGTATGAGTTCCTTGAATATCCATGATGCTAATGATATGCAAAGCCACAAGCTTGGGGAAGCTATGTTTGATGAAGATGATATTTTTTGTCCCCCAAGCTTTGATGAGCAAATTTACTATGATGAAATAATGCGTCCTATCTATGATGATTATTGTGATGACACGTATGCTATAAAGAATAATGATAACCATGAAACTTGTCATCTTGATCTCATACATCAGTATGTATTATTTCCAATAAGTCAGTTGCTCGCTCCATAGTTTCGGAGAACGGCGTTTTAGTCATCTTGCCCATGAGGCATGGTTCGCAAGCTTCAACTGATTCATAATCAAGTGATTCCAAAAACCCATTAGCATGGAGTTTCTTCATGCGCTTTACACCAATATGACCTAAACGGCAGTGCCACAAATAAGTTGCACTATCATTATTAACTTTGCATCTTTTGGTTTCAATATTATGATTATGTGTATCACTACGATCGAGATCCAACAAACTATTTTCATTGGGTGTGTAACCATATAAGGTTTTATTCATGTAAACAGAACAACAATTTATTCTCTTACTTAAATGAATAACCGTATTACAATAAACATGATCAAATCATATTCATGCTCAACGCAAACACCAAATAACACTTATTTAGGTTCAACACTAATCCCGAAAGTATAGGGAGTGTGCGATGATGATCATATCAATCTTGGAACCACTTCCAACACACATCGTCACTTCACCCTTAACTAGTCTCTGTTTATTCTGCAACTCCCGTTTCGAGTTACTAATCTTAGCAACTGAACTAGTATCAAATACTGAGGGGTTGCTATAAACACTAGTAAAGTACACATCAATAACATGTATATCAAATATACTTATGTTCACTTTGCCATCCTTCTTATCTGCCAATCACTTGGGGTAGTTCCGCTTCCAGTGACCAGTCCCTTTGCAGTAGAAACACTTAGTCTCAGGCTTAGGACCAGACTTGGGCTTCTTCACTTGAGCAGCAACTTGCTTGCTGTTCTTCTTGAAGTTCCCCTTCTTCCCTCTGCCCTTTTCTTGAAACTAGTGGTCTTGTCTACCATCAACACTTGATGTTTTTATCGATTTCTACCTTCGTCAATTTCCGCATTACGAAGAGCTTGGGAATCGTTTCCGTTATCCCTTGCATATCATAGTTCATCACGAAGTTCTACTAACTTGGTGATGGTGACTAGAGAATTCTGTCAATCACTATATTATCTGGAAGATTAACTCTCACTTGATTCAAGCGATTGTAGTACTCAGACAATCTGAGCACATGCTCACTAGTTGAGCGACTCTCATCCATCTTTTAGCTATAGAACTTGTTGGAGACTTCATATCTCTCAACTCGGGTATTTGCTTGAAATATTAACTTCAACTCCTGGAACATCTCATATGCTCCATGACGTTCAAAACGTCTTTGAAGTCCCGATTCTAAGCCATTAAGCATGGTGCACTAAACTATCAAGTAGTCATCATATTGAGCTAGCCAAACGTTCATAACGTCTGCATCTGCTCCTGCAATAGGTCCGTCACCTAGCGGTGCATCAAGGACATAATTCTTCTGTGCAGCAATGAGGATAAACCTCAGATCATAGATCCAATCCGCATCATTGCTACTAACATCTTTCAACACAATTTTCTCTAGGAACATATCAAAATAAACACAGGGAAGCAACAACGCGAGCTATTGATCTACAACATAATTTGCAAAATACTACCAGGACTAAGTTCATGATAAATTTAAGTTCAATTAATCATATTACTTAAGAACTCCCACTTAGATAGACATCCCTCTAATCCTCTAAGTGATTACGTGATCCAAATCAACTAAACCATGTCCGATCATCACGTGAGATGGAGTAGTTTCATTGGTGAACATCGCTATGTTGATCATATCTGATATATGATTCACGCTCGACCTTTCGGTCTCCGTGTTCCGAGGCCATATCTGTATATGTTTGGCTCGTCAAGTATAACCTAAGTAGGTTTAACACCAATACAAATAAAGAATGATTTCATTGCAGTACCTTGAAGTGGTGTTTTGTTTTCTTTCGCTAACGGAGCTCATGAGTTTTCTGTTAAGTTTTGTGTTGTGAAGTTTTCAAGTTTTGGGTAAAGATTCGATGGACTATGGAATAAGGAGTGGCAAGAGCCTAAGCTTGGGGATGCCCAAGGCACCCCAAGGTAATATTCAAGGACAACCAAGAGCCTAAGCTTGGGGATGCCCCGGAAGGCATCCCCTCTTTCGTCTTCGTTCATCGGTAACTTTACTTGGAGCTATATTTTTATTCACCACATGATATGTGTTTTGCTTGGAGCGTCATGTCATTTTATTTTGTTTTGCTTGCTGTTTGGATACAATACCAAGATCTGAAATTATTAAATGGGAGAGTCTTCACATAGTTACATAATTAGTCGACTACTCATTGATCTTCACTTATATCTTTTGGAGTAGTTTGTTGTTTGCTCTAGTGCTTCACTTATACCTTTTAGAGCATGGTGGTAGTTTTATTTTTAAGAAATAGATGAACTCTCATGTTTCGCATAGATTATTTTGAGAGTCATTAATAGCATGGTAATTCGCTTAATGTTAATATACTTGGTATTCAAGATATGTGAAACTTTCTTTTGAGTGCGTTGAATACTAAGATAAGTTTGATGCTTCATAATTGTTTTGAGATATGGAGGTGATAATATTAGAGTCATGCTAGTTGAGTAGTTGTGAATTTAAAGAATACTTGTGTTGAAGTTTGTAATTCCCGTAGCATGCACGTATGGTGAACCGTTATGTGATGAACTCGGAGCATGATTTCTTTATTGATTGTCTTCCTTATGAGTGGCGGTCGGGGACGAGCGATGGTCTTTTCCTACCAATCTATCCCCCTAGGAGCATGCACGTAATACTTTGCTTTGATAACTTGTAGATTTTTGCAATAAGTATATGAGTTCTTTATGACTAATGTTGAGTCCATGGATTATACGCACTTTTTCCCATCCTTCCACTATTGCTAGCCTCTCTAATACCGCGCACCTTTCGCCGGTATCATACACCCACCATATACCTTCCTCAAAACAGCCACCATACCTATCTATTATGGCATTTCCATAGCCATTCCGAGATATATTGCCATGCAACTTTCCACCGTTCCATTTATTATGACACGCTCCATCATTGTCATATTGCTAGCATGATCATGTAGTTGACATCGTATTTGTGGCAAAGCCACCGTTCATAATTCTTTCATACATGTCACTCATGAGTCATTGCATATCCCGGTACACCGCCGGAGGCATTCATATAGAGTCATATTTTGTTCTAAGTATCGAGTTGTAATTGTTGAGTTGTAAGAAAAATAAAAGTGTGATGATCATCATTATTAGAGCATTGTCCCAAGTGAGGAAAGGATGATGGAGACTATGATTCCCCCACAAGTCGGGATGAGACTCCGGACAAAAAATAAAAAAAGAGAAAAAAAGAGGCCATAAAAAAGAGAGAAAAGGCCCAAACAAAAAAATAAAAAAAATAAAAAAATGAGAGAAAAAGAGAGAAGGGACAATGCTACTATCCTTTTACCACACTTGTGCTTCAAAGTAGCACCATGATCTTCATGATAGAGAGTCTCTCATTTTGTCACTTTCATATACTAGTGGGAATTTTTTATTATAGAACTTGGCTTGTATATTCCAATGATGGGCTTCCTCAAAATGCCCAAGGTCTTCTTGAGCAAGCGAGTTGGATGCACACCCACTTAGTTTCTTTTGTTGAGCTTTCACATACTTATAGCTCTAGTGCATCCGTTGCATGGCAATCCCTACTCACTCACATTGATATCTATTGATGGGCATCTTCATAGCCCGTTGATACGCCTAGTTGATGTGAGACTATCTTCCCTCTTTTTGTCTTCTCCACAACCACCATTCTGTTCCACATATAGTGTTATATCCATGGCTCACGCTCATGTATTGCGTGAAGATTGAAAAAGTTTTGAAAATGTTAAAGTATGAAACAATTGCTTGGCTTGTCATCGGGGTTGTGCATGATTTAAATATTTTGTGTGGGGAAGATGGAGCATAGCCAGACTATATGATTTTGTAGGGATAACTTTCTTTGGCCATGTTATTTTGAGAAGACATGATTGCTTTGTTATTATGCTTGAAGTATTATTACTTTTATGTCAATATGAACTTTTGTCTTGAATCTTTCGGATCTGAATATTCATATCACAAGTAAGAAGAATTGCAATGAAATTATGCCAACTAGCATTCTACATCAAAAATTATCTTTTTTATCATTTACCTACTCGAGGACGAGCAGGAATTAAGCTTGGGGATGCTTGATATGTCTCCAGCGTATCTATATTTTTTGATTGCTCCATGCTATATTATCTACTATTTTAGGCAATATTGGGCTTTATTTTCCACTTTTATATTATTTTTGTGACTAACCTATTAACCGGAGGCCCAGCCCAGATTTGCTGTTTTATGCCTATTTCAGTGTTTCGAGGAAAAGGAATATCAGACGGAGTCAAAACGGAACGAAATCAACTGGAGAAGTTATCTTTGGAAGGAAACCCACCTGATGGACTTGGACCCCATGTCAGAAGATACGGGAGGTGCTCACGATGGTGGGGGCGCGCTCTCACCCCCTAGGCGCGCCCCCTGCCTCGTGGGGCCCCCGTAGCTCCACCGACGTACTCCTTTCACCCATATATACCGTCGTACCCTAAAACTTCCAGAACAGAAGATAGATTGGGAGTTCCGCCGTCGCAAGCCTCCAGAACCACGAAAAACCAATCGGGACCCCTTTCCGGTACCCTACCGGAGGGGGGATCCATCTTCGGTGGCCATCTTCATCATCCCGGCTCTATCCATGACGAGGAGGGAGTAGTTCACCCTTGGGGCTGAGGGTATGTACCAGTAGCTATGTGTTTGATCTCTCTCTCTCGTGTTCTCTCTCGTGTTCCATCTATGGCACGATCTTGATGTATCCCGAGCTTTGCTATTGTAGTTGGATCTTATGTTTCTTCTCCCCCTCTACTCTCTTGTGATGAATTGAGTTTCCCCTTTGAAGTTATCTTATCGGATTGAGTCTTTTATGAACACTTGATGTATGTCTTGTCGTGCTTATCTTTGGTGACAATGGGATATCACGTGCCACTTGATGTATGTTTTGGTGACCAACTTGCGGGTTCCGCCAATGAACCTATGCATAGGGGTTGGCACACGTTCTTGATTCTCCGGTAGAAACTTTGGGGCACTATTTGAAGTACTTTTATGTTGGTTGGATAAATATGAGATTGTGTGATGCATATCGTATAATCATGCCCACGGATAGTTGAGGTGACAATGGAGTATCTAGGTGACATTAGGGTTTTGGTTGATTTGTATCTTAAGGTGTTATTCTAGTAAAAACTCCAGGGTTGTTTGTGACACTTATAGGAATAGCCCAACGGATTGATTTGAAAAAATAACTTTGAGGTGGTTTCGTACCCTACCATAATCTCTACGTTTGTTCTCCGCTATTAGTGGCTTCGGAGTGACTCTTTGTTGCATGTTGAGGGCTCGTTATATGATCTATCTATGTTATTATTGTTGAGAGAACTTGCACTAGTGAAAGTATGAACCCTAGGCCTTGTTTCCTATCATTGCAATACCGTTTACGCTCACTTTTACCACTCGCTACCTTGCTGTTTTTATATTTTCAGTTTACAAAAACCTATATCTACTATCTATTTTGCACTTGTATCACCATCTCTTCGCCGAATTAGTGCACCTATACAATTTACCATTGTATTGGGTGTGTTGGGGACACAAGAGACTCTTTGTTATTTGGTTGCAGGGTTGCTTGAGAGAGACCATCTTCATCCTACACCTCCTACGGATTGATAAACCTTAGGTCATCCACTTGAGGGAAATTTGCTACTGTCCTACAAGCCTGTGCACTTGCAGGCCCAACAACGTCTACAAGAAGAAGGTTGCGTAGTAGACATCAGGGTGTGTTACCTTTGGGCCTTTAGCCATGAAGCATCTTCCAATTCTTCATTAGGTGAATCAAATATGTCATAGGAGTTGGTTGACACAAGTGCTAGACCGGCAACACCTTCATCTTGAGTATATTCGGAGTCGGAGTGATAACTTCTCTCGGAGTGATTGTCGGAGTCGGAGCCGGATACCCATTCACCAACATGAGCTTGATGTCTTCGTTTTGTGCAGCTCCTTGATGACTTGTCCTTCCTTTCCGAATCCTTGCTTCTCCATGGGGGTCTTCGTTCATAACGATCATCTCTACTCCTTCTCTCTCTTGGTGGTGATTCCTCTCTTCTACTTCTTCTTTTTGGAGAATCTTCTCTTCTTTTGTAGGGTGTCGTATACTCATTGGAATAGTGTCCGGGTCTTCCACAATTGTAGCAATTACGCTCCCGACTAGAAGATCTTTTGTCATTGTAGGACCTTGACTTGGAGCTTCTCTCTTTGCTTCTATTCTTGTAGAATTTGTTGAAGTTCTTAACCATTAAGCTCAATTCTTCATTGAAGGTTTGTTTCTCACTTGATGATGTGGGGGCTTCACATGAGGCTTTGTAAGCACCACTTGACTTGTTGTGAAGTTCCTCCTTATCCTTGAGCGACATCTCATGAGCAACAATTCTTCCAATGACTTCCGTTGGCTTGAGATCTTTGTAATTGGGCATCATTTGGATCAATGTGCACACGGTATCATATTTTCCATCCAAAGCTCTTAGGATCTTCTTGATGATGAATTTGTCGGTCATCTCTTCACTTCCTAAGCCCGCAATCTCATTTGTGATAAGAGCAAGCCTAGAGTACATTTCAGTGACACCTTCACCATCCTTCATTTTGAACTTGTCAAGTTGACTTTGGAGCACATCCAACTTGGATTTCTTGACGGAGTTGGTACCTTCATGCATATCAATCAAAGTGTCCCAAATTTCTTTTTCATTCTCAAGATGGCTGATTTTGTTGAATTCTTCGGGGCACAATCCGTTGAAGAGGATATCACAAGCTTGAGCATTGTATTGCAGCATCTTCAACTCTTCCCTACTAGCTTCACGGTTCGGTTCTCTCCCATCAAAGAATTCACCTTGCAAGCCAATACACACAATAGCCCAAACGGCGGAGTTATGTCCAAGAATATGCATTTTCATCTTATGCTTCCAACTAGCAAAATTAGTACCGTCAAAGTAAGGACCTCTACGGTGATAATTTCCCTCGCTAGACGCCATACTCTCCTAGGTTGTGAAACCAAGGCTATGACCACCAAAACCTATGGAAATCAAAGCAAATGGAGACCAAAGCTCTGATACCACTTGTAGGATCGAAAGTATGTCTAGAGGGGGGTGATTAGACTACTTGACCAAATAAAAACTTATCCTTTTCCCAATTTTAGTCTTTGGCAGATTTTAGCTATCTTAGCACAAGTCAAGCAATCCTAACACAATTCAAGCAAGCATGCAAAGAGTATATGAGCAGCGAAAAATAAAGCATGCAACTTGCAAGAATGTAAAGGGAAGGGTTTGGAGAATTCAAACGCAATTGGAGACACGGATATTTTTGTCGTGGTTCCGATAGGTGGTGCTATCGTACATCCATGTTAATGGAGACTTCAACCCACGAAGGGTAATTGTTGCGCGAGTCCACGGAGGGCTCCACCCATGAAGGGTCCACGAAGAAGCAACCTTGTCTATCCCACCATGGCCGTCACCCACGAAGGACTTGCCTCACTAGCGGTAGATCTTCACGAAGTAGGCGATCTCCTTGCCCTTACAAACTCCTTGGTTCAACTCCACAATCTTGTCGGAGGCTCCCAAGTGACACCTAGCCAATCTAGGAGACACCACTCTCCAAGAAGTAACAAATGGTGTGTTGATGATGAACTCCTTGCTCTTGTGCTTCAAATGATAGTCTTCCCAACACTCAACTCTCTCTCTCACAGGATTTGGATTTGGTAGAAAGAAGATTTGAGTGGAAAGCAACTTGGGGAAGGCTAGAGATCAAGATTCATATGGTAGGAATGGAATATCTTGGCCTCAACACATGAGTAGGTGGTTCCTTCTCAGAAACAGCAAGTTGGAAGTGTAGGTTTGTTCTGATGGCTCTCTCCACGAATGAAGAGGAGGTGGATGGGTATATATAGCCTCCACACAAAATTTAACCGTTACACACAACTTGCCAAACTCGGTGGGACCGAATTGATAAACTCGGTCGGACCGATTTAGCAAATCTAGTGACCGTTAGGATTTTTGGTGGGACCGACATGCAACTCGGTAGGACTGATATGGTTAGGGTTAGGGCATAACGTAATCTCGGTGAGACTGATTACACAAACTCGGTGAGACCGATTTTGGTAATAAGCTAACCAGAGAGTTGGTCAGGTAAACTCGGTGGGACCGATTCGCTCATTTCGATGAGACTGAAATGTTACAAAAGGGAAACAGAGAGTTTACATTGCAATCTCGGTGGGACCGATCGCTCATCTCGGTGGTACCGAAACATTACGAAGGGAAACAAAGAGATTACAATCCCATCTCGGTGAGACCGAAATCCCTATCGGTGAGACCGATTTGCCTAGGGTTTGTGGCAGTGGCTATGACATCTGAACTCGGTGGCGCCGGATAGAAAGAATCGGTAGGGCCGTGTTTGACTTTGGGTTTAGGTCATATATGGATATGAGAAAGTAGTTGAGGGTTTTGGAGCATATCACTAAGCACTGTAGAGCAAGAAACTCATTAAGCAACACCTCATCCCTTCCTTGATAGTATTGGCTTTTCCTATAGACTCAATGTGATCTTGGATCACTAAAATATAAAATGTAGAGTCTTGAGCTTTTGAGCTTGAGCCAATCCTTTTATCCTTAGCATTTTGAGGGATCCACATTTCTCATCCATGCCATGCCATCCATTGAGCTTTTCCGGAAATATTCATCTTGGAATGATGTTAGCTCAATGAGCTATATGTTGTTAGGAATTACCAAAACCACCTAGGGATAGTTGCACTTTCAGTCTCGCGTAAGCATACGTGTAATGTCGGTCCGGGCCGCTTCATCCAACAATACCGCCGAACCAAAGTGTAACATGCTGGTAAGCAGTATGACTTGTATCGCCCACAACTCACTTGTGTTCTACTCGTGCATATAACATCAACGCATAAAACCAGGCTCGGATGCCATTGTTGGGGAACATAGTAATTTCAAAAAAATTCCTACGCACACGCAAGATCATGGTGATGCATAGCAACGAGAGGGGAGAGTGTGTCCACGTACCCTCGTAGACCAAAAGCGGAAGCGTTAGCATAATGTGGTTGATGTAGTCGTACGTCTTCACGATCCGACCGATCAAGTACCGAACGCTCGGCACCTCCGAGTTCAGCACACGTTCAACTCGATGACGTCCCTCGAACTCCGATCTAGCTGAGCCTTGAGGGAGAGTTCTGTCAGCACGATGGCATGGTGACGATGATGATGTTCTACCGACGCAGGGCTTCGCCTAAGCACCGCTACGATATGACCGAGGTGGATTATGGTTGAGGGGGGCACCGCACACGGCTAAGAGATCCAAGGGATCAATTGTTGTGTCTCTATGGGGTGCCTCCCTCCCCGTATATAAAGGAGTGGAGGAGGGGGAGGGGGCCGGCCACCCTTGGCGCACCCCATGAGGAGTCCTACTCCCATCGGGAGTAGGACTCCCCCCCCCCATTCCATGTTGGAGTAGGAGAGGAGAGGGAAGGAGAGATAGGGGGAAAGGAAAGGGGGGAGCCGCCCCCTCCTTATCCAATTCGGACTTGGGGGTAGGGGCGCGCGGCTGCCCCTTGGCCGCCTCTCCTCTTCCACCACTTGGGCCCATGAGGCCCAATAACCTCCGGGGGGGTTCCGGTAACCCCCCGGTACTTCGGTATATATTCGATAACCCCCGGAACCATTCCGGTGTCCGAACATAGTCGTACAATATATCAATCTTCATGTCTCGACCATTTCGAGACTCCTCGTTATGTCCGTGATCACATCCGGGACTCCGAACTACCTTCGGTACATCAAAATACATAAACTCATAATATAACCGTCATCGAACTTTAAGCATGCGGACCCTACGGGTTCGAGAACTATGTAGACATGACCAAGACACGTCTCCGGTCAATAACCAATAGCGGAACCTGGATGCTCATATTAGCTCCCACATATTCTACGAAGATCTTTATCGGTCACACCGCATAACAACATACATTGTTCCCTTTGTCATCGGTATGTTACTTGCCCGAGATTCGATCGTCGGTATCTCAATACCTAGTTCAAGCAAGTCTCTTTACTCATTCCGTAATACATCATCCCGCAACTAACTCATTAGTTGCAATGCTTGCAAGGCTTAAGTGATGTGCATTACCGAGTGGGCCCAGAGATACCTCTCCGACAATCGGAGTGACAAATCCTAATCTCGAAATACGCCAACCCAACAAGTACCTTCGGAGACACTTGTAGAGCACCTTTATAATCACCCAGTTACGTTGTGATGTTTGGTAGCACACAAAGTGTTCCTCCGGTAAACGGGAGTTGCACAATCTCATAGTCATAGGAACATGTATAAGTCATGAAGAAAGCAATAGCAACATACTAAACGATCAAGTGCTAAGCTAAAGGAATGGGTCAAGTCAATCACATCATTCTCCTAATGATGTGATCCCGTTAATCAAATGACAACTCTTTGTCTATGGCTAGGAAACATAACCATCTTTGATCAATGAGCTAGTCAAGTAGAGGCATACTAGTGACACTCTGTTTGTCTATGTATTCACACATGTATCATGTTTCCGGTTAATACAATTCTAGCATGAATAATAAACATTTATCATGATATAAGGAAATAAATAATAACTTTATTTGCCTCTAGGGCACATTTCCTTCATAGACATGGTTGACGGAGATCGGGATTGGGAGAAAGGGAGGATAAGAGATGAAGCGGTGAGGAGCGAAGTGAGCGTAGGGTTTGCTCCGGATAGGGATTTTGTGGGGACAACATGGGTCATGGTGGGCCGAGCTGATGTGGCGAACATGAGGGTGCTGGACAGCCCAAATGTTTGAGGCCGGTATGAGCGCTTCAGGTGGGTCGCTTTTTTTGACCGATCAGTGACCGTCCGCCCCGCGGGGCGTTTGACATCGGTTTGAGGCCCGGATGTAGATGCTTTAAGAAAGTACTTAAACTTGATCAAGCGAGGGGCTTGAACGAAAATATTTTGGACAAATTTCCGCAAAAAAAATTTCAGAAGAAATTAGAATTATAATTTGAAATTTCTGAAATTCCCAAGCGACAAAAAGAAGGGAGTCCTATGGTTGTCGACTGCCAAAAAACGAATGGAAAGTGGCAGAGCACGCCCAGTCGCAACTTTCATTTTGCCCCTACTAGTAAGCGTGCACGTGCAACGCACGTTCGACAATGCAATTCAATTTTTTAATTTCATCTTTGCTTAATTAGTTTTATTTCTGTGGTTATTTGTTCGTCTACACCTTTTTTTTCAAGTAGGTAAAGAAAAAAATGGAATGTCATATGTGCTATTCTCAAAAATAAAAATGAAAAAGAATTTTGTACTTAATAACCATCATCTGGGATGACAAGTGTAATATTATGAAAAATTATTTGTTTGAAAAAAAATACTCTGATAAATATTTTCAGTCAATGTTTAGATCATATGTAGTGTTGTGGAAATCCCACCAGTACAAGGCTCAAATCATCAAATATCATCTAATCCATCGCATGTATAAAATCTTGTAGTCCATTTGTACCAGCAAGGTGGACGACTTGTTCCTCTGCATGCTTATGCTTCTTTCGATTTAGATTCCATCAAAAAGAAAAGTCTTCCACTCTACAAGTAATAGGTAGAATGCATGTAAGTGCAATCAATTCTTTAGGATTTGAAAATATCATTGTCACTCTTATGCATATCACAAAGTCTCTTCGGAAGGATTGTAAACTAACAATATCTCAGATAGCTTCAGAAGGGCCTCTAGAGCAAGAGTGGGGGGGAAACAGATTCACAACAAGCTACGACTAATATAATCTATATATAGTTATAAAGCAAGTTGGAGGACAACTTCTGAAGGGCTCACCGATCCACACCAAAATAATCACGGGAGAAACATTAACCATATAACAGTTGAGCTACAGCAGACTGAACCTTGGTAGCAAATGCAAGGCTATCAGCAAATATAACTAAGGAAGTCCTACCTTTGAATTAAATATGGACTAACATGATATGCTTTTATACCAATCTAAACTAATCCCTATTGCAACAAATAATAATAGCTGGTACAGTTGTACACCACTAAAATTACTATTAAAATGTCACTTCAATCCAGTGCCGGGATAAAAATGAAACCTTGAACATAATCCCCCAACAGCAAAATACACATGTAAATTGTAGTACCAAAATTGAGTTGACTGGCGATGTATTCGGATTTTAGGATGAGGCAACCTGAAGACTAACTACACTTATTTGTCAGAACACGGAACTAACTACAGTCAATCTTTCGTGTGCTCTGTTCAAATCAAGCTCAAAGATCAGAAATACCAATCAGAAATCAAGTCAACAAGGTCGAGAAGGAAGTCTCCTTCCAAAGATGGAAATAAAGAAAACAAATAAAAATGGATTAAGTGGAGTTTTAGAGGTCGGCTGTGTGACGCTAACAGACCCAGACCGTGATTGACCACATGGAACCCTAGACCGCGAGTTGGGTGAGAAATGATACATGGAAGCATGCTTTGTTAATAACTATTGTCGTGCACTGGTGGAGTGCTTTTGTTGCTTCAACTCCATCTAAAGTCTCCAACTCCACCAGGTCAATAAAAACTCAGAAGTCCTAGCTACATATTTGATTGAACAGTCAATATGGACTTCAAAATGCCAATGACAGGATGACAGTACATCGAACAGAAAAATTTGTTGCTTTAGAATTCCATGCTGAAGCTTTATATGTGTTCTATGTCATGTATCTGTTCTTCTGTTCCATATTCCGAAACAAATAAGCATGTCTAAACTCTGCAGCATACGATCCCGTGTATATGTCCTACCTGTTCCATTGTCCATTTACTTTTTACACGGCCTTCTGTTCACCACAGTAACTAAATTATGCCCAAAGAACTCAGTCCTCTTAATTCACAACTTGGTACACATAAAACTTATATCATGAGATAAAAAATCAAGTGAGCGAGCACAAAAAAGCAAACAAGCAGTTACCTTAATCAATTAGAAGAACCACGATCTGACGCATGAGAACATACTGCTATGAAAAAGTAAGCGAGCACACTTGCAGGCAAAAGAAGCAAGCAAGCAGCCATCTTAATTCACACTTGGACCTTTTAGAACAATTTGGTTGACATGAGACTAATTACCTGCAGGTTTCGTGGGTGCAGCAGATCGGTTCTACAGAGTGCAGAGGCGGCCAACACGCAGGTATCATGGCAGACTTACGGCCAGTTTCCGACAGACAATGTTGAAATATATTGCCCGCCTCCCTCCATCAGTTCGAACTTTTGGATGAGTTGGCTGGTGCATGAATTTAATATGGTATCAGAGCCAAGAGGTCTTGCGTACAAGACCATGCCAACGCAGTATTAAATAAAACGATTATGCGGCCTACATCGATCCCACGTCTAAGAACTAAAACAGCCTAGACATGAGGGGGAGTGTTATAATATATTGCCCGCCTCCCTCCATCAGTTTGGACTTTTAAATAAATTGGTTGGTGCATGAATTCAATAGGCTATCCGATTTAGTTAGAGCCTTGGCGTCATCTAGACTGTGGCGTGAAGCTCCGTAGGCACCTGTGTTGTGGCCGGTGCGTGGACATGAACGTGAACGACGAAGGGAGGAAACTTATTACTGGCTTCTCTGGCTCCCGGATCAGGTTGGCGGACACGCGCGTGACGATAGAGGAGGGCGGCAGCGTACGTGGGGCAACGGTCGGAGGAGCGGCCGGCGGAGGCCTGCGCTTGCTTCCATCAAAGGAGGAGCGGCCACCGGCGGCAGTCCGAGCTGGCTTTATGTGTGGCTCCCACGCTCCCATCCTTCAATACGGAGCTGTAGTCGACGCCTCCTGGCGATGGAGAGAGACGGAGTGCTAAACCCGTGGTTGAGGACGGCAGCCTCCAGCAGGAGGTTGGAGGTGGAGGAGAGTGGTGTCTGCGCCGGGAAGATTGGACATGGGTGAGGGATAGGCAGATCGGCCGCGGTTCGTCCGTGCGGCGGCCGCTCGCGTCCCAATAGGCAGTGGAAGGCATCGTGTGCTCGGGCGATTAGTTTCCTATTTTCCCGTCACGTGATTAGGATGGTGCGAGTCCTGGAATTCCATATTTTCCTCTGTGGTGGAGTACGCTCAGTCAATTTAAATTACTAAGAGCATCTCCAACAGCCGCACAAAAATCTCGCGTCCAATAAAAGTTATAGCGCGCCACTTTAGCACTTTTAGTGCGCCGGGACCAACATTGCTTTAGCAGACGCCCAAAGACGCGCGCCCAAAAAGCAGACAGTGCAATTTGTGAAGCGCGCCCAATCCGGAGCCCAAAATATGCTGCGCGATAGCGTTTTTCAGCGCGCGCCCAAAACATTTTAGCGTTACACCATCTGCTGGAGCTGTTGGACGCCCCAAAAAACAAATTTTTAATGCGCGGAGCTCTTTTTAGGCGCCTGTTGGACATGTTCTAAGTATACACAGAAAATAGATCAAGTTAAGGCCAGCCGTTAGATTAAGTTTAGTGGGACTAATCGTGTGGCGTTGGCTGGGTCGTGTGGTGTTGTGGGGCTAATTACAGGATGCATGTAAGAAAATTTTTGTTTAATTGTTTAATAATTTATAATAGTGGAGAAAAATTATTGGACTTTCGTTTTTCTCAGCAGACGACGCACACCTGCAACTCATCAGCATTCCGAACTTCAAAAAAAAAAAACTCATCAGCATTCCCCACCCCCATCGCCGGGAAGATAACCGCTGCCGCCGGCACTCACCGCGATCGCGCCGTCGCGGCCGCCATGATCCGTCTCCGCAGCTGCATCCTCACCCATCTCCTCCATTCGCCCCCCGCCTCTCCCATCTCTCTCCGCCGTCTCCTCTCAACCACAGAGCCGGTGCCCCCCGTTCCGGCAAATCCGGGCTTCGCCGTCGAGGACTACCTCGTCGCCACCTGCGGCCTCACCCGACCCCAGGCCCTCAAGGCTTCCCTTAAACTCTCCGGCCTCAAGTCACCCTCCAAGCCCGACTCCGTCCTCGCCCTCCTCGCCGGCCTCGGCCTCTCGAGCGCCGACGTCGCCGCCCTCGTCGCCGCTGACCCGCGGTTGCTCTGCGCCAAAGTGGACACACTAACCTCCAATGTCGCGGGGCTCGCCGGCATGGGCATGTCGCGTTCTCAGATCGCTCAGCTCGTTATGCTCGGCTGCACTATCTTCCGCTGCAAACCCGTCGTCTCCAGGCTGCACTACTACCTGCCCCTCTTCAGATCCCCGGAGAACCTCCTTCGCGTTCTCAAGCAGAACTCCTACCTCCTGTCATCCAACATCGACAAGGTGGTAGAGCCCAACGTCGTATTCCTGCGGGAGTGCGGGCTAGGTGCTTGTGATATTGCCAAGCTGTGCACCTCTCTTCCGAGGCTGCTTAGCACCAAACCAGAGAAGGTCCGGGCGATGGCGGCATGTACCGAAAGTCTGGGTGTGCGCCGCGGCTCCGGGATGTTCAGAAAAGCGATGCAGGCTGTCGCGTTCCGCGGCGAGGAGAAGATCGCCGCCGAAGTGGCGTACTTGAAGAAGACGTTCAGGTGGTCCGATGCTGAGGTGGGCATTGCTGTCTGTAGGTCTCCAATGGTGCTGTCGAGGTCTGAGGACACGCTCCTGCGTATGTCCGAGTTCCTTATCTCTGAGGTGGGGCTGGAACCGGCGTACATTGCTCCTCGGTCAGTAATGCTCTGTCTTAGCCTCGAGGGTCGACTGAGGCCTCGGTACTATGTTACGAAGTTCCTTAAGGAAAATGGATTGCTAAATCTCGGATGGAGTTACTTTTCAATTGTCAAGGCGACCGAGAAGGTGTTCGTGGAGAAGTTCATATGCCCTCACACGGAAGCTGCACCATACCTCGCTGAAGACTATGATGCTGCTTGCAGAGGGGAAGTGCCGACTAATTTCAGATTCGCATGAGCCAGGGACGGGCTATGAAAATTGGTAACTGTGTGCTGGTTGTCCACTAATGTATGTCTTCTAGATGCTGGTTTGGTCATTGCTAGCTTGTGATGAAACTGGTAGTTTGATTCCTGAATCCTGTTATGTTTATGCCATCATTCAGTAGAAAAGAAACCATGGTTTATTATGAACTTTTTAATTCCTGAATACTTTTCCTGAATCCTGATGTGAACTTTTTCACCCTTGTTTTGGAACACATGTATTGGAGATACGAAATTGTGAGATCAGGCCTATCATGTCAGTAACATGCTGGTTTGGTTGTTGGTATCACCTGATGAAGCTATTAATTAGATTCATGAGACCCTGGTATGTCTGAGTACCACTTCAGTATAGAAGAAAGCATGTCATGGCCATGAATTTCTTCATCCTCATGTCATATTCATACACATATTAAATTCGGGCCATTGTGCAGATGCATTGGAATATATGTGACTGTGAGTAGTATATTTGCACTTCTGGTACATTTTATGGAATACTGATATGGAAGCAGCGGAGTGTTCTCAAATTGCCCCTACAGTAACCAGCACAATCCTCTAATCTATCTACCCGTGAAAGAGTGAAAATTCTGAACTATTTTTGGTGGGGAACAATGTTGGACTTGTTGATGACCACGACATGTCGACCACTGCCGAGAATGCCATTTGATCTGTTAATACCAACCGATACCGTACTACTTTGCCATTTAAAAAGATGTACTCCCTCCGTCCCAAAGATGTACTCCAACTCTTGAGTACAAGTTTTATTATCCTCTTACAGTATGGATGTTATGAATCCTCCTACTTAATCCATGGGTACTGCTACCAATTTACATTGTGCCATTACCCAAGCTTGATCGCAGCACTACCTTAGCTTATAAAATAAAATTATGTTGGTGCTAATTTACGCATGGGAAGCAATAACGTTGTGCGTTGTCGGAGTACGAGTTTGCGTTTCATACTCAGATTCCCCTGCAATTCGAAATGGCCTGCGTTGTAAGACATTTAGCTCTGACCATACATCATCATCTACATAGATTCCTCACATGGTAGCCACATGAAATGGGAATTTGGTACATGTACTTTAGTTTATAATATATATTTACCACAAAAAAGTTTATAATATATATTTTCTGAAATATAATCTCTTTTGTCCAAGTCGTTCCTTGTGTACTGTAAACTCAAAACCGACATTTTTGATGCAGATTGGTTATTTGCTAAGATCCTCTAGTAATGAGTGTGAAAATCTTCGTCGTATCAAGCACCACAACAGTGTCGCGAAAGACTTCGAAATGCTTGTCTGGTCCATCTGGACGCATCAGTATGCCTGTATCTTCGGACAACGCCCGGCCCTCCACCGCGCTCCTGTTGCAGTCTATCAAGGATAAAGCTAGCTATTCGCGGAAAAAAAGGAAGAAGAAGAAGAAGGAGGAGGATGAAGCTAGCGCCTGGGCCAAGGCCGGAGTGAGGGGCATTGCTAGCTTAATACTCCTAGGACGTTTTAGTTCGTGGGGCTGAGCAACCCGTTCTGCTCTTGTAACTCCTCGCTACGCCCTTCCGTGTGTACGTCACCAGGTGTTACCTTTGTAACCCAACTCTATGCTGTTCTCCCCTACTTACCAATGGAATAATACACACTTGTATTAGTTGACTATAACACTATTACTAAGGAATAAAATCAACTTTATCTCGCAAAAAAAAAGGAATGATACACAATTTACCTGTTCACGGAAAAAAAAGTGTTGCGCAAGACGAATGTTGTATATTAGAAGTACCATATGTACGACGTTTATCCAACCGATTTTGGTACCGCGGGAGAGAATTAATTGATCATTTGTTGTGGCTCATAAAACCAACAAAACTTTTTTTGGTGAATACGCTTAGCAGTGTATCATTTCATTGATAGAAGAGATAGAGTGAAGTTAGTACAGGGGGCAAACCAGCGAAACTACTCGGCGCACGACAATGCATGTATGAATTTTGTACAATGCCCACTTTGAATGGTGCTGATTTGCAAAATGATGCGATCTAATGGATGATTTGGTCCATCATACAAAAAACGGAAGAAAAGCTGGCATACGTACACAGTTGCTCAGTAGTGCAAGTTTTTTCTTTTTCTTTTTTGCAATCAGTACAAGTTTCTATCATACGTGAACCATTGCGTGTTTTATATAATAAAGTAAAAGGAAACCGTCATATAAGGGCATGTCCAGCAGGTAGCCCTAGGGGTGCTGCCCCACAGGTTCGGATGGTCCAGCTAGGTTCTGTTGATGCTCCAAACATGTCAGGGGATCTTCTGCAGAAGGCAACTTCTTGGGCAGAAAAAGTGGGGAGAGATCCCTCAAAAAAAGTGGGGAGAGATGAGAAAATGTGAGACCAAAGATGATGATATTAGGGTCCATAGCATGAAAGACATGAACTTTTGGTCATGTGTGGTTGAAAAAATCATTTTTCCCATATCTAGCTGGATGCATCGGGGCGGCAGCTACCGCTGCCCCCATTGCTCATGCCCTAATAAGACATCTTAGGCCATTTCCAACGCTGACCTTTACACCGAACACTACATTTGTTCGCGGACCGATGTGACCAGTTCACAAACACTGATACGGGAGTCGGTCATCCAACCGTAGCCGCAAATGTTCAGTTATATTTCATTTTTTTAATGAAACTGAACAATTTTGATGCATATTTAAACAAACCGGACGATATTCATTCATACTTCAATATCTTTTACATAAAACCGGATGCTTTTCATCTAAACCGGAGCAAACTCATCACATTTCGACATATTTCAACTAAACCGTACTCTAAACCTAATCTAAACGACCACCGGCGTCTGTTTCCCATGTACGGTCGGCCATGAGCCCCGAAAATGAAGCTCCGCCTCCGCAGCATGCAAGTGGCTAATCGGCCAAAGATGATGAACGCGCCAAGCTCAACTTCAACGGGAAGGGAAGAGTGGTGGCCTTCCTGGGACCCAAGCATTGTCGTTCGCCCATGTTCTACGCTTCCTCGCTGCCGGCGGCGCCCGTGGACGTGCTGCCTTTGTCGTCGTGGAGGCGGGGCACGGTCGAGGCAGAGCTGGCGACGTGGTCTTCTTCCTCGTTCTTGTAGTGAACTTCATCCGCCGCCTAGTCGATCTCCTTGAAGGCGGCTTCTAACTCCACCTGGTGGAGGTGGTACCACCAGTGGCCATGGCGGATGTCATGGGGGAGCGGCAGGAGTCAAGCAGCGTCTCTTGCTCACCCACACCCAAGTCCAGCGCGATGGCCGTGCCGGCGGCGAGTTGCTCCCCCATGCGTTGGAAGTTTTTATTGAAACACCATGGCAAATTTCAATATACATCTTCCATGGATTCTTTCGTACTTCGTGTATTTTACATACATGGCAAATCTCGCATACAACACAAGGAAACTTAAATTAAAATAGCATGGTAAATTTTAACATGAATCTACCATGGAATTTTTTTGTTCATAATTCATGTTCCTAGTGTTCATTCTATTTTTTTCCATGGCAAATTTCTCATACAAAACATGACAATTTTAGTTAAATATCATGGCAAGTTTTAACATGGATCTACCATGGTAACTTTCTTTATAATTTGTGTTTGCACTGTTCATTCTATTTTTCATGGCAATTTCCATACAAAGCATGGCATTTTCTATAAAAAAAACACCATGCCGAATTTCAATATACATCTACCATGTCAAATTTTTTTCAATTTTCTCATTTTACATACACGGCAAATCTCTCATACAACACATCGAAATTTAAATTAAAACAACATGTCAAATTTGGATATGAATCTGCCATGGTAATTTTTTGTTCATAATTTTTGGTTCTATTGTTCATTCTATTTTTTTATGGTAATTTTTGCCATGGCAATTCCAGAAAATTGCAATGTGAGCATTATCAGAGATGTTGCTAGAATATTTTTGCCACACCTTTTTTAGAAATAAAAATGTCGTAAAACTTGCCATTGTGAAAAATGACATTATGGCAAATCGTAGAATAGTCCGGTGAACTCAAATGCCATTTTGTATTTGAATTTTTCATTTGCATTATCACAATACTTCGGTTAGCTTCATTTAGGTGGCAACTTTTGCATTTTTTTGCAAATACAACTTCTGAGCCATGGCAAATTGCATTTGCTGGACAACACTAATTTACATCTTCTAAGTTTACAAGAAGCACTAATTTTACATCCATGGCTTTTTTTGAGCCATTCTAAATTTCAGAAACATGTCAAATAGTTTCTCTACATGACAACTAAAAAAACATGGCAAAAATATTATCATCTAGGCATGTCAATGGTTTTTCATATATATGAACTATTTTTTGAATCTTTAACTATAGGGTTGTTTTACTGTAAAAGGGATGGCAAGTTTTGTATGTTTTTAGCTAAAATAAGTCATGTGCATACTATTATCTCTTTTTTATGGCCTGATTTTTAGTATGTTCAAGTTGGGCCTTTTTCAGTAAGTTCCAGGATCATATTGAAGCCGTATTCGCAAGTATCAAGACCGTATTAGAGAACTTCCTAAGTTTGAGGACCGTTTCACACATCACCACTGAGTTTAGGGGGCAAATATGCATTTTACTCGTTCCAATATGTCTGGTCTACTCTTTTTGTCAACCCATAAATTTTTTTGTTCCCGTCACTTTGTCCAGCCTCTCTTCCACAAAATATCTTTAGCCAATATAAGCTACTCTTAATCATCAACAATGTGGACATAGGGCAAGGGCTGGCTTTAGCTCTTATGACTATAACAAAAAACACAAAAATTTAATATATATTTTTAGAAAAAAAGGATAGGCCTCTGCACCAATTGATGCACACATTCATATTATTAAGCAAAGCCTCCACAAAGTACGTAATGATACAAGTTCGCAATCACAACCGAATACAAGAGTACTGCCACAACCGGCAAAAATAGGACAACATGACTAGACACCTATCCTGTTGTTGGACCGCCATCCAAACCGGTTGTAGGTATCCCGTGCTACCGTCACCCAACGGTTGCATCATAAGCCATATGCTCCCTGACTTCTGCATGGGTAAATAAAAATCACGTACAGATCCAGCCAGTCGCCCAAAAGATAACCTGCAAAACTTTTGTGATGTTTTGTATGTTAAAAATAACGTCATGCCAACAATTCCAAATAGACCAAAGTAATGCACACATTATGACTCAAATATACACCAGTGTCTTAGGCTCTATTCTGTTTAGCCATGTCCCAAATAAAGTGGCAATCATATTAGGCGGTCTGACATTAAAGGACACATGTATGATACGCCACAATAACTTGACTAGCGGTCATTTGAGCGCTAGTGCAGAAAAAGCCTAACTATGCCGTGGCAAAAGGGCATTGCTGGCGTGGGAGGCCGACGCCACCAATATAGCGCCATTGGTAAAAGATAGTAATGGCGTCGGAGCTCACGTCAGCAGTGTTTTAGATGTTGATGGCATGCCACGTGGTTAACGCCACCACTATAATTTCTCTCCTAGCGACGTCTAATATACTATGCATGCCACCAACGTTTCGTGCAGTCAAAAGTAGTAATATTGCACCACCATATAACATTTTGCACCTCATATTGGAGCCAACATATAAAACAACACACAATAGACTAGCAATAAGTTTACTAGGTAGTCATTGTTAACATTGCATCTCACTGAGCAATGTAGTTATATATAACAATACGAGTTAAATAAACATAATCTCACAAACACTAGCTAGATAGTCATTGTCAACATGCATACATCATGGCGAACTAATATATAAGCAGTTTACTTAGTAACATCGATGACCTATGCACACACATTGTTTTAAATGATATCGATGACGATCATCATCATCAAGTCATGGCGTCTGGTGTTCCTGATAGTGACTAAGACGGCCTATCCAACCTGGAGATTCTTGCCAACAAGGAAGTTGTTCCACCCCCACCAAGCTTAAGACAGTACGACTGTTCGTGTCCACTATGTACGCAGGTGGTGACGGGGCCCCTTGTGGTAAGGCGTATTCCAGCATAACCTGCCTCACAGATGGCCTTTTAGAATTTTTTTGAAGAAACAAAATTCAATTAAGTAGCCTCGCGCATATTACATATATACTCTCGCAAACATATCAGTCCACATATATCATCAGATTCTACATTACTAAATCGGACTCTACTAAGTATGGATTCTACACTAGTAAGCAATCCATGGATTCTACACGCTACTAAATTTCTACTAAGTATGGATTTCTACACTAAAAAAAATCTACACTACTAAATTTC
The DNA here is from genome assembly GCF_018294505.1 of Triticum aestivum. Classification (NCBI taxonomy): domain Eukaryota; kingdom Viridiplantae; phylum Streptophyta; class Magnoliopsida; order Poales; family Poaceae; genus Triticum; species Triticum aestivum. The sequence goes on along the minus strand of NC_057806.1, from coordinate 456,636,792 downwards.
TACTAAGTATGAATTCTCTACACTACTAAATTTGTACTAATATGAATTCTCTACACTAAATTTTTTTTACACAACTAAAATTCTACGCAAAGCAATCCATGGATTCTACACTACTAAATCAGATTCTACTAAGATGGATTCCACACTACTAAGTATTCCATGTATTACTACACTAAGCATATCATCGGATTCTACACTAAGCATATCATCAAATTACTACACTAAGTATATCATCAAGTTACTACACTAAGTAATATATCATGACATGGCGGGTAACATTGGTCATGGTAAGACAGTCCACGAATGGCACCCCGACGTAGTCATCACGTGGTGGAAGTATGTACGAGAGGTTGCCTGTCTCGTCCTCGGCCAGCCTCATTCTTTAGGCATAAAGGGCTTCATCAAGGGTCCTAATCATCTTCTTCCGTGTTGATATATATAGATGACAACCAGCATGGGTTTTCGTCCTATGAAGGAGAAGCTGGTCAATTCACCCCCAGTGAGACGCATGTGAGCGATGAAACAATCCCATCCATCTCCTCTCATCCGGGACATCTTTCGTCCTTTCTTGACCTCCAAAGTGTAGGGGCCTCTAGGAGCATCAAATGTCACAGTGTCTCCGGTCAGCTCATTGAATTTCAACCTCACATTGCATGGGACGATCTGTGTAAGAAAAAATAAAACACACACACACACACACAATGAATTAATGGTAACAGTAGTAGAAACAAAATAAATGACTGTTAGAAGGTGCATATAATTTGTTACCGCCGCAGGAACAAAACTCGGCTGAAAATAGATGCCGAACAGCAATGCCAGTTGCAAGACTGTTGGCACACCTTGACTTGCACAGTTGACATGGTGGTGGTGGTGGTGGCGCCATTTTCCTATTAGTGATGATAGTTAATGGCTAATTAGGCTACAAATATATGATCGGATTGTACACAAAAGCATATTAATCGGTGATTCAACACTAAAAGACTATATATGATTGGATCGTTTTTAAACTAAAAAATATTGTACACTCAAAAAAAATCTGCACTTAATTCACTATTAAAATCGGATTGCACACATAATATAATCATTAACATGATTGTAGACAAAAGCATATAAAGCGAATTTTTGACATTAAAATAACATATCCATGGATTCTACACTACTAAATCGGACTCTTTTTTTAGTATGGATTCTACACTAGTAAGCAATCCATGGATTCTACACACTACTAAATTTCAACTAAGTATGGATTCCTACACACAAACAAAAATTACACTACTAAATTTCTTATAATTATGGATTGTACACTACAAAATTTGTACACAAAGCAATCCATGGATTCTACACTATTAAATCGGTTCTACTAAGCAATCCATGTATTCTACACTGCTAATATTGACCAGGAAGAAACCTAATCCATGGATTCCATAACGTCCGCGGATGAGGGAGGCGCGAGGGGTGGGAAAGAGGATGCACAAAGGAAGGGGATCTAACCGGCAAGGCCCGGAGGTAGCGGCGGCAACGAGCGGTGAGGTCCGGAGGTGGCGGCGACGACGGCGCTGGTCGAGAGGGGGAGTGAAAAATATGGGGTGGTGGATAGGAACGACTTAGATTTTTTTATTGGGAGAGGTAGATAACTGATTACACTAGTGCTGGCGCTGGCCTAACAGGCCACGCCATAACAAAGTGTAGCCCATAGAAAAAAAATAGAAAACATCTATGACGTGAAAAAAAGTACAATGCCAACACTAAGGTCGTAGCAATGTCGTACCAAATATCACAACGCCGCCACTATTTAGAAAAATAGTGGTGGCGTTGGTTGAAAATGGCGCGCCACCAATTAAAGTTGTGGCTAACCAGTTCTCTAACTGGTGAAGGAAAATATGTTGTATTGATTTATCCTCATCACAGAAGCAACAACGTTTACTACCCTCCCAATTACGATTTGCCAAGTTATTCTTAGTAAAGACCACTTGCTTGTGTACAAGCCACATGAAGATCTTTATTTTTAAAGGTACCTTAATTTTCCAAACATGAAGCATCTTTAAAACACAAAATAAAGAAAGAAAGAAATTATGAAAATATATTGTTTAGCTTCTGTGCTAGCTCCAGACATAGCTCGGTCTTGGCTTCGCTCCTCATCACGAGCCACATGAAAATTATGATCTTAAACTTTGTTTCTTCCTTACAAAATAAATAAATACATCTGTGTGATCCTCACAAAATCATTAAAAGCTAACCACCAAACCGTAACAGTTATCTTTATTCAAAGGGTGTGGCTAGATCACGGTCGACTAAGACTTAACCAAGTCTCAATCAAATGGCAAAACATGTAAAAGAAGAAGAAAGAAAAAGTATAAAAGACAATTTCGAACGGATCTCCGCGTGAGATCTCACGAATTTAGCAATCTCATTATTCAAAGTTGTATCATGAAGTCATTTAACAAGAAATACATGTCCACTCAAAGGACAAGGACCATTTTCAACTCTGACCGGATACAAGTACATATCATAGTAAGATTAAGCAAATAAACCTTCCATTTTGGTGCCGTAGCAACTGTCCTGACATGACTCACTAGTCCTGTGTGTAAGGCGGGAGCATCCCTTTCAGGAAAGAAGTCAACATTATCAACGCCCTCTCAGGCTGGAAGGACGGAACAAGATGACCGGCACCTCTCACTGATAGAAACGTCAATCCTCCGGCGTACTGTTGGACATACCCTGCCACCTAACCAGTGAGTGAATTCGTCAGTTTCAGGTGACCAAAACACTGTAGTAGATGAGAAATGTTTCGATGATGGGATTCACCTCCTCCTTTGCCACCCATGGGCGCCATGGAGTGGTCACAGGAAGTCCAAGGTCTTGAATGGAGTACCTCGTCGCCGGAAGAGGGCACACGGAGTCGAAGTCACCACTGTAAAAATGTAGCAAAGTTTATTTACTACTAACAGTAAATACTTTCCAGGTGTCTGAGAATAACTGATGGTAATCTGTTACTACCTGAATATCCACATAGTCACGGGAAGCTTGTTCTCGATCAAGAATTTGATGGATGGGAGCATAGTCACCGGCGCATCTTTCCACGTAAAGTTTCTGCAACCACAAATCACATGGTTAACTTCCGGACGTGTGGGTGAAAAACATTGCAAAATTGTTGACCGTTTGTGTGCTAAATCAGTGCCCAGTTCAAAGGATTACTTGCATGGCGACCACTCTGTCATCCTAGCGTGGAAAGCCTCCTGCACCGCTGGATCGTTGAGATAGGCAATGGTAGGATAATCGCTGCACGGATCATACCCAGGCAGCTGCATGCAATTTTGGAGAAACTAATTAAGAATTTCAGTTTCAATTTTGACTGCACAAGCAACTAAGAATGAATTTGTTTCCTTACGTAGCCACTGGGGTGATACGCTCCGTCGGGCGCGTCGACGCAAACGGGAGCGTAGATGTTGTACGCATCAATTTGGCCGGGGTCGAACGCGTCCCAGGCGCCGCTGCATGCTTCACCTGCAGAGTCGCAGTGCTCGGTGACGTTGGCGTAGACCTCGTCCGACATCACCCCATGTGTCCAGAAGAAGTCAATGGTGCCCTGATTGTTCCTCTTGTCGTCGAGATAAGGGTTGCCAACCTTCGACAGAAAAGAGCCCATTTAATATTCAGAAGACCTTTGGTCATTCACCATGTTTCATACGAGTATGACTATAGCAGTATAGCTTGTAAATTTCACGTACCAAGATGCCCTGAAGGTTGACTATGGTTCTGTTGTTGTACGTGTTGTGGAGTAGGATGGTGGCGGCGAGCTGTGGCGCGTAGTGGCCGGCGTAGCTCTCGCCGGAGATGTAGAAGGCGCGGGCCTTGTACTCCGGGAACCTCTCCAGCCATCTCACCAGGAAGACGTACGCGTCGTCGGCGGTTCGCTCGTCGCCACTGAGGTCGTAGTCTGAAGACGTGTTGGAGTAGGAGAATCCCACACCGGCCGGCTACTCCAGGAAGATCACGTTAGCCGCTGCCAGTATATTTCACAAGCAAATTGAGTTCTCTTATGTAATTAAAGGGGAAGTAACTATTAGTCTGTACAAGGCGCCCGTAGGTTTACCGTTGTTCCAAGCGTGCATGTTTCTGCCGAGCGTTTTGTTGTCTTCCGTTACACGGAACGGGCCCAGTTCCTGCATTGCCCCGTACCCCAGCGACGAGCACCCTGGCCCTTTGTATGCAAGTGTCAGGGTTACCACTGTCATGGAGAAATTTATACATGATATGTTCAGTTACCGATTTATAGTTCTAACTTCTAACCTCCGTTGAGCCAGAGCAGGAGTGGCTTCTCTGAAGCACCGGAAGGCGACTCGACGAGGTAGTAGAAGAGGGCGCGGCCGTTCTCCTCGTCGACGGTCACGTACCCGCCGAACTGGTCGAAATCGACGCCCTCCGGCTGCCCGGGCAGCGCCGTGATCTTGTCGGCCGCCTTCAGAGAGCTCTGGTCAGAGGCAGAGCTCTCTGTGTCCAGGCTGCCAGCGCCCCTCTCGGCTATGCTACGCGGTCTAAACGTGTCGGTGCTGCTGTCAATGTCCCTCCTAGAGGAGATGAACTCTCTCAGCCTTGCCTCTTGGGATGCATTGGTGGTGTACAGTGTGGCCACGCAAATGAGAAGCAAGACATAAGAAGAGAGGCTCGTCATCGTTGATGAGATGGTCGTCTCTGAGATGCACGGAGGGTTTATATAGGCGCAGAGAAATGGGAGAGGTCGGTTTGCGGCAAGGACTTTGTATTACATACAAAAGTGCCCTGCATTGACTGTGCTGCATCAAGTTTATGATCTTGTGTCCACTCAAACCATCGGAGGAGGGTCACTCCTTGCCAACGCTTTTGATTCGGTAAAACGGCCTTGATTTGTTGAATTGACAGGGCATTGAAAGCGAAAGGAGCAACCAGTTCTTTATCCACTTCCTTGTTTTAGTCGCTGATTTGGAAGATAACCAACGGCAACTCCTCTACCCGCTGTGTGCGAATTTCTTGCACAGTAGACCACCTGCGAGAATACATTGTCAGAAAAGACCCACGGTGAGAATCATTGACAAAGCCCACACGTGAACATTTTTCTTCGTTGCTTACTTCAGCACTTCTAGAGTTCTAGTGGCATCCACTCGAGAGGGATTATACTAGTGCTGTCACACTTTCGATGAGTCTGTTTTTCTCCTTTTTTTTTCTCGGGGGAACTTACCATGAATCTAACAAAGACAAAATGACATATTTGCATTGAAAACGAACCAATGGTCAGCTTACTAATTTAATACTTCCTTTGTTCCTAAATATTTGTCTTTTTAGAGGTTTTAAATGGTGACTACATACGGAGCAAAATGAGTGAATCTACACTCTAAAATATGTCTATATACATCTGTATATAGTGACCATTTGAAATCTCTAGAAAGACAAATATTTAGGAACGAAGAGAGTAGATAATAATGGCAAGTTCACAATACAACATACCTTTAAGATGGGGATAGTATCTCGATTGCATTCTGGTCATATAGTTCACAATCTCAAAGGTATGTTGTATTGTGAACTTATCAGCTCTTCTATTAATTTATAGAGGGGGTACAACACAGGTCAACAATAACGGTGAGAAAGCACTAAACTGGTTGGCCGTTGTAAGATACTAGTCGCAATGGTCCTACTCCCTCGGTTCCGGTTTATTAAATCCCTCTTATTTTGGATTAAAGTTTGCCCATAGATTTAACTAAGTTGTGATCATTTCTTCATAAAAAATATATTAAGTTGAGATCATTAGATTAAGTAAAGACTTCTCTTGCCTCTTCCACAAGCAAGTCCCACGTTAGCTAGAGTTCCCCTGCCTCCCGCCGGCGGCTGCGTCGATCTACCTAACCTCCTGTGGCATTAGGGCTATCAGGCGCGGTGGATCCCAACTCTTGCGGGTGAAGGGCTCCAACTTTATGTCTGGGTTTTTAGCTTGTTTACTGTTTGTGTCTTGTTCAGGAAGACGAGTGAGTGGCGGCTCCCTGAGGATGCAATAAAGTTTTCCCAACCTAGGCCCAGTTTTGGCGGTGCGTCTTCATCGTTGAAGGGCATGTGGAGGTGTGTTTCGGCGGATGTCACGAGATTCGGTTGGTGTTTGTCTTCGATGAATCTGTTTAGCTTTAGTTGTTGTTATGTCTATAGATTGAGATGGTCGTCTCTGAGACGCACAGTTCATATATATAGGCTCCGAGGAATGGAAGAGGTCAGTTTGCAACAATGTCTTTTGAACTGGGCTACATTATTTTTTACAAAAGTGCTCTGCATTGATTGTTCTGCATCAAGTTTATGATCACTCCTTGCCAATGCTTTTGATTCGGTAAAACGGCCTTGATTTGTTGAGTTGACAAGGACTTGAAAGCGAAAGGGTCAGTGTTTTCAGCCGGCTCTTTATCCACTTGACCTGTTTTAAACGCTGGTCTGGAAGATTATCAACGGCAACTCCTGTACCTACTGTGTGCGAATTTTTTGCATAGACCACCTGCGTGAATTTATTGTCAAAAAAGACCCACGGCGAGAATCATTGACAAAGCCCACACATGAACATAGTACTTCTAGTGGCATCCACTCATGTGAGAGTATACTAGTGCAGCCACACTTTCTTCCAAGAGTTGATCAATAAGAAGCCCCCACCAGGTTCAAAGTGGTTGGTCACCGGTGATTTTAATCAAATCTACCATGCGCAAGACAAGAATAAAACAAATATCGACCGAAGCTGTATCGTCCGCTTTAGAAATACGCTTAATCTCTGCGAGCTCACACACATCCTTCACGCCCTCTCATCATCCTTATCGGACCACTGCCCTCTCCTCCTTTCAAATGGCAAAGGCCCGCAGAGGTCAAAACCCTTCCGCTTCGAAAACTTTTGGATCAAAATGCCCGGCTTTAAAGAGGTAGTCCAGGGAGCTTGGAACACCAATTCTGGTCACGCTGACCCATACCTCAACCTCTTTCACAAGCTAAAAGAGGCTGGCAAAAAATTAAGGAAATGGAGTAGGACAATGTTCGCGCACTTGAAGGTGCAGATTCATATGGCCCTGGAAGTTATTCTCCGCTTGGATGTGGCTCAAGATCTTCGTCCCCTAAGTGCCCGCGAGCGAGATCTTCGAAAGAGACTTAAGCAGAAAGTGGTAGGCCTTGCTGTTCTTGAGCGTGCGCGGAAAAGACAAAGCTCAAGAATCTCGAACTTGAAAGACGGTGATGCCAACACTCGGTTCTTCCACCTGCGTGTAAACCATAGACGGGGGAAGAACTTCATTCACCGTCTCAGGCACAACAACGGGTGGGTTACTTCTCACCACCACAAGAAATCCATTATACAGAGCCACTTTTCTGAGGTCACGAGACGCGGTCAGCCGCGCACCACCGACATCAACTGGGACACCGTCCCGGTGCCGGCTTGCGATCTAACTGATTTAGGGGCTGCCTTCTTGGTTGAAGAGGTGAAAAAGGTGATTTTTGATCTCCCCAGCGACAAAGCACCAGGACCCGATGGCTACTCTAGGGCCTTCTTCAAGGCGTGCTGGGAGATCATAAAGGATGATATTTTGCTTGTTGTCAACCACTTCTCCAATCTGCACTCCACGAACTTAAACTGGCTCAACTCGGCGAACATCACTCTCATCCCAAAGAAAGATGGGGCAGAATGCATTTCGGATTTCCGCCCAATTAGCCTCATCCACGCCATCGCGAAGATCATTGCCAAGATGATGGCTAACCGGCTGGCTCCTCACATGCATGAACTTGTCTCCAACGCCCAGAGTGCCTTCATAAAAAAGAGAAAAGAGAAGCATCCATGACAATTTTATATATGTCAGAAACTTGGCAAGAAAGTTTCATCGCAACCGCTCCCCAACGCTCTTGTTCAAACTAGACATCAAAAAGGCGTTTGACTCTGTACGTTGGGACTTCCTCATGGACCTGCTGAAACACCTTGGCTTCCCCGATAGATTTCGCGACTGGGTTTCAGCTTTGCTCTCTACCGCCACTTCGAGGGTGTTGATCAATGGAGTTCTGGGTGATTGCTACCTCTTGAGCATGCGTTGGTTTTCCCTTGAAGAGGAAAGGGTGATGTAGCAAAGTAGCATAAATATTTCCCTCAGTTTTTGAGAACCAAGGTATCAATCCAGTAGGATACTACACGCAAGTCCCTAGTACCTGCACCAACAATCAAGAACCTTACAACCAACGCGATAAAGGGGTTGTCAATCCCTTCACAGCCACTTGCAAAAGTAAGATCTGATAAAGATAATAAGATAAACATTTTTGTATTTTTGTTGTATAGATTGGAAAGTAAAGATTGTAAAATAAACAATGATAAAAATAGCTAGTTGATAGAAAAACAATATGATGGAGAATAGGCCCGGGGGGCATAGGTTTCATTAGTGGCTTCTCTCAAGATAGCATATTCTACGGTGGGTGAACAAATTACTGTCGAGCAATTGATAGAAAAGCGCATAGTTATGAGAATATCTAGGCATGATCATGAACATAGGCATCACATCCGTGACAAGTAGACCGAAATGATTCTGCATCTACTACTATTACTTCACACATCGACCGCTATCCAGCATGCATCTAGAGTATTAAGTTCATAAGAACAGAGTAACGCATTAGGCAAGATGACATGATGTAGAGGGATAAACTCAAGCAATATGATATAAACCCCATCTTTTTATCCTCGATGGCAACAATACAATACGTGCCTTGCTGCCCCTGCTGTCACTGGGAAAGGACACCGCAAGATTGAACCCAAAGCTAAGCACTTCTCCCATTGCAAGAAAGATCAATCTAGTAGGCCAAACCAAACTGATAATTCAAAGAGACTTGCAAAGATATTAAATCATGCATATAAGAATTCAGAGAAGAATCAAATATTGTTCATAGATAGTCTTGATCATAAACCCACAATTCATCGGATCTCGACAAACACAACGCAAAAAGAATTACATCGAATAGATCTCCAAGAGAATCGAGGAGAACTTTGTATTGAGATCCAAAGAGAGAGAATAAGCCATCTAGCTAATAACTATGGACCCGAAGGTCTGTGGTAAACTACTCACACATCATCGGAGAGGCTATGGTGTTGATGTAGAGGCCCTCCGTGATTGATTCCCCCTCTGGCGGAGCGCCGGAAAAGGCCCCAAGATGGGATCTCACGGGTACAGAAGGTTGCGGCGGTGGAAATAGGGTTTCGTGGTGCTCCTGGATGTTTTCAGGGTATATGAGTATATATAGGCGAAAGAAGTAGGTCGGTGGAGCCACGAGGGACCCACGAGGGTGGGGGCGCGCCTACCCCCCTGGGCGCACCCTCCTACCTCATGGACGCCTCGTTGCTTCCTTGACGTCCACTCCAAGTCTCCTGGATTGCGTTTGTTCCAAAAACGATCCTCGCGAAGGTTTCATTTCGTTTGGATTCCGTTTGATATTCCTTTTTCTGCGAAACACTGAAATAGGCAAAAAACAACAATTTGCACTGGGTCTTTGGTTAATAGGTTAGTCCCAAAAATAATATAGAAGTGCATAATAAAGTCATTAAACATCCAAAACAGATAACATAATAGCATGGAACAATAAAAAAATTATAAATACGTTGGAGACGTATTAGTGATCCCCTGAAGCATGGATGTGGCCTTCGCCAGGGGGACCCATTGTCCCCTCTTCTCTTTGTCCTAGCTATCGATCCGCTCCGCCACCTCCTCTGCAAGGCCACAGTCCAAGGGCACCTACACCCTCTCTGTGGTAGATCTTCACCCATCCGGGCCTCGCTCTACGCCGATGATGCCGCCATCTTTGTGAAGCCCATTAAGGAAGACGTCCAATTCCTTGCTGCTACTCTGGCCTCTTTCGGAGCCGTGTCTGGCCTTGTCACTAATTGTGCCAAAAGTTTGGTTGCTCCCATCCGATGTGACAACATCAACCTTGACGATGTTCTTCATGCTTTTCCGACAGTGCGCACCTCATTCCCGATGCGCTACCTTGGACTTCCCTTATCCGTCAAGCGCCTCAAGCGAATCCACTTTCAGTATCTTGAGAATAAAATTGGAGGCAAGCTCCCTCCCTGGCAGGGAAGACATGTGGCCTCTGCTGGCCGTGTGGTCCTTGTAAAGGTTGTCCTTACCGCTATTGCTATTTATCATCTCATGCCTCTCGACATCCTGGTGGAGTTCCTCAAGAAAATCGGTAGTATTTGCCGTGCATATCTTTGGGCGGGCTCGGATAAGGTATCCGGAGGAAAATGTAAGGTTAACTGGGAGCTCGTCTGCAAGCCCAAGGACAAGGGCGGACTCGGAGTGCTTAATCTGGATAAGTTTGCTAAGGCTTTGCGGCTCCGATGGCTATGGTTCGAATGAACTGACAAGAGCAAGCCATGGATTGGCATGGGAACGCCGTGCACGGAGGATGATCGCCACTTCTTTGCGTTGCCACTATGGTCACTATTGGAAATGGACGAACTGCACAATTTTGAAACTCGTTGTGGCTCAACGGCTTACGCCCCTGTGACATCGTGTCGGACCTCTTTGCCCTCTCTTGCAAGAAGAACTCCTCGTTCCAGCAAGCCATGACCAACAATCTTTGGATCACTTATATTGATGGCACCAACGGTCTGTCCCTCGCACATATCAAGCAGTTTGCTGACCTTTGGGAAAGATTATCATCGGTGGCCCTAGTGGAAGAGGTGGAAGATTCGATTATTTGGAAGTTCACTAAGGATGGGATATATTCTGCTTCCTCGGCATACAAGGCTAAATTTGAAGGTCTGACATCCTTTGATCTTGTTCAGACCGTGTGGAGGGTGTGGGCTCCCCCGTGGTGCAAATTTTTTGCTTGACTAGTTCTTCAAAATAGGATCTGGACATGAGACCGCTTGATCCGTTGTGGCTGGCCCAACTACGGATTGTGCCCTCTTTGTAAGCATGCACATGAGTCCGCTGCTCACCTACTCTTCCAATGCCGCTTCACATTGCGCATTTGGAACGACATCCTACCGTGGCTTGGAATGCACCACATCTCTACTACTTCATGGTCGGCGAGCGCTTCGGTCAAAGAATGGTGGAACGGTAACCTTCAGATTCATCTCAGCTCCCCCAAAGCCCTTGCCTCATTGATGATGCTCATCTCATGGGAGATTTGGTCCAAGAGAAACGCTAGAGTCTTCCGCAGCGTGGCGGTCCCTTCGGTGGTCATCATTAACAAGATCAAGCATGAGGTGTCGCTCTGGGTTTTGGCGGGTGCCAAGCACTTGGGTATTGTAATGCCGCGAGAGTAGTTTTTCTTTAGTTTGCCGCTTGCGGCTCCTGTCTAAAACCTTCTTCCTTAATCAATGAAATGGCAAGTCTTTTGCCTCGTTTAAAATAAACACTTTCTATGAGTCTGTTTTTCTCTTCTTCTTTTTTTTTGCGGGGGCACTTAGCATGAACCTAACAAAGACAAAATGACCTCACAAAAAAAAAGAACAAAAACAAAATGACATATTTGCATTGAAAACGAACCAATGGTCAGCATGTACACATTTAATGGATAATGGTAAGTTCACAATACAACGTACAGTATAGTACCCTTGAGTTTTTCCTCACATATTTATTGAAGTTGATAGACTATGTGGCCAAAATGCAATCGAGATACAACAGAGGTCAATAATAACAATGAGAAAGCACTAAACATTGGCCGTTGTAAGATACTACTTGCATTGGTCCTACTCCCTCCATTCAGGTTTATTGGACCCCTCTTATTTTGGGTTAAAGTTTAACCATAGATTTAATAAAACTAAGATCATTTTTTCACAAAAAAAACAACTAAGTCTTAGATTAAGTAAAGACGCACGTTCTCTTGCCCCTTCCACAAGTGGGTCCTATGTTAGGGTTCCCTGCCCCCTGTCGGCGCCACCCTTGATCTGCCTCTTGTGGGCTAAGGGTCATGGAGACGCGGTGGATAACGGCCTTGCCGGTGGAAGGGCTCCTGCTCCGTATGTAAGCCTTTTTAAAGCTTATTTAGGGTTTGTGTCCTGTTCAGGAAGACGAGGCAGTGGTGACTCTTCGAAAATGGAATAAGTTTCTCCCCGCCTAGCCCATCCCAGCGGTGCATCTACTATCGTCGGAGAGCATGTCACGGTGTGTCTCCGACGGATCTCGCGAGATTCGGTCGATGTTTTTCTTCGATGGATCTGTTTGGTCTGGTCGTCGTTCATCTATGTTTGTGTGTCTACAGGTTGGATTCTTTCAATTTATGCGTATCTTCATCGACGATGATTGTTGTTCTGGTGTGCTGGTTCTTTGATGCCTGAGCACGATGACTTCCTGACTATCTACTACAACAAGGTTTGCTTCTCTCCGGTGATGGAGGGGGGATGACGGCGGCATGCCTTCGGCTCGCTCCAGTGTTTGTAGTCGTCGCTAGGTCGTCTATGAACATGGATGTAATTTTTATTGCTTCTTGTGTTCTTTTGTACTGTCATGATGATTAATGAATAGGTCGAAAGTTTTTCCCCACAAAAAATAAACCTAAAAACTGTAAGTTATATGCCACAAAAATTATATCATTAAAACCTCTTTGAATAAAAATCCAACAACATACTTTTTTAACATATACTTTATATTTTGTTAGTCAAGTAAGTGATCAAAATTTAAGAAAAAGACGACAGGGCCCAATAACCCAGACGGAAGTCATATTTGTTAGCAAAGCCGACAAAGTATATTGTGCTCCTACTTGAGGACGGGATAAAAGTATGTGATTTTGGGAACCTTCTAGAAGGTTCCTGGCCGATTTTAGGAACCTTCTTGAACCATTTTTTACCCTTTTTTGTCAATTTGGTTTTTTGTGTTTCCTCTATTTTTTGTTTTTTCAAAAAATCTTAAAAAGTGTTAGTTTTTTTAAAAATGTTCAAAATTTAAGATTTTTGTATTTTAAATAAATGTTAATCGTTATTCAAAATTGTTTGAAATTTCCAAATTTTGCATTGTTAAATTGTTTTCAAAATATGTTTGGAATCTACAATACTTTTCACAATTTTTAAAAATGTTCAAGATTTTTAAAAACTAAAAATTTTAAAAAATTATTTAAAAAAATTATTCATGTTTGAAAACGAAATATCTTTTTCAACATTTGCTTTAAAAAATTGTTCACCATTCCATTTTAAAAATATTCTGATTTGCCACTACAGTTAATTGTTTACTTTTTGTGCTGCAGATTAGTCACGTACCCAACCTGGGCCATCACCTCCAGACCGGGAGATTTGTTCCTATTAGTAAGCATGCACGTGCAACGCACGTCTCAAACAAAACAAGTTAACATGGTATCAGATCGCTACAAAATGTTATCATGTCACTCAAATTATATTTTTAAAAAGTGTGACATATTTCTGATCCAACACATGTATCCTAGTCTATAGTAAAAACATCTATTCTGGATCTAATTTTTATTATTATAATGTGAGGTGAATCGGGCACGACCGATAAAAATAAGACAACTTCTTTTTTGGTTCGGACAAGGCCGTGATCAATCACAATCTCTCCCGTCACTACCTAGTACAGTACTCTACATAGTAGTATTAAGAAAAAAACGTCAGATTTCTAAAAAAAAACCGTCAGTCATCATCTCCACTGCCGCCTTAGATTCTTCTCTGGATAGTTCCCCACCACTCCCTCACAATCTCCTCCGTTCCCCATTCTCTCCACCATAGCCAGCGCTCCCTGGTCAGGCCGCCCCCTCCCCTTCGTCACCATCGCCGGCGCTCCCTGGTCAGGCTGCCCTCCCCTTCGTCACCAGCGCGGCCGCTCTCTCACACCCCGTAGGTCAAAGGTTGAATTTTTATCCGCCGCTGATGGTGCTGCTGGGCGAGGAGGCGCTGGATGCGCGTGCGCCGGCGCTGGATCTGCTCCGTCTGGCTCCGGCGACCTTACCCCGTGGCTCCGGGACAGGAAGGCTACCCCGACGACATACAGGTCCGCCCCCTTCTCCTTTCCTCTTGGATTTCTTCTTCTTCCCTTCCCTGAGATGAGATGTACGTTCCTGCCTCACGCACACAGCAACTGGACTCTATGCACAGCGAGGAGGATGAAGACACCCAGCCATGGATTTTTAGCAGCACTCACTCAAGGAAAAAGTGCGCCACCTCCCGCCTCCCCTCTCTATTTGATTCAATTCTACAGGAGTGTATGCGTGTTCCTCACACCTTGTTGCTCTGTTGGTGTTCGTGCTGGGCTGCAGGAGACCTCAACACGCCAATGGATGCAGCCAGCCTCCAACTCACCACGCACCTGCACCAACTTGATGTAGGGAGAGGAGGAGTGAGGCTTCTCTCACGGGATGACGCCCAGCCATGGGGCAGCAACAATCCAAGGTCAAGCCTCCCTCTACCTCTCTCTCGTTTTGATTTCATAGGTCTGGTTCCCTGATTTTTCTGCTGCTCTAGATTCACTTGCATGCTTGACTGAATCTAGTTGCTCTCAGGCCCTAGTGTTCAATGAGATAGGCATTGCACTGTTTACTAATTTAATTTGCTTGCCTGCAGCCACATGGTCCAGAGATAGAATTGAGATATTCAGACTAAGTTTAATGATTTGCTGGTTATAATTACTGAATTTCGCTTGGTGCTATCACTGTCGACCTCTAGTGCTGAATCAGTTGTACACTGTACTGTTTACCAATTTAATTTGCTTGCTTGCCGCCACATGGTCCAGAGATAGAAATTCAGATATATTGAGACTAAAGTTTAATGATGTGCTGGTCATAATTGGTTCAGTGACTAAATCTGTCCCCAAACTATCAAAATTGTATGTCAAAGCTAAAAAACTATCAAAACTTTGCTTTCAAGATGAGCCTAAATTCAGTAAGATGTGTGCGCAGCTTGCTTTCAAGAATGTTAAACTACTCCATGCTTATTTAAACTAATTCCTCCTACAGATTGCTGTCAAAATAAGCCTAAATTCAGAGTCTTCGGAAGTCAATTACTTTGAGCCTTTGAGTTAGGAGGTATACCAGTCTCTTTGTAGTTTGCTCTTAATAAACTCTTCCCTTGGCCATGATGAGATGTTTAAGTCTTTCCACTTATCAGTTTTTAGTTCCACTTGAAGCGATGCATATTCGAATACATTTTCTAGTCCTTTGAGCTGTTGAATGAATAAATGAAAAAGTATTAGCATCACAACCGAACAATAACAGAAATCGTGTTATCAAAAGATGGTGTAGTGGGACTAATGACTAACCATAGCGGTGAGGTCTTTGCGGCTCATTCCTGGGCCTAGCGAGTCGAGCACCTGGATGCATCGCTGCCCGGCATTTATAACTGCTAGGTACCAATGGAAGTGTTCAATGTTAACTGGAATGTATATCTGAAAATAGGGTTTTTGTTAGTTTAGGTCCCATCTATACAAACATTTATATGGAACTGAGACTCACCATATCATGTTCCAAATAAGTTATAGCCAATTCAATTGGGGCATAGATAATGAAATTTGATCATCATTACCTTGTGATACAGCTAGCTGTGCCGGTGTTCCGTTATGTAGGCCATCTATTTCCTCACTGGTATTTTTTTTCTTTTGTAGGCTTCACGCCTTCTCTTATTAATCTCATCTTTATTTTTTGCATACCGCTCTCTATCCCTCTGCCTTTTTAGTTCCTTTGGGTCTGCAAATCATGAAACAGTTCAGCAGTTGTAATACTGTATCGAACTTGAGTGACTGGGTTATGATCAATACATGATGTTTGGTTGTTGCTTATATCCTGGAAGGGGGTGCGCGTCCTGACTGGGTTATGATCAATACCTGATGTTTGGTTGTTGCTTATATCCTGGAAGGGGGTGCGCGTCCTGCTGGGAGTGGGGGTCCTGTTGGGAGTGGTAGGGCCCATACGAATACGAACTCCTGTAAAAACATGTGAGATCATTATATTTAATGGAGCGCAAGACCATCATTTAGAATATGGAACCAACAACCTCGAAATGTAATGCTGTACTTTATAATAGATTCAATCGCAATTGTCGCTGTCAAGAGGCCTCATGCATAGGGTGTATTTTCTTATGGTCATATGATTTTGAGGGGACATCTTTGTAATAGATTCAATCGCGATTGTCGCTTTCGATCAAGAGGCCTCATGCATAGAGTGTATTTTCTTATGGTCATATGATTTTGACAGAACATTGTGGCAAACTACAAAGATTTGTTTCAGTCATAGGTTAGGTCAGTGGTATCAAATTTTCAGTACCATGGGGATCTGCTGAGGATCCGTGGTATGATTTCACTTGCTCATGCACTTTATGATTGGTTTTCATAACATATGCTCACGACATATGGTTCATCTCTTGCATCGATTACATGGACAATCATAGATCCTAGTATGTGGATTAACCATGGTTTCACTATTTATGTAGAACTATGCAGAACAGAAACAGGAGCAATGAACGGATGTCATTGTTAGCATCTTCACATGCGTGCAAAGGTGCATGCCGAGGAGTTTGCCGCCGCCGATGCGCAGTCCGGAGACAGTCGCGCGTCTGAAAGATGCGTGCAAAGGTGCATGCCGAGGAGTTTGCCGCCGCCGATGCGCAGTCCGGAGACAGTCGCGTCAGTGTGGGCGACGGCGTCTGAAAGATTGAAGAGAAAGCATGCACCTGTGTTGGCGAGGAGGCTGTCGTCGTGGATGTCGCGGGCGTCGTCGGCGTCGTCTGGCGTCGTTGGTGCGGGCGTCCTCGGCGCGGGCGTTTCGGTGGAGGGCAACTCTGAAGAGCGGCAGGAGGATTGGTCGCCGCTAATTTTGGGGCGGATGTGGTTGTTTCGGTGTGTTTTTTTCTTTTCTTTTTGTTGGCGTTGGCTCAAGGACGGCAGAGTTTCGTCCGCCCACCTAAATTGCTTATCGTACAACGTCAGGGGTACTTTTCTGTATTGACGGTTAGATCCCATTGAGTAGGCTTATCTTGACCCTCCAATTGATGTGTTTTCTTCTGTGTACAGTAAACGGGGTGCGTCTAGGGGAGTTAACGTTTGCTTATTTTATAGTAGTAGAGATTATCAACCGTAAATGGACCATAGAATGGCATAAATCTAGAATAAACCTGATGTTAGTTCCTCCGAAATCACTAATTGAGGAGTACTTTGTCTCAAAAAAAAACTAATTGAGGAATACTCATTGCAAAGATTACTCCTACCTTCCCTAGGTTGCGACAAGTGGCGCGCTATATATGCGTCACTTGTCGCAACCAGGGAGTTGTTTTTTTTTGATCCGTTTATTCAAAACATTTTCACCGTTGGATTTCTCGCGTCGAGATCTTCAAAACTAGATCTCATGTTGATACGTTTTGACGGAAAAAAAAATCACGAAAAAAACTGGACGAAAAAAATCAAACTGGGAACATGGATTTTTTCCCTTTCCGAAAGAGTACGCCCTGCCTCCCGCGGAATCTCAACTGTGCCTCTCACGGAACCAAAACCGTACCCTCGCGGAACTAAAAAAAAGCGAAAACACATTTTTTTTGTGTCCGAGGAGCATGGTCGTACCTCTCGCGAAAGCACAACCGTGCCTCTCGCGAAAGTAAAACCGTACCTCTCGCGGAAGGAAAAGAAAAGGAAACGTGTTTTCCCATTTTCGAGAGGCACGGCCGTGCCTCTCGCAGAAGCAAAACCATGCCTCTCGCGGAAGAAAAAAAAGCAGAAAACGCGTTTTTTGTCCTTTTTCAAGAGGCACGGCCGTGACTCTCGTAAAAGCAAAACCGTGTCTCTCGCGGAAGCAAAACCGTGACTCTGGCAGAAGAAAAAAAACACAATTTTTCGATCCAAAAGCTAAGGAAGACCGAAACATAAAAAAAACCCAAAAAAACCGTTTAAAAAGCAGAAAATGCATGCGAAAATGAAAATTCGGAGGTAGCGCCCACAGTGCGACACGTGGCGGGCGGCTGAGAGTGCGCCAAGTGACGCTGATCATCGTGAGGCTCCCGAAGGAGCACTCGTCAACTAGTTGCTCCCTGGTTCCTCCCGCGCCCCGCGCCCGCCAAGCCCATTTGCCCCTTCTAAGATGTGGCCCAAGCTCCGCCACTGTTTATTGGTAGCACCTCTTACCAGTCAAAATCACTAATTGAAGAGTACTCCTTCCAAAGATCACTCACACCTCCCTGTTGTGAAAAGTGGCGCAACGCACCACTTGTCGCAAACTGGTAGTTTTTTCCTTTCTTTCGTAGATATGTTTATTCAAAATGTATTATCTCTTAAACCGTGCATCCAAATCTTTCACCGTTCAATTCTTCACGTCGAGATCTTCAAAATTAAATCCCATGTGGATAGGTTTTCATGGTTTTATTTTTACGGGAAAAACCAGACGATAAAACCGAACCGGAAGCATGTTTTCCCCCCTTTCCGTAAGCCATTTTCGAGAGGCACGCTCACTGAAGAAAAAAATGTAAACACATTTTTTTTCGTTTTTGAGAGGCGCGGTCGTCTCTCTCGCGGAACAAAAAATACTCCTCCCACGAAAGGGAAGAAAGGAGAAAGTGCGTTCTTTTTCCTTTTCCGAGAGGCACGACCGTGCCTCGCACGGAAGCAAAACTGTGCCTCTCGCGAAAGCAAAATCGTGCCTTTCGTGAAAGAGAAAAAGAGAGGAGAAAATGCGTTTTTTCTTTTGTTTTCGAGAGGCAAGCTCTCACGGAAGCAAAACCGTGCCTCTCACGGAAGAAAAAAGAAGTGAAATCGCGTTGCCTCTCGCGGAAGCAAAACCATGCCTCTCGTGAAAGCAATACCGCGCCTCTTAAAGAAGCAAAAAAGAAAAGAAAACGCATTTTATCTGCACAATTTTTTTTGTCGAAAAGCTAAGAAAGACCGTTGAAAAATCAAAAAATTAGAAAAAACCGGAAAAACCCATCTAAAAAGTCGAAAATGTGTGCGAAAAGAAAACTCCGGAAAGAGTGCCCAGAACGCGACACATGGCAGCGGCTAAGAGCGCGCCAAGTCAACCCACGCAAATGATCGTTATGAGGCTTCCGAAGAAGCGTTCGTCAACTAGTTGCTTCCCTTACCAGTGATGAGTGAACGCTGTTACAGCACCTGTGTAGCGAGTCGGGCTCCAAGTGTGCGTCGCAAGCCTATTTGACGCAAAAGCACGTCAAATAGGAGGTCTCCATGGATACAAAAATAAACATGCAGCTTCTTAACTGGGGCACAATGAAGCTAGCAACCAATAGTTGAGGAATACACAATCCGCAATCCAGAAGTAAGAAAAAACAAAGGGTCCATGAATAGGCGTACATAAACGAGGCCCCTAACTAGAGCAAGGTGTTCTTTTTTTCTCCAGAAAAAACTGAGATCTCCTAATTGGTGCCAATTAGGATAATTGGCGCTCATGCACCGTTAACTAGTGAATCTGCAATCGTTGACCACGAGAGTTGGCTGTTGCATTTTTCAAAAGAGAAAAAATCACAAAAATGAAAACAATTAGAAATTTTGAAATAAAATCGAACAAATTTGAAAAGTTCATGAATTTTTGTAAAATGCTCATGGCATTTGGAATGTTTTTTTTTTGAGAAAAGTTCAAGACTTAGAAAAATTTCAAAGTGAATAAATCGCAAATTTGGAAAATAAATTCACAAAAAAATATATTTCTTAATTGAAAAACTTCAGGAAATTTGGGGGGGGGGGGGGAATAAGAATTTGAGAAAAGTTTATGGATTTGAGAATAAAATGTTCACAAAAAAATAAAAAATCCAAATTTGAAAAAAAATCGGAATTTGATAATTGCAAAAAGAAAAAGGAAAGAAAAGAAAGAGAAAACGGTGAAAAAACCCTAGGCGGGCCAGCATGACTTTGCACCCGCCACTGGTAAGTGACCAGATTAACAATGGGGGAGACAAATGCCTTCGCCCCACTGGTGAGGTACCACATATAAACAGTTCCTCGGTGGTGTTAGTCTTTTTGTTGTATTGCCCACATATCAATCCAAGAAAAAAAATACTATTATCGCCATCCTAAATTATTTGTCTTAGATTTGTCTAGATACAGATATATGGACAAGTAATTCGGGACATAGGAAGTACAATAATATGAGGGTATGTCCATCCAAGACGGAGACTACATAAGCCGTCTTCTGATCTTACACTTTTGTTTATTGTAATTAGTAGAGATTTATTTCTCCTTATAGAATAAAACCTCTGCGGGCTCTTCGCAAAGTCATAAATTTACAAGGTACACCAGTTTTTGTCTATTAGAAATACGAGAAGTGCAATTGTAACCACTCCGAAAAAGAGTTCCCCCGCTTTGTATTCCAAAACAACCAATTGATATATCCAAGGATAGATGCTGGGGCGGAAGCATCACAATCACACCCAAAAGAAACAAAAGAGAAACAACAAGAGAAAAGAATGCCGACAACGGCGGATCGATGGAAACGAAGAAGCTTCACGACCATTGCGCCCACCAAAGATCTCCCACCAAGCTCCAAGGCTCCGAAGCACCGGTACCAATCAGCACCTCCAAAAAGGACCGCGACGGTGATGACGCTGCTGCCAAGGGTTTTCCCCGGTACACGACGAGGCAAGAGGAAGGGTCGCCCCCGACGCCCTCCGGGAAGGTCCGGCGGCACCCACCGGCGTCGCCGCGTCGGTGTCGGACAGGCTGACAGGGGTTTCCCCCGATCCCAACCTTCACCTCGGGTGCTCCAGAGCCTGCCACCAAACCGATCACCATCTTGCGCCACCATGGTCAACAAGCCTCCACGCCGTCTCACCACGGCACCACGAAGTGAGGTCTGCACAACAAGGGATAGGAGCTGGGACTAGGGGCCGCAGCACCGTCGGCACGCGGGAGGGCACAACCTTCACCGTCAACGACGGTAGCCGACCGGACACAATAGCAGGAGCATACCAGGCCCGTGGGCCCATAGGCCCGGTCGGGAACTCCATGCCTGTAAAGCTCCCGCCATCGCGCTGTAGCAGGCACGCCGTCGGCATCGCCGCCCCCCGTCCGAGCTGCTCCTCCTCCTCACCACGCAGACGACGACGAAGCCACGCCGGGGACCGGCCCGCTAGGACCCAGATGGGGCCGGGAGGGCCCAGATCTGGGCCGGGGACGCGCCGCCGGCCACCGCACGCCACCACGCCGCCCTCCTGGTAAGCGCAGCACCGCCACCGCGCCTACCGCCGCCGGGTCACCGGGCCGCCGCCCAGCCGAGCATCACCGCCGCCGTCACCAGCCACGGGAAGGAGACGAATGCGTGGGTACAGAAGGGCCCGCCGCCACCGGGGCACCCGCCGGCGACGGCGGGGGAGATCTCATGGGGGTGGGGGCCGAGGGAAGGGGAGGGGCGCGCCGCCCCGGCCACCTCCCGAGGAGGCGGCGCAGGGGCGGGAACGGGAGGGGGAGGGGGAAGAGGGGGGCGACCGGGGTTGCACTCGCAGAGTACATCATAAATCATCCAAAAAGAAATCCATGTGTCCACTCAAAAGGGACATGGACCTTTTTCAACTCTAACCAGATACAAGTACATAGTATTATACCAAAATTAAGCAAATAAATCTCTCACAGGAAAATATTAATTAGCTCATAGCAAGTGGCGACTCCATTTTCATGCCGTAGCAAACTAGCAATTGTCTTGGCATATGACTCACTGCTCTTGTGTGTAAGGTGGGAGCATCCCATTCAGGAAGGAGCTCAACATCACCAATGCCCTCTCTGGCTGGAAGGATGGAACCAGATGGCCAGCTCCTCTCACAGATAGGAACGTGAATCCCCCGGCGTATTGCTGGACATAGCCTCCCACCTGCGAGTGCAACCAGCGAAGCCATGAGTTTCAGGGTGACCAGCCATGCATTCAGATGAGTAGTGTTTTTTATTATGGGATTTACCTCCTCCTTTGCTGTCCATGGACGCCATGGAGTGGTCACAGGGAGACCAAGGTCTTGGATGGAGTACCTCGTCGCCGGTAGCGAGCACACGGAATCAAAATCACCACTGTAGAATGTAGGGAAGTTCATTGGGTGGTGAATTTTGAAAGGTATATAGATGAATAACGCAAAAGGTAAAATGTACTTTTACAGCGGTCGTGATCTGTTACCTGAAATCCAAACCGGAAGTTTGCTTTCCATCAGCCATTTCACGGTTGGCAGCATGGACATTGGCGCATCTTTCCAGTGCAGGTTTCTGCATGCGCAAAATCACATGAGTTCCGTACGTGTTGGGTGAAAATGGCAAGTGTACATATTAGCTGCAAGTTGAAGGATCTCACTTGCAGGGTGACCACTTCGTCGTTCTAGCGTGGAAAGCGCTCTGCACCGCCGGATCATTGAGATACGCCCAGGTAGGGTAAACACTGCACGGATCATACCCAGGCAGCTGCATGCATGCATGTCGTTTTAGCTAGCCATTCAGAACATTGTCATCATGTCATGCCCGGAAAAGTAATTGAAAATGAATTGTCGCCTTACGTAGCCGCTGGGGTAACGTGCTCCGTTGGGCGCGTGGATGCAAACCGGAGCGTATATGTCGTAGTAGTCGATCTGACCTCCGTCGAACGCGTCCCAGGCGCCACTGCACGCCGTGCCGGCGACATTCCCGTCCCACTTTCCGAAGTCGCAGTTCTTGGTGACATTGGCGTACACCTCGTCGGATATCACCTCATGGGTCCAGACGAAGTCGATGGCCCCCTGGATGTTCCTCTTCTCGTCCAGATACGGGTTCCCGACCTTCAATCAAGAGAAAGAAGGGTGGCAAGTGATGCTAAAACTGATTGGGGAGGGCCAAATGTGTGTAACTGTAAATTTCACGTACCATTGCCTTGTAGGTTTACTATGGTTCTGTTGTTGTATGTGTTGTGGAGCAGGATGGTGGCGGCGAGCTCTGGCACATAGTGGCCGGCGAAGCTCTCGCCAGAGATGTAAAAGGCGCGGTCCTTGTACTCCGGGAACCTCTCCAGCCATTTCACCAGGAAGACGTACGCGTCGTCGGCGGTTCTCTCGTCTCCGCTTAGGTCATAGTCCGAAGACGTGTTCGAGTAGGAGAACCCGACGCCAGCGGGCGACTCGAGGAAGATCACGTTAGCCACTGCCATTATTTTTCACAAGCAAAATAAGTTCAGGTCTGTAATTAAGCAGGTCCAAGTGGGGAGGGATTAGAGTTGCCATGGGTACTTACCGTTGTTCCAGGCGTTGATGTTTCTGCTGAGCGTTTTGTTGTCTTCGGCTACGCGGAAGGGGCCGAGCTCCTGCATCGCTCCAAAGCCGAGGGAAGAGCATCCTGGCCCTGTGGATGCGTACATATATCTAGCGTGATCAACCAACAGTATCTATAAATTAACGTGCACCTTACAGCTATGCAGTTGCCAATTAATGCCATGCTCTAACCTCCGTTGAGCCACAGGACGAGCGGCTTCTCGGAAGCACCGGAGGGCGATTCGACGAGGTAGTAGAAGAGCGCGCGGCCGTTCTCCTCGTCGACGGTCACGTACCCGCCGTACTGGTTGAAGTCAACGCCCTCCGGCTGCCCGGGCAGCGCCGTGATCTTGTCGGCGGCCTTCATGGAGCTCTGGTCGGAGACAGAGCTCCCTGCGCTCAGGCTGCCGGCAACCCTGTCCGCTATGTTACGCACCCTAAACGTGTCGGTGCTGCTAACACTGCCTCTTCTGGACGAGGTGAACTCTCTCAGCCGCGCCTCCTGCGAGGCACTGGCGTGCAGTGGCAGTGCCGCCACAGAAACGAGGAGCAAGAAGTACAATGAGAGGCTCTTCATCTCTGATGAGAATGATGAGATGGTCGTCTCTAAGATGAGAAATGCCACAGTCGGCATGCATGGTTTATATAGGCGTCGTAGCAGGTAGGAGAAACATGGCAGCTTCGTTTGCATTGCAACAAGGAGCTTTGGATTCATCCCTGTGTTTGTTTCGGGTAAGAACAGTGCAACAAGGCTTGCAGGATTGCAACAAGGTTTGGATTCATCCTTATGTTCTTGTTAATTTCCGCTCAGACAACAATGCGAGGAGGGTCGTCGGCTCGTCGCTGCTTCTTTGCGCCGATGATTTGATTCATCAAAGCTGTTAGAAGTAATCTTGAGTTAGAGTTGTAATAGGATTACTTGTCCGGCAGGTTGCCGTGTAATTAGATTAGGAAATACTAGTTGGAGAGTTTATGTGTGAGTTCTGGTAGCTAGGAGTCGTACTAGTAGTAGTCCGGCTAGGAGTATTAGTTTAGACGTGTACTAGTCCTTGTAGTATTAGCAGTCCTAGGTCATCTTGGCTGAGTCCGAGTCGGTTTAGGTTGAAGGGTCGGCCGCTGCTGGTGGAGTATATATATTCAGCCGGCTGTGGAGTTTTGTAACATCATGAGAAAAAGGAGAAATAAAGAAAAAAGAACAAGGCACGACAGGTGCCTTTGGCAAAAGTTTTTTCGTCTGCGTGTTCATCGTGATTTGATGTGATCGATCATGAGGGCTGAAGTCCAACAATTGGTATCAGAGCAAGGTTCAGGAGTCGAGTGCTTGCCCCGGGGTAGCGACCCGACTAGCGCCTCGGGGCGGGCGATATAGTTGCTGGGTGGTGCGGCGACGAGGAAGGGCGGGCGATGAAGTTGCTGGGTGATGCAGCGACGCAGAGGATCAAGCAACCGTCGTTCTGTGGAGCGACATGGAGGGAGACGGCAGACTGTCATCGGGAAGACGGTGGAAAGAGATCGTTGATGGGAGAGGTGGTGCCAGTGTGTGGTGCTGGAGCTCATCAAGATCATCGTCCGGGGGAGTCGAATGAGTCAAGGAGTCGTGCGAGTTTGCACGGTTAGTTGTCGTTGCGTCTGTGAGTCGTCGTCGTGTCCAAGTGCTCGTCTTGGTGATGATTCGTTGGAGTGGATGCAGTGTGCACGGTGTTCCGTGAGTCATGTCCATGTCCTCGTGAAGCATCCTGGTTGCGGCCAGTGTGGATTCGGTGTGATGCCGAAGGCGGACGATGGTAGGCGAAGCCATCGTAAAGCGAGGAGGTGTGCAAGCAGTGGAGAGTGCATCTATTGCAAGCAAGTACAAGGAGTATGGTGCGGACCGAGTGCAAGGCAGCGGGCAAGCAATGGCGGTGGCACAACATGACAGGGCAAGGAGGTGCGTTGCATGTTTCCA
Organism: Triticum aestivum; assembly: GCF_018294505.1. Taxonomy (NCBI): domain Eukaryota; kingdom Viridiplantae; phylum Streptophyta; class Magnoliopsida; order Poales; family Poaceae; genus Triticum; species Triticum aestivum. The sequence continues at coordinate 456,611,698 of NC_057806.1, read as the reverse complement.
GACGGGTCATACTCAGTGTACGGATATGACAGTTGAAGATCAAGCTTGACGTATAGTGGGACAGTGACCAGTTAAGTTGAACGACGTGAAAACTGATGATGCGTCCAGTCTTGCATGTTGCACGTGTAGATGCGACCCTATGGGCTGGTAGTCCAGATTGTATGTTGAAGTTTGGATCGACAAGTCGCGAAGCTGCAAGAGTCAAGACGAGAGGAAGCGCAAGGAGATGACATGTCAAAATTAGGGGGAGATTGTTAGAAGTAATCTTGAGTTAGAGTTGTAATAGGATTACTTGTCCGGCAGGTTGCCGTGTAATTAGATTAGGAAATACTAATCGGAGAGTTTATACGTGAGTTCTGGTAGCTAGGAGTCGTACTAGTAGTAGTCCGGCTAGGAGTATTAGTTTAGACGTGTACTAGTCCTTGTAGTATTAGCAGTCCTACGTCATCTTGGCTGAGTCCGAGTCGGTTTAGGTTGAAGGGTCGGCCACTGCTGGTGGAGTATATATATTCAGCCGGCTGTGGAGTTTTGTAACATCGTGAGAAAAAAGAGAAATAAAGAAAAAAGAACAAGGCACGACAGGTGTCTTTAGCAAAAGTTTTTTCGTCTGCGTGTTCATCATGATTTAATGTGATCGATTTTGAAAGCTGAAGTCCAACAAAAGCGGCCATGATTGGTTGAGTTGACATGCAGCCAGGGTATTGAGGGCGACTTAAGCCGTTGGTTATCCTTGCAGTACTGCGGTGTGTGGGTTTTCAGCAGGTTCTTTATCCGCACCGGCCTTGTTTAGAACGATGATTTGGATGTTAATCGATGGCGATTCTTGCGTGTACTATGTGCGCCAAGGTTTATATACTTTGGTAACATGTAAGGTGGCCAGGAAATTTCCATTTCGAAGTGTGCTAGTGCCAAGTGGAAGTTGGTCATGCAGCAGAATACATTCAGAATTTTATGAAGTTTAGCCTCAAGCTTGGTGTGTGGTGGAAGTGAAACTATACATGAAAAAAATATCTTGATACTCATTTAAAAAATTCTAAGGATCATGCTTATCTTGGTACTCATATTAAAATAAACATATGCATTCCTAATTGGTGCAGAGGCCGGGAAGTGAAAATCTCTCTCATTTTTTTTGAGTGAGCCTAACTCAACTAGTTGGATGAGTGGATGTACAAACTAAACACCTAGGTTCAAATGCTCATGGAGACGAATTTAGGTTCCTATTTATTCTCGAGGACCAGACTTTCCTAATACTCACACATTTATTAAGGGCTAGACTCGGTGCGTAATCGAGATTAAAAATCCTAGTACTCATACTTAAAAGGTCGCATACATCCATAGTTGATGCAGAGGTTAGGGAAGTGAAAGTATCCTCCAATAAAAATTTTGTGGTTGCATGCATCACCCAGATATAGAGGCCGGGATGTATCCTCCTTTTCAAAAAAAAAAAAAGATTTACTCAACTAGCAGGTGTTTCATGCAATTGCACCGAAAATGCCTTTAATCGTCTTTCACATCCAATACTGCTATTCTCGTCATTCGTTTTTCTTTTCACGTGACAAACTTACACAAACACCATGGCAGTATGAAGAACATAAGAAAGCAATAGAAATTACATCGATATTCGTAGTTCGCCTAGCGACGACTACAAGCAATAGAGTAAGCCGAAGACACGCCGCCGTCATTAAAGCCGGGTAAATCTTGTTGTAGTAGACAGTCAGAAAATCGTCGTGCTAAGGCCCTAAGAACCAGCACCAGAACAATAATCGTCGCCGGTGAAGAGAAGTGCAGATCGAAAGGATCCAACCTGTAGATACACGAACATGAACAAACGAAGACTGAATCTAACTTGAGGCAAGACGACCAGTAAGAAAATATATTCAAATCATATGGGGCCTTCTTGTTCCTTCGATTGAAAATTACATTGAATTAACAATAAAGAAAAGACACTTGCAAAGGCCCTCGGCTTACTAGGCTTTGAAGATCGCAGTAATCACTCGCCCCTTGAGACGAGATCTAGAAATCGCTGAAGCAGCATTGGTTGGAGTATCACCCAACATGCTCACAGTCCATCATCACTAGTTCATGCGGTTGGAGAAGCCAAAACATGTCACAGAACAACACAGAAGAAGATGTTATATCCGCCACACCAATAGTTAGTCAATAGATCAACTTGAAAGACGCACCAACTCCCTAGATCCGAAGAGAGTCAATAGATCTCATAACACAAAAACTCACAAGTCCTCCGTTGGCGCCAAATCAAACATTGCGGGAGTTGGAGAGACCAGATATACCTTATTCGAACACACCCTCATTGCGACTACCTCGTCGATGTCATGTGAGAACCAAAAAACCTAATAAGAAATAACAAAAGAAGAAGGATGGTTCCGCACTCCTCTTGCTGTCGTCGAGGCTCCCGGACAGGGAAGATGAGTGGGACCAAGGCAACGGCGTGTAGGAAAGCTTTGGCAGCGGCTAGGGTTAGGAACCTTATGCACCACATACAAACCCTTCAAACCCCCCCCCCCCCCCCACCCCCTCCCCCGAAATTTACCTGCGTGGTACCCACATGCTAATTCTAAATCAACACATTTGCTCAAGTCAATCTGCATGATGAATCCTGCAAAAAAAACTACCCATAGCTCTAGCATTACTCGGCTTTGCCTATAAAAAAACAAGTAGATTGACAGACCAATCCGACTCTCGTACTCGAGCGGTGCGAGCGGAGCGAGCGGCTCCCCTAGGGTTTCCCCGCGCCGCCGCTGGCCCTCCCCCGCTCCCCCCACCTCCACCCCTCCCTCCCCCATCCCTCCCATGTGATCCCTGCGTCGCCTCCCCGAGCGGGGCAACCGGGGGCCTCGACCCGACTCCCTTCTGCGCTCCCCTCGCTCCTCCCTCCCCCCGCCACCGCCGGCGGTCGCCGCCGGGCCTTGCTCGTGTGGTGCTGCTGGCGGCGGCGGGCCTGTCCTTCCCCGCGCACTAACCCTCCTGCTCGGGCGGTGGTGGCCGGTGGCGGTGCCCTTCGGCCGACGACGGTGTGGCAAGGTGGCGGCGATGCTGCATGCCACGGTGGCCCTCGACGCGACGGCACGGCCGTTGGTCGTGGGGCGGCACGGTGGCGTTGTTGGCTGGCAGCGCCCACCGAGCCCAGATCTGGGTCTGGGTTGGGTCGAGCCGGTGGCACGGCGCTCGACGGCGTCGCTTCCTGGTGGCAGTGGCGAGGCGGCGGCGGTATACGAGCGCGATTACTTCGTTGTTCGGCGTGTTGCAGCATGGTGACAGGGACTGTCTGGGCCCACGTGGGCCCGACCGGGCCATAGGGCCCGGCAAGTCCTTGTCTCCGCGTTCGGTCGGCTTCGCTCTTGCGATGGAGGTTGTTCCCTCCCACCGGTCGAGTAGTGCCCGCTCTCGTGGCCGTTGTCTCCTTTCCCTCTCCAGGCCTCGTGTTGGCAGCTCCAGAAAGACAGCGAGGGTGGTCCGGTAACTGTGGTGGCACATGCTGGTGGGTTGCTGCGTGGGTGGTGCACTTAGAAGTGTCTGGAGTGGTGGTGGTGGTTGTGGATCGGGAGAAATCCCTGTCGGCACCGATGCGATGACGCCTGCGGGCGCCGTCGTACCTTCCTGAGGGGCAACGGGTATATCCCTTCCCCACTATCCCTCGCGTACCTGGGAAACCCTAGAACTTGTTCAGGCAACAGCGGCGGCATCGTCGCATTCCTTCTTGAAGGTGTTGTTGGTGCGCCGCGCTTCGAGATGCTGGGAGCGTGGTGGTACTTCTTCAGAGGGTGCAGCGGTTGCCGGTCTTCCTTTCTTCATTGATCTGCCGGTGTCGGCATTTATTTCTCTTCTTTCTTTTTGTTTTTCTTTTGGGCTTTTCTGTGCTGCGGCCCAGCGAGCTGGATGTATCGTGTGTTTGCTTTATCATATAAAGCGGGGGAAACCCTTTATCGTAAAAACAAGTAGATCAGCCTGGAAGAAAATACACAACTAGCTCATTCTGTAAAATAACACAACTAGCTTGTGAAAAGTCTCTTTTTCCCTGGGTTGAATAAACCAAATTATCTCAAAGGATTGTTGATGCATTCGTATGTTTTGAGCTTGATTTTCATGACTATTTTCACAAATCGAGATGTGCCTTCAAGTCTAGGACTTAAATCCAAATGGTTAGGTTAAACAACACCCAGTTCGCTCACACTGGCATGGTTGTATTTCCCACTTACCCCTTGCCGGAGTATGAGACCGACACATCCTTCTTTTGAGGGGGAGTTGTTGTCGACACAACCAGGCAGAAGGTAGAAAGGTAGGGCCTCATATTACATGAGCAGAGACGATGAGCAAAAGGACAAAAACTGCAGTAAAAAAAGAAGGGATCCCTTCCCTTCTTTGAACACCCCTGTGAAATGAGAGTTTTGGTTCGGGGGTATAATATCAAACACTTGAACTTAATTAAACAAGGAATGGTTCATAAAATTTCAAATGGCTTTAAAGGCTATGAGCTTTCCTTGGATAAGGAAGAAATCTTAATTGGGCATGCCCTTACTTTCACATAACACAACCCAACTCGATGTTTAAGAGTTCGAGCGCATCCCAAAAGAACTTTGGAGGTAGCAATCTAAGGGCACACTTTAGAAAATCCATGAACATGATTATCTACTCTCATTTGGGCTTGGGGACAACATGGACATGCGCCGATCGTCATGGCGTAGCATGTGGTTTAAGCACCACTCCTTTAGTATCCTATCGAGAGCCTCAGTGAGGGTGCACTGGTACCACCCACGTATGCATGCAACACAAAATCAACATCAAGATAAGCCAAAAAGAAAATATAGGTTGATGTCGACTTCATTGCATGTTTGTCATCTCAGAGTTTGGGTGTGAGCACTATAGTGTCAGGAGTCGTTGCCCCCTAATGAAATTGTCGGGCTTGTGGAGCAAAGTAGAATAAGAAGATTTGTCCACCTCCACCTCGTCTAGGTGGAGGCTCCTCCAGCTTGACCGTTGCACATTGACAAGTTATCAACGGTGCATGATGTCAACGTGATAAATTCGATTTGGGAGAGTAAAGAGGAGTGGCGAAGGAAGAAATTGTTGTCGGTGGCGGGTATCGGCAACAACTCCTATTATAACAAAATCAATTATTAGGCCTCCAAATAGAATGCTTGTAACAAATGGTAGTTTTTCCTTAAGTAGATGGCGTGGGTTTATCAATCTAGGCCTTTTCACTTTTTTGGGCTATCCTGATTTCCGTAAAATGAGTTGAATTTATCAGGATTTTTTACTATTCCGAGGACTGGCGGTAATTGAATCCAAAAGATAAATTCCTAAATTTCAACACGTGTCTGCCAAACGAGCAGTAAAGGAGCACCGATGCAACCCGTAGCACAAATCGCAAAGCACAAGACGGCACATATCTCGTAGACCGGGTTCACGATATTCTCTTGCTCACCCTGCGCTCAATCTCGTCACGCCCAAACCCCATCCATCCCTTCTTCCTCCCGAGCAGCCTCCTCGCCGACGAAAGGGGCGGAGAACTTTCGAGAAGGTCGGGAAGAAGGATGGGCGAGTTCGACGATTACTGGGCGCGGGCGTACAGGGGCGACCCCGCGGTGCCGCACTCCGACCCGCAGCGGCTCATCTCCACCTGGACCGGCGCCTTCGCCCTCGGCGCCGCCGCCTGCGTCCACCACCACGTCACCGGCCTCGCCTCCAACCTCAAGTCCCTCCCCCACAGGCATGCCTTTCTATCTAGTACTACCTATCACCAACCGCCCTTCACGCTTAGGTTTATATGAATTTTTGTCTTCTTGATTGAGATTGATTGGCATCATCTATCTATATATCTAGAGCTGCAGTGAATTACCTACCCATCTTACTGGATTTAGGAGTACCAGGTTATGGGAATTCTGTTTTTAAGATTGCTGTTTGAACAGTGTTAATGCTCCGTTGATGTAACCTACTGTGCTGGCGGCCTCCAGATTGGATAGATGATATATATGTTCTTGAAGGTGCCTTTATAATCGACCAATATGTGCCTTGAAAGATTATCTGAATTGTGAAAGTATTAGTCGACCTGGTCGTCAGCGCACGCCCTATTTGCGGTCTTCCTGGTTGTATCAACAGATACCATACCTCCATTGGATGTGCTTTGCTTGGGACTAGGAGGTCTTTTCCTCGGTCAAACGTTTCTCCCTGGTTTAGTAAATTGGCATCCCTTAACCTTAGCTTCTTTATGCTGAGCCTAGCCATTCCCCAACTAGTTCTTGCTATCTTTGTCTTCTATAAATACCTGCCCTTCTGGCAGTGTTTAGACTTGGATTACTTGGAAACAGGTGTTATAATACGGCATGGACTGGAGTGTCTTATATGGTAAACAAATTGGACAACTAAAATGTTATACTCAACAAGGGTGTATGAATCCAACTCAGATTTTGGGAAGAATTGGGTATATGCTTCAGACAAGATTGTGTGCCTATGCAAGGGTCACATGTGGCATGCCACCATGATATGCTTTTTAACTTAGCATTGCTTATTGTTTTGCTAGGTTGTCAACTATGTACTTCGTGCTGATCAAACAAAATCTCGGATTTGGCTTCGATTGTCCACATGCTTTCTCTTGCATTTTTAGTGATGTTTGATAGTTAATTTTTATATCACAGACTACCACACAAAGTTTTGTGAAATTTATGTGTATGCATGTTAATAGGATATGACTGGTTTAAACTGCAGATAGTATGGGACCTAATTTTGTACTACTGTAAAGTAATGGCACAAGAATTGACATAGAGAAATCTTTTTTTGAATAATCTTGTCCTAGTTCCTTATATCCATCCTTTTATGAGGTTAAGGGTGCATAGTTTATTGTCTGATAGTTGTAGTGCAGTCTTGGCCTCTTGGGCTTTTGAACTTGATTTTTTGATAGAAGGACTATATAGAGCGCCCTAGTTTCAGTGTGCGCTGAAATAAATTTATCCAGGAAAGCTGAAGTTGAGCGAGCAACATAGTGCTCATAAATATGTAAGATACCGCTGACAGCTATAGATTTATAGGCCTCCAAGACTTAATTTACAGAATGTGTCTCGTTATCTGTACACTGGATGGAGAAATTAGGAAGATCTGCTGCCAAATTTATTTATGAAGCTGCTATGAACTTTAATTCAGCAGCCGAGTTAAACAAAACCACTATCAATATCAAGTGATTTTTATCCTTTCCATTTAATGCAAGTATAGTTGCTGTATCTAATGCACCTCTCTTCAAAACTTGTGTTATCCTGAGAAACATAAACAATATTATTAGCTCATCCTTATACTCGCTAGTGCATCTGTATTTGTAACAATGGTAAAGATGGTATGCACATACAGGTTAAATACTTACATACCATGAAGAAAATTATTTTACCCTGCAGAGAAGATACTAGTTGTGGTTATTAGTTAATCTATCTTGGTGATGTTCTAAAAGTTCATGCTTGTGGACAAAGTATGTTTGTTGTATCCTCTGGCTAGCCACCTGCCCATTGCATAGGGGCATGCACTATAGTTTGAGTAACCTTCTGTGTTCATGAAGCCTACCTTCTCAAGGTGCATGATCTCCAGCTCCACTACCTGTGATACTTGGCAACCTTAATTATCGACCGCTATCCTGACCCTGATCCACGGAGCTCAAGTGCGTTTGGCACATAGTCCTCAAGTTGTCAGCACCCAGTTCCATTCCGCCTGGGAGAGCTGATCTACCTCCCCTACAGCTTGTTGCACTTCTGGATGAGCTCTCTGTGATGCTGTTGAACTTGCTGAGGCTCAAGAACACCGTCTTGACCTTGCTTCCTAGTGTGATCTTATCCATTGTTTCATCGAATAGGACTGGATGCTCTCTAATCCTATAGCAAGACTCCTTGTGCTACACCATGTGCCCATACACTTGTCTTTGTCTTCAACACTGTCAAGCACCTCCATTCCAGCAAGCCACTTCTATTTTGATGTTTTGACATCAACCTTCTTTATAAACTATTTGCTGCTCTTGGAAAAAGGACTATTATGCAGAACTATTTCATTATGTTAAGTAGTAGTGAGGTTATTCTTGACTGACGGGATTGAACTGCTGAGTATTCAAAGTCTCGATCCAAGAAAACACGAAGGATGGCACCCATTTGTGTTATTGACTAGCAAAAGCTTGTCCGCACCTGGAATTCTGGGATAGGCATGTGTGATTTGCACACTTGAGTTGTACATTCAAGTTGTTATTTATAGGGGGAGGGCAGAGGCCGATCTAAGATGCGGCATTTTGTCAAAATTTCCACAATACATATCTGATGTTTTGCTAGTTGAGCTACCAATTGATTGTCAGAATTGACAAATAAACCTTTTATTTCTAGACAAGTCACTATGCTTGTGAGATCTCCACTATATTTTTGTGGTCTTCATAAAATCTGCCTTTAAAATTATTATGTCTTAGAAAAAGGTTTACTATAACGCACGTTCTGTCCATTCAATTGGGTACGCGGTTTGGTTATTGATTTGGTTGGATTGGCAACAAAGCTAGTGGGTTGAAGGGGATTTTCTTTATATTCCTGGACCTACTATTTCCAAATCCTTTATAACTGTCTGAGTTTAATCAAGACATGGCAATGATGCTCGATCAGAAGCGCTGGAAGAAAATTCTTGACAAGAAGCAGCAACAAGCTTAAGGTTTGCTGCATTTTTTAAAACAATTTCCAAGTAACTGTAAGTTAAACCTCTGCCATCCACTCCATTGCCTGCAAATTACTCCCTCTGTAAACTAATATAAGACGTTTTAGTGGTGCCCTTGTCGCCATGTCTTAACTTGTTTAGGCTCTTGTTCTTGCAGTTCCATAACCTTCACCGCTTGGGCCACAGTTGGAAGAGCTTTCTACCTGGCTGTTGGGCATGGCAGAGGAAGTTCTGCATCAGTTTGGTTTCGTGGATAGAGTTTTCTACCTATTGTTTTTCCTTCATAGTGTTGAAACCTCATTCTAGAAGTTGAACGTGTAAGGGGTTGTATTCATCTGCTGCCGTTGTGATCCACTACTATTAAACAGCACCTCAGATGACATTGATTTATGGAGAAAGTGGCGTATTTTGGTGATAGCCTGATAGGAAACCTACACTTTGCACGGTGCGTGTGATGCGTGACATGCTAGTCCCTGGAGAGCACTGCAGTTACATGCTCCATCGTTGTGTTGCGTCTCGTGTCACCGCTCCACGTGCCATGCATCGTGCGTACACGACTCTACTGTCCTCGTCCAGGACGAACTAGCAGCTTCTCTCATGCGTGTCCCCTCATCCGCAGTCTCGTGGCCGCAGTCTCGACACTTAGGCGGACTGTCACGGACACGCGCCACCTCCAGGATCAGCTGCATGGGCCGACCCACGCCTTAAAAACAGCTGACGCCGCACCTCTCCTCTCCACCACTAGATAGGAAATGCGGCTTGCCGCACCCTGGCAGCAAGCTGCCGGGTATATCTATATACAACCACCGAAGCATTTCAAGTATAAAAAACCACAAACACAAAAAATCCATATAGAATGATACTCCTTCATGAGAGACTTGTAAACAGATAATATAACTTAAGGGCAAAAACCTACTTCTTTACCTACTACCGTATTGCAGCCAAAGTTTGATCAAGCCAATAGAAATCTGCCATACAGCAAAAAGATTACAACGTTCCAGAGCAGCTTACTACAGTAATACAGGGGCCAATTCAGCAAAAGGATTACAACTTAATTCAGTCACTGACCATGTACTGATTGCCAATAAATGTATTACTGGCAATAATTTGATGCCAACCTACATGAGTTACCAATTTTCTACTGAATTAAGTTGGAATTATTTGATGCCAGTATGCACAGCAAAGCAGACGTCTAAATAACTTCACAACATCTACAATTATCCCCAAAGATTAACAATGCCTACACCATTATAACTGAATTTTCAGTTTGGACAGTTTTTGTCAAACTAACAGTGTAAACTGAAATTTTGACAACTCTGTTGTAGCAAATGTGAAGTCCCAGATTTTCAGTTTAAACTGTTTTGTCAAACTGAAAATTCCATTGTTGTAGCAACTCTGAAAACAGTCCAAGATTTTTGACAGTGTAAATAGACTTCACAGTCCCAGATTTTTGACAACTCTAAATGGCCTCTCTAAATGGCCATCAAGCAATGAAATTTGGTCAATATGACAAGTGGCATTACTTCACAGTAATCTGAAGAAGTTTGATTTAACATAGCGCGCGTGCACACACACACACTCAGGGAGGCATTAGTTCACAAGTTACATAGGTTCAGACTTGAAGCATCAAAATGTACTCCTGTAGGTTAGCTGTATGATCCATATGGCAAGGGTGACTTGATGCCATTATGAAGACCTCGCCGTCGGCACCACACAGCCTCCCTGAAGGCACCGTACAAAGAACTTAGCAAGCATAGACCCCTCTCCAGAAGGCAGATTGTAGTATACTGCCTGAATCTAAACATTATTATTTATCTACTGCTATTACATATACCCCCTAGATTAGATATGTATTTCTCTGCACAGAGCATTTTCTTTGATTTTAAAAATCACTGAGGCACATACGGACTAAATTTTTCCAAGTAAAAACAGAGAAGGGCCACCACAAATATCAATTGACCTGGGCAAGTGCTCACAGACCACCATTGGAGCCAGCGTCACTCGGCGAGCCTGGCGACCCGTGAACTTGGAGCTGTTTGTCGGCCATCATAACCTAAACAGGACAGATGGATCCAAGAGCCACCCCAGATGAGTTAAGAAAGGAAAGTGAGCTTTGGGTATAATCGTGTATAGACGCGAAGCAATCCGGTAAGGCAAACCAAAACTCGTGAAAGAAATCGAAACAGAGGATGTACCCACCTTGTGAGAGGAAGAATCAATCACACCAGATCCAGTCCCTTGCAAGCCGAAGACGAGGACGACGCGGCAACCTGAGACCAAAGGCCAACCTTAACCCTAATCAAAATGTATTTCACAAAACCAAGCAGAAAATCAAGAGCCCAACTGATGGACAACCATTTCTCATTTTTGGGACTTCACAACAGTTGGCCACATCGTTAATTCATAAAACGGAAGAAATCTCCTTAACATTTTAGTTCATGACATAATAGAACTACCAGCAAGTTACTGACACTTGACTAATAACTGCACCTTAGAGATATATGATTCCACCATTATATTACAAATAAAATTGAACTCCCTACATGTTATCTGGTGAGCTAAGCCTAGAACATGGAATTGCAACTTTTGCGTACACAAATTGAGAAGAACATAAGATGATGTCTGGGTGATGGACATAAAACAAGTTTAAAAGCTAACAATGCTAAGGTACCAGATACATGAACTATGCTCTAACAAACGTTCTGAAAACACCTAGTAAGTGTGAACAGTAAGCAAAGAACACTCCTATCAAAATAGTGTACCAAAATTTGCAATAAACCAAATGTGTTCAAGCAACCAGAGGGCGATCTTAATTGTATAAACATGGTGTCAAGACTCACCAGGGGGAACATGTGGCGTCAATCAAGGTGAAGAAACATCACCAGTTCAGTTAGCATGAGCCGTAAGCGTAGAGCACTCATCTTGGCTGTTAGAGACGACAAAATAGAGAGGTTAACTATAAGTAGAGGAAACAATTATGTAGCATAAGAACCTGCTTTCTTTGAGATTCCAAATCTGTTTTTTGTGGCAATACAATTCTAAGGCCGTAAATAAAAAATATTATACTATTGTCTGGTCAGTTTAAGATCTATGTTGAATAGGTTGAAGTTCTGTCCGTACTACAAATCTCCACTTTTTTGGAAGCAGCAAACTTGGAATCAACAATGAAGATTCAAACAGGAAGACAACTGCATATTTGACTTTCATAAAAGCACTTCCGTATTTTGACCATTTATATATATCAAGTATATACACCATCGACTCAATTTCAGTCTTCTTTAATCTCTAACTGAAGCAAATAACAGAAGCTTAAGCTTAAGCATCTACACACACAGAAAATATATAAAAGTTTTGTTCCTGTCATTTATAGTTGAAATAGAGTTCTGCTCTAGAGATTTTGTATGGTGGCTCCAGTAATAAAAGAATATGAAGAAGACAACAATATATTCTCTGAAGTTCTATAAATACAGTTCTGCTCCATTTATAAATACATAGGGTTAGGTTTTATCTACTGGAAACCCCAATAAACCTCACAAATAGTTAGACAAGATTAAACGTTCAAAAATTCAGTTAACTGGAGATTTCAGCATTTCTAGTTCTCAGATATCAAATAGTGTTAATGAACGACCTGCAATTCCACGATGATGGGTGGAGCACACACACACACACACACACACACACAGAGAGAGAGAGAGAGAGAGAGAGAGAGAGAGAGATTGACTGTAGCAGAACTGCAGCCGAGCCCCTCCTGCCAATGGAGGAGGAAGAACGACCGGGGAACACCTACAGCGGTCGCAGAAGGAGTGACAGGGGAGCGCCGCATCGAGCACCTGCGGCTGGCGCCCCTCGGCCGCGCAAGGCGCAACTGGTGGCAACGGCGTGCATTGCCCAACACTGCCCAGTAATACAATATTGGAGCACTGCCCGGCGGCTTCATTATGAGAAACAAAAGGAATATGATAATCCAGAAAAGCAAAATTTGTACTCAGAAGTAGCTGCCAGTTACTACCATCTCCTGATTTTGTTCTGCACACCCTAGAAAATAAAATGAATCTGCACTACTAAGACCTACGGCTAGACTAACTACCTTATCTAACAGTTCCATTACAGAATACAGCAGCAGCAGCAAGAAGAAAGCATCAAGGTTCAGGTCACGCCACTACCAAATGTGATCCTATGGAACAAAGAGTAAATTATCTGCACAACGAAGCTTGTAAATACAAATAAACGAGCATTGTAGGCTTTTATTTATCACATTTTCAGGCTGGTGGGGCAACATAATTCTAGCTCATATCAAAAGCTAACATTGTATCCATATCAAGATGGCATATGATAGAACGGAACATTGTGTAATCTGTATCTTCAAGCCACTCAAACTCAAAGCATCTAATAACCAAGAAGCAGCCAGAATGAGATACAAAAAGATCATGTAGTATACAGAAAAGGGAGTGCAGCAACAACGGAAAGAAACGCTAAAAGGGAACATAGAGCAGAAAACCAACCCAAAATGCAAGCAATTTTTTAAAAAAAGGAACATAGAGCAGCATGAGCATGAGGCATAGAAAAATGGGGTCACCTTAAGATCAAGAATCAATGGCCCTCTCAGAGTTCAAATCATAAGGAAAGAACGACTATTATTGATTAGAGTTTTTTTTAATTAGGCAAAGCACTACAACACTGGATCCTAATCTACAGTTGAGGCATACAAAGCTATAAGTGTCTGTTCTTTTCATATATAAACAACCTTTAGTATCTCAACCAGAACCAAAGCAAAACAAAAAACATGGTTAAGTAACCAGCAAAGGAAGAATGAACCTTTTGGAATTTTAAAGTAGCAAGACATGAAAAGTTCTTTTTTTCCTTCAATATTACACACATTAGGGGAGGTAGCTGCAGTTTTTATTGCATAGTGGGCTCAGATTTGCCTTTCCTCGATCATATAACCTACCCCCATCATCTCTTATCACCAGATCGATCTGTTTATACAGTAGAGCTGCCCTGGTTATCACTCAACAAGAATGAATATCCAAGGACAACAACCAGTATCACAGGATCAAAAAGGATTCTAGAGACAAGAGGGAGGATCCAACTTGATACCCAGTGGTGCCTCGATTGCTCAAAGGCACACTAATTCCAGCCAAGGTAATCATCATCGCCCTAGCACGAACACCACTTGAGCATAAATAAGCAACACCTTTAAATACAAATAAAAAATGGTTCAGGGTTCATTGCATAGCCGCCATCGCCATGGGAACCACCTGCGTGGGAGGGAGGAAGGCAGCTGCAAGAGTGAGTGAGAGAGGAGGCGGCAACTAGGTTTTCGTCGCAGGAAGCCGCGGTCATCTTATACCCCCCCCCCCCCCCCCCCGTGGGGGCACGGTATTTACATTCTGTTGCCATTGGAATTTTATCCGACGGCCGAAGTTGATCGGTAAATATCCAATGACCCACAACGATTTGGATCGAGATCCAACGGCCTGTATCGCGAGGAGATTTCGATCCGACGGTCCAGAATCCAAACGCACGGGAGAGCTCCATTTCGGTTCAGACTCTAACAAGGGGAAACGCACGGGAGAGCTCCATTTCGGTTCAGACTCTAACAAGGGTGTAACAAATCCCGATTCAATCGTACACTAATCATGCACGCAAATGTGTACGATCAAGATCAGTGACTCACGGGAAGATATCACAACACAACTCTAAAACATAAATAAGTCATACAAGCATCATAATACAAGCCAGGGGCCTCGAGGGCTCGAATACAAGTGCTCGATCATAGACGAGTCAGCGGAAGCAACAATATCTGAGTACCGACATAAGTTAAACAAGTTGCCATAAGATGGCTAGCACAAACTGGGATACAGATCGAAAGAGGCGCAGGCCTCCTGCCTGGGATCCTCCTAACTACTCTTGGTCGTCGTCAGCGGGCCTGCACGTAGTAGTAGGCACCTCCAGTGTAGTAGTCGTCGTCGACGGTGGCGTCTGGCTCCTGGACTCCAGCATCTGGTTGCGACAACCAGAAAGAAAGGAAAGGGGGAAAAAGGGGGAGAAAGCAACCGTGAGTACTCATCCAAAGTACTCGCAAGCAAGGAACTACACTACATATGCATGGGTATATGTGTAAAGGGCCATATCAGTGGACTGAACTGCAGAATGCCAGAATAAGAGGGGGATAGCTAGTCCTGTCGAAGACTACGCTTCTGGTCAGCCTCCGTCTTGCAGCATGTAGAGGAGGGTAGGTTGAAGTCCTCCAAGTAGCATCTCCAAGTAGCATCTCCAAGTAGCATCGCATAGCATAATCCTACCCGGCGATCCTCCCCTCGTCGCCCTATGGAAAAGCGATCACCGGGTTGTCTGTGGAACTTGGAAGGGTGTGTTTTATTAAGTATCCGGTTCTAGTTGTCATAAGGTCAAGGTACAACTCCAAGTCGTCCTGTTACCGAAGATCACGGCTATTCGAATAGATTAACTTCCCTGCAGGGGTGCACCAACTTACCCAACACGCTTGATCCCATTTGGCCGGACACACTTTCCTGGGTCATGCCCGGCCGCGGAAGATCAACACGTCGCAGCCCCACCTAGGCACAACAGAGAGGCCAGCACGCCGGTCTAAACCTAAGCGCACAGGGGTCTGGGCCCATCGCCCAATGCACACCTGCATGTTGCGTGGGCGGCCGGAAGCAGACCTAGCCTAGCAGGCGTTCCAGTCCAATCCGGTGTGCGCCGCTCCGTCGCTGACGTCTGAAGTGCTTCGGCTGATACCACGACGTCGGGATACCCATAACTACTCCCACGTAGATGGTTAGTGCGTATAGGCTCGTAGCCGACTCAGATCAAATACCAAGATCTCGTTAAGCATGTTAAGTATCCGCGAACGCCGAACAGGGCCAGGCCCACCTCTCTCCTAGGTGGTCTCAACCTGCCCTGTCGCTCCGCCACAAGTAACAGTCGGGGGCAGTCGGGAACCCAGGCCCACCTCTACCGGGGTGGAGCCACCTGTCCTTTCAACCCCCTCATCAGAATCACTTGCGGGTACTCATCGAGCTGACCCGACTTTAGTCACCATCTGTATAGTATGTATGTATAGTATATACCCATGATCACCTCCCGAGTGATCACGAGCCAATAGTATAGCAAGGCAGACTGACAAGAATGTAGGGCCAATAATGATAAACTAGCATACTATACTAAGCATCTAGGATTGCGGGTAAGGTATCAATGACTGTAGCAACAATGACAGGCTATGCATCAGAATAGGATTAACGGAAAGCAGTAACATGCTACACTACTCTAATGCAAGCAGTATAGAGGAGAATAGGCGATATCTGGTGATCAAGGGGGGGGCTTGCCTGGTTGCTCTGGCAAGAAGGACGAGTCACCAACACCGTAGTCGAACTGGGGGTTGCCGGCAGTCTCGGGGTCTATCGGAAAGAAGTAACGGATAGGGAACACAATAAATAACAGAGCAATCAAGGCATCACAAAGCGTAACAAGACAATACGCGGTGTTCGGTGTGCCCTAACGCGGTAGTAGGTGATACCGGTGAAGGGGGGAAAACATCCGGGAAAGTATTCCCGGTGTTTCGTGTTTTCTGACAGATGAACCGGAGGGGGAAAGTTGCGGGTTTGATATGTTAGGGGTGTGTGGTGGACGAACGGGCTGCGTATCCGGGTTCGTCTCGTCGTTCTAAGCAACTTTCATGTACAAAGTTTTTTCATCTGAGCTACGGTTTATTTTATATTAATTTTAAAAGATTAAAATCATTTTTAGCATTTATTTAATTATTTTAATCCAACATTATCCAGAACAGTGCACGCTGACGTCAGCATGACGTCAGCAGTCAACAGAGGCGTTGACTGGTCAACTGACGTGTGGGTCCCGTTTGTCATTGACTGTTTAGTCTAATTAATGTTTAACTAATCTAATTACTGTTTAATTAAACTAATTAGTTAATTAGGTTAATCTAATTATGATTAATTAACTTAATTAATTAAATTATTATTTATTTAATTAATTATTTTTAATATATATTTTTTAAATAAAGTTCTGGGGCATGGGCCCCACATGTCATAGGCCCTAGGGACCTTAGCGGGCATTGGTGTTAGCGGGTTCGGGAGCAACGGGCACGGGCGCTGCCCGGGCGGAGACCGAACCCACCCGGGTGCGAGGCGGAGGCCGGCGACAATGCGCCGGCGGCCAGAGGCACAGCGCACGCAGTCGCACGGGTGCGTAGCGGCCCAACGCGGGGCTCGTCGGGAACGGGCGGAGGCAGGGGTTGCGGCGTGGTGCGGGCGCGGCGGCGCACACGCACGGGCAGGAGCCGCTGCAGCTGGGGGGGCGAGCCGGCCACCACGGCGTGCGTGCATACGGCAAGGGGAGAGACCGTGGCGGGAGCTAGCAGGTCAGGGGAGGTGCGACCAGTGCACGACGGCGGGTTACACGGGCGCGGCAACCGCGAGCTCCTCGGGAGCTCGGGCGTGACGGCGGGGGCGACCTACTGCGACGGGAGGGAAAGAAGAGGGGGAAAGCAGAGGAGGGGCCTCATCGGGCCCTGCAGGTGTGCAATAGTGTGCGCGAGGAGGAGTCGGGGAGGCACCGGAGCTCGGGGCGACGACGGTTGACGACGGGGTGGTGGTGACGACGGGCGACGGCGTCGGGTCAACAGGCGAGGCCGCAGCGTCTGGCGGGTGTCGCGCGAAGGAGAGGAGGGCGAGGGGGAGTCCAGGAGGCAAGCAGCGACGCGATGGGGTCCGCGGTCGGCAACGGAGGCGTCGTCGGGAGTGCCGCGGGGTCGCGCCCCCGATCTGGATCGAGAGGGGAGGGAGAGCGAGAGGGGGGAAGTGGGGGAGTGGGGATCGGGTAGCTAGGGTTCGGTCGCCCCAGGGGGGCTATAGGCGTCGGCTGGGCCGGCCTGGTTGGCCCAGAGGCCAGCTGGGCCGGGGCCCAGCTCGGGGGGGGGGGTCTTTGTCTCTTTTATTTTTTTGTTGTTTATTTTCTCTTTTCTTTTATTTATTCTTTTAGTTCTTATTTGTTTTATTTTAGTTTCCAAAAATACAAAAGTGGCACCTAAAATAGTGTTACAATTCATGCCACTGCCACAAACCGTTTAGCACTAAAATAAAAAATAGTTTTAAATTGTTTATTGTTTTAAAGCATTTGAATAATTGCTTTGCTGCTGTTTTATTCACCTCATATTATTTAAACATTTTATAAAGGTGTGGTTTCTCCACCATAACTATCTATGCAATATTTGGTTCACTCCGAACATTTTAGTTTTAATATTTGAAAACGTCTATTGTTTGCTTGATTTTGAATTAGAATTTGAATCGGCTCCGAACTAACACGAGATTAGCGACAGTAATCGAAGTGACGTGGCATCATTAGCAAAGAATTACTGTAGCTTAAATATCCGGGCGTCACAATTCTCCTCCACTACAAGAAATCTCGTCCCGAGATTTAAGAGGGAAGGTAAGGGCAATGAGATTTGGTTGCGAAATTCTAACGATTCTTCTCGGTCTTGGTTGCTCTTCTCGAAGTGGTCGATCCATAGCGCTGATGTCTTCATTCCTATGCATCAATGCCTCATGATGAGGTTGTTGTCCTTTCTTCAGGAACTCCATCGTACTTACGATAATGACAAGGGATAACTACTGAAGAACGGACCTTCAAGGTCAACTACCTAGCATATAACTGAGAGAATGTGGTAGAAGTAACTCTCGAATAGATACTTAAGAAATTATCGAGAGTAAAGTAAGAAGGTACCATGAGAAGTTTCAAATGGGTAGGCAATCGTTCGATGTCTGAAACAACACGCGAAAGGGGTCCAAAGCAACGAGATTGAATATTGCATCTGTTTCCAGAATAGATCACTAGGACGGTGGCCCGTGAATTACATACGAGGCCACGCGCGAGGAATAACCTTGGGAATATGGGGTGTACAGGAAAGTCAGGTTTCGATCATGTGGAACTGTGGGTTATGGGCCCACCATGTGGTTAAAAGTAGGAAGGGCGATGACGTCTTGCATGATCATGTAAGGAAGGTATGTTAGAGGATAGCCTATCAGTTATGTCGGCAACAATATTAGTACCAAGGGCGAGGGACGAAGAGAACCATTTTCCTGCTCGTTGAAACGAGGCGGGCCTATAGGCAAAGTTCTCGTCCATCGGTGGTTACCGGAATGTCATCAACAAAAGTAACAGGGTCTTACTGACAGAATTGTACACGAGGGGTCTACATAAGCAGGGAATTAATACTGCTTAGACCATAATGATCACTAGAAAGGGTAAACCCAGTAATGGAAAGGAAAATATGATTATCAGATATTTCAGGGGTATATCCTTCCCAAGGACAAGCAGAGCATGATAACCATGACATGATGTTAAGTAGAAAAGCCTCTAGGTGAGGGGAGAGAAATTTTCATGACATTATCCATACAACGGTTTTTGGATAGTTGAGCAAGAAACAATTAGCATTGGGCTTCAAATGTTCTTGTTGAAGAACGGAGTACCATAGACATGCTTCGAGATAGCATTGACATGGTCAACAGGTGAAAATCAGACTTTGGAAACAAAAAGGATCCATCAGGAACAACTTATAGAATAAGTCTTACCATTTCCCCATGGACGAATGGCTAACCTTGTAAAAGGATACTATAGCAATAGGTCCTCCGAACAGGTGGGCTAGGCATGATATCACCTTACTGGGTTATATAAGGACCAATGTTATGACTCTTGGAAAACGTTCCAACCATCATATCTGGCCGAGATTCAGATCTGATTGGTGTCAGGATAACTCAGACTCATGATGCCCGAGAAGGAAAGGGGGCAACACAATTAGATGAGATGGAGTTGCAAAATTCTCGGGAAATGTACTATGGAAGCAAGTTCCGAATCATGAGTTCATCATTTAACCAAGGAGAGGACGAGGAAGTGGCTGATGAACTCAACGATTATTCATTGAAATTTTCAAAAGATGGATTTCCACACTTATGTGAACAAGGAGATAACATTTGTCAGATCAAATGATGTAATGAGGCATGCTCGAGGAAAACATACACAATTAAACATTGGTTGAAATGTGCACCCGAAATATGGGCTGGGTTGCACGACCAACGTCGGAATGGTGATTCAATAATCAATAGTCTAAGAATGAACGGCCGACCATTAACTTCAAAGCAATAGGGTTGCTAGAACGGCAGAATCCAAACAGCACCGTTCACCTGTTGGTATCCCGGTTAGATCCAACACGGGGACCAAGAAAGAATGGTGATGGTGATAAGTATTACCTGTATCAAGAATTCTTAAGAGGTGGTGAAATTCTCACGACATTCTTGACATAAAAGATGGTAATACTCCAAGGTATCAAAGAATAATTGCTGGATAGCACGGGTCTCCAGGTATAACACAAAACACGAACAAGTTTGTGTTGGAGGGAAAGCAATAATGTTGTCGGTGATAACACAAATCATCGAAGGACAAGGATGGTTACATGTCATCATACATTTGGTTGATATTCTAGAAGAAATCAAAATGTTGTTTGATGACCACGACAAATTTAGTCGAGAGGCTCCACGAAGATGTAATTGATCGGTGATGACATCAAGTGAAAGGAATGATGAAGCGAATGGTTATTGGAACCATGGGTATGACACAAACTCGAAATCAAGTTTGCTGTTCAGGGAGAAATGATATGATGAGGAAAATCGACGTAAGCTTAGCTCATCGTCGAGAATTGTGCTCCGTGAAGGACCAGGTAGCACAGTTAAAATTGAGCACAATGATGATATAGCCGATCAGGCTAGGAATGACTTAAATGAATATTAACTCGTAAGCAACAACATTTACTTAAGAGTTATTGAATCAGAGTGCGGACTCGATTCACTATTCGATGTTCTCGGTTGACGACAACCCAGAACCTAGGAACAATTGGATCCGGCGAGTGATAATAGTTTATGAAGAACCCATAAGAAGTTATGATGTCCCATGATATTCCCGAGATACCAGGGTGTAATACTCGACGGTAGATCAAAGTAAAGGTTGGACTGGTGTATTGGTCCACACAAGACAAGTGCTTAAACTTGCCCGAGAAATGGGGTCAAAGAAGAACATATGGTCGGAATCCACGATCATAAAGGATCGAACCATGGATACAAGATGAACTTATAACAAGGGGTAATTATTTTTACGAGCAGCTTCCATGATAAGTTATACATCGTGTCCCTGGGCATGAACGCAAGGTTCAAGGTCGACTCCCACTTCTTCAATGTATAACCTTCCATTCACTTTTCGCTTTGATAAAGGCCTTAGTGTTGAAAGTTTTACCTAGTGAAATACCAGATGAGTATGACTCGTGAAAACTTCCGAGTTCACACATATAAAGGAAGGCATCGAATCAACCCGTTAGGGTATCGTGGAAAAATATAACACAATCTTCAAGAGTAGATATCACCAGCTCGAAAGCAGAGCATGGTTGGCAAAAGGAGAGGATACAATTTACCAAAGGCATTATGTATCGGAGAAAGAACTCGCAAGGTGATTAATTATGAAGGACACTGTCGGATAATAATCCAACAGTGGATATGGCGATCCACAATGGAGCTGATGTGAGTATCAATACCCAATCAGAGGAAGAAAGAATGCAAATGCATCGATTTATAGAACATTTGAATAATTCAACATCTAAATAGCATAGTAATTATGATTTTCAATTCAAGGGATCAGGAGCAAAAGCTCTGATCAAGGATGGATAAGTCAACTAGAC
Source organism: Triticum aestivum (assembly GCF_018294505.1). Lineage (NCBI taxonomy): Eukaryota > Viridiplantae > Streptophyta > Magnoliopsida > Poales > Poaceae > Triticum > Triticum aestivum. Next base: position 456,590,259 of record NC_057806.1, on the reverse strand, counting down.
TTAGGGGTAAGATCGATGGCAATCTGATTGGCCAAGAACCAGCTCATGTTTGAAAGACGTCTGAGCCGAAAGGTAATTTATAATGATCAACTGATGATTGCGTGCATTCACACACATATAGAATCAACGGACTTAAATGATAGTGACAAGGATGCCAATAGGATTACTAGACTTATTGGATTAACCAAAATGTAAGCAAGCAAGAATTTCAAGAGCAATAGGCTCCTGAGGATTTTTGGAAGATCGAAAGGTATTTCAAAGTCCTTTGCGGAACACATGAACAACTGGGAATGAGCGGATACTCGATAAGTGCGAGGATTTATCCGTAGAGGTATTCATGTGGGTAATGAATTGCAAGGCAGTAGGCACAAAGTATTCTCGGAGCAATAGAGAGAATTTTCGAGGTATCTTGTAATAACAAGATCAATGGGATTGAAAGGACAAGTGTATGTAGTTATCCATAATAATATAACAGTGGTAGGGAATTTGCAAAGGCGATGGGCACAAGTGTCTCAAGAGAACAACGGAGATTATCTTTGGAATCTTCTGGTGAAGCAGTCGATCATCTGTAATGAGGGGGCTCTCCGGCAGGAAGTGGTAACGAGAACCTAGAGTTAGATTTTAGCAAAATCATTTAACCCGAATAGAAGAGAGATCAGAGTCCCAGAGTATAGGTCGAGGAATAAAAGATCCTAATACCACCCAATGGCGACGTGGGCCCGTAAGGCACACAGCCATGTTAGTAAAAGTTTTGTAATGTCTAGACTCGACTTCGGCCAATGAGTTGGGAAGGGGGATTCCTACAGGCAGTCGGCTCTGATACCAACTTGTGACGCCCCCGATTCAATCGTACACTAATCATGCACGCAAATGTGTACGATCAAGATCAGGGACTCACGGGAAGATATCACAACACAACTCTAAAACATAAATAAGTCATACAAGCATCATAATACAAGCCAGGGGCCTCGAGGGCTCGAATACAAGTGCTCGATCATAGACGAGTCAGCGGAAGCAACAATATCTGAGTACTGACATAAGTTAAACAAGTTGCCATAAGATGGCTAGCACAAACTGGGATACAGATCAAAAGAGGCGCAGGCCTCCTGCCTGGGATCCTCCTAACTACTCTTGGTCGTCGTCAGCGGCCTGCACGTAGCAGTAGGCACCTCCAGTGTAGTAGTCGTCGTCGACGGTGGCGTCTGGCTCCTGGACTCCAGCATCTAGTTGCGACAACCAGAAAGAAAGGAAAGGGGGAAAAAAGGGGGGAGAAAGCAACCGTGAGTACTCATCCAAAGTACTCGCAAGCAAGGAACTACACTACATATGCATAGGTATATGTGTAAAGGGCCATATCAGTGGACTGAACTGCAGAATGCCAGAATAAGAGGGGGATAGCTAGTCTTATCGAAGACTACGCTTCGGGTCACCTTCGTCTTGCAACAGGTAGAAGAGGGTAGGTTGAAGTCCTCCAAGTAGCATCTCCAAGTAGCATCTCCAAGTAGCATCACATAGCATAATCCTACCCGGCGATCCTCCCCTCGTCGCCCTGTGGAAAAGCGATCACCGGGTTGTCTGTGGAACTTGGAAGGGTGTGTTTTATTAAGTATCCGGTTCTAGTTGTCATAAGGTCAAGGTACAACTCCAAGTCGTCCTGTTACCGAAGATCACGGCTATTCGAATAGATTAACTTCCCTGCAGGGGTGCACCAACTTACCCAACACGCTTGATCCCATTTGGCCGGACACACTTTCCTGGGTCATGCCCGGCCGCGGAAGATCAACACGTCGCAGCCCCACCTAGGCACAACAGAGAGGCCAGCACGTCGGTCTAAACCTAAGCGCACAGGGGTCTGGGCCCATCGCCCAATGCACACCTGCACGTTGCGTGGGCGGCCGGAAGCAGACCTAGCCCTAGCAGGCGTTCCAGTCCAATCCGGCGCGCGCCGCTCCGTCGCTGACGTCTGAAGTGCTTCGGCTGATACCACGACGTCGGGATACCCATAACTACTCCCACGTAGATGGTTAGTGCGTATAGGCTCGTAGCCGACTCAGATCAAATACCAAGATCTCGTTAAGCGTGTTAAGTATCCGCGAACGCCGAACAGGGCCAGGCCCACCTCTCTCCTAGGTGGTCTCAACCTGCCCTGTCGCTCCGCCACAAGTAACAGTCGGGGGCCGTCGGGAACCCAGGCCCACCTCTACCGGGGTGGAGCCACCTGTCCTTTCAACCCCCTCATCAGAATCACTTGCGGGTACTCATCGAGCTGACCCGACTTTAGTCACCATCTGTATAGTATGTATGTATGTATAGTATATACCCATGATCACCTCCCGAGTGATCACGGCCCAATAGTATAGCAAGGCAGACTGACAAGAATGTAGGGCCAATAATGATAAACTAGCATACTATACTAAGCATCTAGGATTGCGGGTAAGGTATCAATGACTGTAGCAACAATGACAGGCTATGCATCAGAATAGGATTAACGGAAAGCAGTAACATGCTACACTACTCTAATGCAAGCAGTATAGAGGAGAATAGGCGATATCTGGTGATCAAGGGGTTGGGGGCTTGCCTGGTTGCTCTGGCAAGAAGGACGAGTCACCAACACCGTAGTCGAACTGGGGGTCGCCGGCAGTCTCGGGGTCTATCGGAAAGAAGTAACGGAGAGGGAACACAATAAATAACAGAGCAATCAAGGCATCACAAAGCGTAACAAGACAATACGCGGTGTTCGGTGTGCCCTAACGCGGTAGTAGGTGATACCGGTGAAGGGGGGAAAACATCCGGGAAAGTATTCCCGGTGTTTCGTGTTTTCTGACAGATGAACCGGAGGGGGAAAGTTGCGGGTTTGATATGTTAGGGGTGTGTGGTGGACGAACGGGCTGCGTATCCGGGTTCGTCTCGTCGTTCTGAGCAACTTTCATGTACAAAGTTTTTTCATCTGAGCTACGGTTTATTTTATATTAATTTTAAAAGATTAAAATCATTTTTAGCATTTATTTAATTATTTTAATCCAACATTATCCAGAACAGTGCACGCTGACGTCAGCATGACGTCAGCATGACGTCAGCAGTCAACAGAGGCGTTGACTGGTCAACTGACGTGTGGGTCCCGTTTGTCATTGACTGTTTAGTCTAATTAATGTTTAACTAATCTAATTACTGTTTAATTAAACTAATTAGTTAATTAGGTTAATCTAATTATGATTAATTAACTTAATTAATTAATTAATTTAATTATTATTTATTTATTTAATTATTTTTAATATATATTTTTTTTAAATAAAGTTCTGGGGCATGGGCCCCACATGTCATAGGCCCTAGGGACCTTAGCGGGCGTTGGTGTTAGCGGGTTCGGGCGCAACGGGCACGGGCGCTGCCCGGGCGGAGACCGAACCCACCCGGGTGCGAGGCGGAGGCCGGCGACAATGCGCCGGCGGCCAGAGGCACAGCGCACGCAGCCGCACGGGTGCGTAGCGGCCCAACGCGGGGCTCGTCGGGAACGGGCGGAGGCAGGGGTTGCGGCGTGGTGCGGGCGCGGCGGCGCACACGCACGGGCAGGAGCCGCTGCAGCTGGGGGGGGGGCGAGCCGGCCACCACGGCGTGCGTGCATACGGCAAGGGGAGAGACCATGGCGGGAGCTAGCAGGTCAGGGGAGGTGCGACCAGTGCACGACGGCGGGTTACACGGGCGCGGCAACCGCGAGCTCCTCGGGAGCTCGGGCGTGACGGCGGGGGCGACCTACTGCGACGGGAGGGAAAGAAGAGGGGGAAAGCAGAGGAGGGGCCTCACCGGGCCCTGCAGGTGTGCAATAGTGTGCGCGAGGAGGAGTCGGGGAGGCGCCGGAGCTCGGGGCGACGACGGTTGACGACGGGGTGGTGGTGACGACGGGCGACGGCGTCGGGTCAACAGGCGAGGCCGCAGCGTCTGGCGGGTGTCGCGCGAAGGAGAGGAGGGCGAGGGGGAGTCCAGGAGGCAAGCAGCGACGCAATGGGGTCGGCGGTCGGCAACGAAGGCGTCGTCGGGAGTGCCGCGGGGTCGCGCCCCCGATCTGTATCGAGAGGGGAGGGAGAGCGAGAGAGGGGAAGTGGGGGAGTGGGGATCGGGTAGCTAGGGTTCGGTCGCCCCAGGGGGGGCTATAGGCGCCGGCTGGGCCGGCCTGGTTGGCCCAGAGGCCAGCTGGGCCGGGGCCCAGCTCGGGGAGGGGTCTTTGTCTCTTTTATTTTTTTGTTGTTTATTTTCTCTTTTCTTTTATTTATTTTTTTAGTTCTTATTTGTTTTATTTTAGTTTCCAAAAATACAAAAGTGGCACCTAAAATAGTGTTACAATTCATGCCACTGCCACAAACCGTTTAGCACTAAAATAAAAAATAGTTTTAAATTGTTTATTGTTTTAAAGCATTTGAATAATTGCTTTGCTGCTGTTTTATTCACCTCATATTATTTAAACATTTTATAAAGGTGTGGTTTCTCCACCATAACTATCTATGCAATATTTGTTCACTCCGAACATTTTAGTTTTAATATTTGAAAACGTCTATTGTTTGCTTGATTTTGAATTAGAATTTGAATCGGCTCCGAACTAACACGAGATTAGCGACAGTAATCGAAGTGACGTGGCATCATTAGCAAAGAATTACTGTAGCTTAAATATCCGGGCGTCACAAAGGGGATGCATAGCGGGCTCAGATTCACCTTTCCTCGATCATATAACCTACCCCCGTCATCTCTTATCACCAGATCAATCTGTTCATACAGTGGAGCTGCCCTGGTTATCACTCAACAAGAATGACCATCCAAGGACAACAACAAGTATCACAGGATCAAAAAGGATTCTAGAGACAAGAGGGAGGATCCAACCTGATACGCACATGTGCCACGATTGCTCAAAGCACACTTATTTCAGCCACGATTAATCATCATCGCCCTAGCACGAACGCCACTGATCAATATAGCAAATCCAGGAGCATAGCTATAGGACCAGGGCATCGACATGTAAACCAGAGCATCACATTAGCTCCTATGATAGCAACTAAACATGAACAGCAGCCTGCAAACCCTAAAATGGCATGGATCCACAAGTACATAGCTCAAGTAGGAACCGATGCATGAGTAGGGCATAGAGCATCAACCAGACAAGCACCACATCAATATAGCCATGGCCATGTCCCATACAGTAGCCGAAGCAGAGGAGCGGGAGGAAGATGGACCTCACTGAGGGAGGCTGTAGCCGAGGCAGTACTCAGTGCGCGCCGGGGTTGTGCCTGAACGCCGTCCAACCGGCGAGGAACCGCGTCGGAGTTGCGCCTTGCACCGTCCCGCCGACGAGCACGAACGCATCAAACAACCTGTGTAAGGAAGGCATCGTTGTTTATCAGAAACAATTAGTTAGGAATTACTATTTAACAGAAATGCATTTTTTTTAGCACAAAGATATGCACAGGAAAAATACAGAGCTCAAGTAATAAATAAAATTTCATGCAAAAGATATAAAGGTCCAATGTCCGATAACAACTCAACCTTATTTTTTTCAGAATCCTTTGATACACACTATAAGTTGCCGACCAAAATCTTTGAGCATGCACATCTGGCATAAAAATTTGATATGAGAACTGATAGCATTTTTTGTCGGTTTAAAACCTTGGATCTACAATCAGAAGTATCATATTACTATTACTCTTACATACATGTTGGCATACACAATATATCTCTACTCTGCCATAGTGTATAGAAAAATAACAGGACTATTAGCTCTACATGAGAAGTGAACTCATGGGTACAGGGGATCAATCTTACCTTGAATGTCTTGCACCAAGGCATCCAGCTACCAAGGCAAGATCTCAAACACAGAACATCTATCTTAGAACACCAGTGTTTCCCTTCATAGTCCACCCTTCCTACAATATTCTGGTAACAACAGAAATCTCCCGTTAGTTTATAGAGCATGCAATTTGCGCTCAAACTGAAATAAGAACAACATTTTGTCAGTTTTGTCAGTAACATTTGGTTAATTGGGCACCAACAAAATCTCCTATATGATTTGGCGATTAAAGAATAGTAACAAATGATATAAAATAACCAGTGACATCAACTCTAACTACACAATATCCAGGGAAACAACATGAATCTCCAATTGGTTCACAAAGTATGCAACTTTTCTCTCAACTGAAATGAGAACAACATTTTGTCAGTGATATTTAGTTAATGGAGCACCAACAAATCTCCTATTTCATTTAGAAGAATAAGAATAAATAAAGGATATAAAATAACCAGTGGCACATTTAACTCTAACTACAACTTGGCAAAGAAATTACATCAGTTGATTAATGATTATCTGTAGCTAAATCCTATATTCAATACACAAGACGAAGGAATTCATATATTAGAAATCATATGCACACCAGTCAATCAATTAAACAGCAAGAATCACAAATAAAAAGAAATTACATTGGCAGTTCATATCAGTCTCCTACCTTGTAAGTGATACCTTGAAATCATATGCACACCAGTCAATCAATTTAACAGTAGGAAATGCGGCTTGCCGCACCCGGCAGCGCCGCTGCCGAGTACAATTATATCCAATTGGGTAATACAGTCATAGGAGCATTTTTTTTACAGAACAGTCATAGGAGCATTGTAAATATGAAAAAAAGCAATGATATTAGTTCAGTACAGTGTCATACTGCAAATTATTATCTATTCATAAGATATGAAATTTAAGATGGGTTTTAGACTGCATAACATATTGTATAGAATATATTGACAAATATGATGAACCGTTCTGACATAAGCATCCTTAGAAAGAGAATTCTGGTTTATAACATTGGTACTCACATGAAAATTTATCTAAAAATGAGCAGATAAGTCGAAGAAGAAGAACAGTACAAAGGATACATTGAGCTTATAGAAGCATAGCAAGGCAGGCTATGTAGACATAACTCGACATCATCGATATAATAGTTCATAGTTCCTAGATTCAGATATGGACTGGATAGTTCTCCTTATAGACATCTCATCTGGGTAGCCAAGGATGACCAAGTTCAGTACAGGCCATTTTGTCAAAGCAAAGCAAGCAGGGTACATTTAGTCAATAGAGCAGATCGATGATGGATCTCATTAAGTAGGTAACAATAGTTTAGCTATTACAAGCAAGACAGAGCTCCTCACATGCCCCTCTTGCTATTTATCAATGATGCTTAATTAGTACTGGATCATCTCTGTCTGACCTAAGCCGCGACCAAGCCATATCATTGCAACCCGTAGAAAAAGGAAGCTACAACTGTGTGAACCAAATATAAATGGGGACAATCCTGCTCTCCATCATGCTAAATGGGGACTTCTCTAGCACTCACGCTTACTATTAGTCACGCTTGTGTATTCAGATGCCACTCAAGATATAACCACCAAACGAATTCATTTGCATGTGTGGGTGGGTACATGATGGAAGGACCTGCATCCAGAGAAAAGAAAGGGGCTTGAAAAAAAGAAATCACAACTTTTTACATGCAAGAGTAGTAAGCACTAATCGCATATTCTTTGTTGTATTTCAAGCCTAATAGGAACAGGTGATAGACGATCGACCTTGTGTATCAAACAAACATGTGATAGAAATCACAACTTGTAGTGCTGAAGATCCTGCACTGCCTGCAACATGCACGGTCGCCATGGCCGCGAGCTAGGGTTCCGGGCGCGAGGAGGGAGGGATGGACGGACGACAGCTCGATTGCCATGGTGTTTCATGATAAGAAGGTCCATCGGCTGAGTTACCTGCAAGCACAAGCACATAATTTGCTGCATCACACACCAAGCTATTTTGTATAGCTGAAGACGGGTTTATACAAAATCATGAAACTGGACCAATAAAAAATTATATTTGGGGGTATAGGATTTTTAGAAATCACATGTGTTGAAATGTGCAGCTCACTTTGATCTGAAGCTATTCCGGTGTACCATGTTCTTTAAGAATCTCAGTAGGGACATAATCTCAACTGTATTGTGTTTAGCAGCAAGAGGGACACTCAATATATCCATTCTGGGTGTTCCAAAAACTGAAAATGTCGGAAATCAGATAGAAACGATCTGTAGAAATGTCCCCTGAAAAATAAAAGTGAAATGTCATCACAAAGTACTCTAGTAGTAAGAAAAAGGCAAACGTCCTCTAGTAGTAATGAGGTTGTAAAGAAAGTTTGGTACCTTAGCTGGTTGTGGTTCAGGCCCAATCGGGAGCTACGTCGAGGGAATTGCTAATGCTTCCATCTGCCTGAACCTTTAGCACAAAGCTATGGATTTGCCATTGGAGATGAACCTAGCAGAGTAGATTGTAAGAAATGGAACAAATCAAGAGGAGTGAGGGAAACAAATCTGGCATAACAAGAGGAGTGAAGGAAACAAATCTGGCATAATTTATTCTATAAGATGTCCGTAAATTCAGACAAAAGATACCAACTTTGTTCCCTGAGGTGGACTGAAATAAACCATATGACCAAGACACCTGGTTCATCCTGAATTATGGAGTGAAGAAAAAAGTTGCCCTATACAACCATCAGAGTTCATGACAGTACAAAAGAATAAAAAACTAAAATTGTTGCATCGTGTAGCTTGCATAGCAGATAGAGAATACAACAAATACAAATTCCAAATTAGAGGAATTGTTCAGTTTTGTTTTGCGGGAGCGCATATAGGTGCAGCTAATACATTTCTTAATGTCCCATATATGAAGAAATACTATAAGAAGTTCATAGGACTAAACCAAAACACCAAACACCATAGTTGATCAAAGCATAAAGTTGACCATTCTTGCTCCTGTTTCCAACATGCAGTTGGCTACCACGTGGCTCTAAGCCCAATCTAGCCTACAGGGTAAAGATTATGTCCTTTGGAAGCAGATTAGACTGAAAATGCTTTGCTTGTGCTATTGGATAAATGAACCTAACTGAACACCATGCAAAATCTAGGAGTATTACTGAACCTAACTGAAACACATGCCAAATCATTCTCTTGATGCCCATTTACTCCTAGGAGTACTACTGAACCTAACTGGATTTAGGAGCATTTACAAAACCTAGGAGTACTACTGAACCTAAGTGCATGTTTGGTGTACTAAACATAGGAATTGAGTGTTTGTACTGCATGGATGCAAATCAAAGGAGCTGGAGCTGCGTGCTTGTACTCCATAGACGTTTTATGAACTCTATAGTCCATGGAAAATGAACATAGCCGCAAACTAATAAAAACAAAGCAGCAGAGGAGAGGACGAGCTCACCTACGAGGTTGTAGCCAAGGCAGTAGCACAGCTCGTCGCCGCAACTGAGCTCCGTGCGCTGCCTCCATGCCCCGCGCTGGCCTCTTGCGTCCGACCTCCTCCGAGCGCTGCCTCCTAACAGCCACCGGATCCGACGCGCCCGGACTCGCAGCCAACGGATTCGGGGACCGCGATGTGGCGCCCATCCTCCCCGACGCGGTTGACCACGGCTCCGGCGACCGCGACGAGAACCCGTGGAAGCACGCGCACACGCCGGCGACGCCCTCCCTCTCTGGTCGCTTCCTCCACAACGCGTCGGGTAGGTGGCGGTGATGGCGTGGCGGCGGCGGACGGGCAGGGAGGATGGCTGGCGGGGAGTGACGGCTAGGGTTCAATCGCGGTTCGAGGAGGTGGGTGGCGGCGGCGGCGATGCGGGTGGGAGGATAGGAGGCGCGCGGGAGGGAGGGAGGGAGGCGGCTGCGGGAGGGAGGGAGAGAGGAGGAGGCGGCTAGGTCTCCACCACAGGAGCGCCCCCCTTTTATACCCCACTACGCGAAATGACCGGAATGCCCTGGTGGAGGTAAGGTATTTACAATTAGTTGCCATTGAAATTTTATCCGACGGCCCAGGACGATCGGGTAACTATCAGACGACCCACAGCGATTTGGATCGAGATCCGACGGCCTGTATCGCAAGGAGATTTCGATCCGACGGTCCAGAATCCAAACGCACGGGAGAGCTCCATTTCGCTTCAGACTCTAACAAGGGGATACTCGATTGCATTCGCAACACACACAACTCGCACAGCATCGAAGATGGCGGCCTCGTGCCACGACGTGGACGTGCCGGGGAAGCCGACGGAGACGGGGACGGCGCTGCTGGAGACGGCGACGGGGGCCATCCAGGGGTTCGCCCCCATCAACCAGATCCACCAGCACCTTTGCGCCTTCCACTTCTACGGGGACGACATGACGCGGCAGGTGGAGGCGCACCACTTCTGCGCGCACCTCAACGAGGACGTGCGACAGTGCCTCATCTTCGACGGGCCGGAGGCCGGCGCGCGCCTCATCGGCCTTGAGTACATCGTCACCGAGGAGTTGTTCCTCACTCTGCCCGACGAGGAGAAGCCGCTGTGGCACACCCACGAGTTCGAGGTCAAGGGCGGCGTGCTCTTCATGCCCGGCGTCCCCGGCGTCGTCGAGCGCCGGGACCTCGAGGTCGTCGCCAGGACCTACGGCAAGACCGTCCACTTCTGGCAGGTCGACCGCGGCGACGCCCTCCCGCTCGGCCTCCCGTAGATCATGATGGCGCTCACCCGTGAGGGCCAGCTCCGGCAGGATCTCGCCGACTGTAAGCGCGCCCCGCCGAGTTCACCATGGTTTTCTTTTGGGGTTTCTTGGTTCGTTCACCGAGATTGTTATGTGGGTGCAGGTGTGGAGAAGAAGTTCAGCGTGTCGTTCCAGAAGGAGAGGGAGAACCGGGCGTACATGAGCGGGCCGGCGCACGGCATCCACCCGTTGGCCAATGCGGCTGGGAAGGGCTTGAAGACGGAGATCCGCGAGGTCGATCTTCCGGCTGCGAATACCGGAGCCAGGATTTTCACCTGATCTGCTCTTGCCGTGCGTACGTGTCCGCGAGACGGGTGTATGGATAGCTGGGTGATAGGGTAGTTAATAAAATGTCTCCCACCCTTTGTTTTTCCTCTTGGAAATGGAGTGAGTGCTCGACTAATGACTTCCCAAAAATAATATAGGCAGTGGCGGTGTGAGGAACCGAGGATGTAGAGTTAGAAGGAATCAAATGAATCAACAAACTCTTTATAAGAGCCAAACCGTATTCTACTCTTAAGATTTTTCCTACACTTCCAGAGATTATTTAAAAGATAAACAAGCACTCGGCGAGAACAACATCTGCTTTCATATTTTTAAGGAGCTAAAACTAATATTCGTTCCAAAATAGATGACCTAATTTTGTACTGACTTTAGTAATAGATGATTCAACTTTGTACTAAAGTTTAGTACTTTTGGAAACAACAAATACTACTGAAAACGAATGCATAAACCTTCTGCACAACAATACTAGTGAAAACTACCCGGAAACAAATCCGAAAACATGTACTTACGGAAACAACAAATAACCTTATGCATGACAATACTACTTACAACAAATACAGAAATCTTCTTCACAAAGTGAAACGAATACAGAAAAACAATATGCAATTACTATCGAAGAAAAACAAAGTAACAAATACTATCGGGGAAGAAAACAAAGCAAATACGACAAGAAAAAGAGGAGGAAACCAATACAATATTCATCTTTGGCAACACAAAACACTTGAAGGCATTTTTGAGAAACCACACTTCAAAGGCATCGAACAACAAAAAACAATGAACACAAAACTATGGCATAACAGTGTTAGCTCAAACCGTAAATAGTGCTCAGGTGACGATACTAACGGTAATACTAGTTAGCTCACACATGGGCCAGCATGTAATAGTTGGCTAACATATGGGCCATAACGAGTGCGGATAAGAGAGAAATTATTATTTTTTTCATTTAAAAGTTGATTTCTTTGGATAATATGTCACATCATATTTCATATTTTTAGGGATTGCTAGTTATTGAACGGAATTGCTAGTTATTAAAGATAAAACTAAAAAATATTCATTGTAGGTAGTTTTTGATGTCATCTTTAAATCACAGAAGTTACATGCAAGACTTAAGATAAAATAAGCTTATCAACCGGTACATGTCAAGGCTTAATTTCCCTCTTAACGCAATATGTATCAACTCTTCACTCTTAGCACAGTATGTCTCTCATATTTTTAGAAATAGTTAATTATTACAGATAAGATCAAAAAATAACTTATTATAGACATACTTCTATTGCCATTTCTAAATTACATGAAAGACTTAAAATAAAATTATACCATATACATATATTCAAAATGAAAAATTCGGTTCCAGGGAAACTGGAATTGAATTCAAATTTTGTTTCCATGCTTGTTCTACGAGAAACATCGTCTATTATTTTTATATATTTTCAGGTAAGTATTTCGGCTTCTATTCTCTAGTTTTCTGTTTTAGTTTCCTTTTTTTCTCTCAGTTTTCTTTTTTCCATGGAACACATTTTCAAATAAATGATAACATTTTCCAAATGCATGTTGTACATTTTTAGTGGCAATACATACTTTTCTAAAGTATGCGAACATTTTTTTATATTGCATAGAAACTGCAAGGACATTTTCTGGAACATGAATATTTCCTAAAAATGCCATGCCCATTTTTAATAGAAATAAATATAGTTTTTTACCTACGCAAACAGTTCTTACAATGTATCATCCTTTTAAGAATTCACAAATATATTTTTGAATAAATAATTTTTTAAATCTGTTAAGAAAATTACATGATATTTTCCAAAGCTAGGGAGCCACTGATTTTCCTGGATCCGGTTATTTTGTAGCCAGAGGCCCCGCTGGCGTAGTCGTATCCATTGAAGAGCTAAATGGTCGGTCGGCTTGCTGGACATTATTGTGCTAATTCACCAAAAAAGGCGTGCAATAGGAGCTTCCACCGAAATCATTAGTTACTAGCAAGATGACTGTGCGTTGCACGAAACATTAAGATGTATTTGTATATGAATAGTTTATCTTATAAGAGAAAAAGATGAACGAGGGAAAACCTTATTTGCAATTATGGATAAGGGTGTGGGTATCTTTTTTCAAAATTGCCATAGTTTCCTTCCTATCCGTCAGATATATATCGGACGACCTATATTACAGGATGACGGACACATCATCATTACCAACTCTGTTTTTTATTAGAGTAAAGATAAGGGTTACCCTATGCAAAGGTTACTCCCACATTCTCAGGCGCTGATAAATGACACATTGTATGTACGTCACTTGCTGCAACTTAGTTTTATCTCTTAAACCGTGCATCTAAATATTGAACCATTTTCACTGTTGGACTTCTTGCATCGAGATCTTTAAAACTATGTCCCATATTAATAGGTTTGAATGAACTTTTTTTCATGAATAAAACTGGAAACCCGAAAAATCCAAAAAAGTACAATACAAAAAGAATATAAAATTATGAAAACCAGAAAAAAAAAGCAACAAAAGAAATGAATGACAAAAAAGAAGAAAAAAAGGGAGTCGGAAGCACCTTTTTTTTCATATTTTTACCCTCTCTGAGAATCACATATCTGTTTCTCGCAGAAGTAAATTTGTGCTTTTCGTGAAAGCATAATTTTCTTCCCGAGAAACACAGCCGCGCTTTTCACGAAAGCAAATTTGTGCCTATACGAGAAGCAAAACTATGCCGCTTGTGAAAGCGTGAAGAAAACCGCACATTAATATTGTAAACTTTTCCCTGTCTCAGAAGCACAACTATATTTCTCGGTGAAGAAAATATATGCCTCCATGAAAAACAAATATGAGCTTCTTCTCGAAGCACAAAATTAATCGGAAGCAAATTTCTCTCTCTCTCTCTCTCTCTTCTCTCTCTGTCTTTCTCTCTCGCTCTCTCCAAAACCTAGGGAAAATTGGATGAAAACTGAAAAATAAAAAAAGAAAGAAAAAATCTATCTAAAACCCAAAAACGTGTGCAGAAAAAAAAAGAAATTCAGAGAAAGCACCCATCACGAGACATGTGACAGGGGTTGGACGTACCACTTGGCATGCTCTAAAAGCACTAAAAGTGACAGCTGGAGGTGAACCTCCAGTTAGTTGCTCTCTGCTTCCACAATTGTTCATTAGTAGTTTCGTGTTGGCACAGGCGCGACTGTGTGCTGCCTACAACGACTCCAAGCATAGGGTTACCTGTAGAGAGCCATTGCTGGGCCGGCCCAGTAGTCATGTGGCTGCATCATGTTAAGGTCACACGTTCGAAACAAATGCATGTGATGACACTTCAAAAATATATTCATACAGCGAAAAAAATGTTCAGGTAGTTAAAACAAATGTTTCATACAATTTTTTTTGCATTCACGAGTTTCAAAAATGTGCTTGTGGCATTTTCATAAAATGTGTATACAATGTACTTTTTTTTGCGTAATGTAATTTTTTTAAATAAAAAAATGCACATAACATTTTAAAAATGGTTATACAGTGCAATTTTTCTGGCAGGTAAAAAATGTTTAGATCTATTAAAAATATACTTGACATTTAAAAAAATATTTAGGTGTTTTCCAAAAAAGGACTGCGAAAATTTTAAAACATTTATACAAAAAATATTTGTGTAGTTTTAAAAAGTTCCATGCCATTAAATTTTTTATGACATGTATTTGAAAAATGTTACCGTGTATCCGAGAATGCGTTCAAAATATGTATTTAGGAAAAATGTACATCATGACAAAAATGATCATGTATTTGAAAAACATCTAACATGTATCAAAAAGATATTTCATGTGTTATCTAAAAATGTACATTGTGTACTCTGAAAAGGTAGATATGTGTTAAAATGTTAAAAATAAGAAAAAAGATAAAAAATCACAAAGAAACAAAGAAAAGCAAAGTATAACAAAGAAAAATAGAAGAAAACCGATGAAAACAAAGAAAAACAAAAGAAAACGACAAAGAAAAAACTGTAGAAAGCCGGAGCAGAGCGAACCTACAGCGACACAGTCGACGAGCGCTAATAGGCCGACCCAATAGTCTCTCACCCATAGGCGATTCCTAATAGGAATTGGTACAGGCGAGACATAGCTCTTGCGGTGTTGGCGATGCGTTTACAGGTTTTGTAATACATTTGTCGTTAATCTGTTGTCCAACTTTCTATCCCCTATCAAATGGGCCCACCCAGTCTCAAACAACCCTGATTTACTAGAAGAGCTCCAGTTCTTGGGAGCTTAGTAACTTTACTAGAGGTTAATGCGCGCTTCCCTGCACCATTCTTCACTTGTGGAATTAGCTCTTTTTTCTCTGGCAGGTTATTGTGGTTGGGTATATTGGCTTAGGTTTTAATTTTGTTCAGATGGTGTATTTTTCATTCGTATATCTTGTTGTGCTGCTGTTACAGACGCTATTTTTTGGAAGAGAAAAGCGGAGTTGTTCGGTGCGTGGCGCTGTTCTTACACGCTTCTGTCTCGGTGTTAGTCGGTGGCGATTGTGTGAGCCCCTTGAAGCTCTTATTTCACGGTCAAATCGTGAAATTGTTAATATAATACTTACATGGCTGGCCCATGAAGCCCTCCCTCGCTCAGTTTGGCTTTCTGAGGAGGGCGTTCAAGCTACTTACCAAGGAGGGCGTTTAAAACCCTGCTGTGCAATAGGTATCCAAATCAAAAAGCGGTGTCCCCAAGCATATTCAAAGCCCAGGACCCATATTTTTTGTCCTGTCCAATGGGGACAAAGAAGTATCTTTTTCGCTTTGGACCTTTTGCGATAAACCTCGACCTAAGACACTTCTGTGGTAGGATAAGTGGTCACGAAACACTACTCTCCAAAAATAGTATCCATCCATGTACCGTATTTTCCGCGATAAGAGTGATACTCTTGCGCACATGCTCAACTCCTCCCCGCCAGATGTATCATTTAGGCGGGATTTGGTTGGCCCCTATATTGTGTCATGACAACATGTGTTATCCTGTTTGGAATTAGCTAACCTAACACAAGGATGGAATGTGTTTCTTGGAATCTCACTGCATCTGATTATGTACCTTGCCTTCATGCACTCAAACATTTCAATGGGTAATAATAAACAAATATGGAAATCAAAGATACCATTAAAAATTAAGATTTTCATGTGGTATCTTCGAAAGGGAGTTGTGTTCACTAAAGACAACCTCGCTCATCACAACTGCAAGGAAGCGAGAAGTGTAGGTTTTGTATAAAAAAATCAAACACCTCTTCTTGCAATGCAAGTTTGCGCGTTCAACGTGGCTAGTCATCCAAACAACGTTCAATTTGTATCCACTCGTAAGTGTTGTCAATGTATATAGCCACTCACTTCACAAAATATCTGATAGGTTTAACACACTAGCGATGGTGATATCGTCTATCTTATTATGGTCGCTCTGGCTATGTAGAACTGATATTATTTTTAATGAAAAAAAAACTATCCTTTGCAAATTACTTCCTGTTGTACATATTGGCTTTGTACGTGATCTATGCTACTCCGAACGGAGTCCCAATCGCTATTCAAGACGATGTGTATGTGGTTGAACCGGATAGCCAGAAGTTTTTTTACCAACATGGGAGGCAGCATAATCTTCGGATCAGTCCACCTCCTCCTTCGACATAAGCATAGTGTCGATCTCTATGACTTTATTGCTGCCATAATATCGTTTTATTTCATTTGTTGTGTACATGGTAGCTATCAGAAGCTGGGTATCACTCGGGGTGCTATCCTCTTGATAATACATTTTGAGTTAATGAAAACGTCCTTTATCAAAAAATAACTTAGCTCGTTTCTCTTTGCAAGGGATGCCATATTTGGCCGTTAAACCTCCACGATGCTTTATATATATGCCTGTAAACATATCTACTTAAATATAAGGCGGAAATTTCTCGAAAAAAGAGGGGATGAGACAAACTGGTGTTCATGATGGGGTGATGATATTTCTCAACTCGGAGATGATGAGAACGAGGTTCTCACAGCCCCATTTTCGGAGAAGGAAGTGCTTGAGGCTATTTCGCAAATGAAAAATAATAAAGCACCTAATCCGGATGGCTTCCCAGTAGAGTTCTATAAGAAATATAGGGATATTTATTAAAGGCGACTTGATGCCTATGTACCATGATCTGTTTAATGGCCATTTACAATTATTTAAATTGAACTTTGGAACAATGACCTTGTTACCAGAGAAGGAGTAAGCGATTCGCATTGAGCAATTCGAACCAATTTGTTTGCTGAATGTGAGGTTCAAGATTTTTACTAAAGTGGGTATGAATCGCCTGACAAACATTGCACATTATGTTGTTCAGCGAAGCCAAACTACTTTCATGCCAGGACGCCACATTCTTGAGGGAGTGGTCGTCCTACATGAAACCTTGCACGGAATCCATTCGAAGAAGCTCGATGGAATGGTCTTCAAAGTGGACTTTGAAAAGGCTTATGATAAAGTGAAATGGCCATTCTTACAGCAGGCTTTGCGTATGAAAGGGTTCGATCCATCTTGGAGGAAGCAGGCCGAATCATTTGTATAGGAAGGCAGCGCTGGAATCAAGGTTAATAACGATATCGGTCATTTCTTCCAAACGCAAAAAGGTCTGAGACAGGGAGATCCGATGTCTACTATCTCATTTAATGTTGTCGTTGATATGTTGGCCGTTCTAATCAACAGAGTGAAAGAGGATGCTGGGTAGGTGGTGTCATCCCACATTTGGTGGATGGGGGGTAACCATTGTACAATATGCAAATGACACTATTATTTTCATGGAACATGATCTAGCTAAGGCAAGAAACATAAAACTAGTTCTATGCCTTTTTGAACAACTGTTCGGACTGAAGATCAACTTTAATAAGAGTGAGTTGCTCTATTTTGGACGCGCCAAAGAATAACAGGATCATTATAAACAGTTGTTCGGTTGTGAACTAGGTTCTTTACCTTTTACTTACTTGGGGACCCCAATTCATCATTGCAAGCTCACTAATAAAGAGGAAAGTGTATCGAAGATCGATTTGAAAAGAATTGAGTTGCTGGAAGGGCAAACTCTTATCTTATGGAGGAAGACTGGTTCTGATAAACTCGGTGCTCACGAGTATGCCGATATTCCTCCTTTCCTTCTGTGAACTAACAGTAGGAGTAAGGAAAATATTGGATTTTTATCAATCTCGCTTCCTTTGGCAAATTGATGAAAATAAAACTAAATATAGGTTGGCCAAATGAGACATTATCTATAGACTAAAGGACCAAGGTGGCTTGGGTATTGAAAATCTAGAGGTGAAGAATAAGTGCTTACTTAGCAAATGGCTTTATCGGTTGGCGGTAGGGAGGGACGGGGTTTGGATTCAGCTGCTGCGTAATAAATATTTACATTCTAAAATGCTGGCTTAAGTGACGGCACAACCGTCTGACTCTCCTTTTTGGAAGGGGCTTATAAGGACAAAGGTTGCCTTCTTTAACAGGAGCAAATTCATTGTAGGGAATGGACATGGTAGTAGATTTTGGGAGGACACCTATTTGGGTGATATTCCATTAGCCTTGCAGTATTCCTCCCTATATAACATTGTAAAATGGAAAGAGGTTTTTGTTGGTACAGTGTTGGGATTCGTTCATCTAAACATTCAGTTTCAACGGTCTTTATTGGGTGATCGATGGGATAGATGGCAGCATCTCACACGTAGGTTAATGGAGGTTAACCTTTCTGATGCAGCAGACTCCTTACATTGGAAGTTGTCTGCGTCAGGAGTATTCTCGGTTAAATATATGTATATGGATTTGATAACACCTGGCCTGTCCCAAGGACGACACACATTTGGAAAGTCAAAGTGCCTTTGAAAATCAAGGTGTTTATGTGGTGCATGAGGGAGTAATTTTGACAAAAGATAACTTGGCCAAGTGTAGTTGGGAAGGAAGCAAAAGATGCTACTTTTGTGATCAGGATGAAACAATAGAACATATTTTTCTCCAATGCTCACTTGCCAAGTTACTGTCGAGAACTATTCATGCTGCTTTTAATGTTGTTTCGCCAGTCTCGATCTGGCATTTATTTGGGACCTGGTTAACTGGGATAGAGATAAGACCATGGGGCATATTCAAATTGGAGTATGTGCATTACTTGGGGCCATATGTAATTATCAGAATGAACCATCACTATTTTTTTGCAGGTTATCTTCAGGGCGTCTACTGGATCCGTATATGGTCGTTACTCAGCCATGTGGACCACAAGGAGCATATGGATATTGGGGTTCAACGGATGGAAGATGCTTGCACGGAATACTTACAACCAGTTTGGATGACGGTGATGACCCACAAGTATAGGGGATCTATCGTAGTCCTTTCGATAAGTAAGAGTGTCGAACCCAACGAGGAGCAGAAGGAAATGATAAGTGGTTTTCAGTAAGGTTTTCTCTGCAAGCACTGAAATTATAGGTAATAGATAGTTTTGTGATAGGATAAATAGTAACGAGCAACAAGTAAATAAAGTAAATAAAGTGCAGCAAGGTGGCCCAATCCTTTATGTAGCAAAGGATAAGCTTGGACAATTTCTAATAATGAGGAAGGAGCCCCCGAGGACACATTGAGAATTATCGTCAAGCTAGTTTTCATCACGTTTATAAGATTCGCGTTCGGTACTTTGATAATTTGATATGTGGGTGGGCCGGTACTTGGGTACTGCCCTAACTTGGACAAGCATCCCACTTACGATTAACCCCTATTGCAAGGATCCACAACTACAATAATAAGTAATAAGGTAAACCTAACCACAATATTAAACATATGGGTCCATATCAGCCCCTAACGAAGCAACACATAAACTAGGGTTTAAGCTTCTGCCACTCTAGCAACCCATCATCTAATTATTACTTCCCCATGCCTTCCTCTAGGCCCAAATAATGGTGAAGTGTCATGTAGTCGACGTTCACATAACACCACTAGAGGAAAAGACAACATACATCTCATCAAAATATCGAACGAATACCAAATTCACATGACTACTAATAGCAAGACTTTACCCATGTCCTCAGGAACAAACGTAACTACTCACAAAGCATATTCATGTTCATAATCAGAGGGGTAATAATATGCATAAAGGATCTGAACATATGATCTTCCACCAAGTAAACCAATTAGCATCAACTACAAGGAGTAATCAACACTACTAGCAACCCATAGGTACCAATTTGTGGTTTTGATACAACATTGGATACAAGAGATGAACTAGGGTTTCGAGAGGAGATGGTGCTGGTGAAGATGTTGATGGAGATTGACCCCATCCCGATGAGAGGATCGTTGGTGATGACGTTGATGATGATTTCCCCCTCCCGGAGGGAAGTGTCCCCGGTAGAACAGCTCCGCCAGAGCCCTAGATTGATTCCGCCAAGGTTCCGCCTCGTGGCGGCGGAGTTTCGTCCAGTAAGCTTGCCCACGATTTTTTCCAGGGTAAAAGTGATGATATAGCAGAAGATGGACGCTGGAGGCCCACCAGGGGGCCCAGGAGATAGGGGGCGCGCCCTATAGGGGGGCGCCCCCTGTCTCCTAGACAGGGTGTGCCCCCCTGGCCTATTTCTTTCACTCAGAAATTCTTATAAATTCCAAAAAGTTGTTTCGTGGAGTTTCAGGACTTTTGGAGCTGTGCAGAATAGGTTTCCAACGTTTGCTCCTTTTCCAGCCACAATTCCAACTGCCGACATTCCCCCTCTTCATGGTAAACCTTGTAAAATAAGAGAGAATAGCCATAAGTATTCATATGTAATGTGTAATAATAGCCCATAATGCAATAAATATTGATATAAAAGCATGATGCAAAATGGACGTATCAACTCCCCCAAGCTTAGACCTCGCTTGTCCTCAAGCGGAAGCCGAAATCGAAAAATATGTCCACATGTTTAGAGATAGAGGTGTCGATAAAAATAAAATACGGACATGAGGGCATCATGATCATTCTAATAGCAGCAACATATATAGATTTTGTCATATGATTTCCTATGCTCAAGTAACAATCAATTCACAATGTCAAGTATGGTTCAAAAACTTCATTGGGAACCAACAAACTATAATCTCAGTCATTGAAGCAATTGCAATTTATCATAACATCAGAAAGAGTCAACAATAGAGCCTTTCAGCAAGTTCACATACTCAACTATCTTGTAGTCTTCTATAATTGCTAACACTCACGCAATACTTGTGGTTATAGAGTTTCAGCCAGACACTGAGAAAGATAAGGGCTTATTGTATTGCCTCCCAACGTATTCACCTTTGGGTGATGTCCACAATAATAGCCCATGCTAACTTACATCCAATTGGATATATATATATCATGATCTTTCAAACACGAGGAGCTTGCCAAAGGATAAAATGAAAAAGGGAAAGGTGAGGATCACCTTGACTCAAGCATAAAGTAAAAACCTAAAGTAAAAGATAGGCCCTTCGCAGAGGGAAGCAGAGGTTGTCATGCGCGTTTAGGGTTGATGCATGAAATCTTAATGCAAAAGAACGTCACTTTATATTGCCCCTTGTATGTGGACCTTTATTATGTAATCCGTCGCTTTTATTACTTCCACAACAAGTTCGTACAAAACTTATTTTCTTCGCACTAATAAGTCATACATATTTAGAGAGCAATTTTATTGCTTGCACCGATGACAACTTACTTGAAGGATCTTACTCAATCCATAGGTAGGTATGATGGACTCTCATGGCAAAACTGGGTTTAAGGATATTTGGAAGCACAAGTAGTATCTCTACTTGGTGCAAGGAATTTGGCTAGCATGAGGGGGAAAAGCAAGCTCAACATGTTTGGAAGGTCAATGACAATATACTTTAACTGAGATGTCGGAAAACATAAACCATTAGGTTGTCTTCCTTGTCCAACATCAACTCTTTTAGCATGTCATACTTAATGAGTGCTCCCAATTATAAAAGGTGTCCAAGATAATATATTTATATGTGATCCCCTCTTTCCTTATCACTTCCTATTAATTGCAACGATGACCAAGGCTAAGTTTATCAACTCTCAACAATTTTTATGCCTCATACTTTCTATGTGTGAAGTCATTACTATCCATAAGATCAATATGAACTCTTTTATTCTTTCTACTTTCTCAAGATTATAGCATCATAGCAAAGCCCTTGACTCAACACTAATCTTTATTATAGATAGCACACAGACTCGATTACATAAAGGGATAACAAAGCAAAACTCAAAACTACTTGAAATCAAAACTTCAAACTACTAGATCAAGATACTAGTAAAAGGTTCGAACTGAATAAAACGGTAAAGATAGGAGTGTGATGGTGATACGATACCGAGGCACCTCCCCAAGCTTGGCAGTTGCCAAGGGGAGTGCCCATACCCATGTGATTAAGTCTCCTTCTTCACAATTGGTTTTATGATCTTCTTGGCGATGATACCCTTCAGGATACGGTTCTCCTCCTCGAGCTTATTGACTTGTTGTTTGAGGTCCATGATTTCTTTACGGAGCTTGCCCGTAACAGCCAAAGCTCCTTTAACCCAAGGATGCTGCATAGCTTCTGGAGAACAAGTGAAACTCTTTTTCATATTTTCATAAGAAAGAAATCTAGAGTTGGAAGGGATGACCGAAGCAGGGGCAGCCAAGCTAGGAAGTTCCCCCATAGTGAATTCTGCCCAGAGACGAGAGGTAACTTCTTGATCTTCCTCCATGGCATCTATCCTTTTCAAATCAGCCTCCATCTCATCCTCCGTTGATGGTCCAAAGTGATAGGCATCGCTATTTGCTCCTGGACCTGGCGTTGGGTGAGACACCCGGCTCTCCCCAACTGACTCCTGAGAAGACATCTTGCTTTATTCTGCAACAAGAACAGCTCGAAACGAGAACAGAGGATATTTGTCTGATACTGTGGTCAAAACCTTAGGGAGTATATATATAATGAATTTTTACCGACCAAAATACGTAACATATAAGAAAACGGAGTCCGGGAGGCACACGAGGTGCCCACGAGACAGGGGGGCGCGCCCTATAGGGGGGCGCCCTCCACTCTCATGGGGGCCTCGTGTCCCTTTCGGACTACTTCTTTCTTCCTAAAATTCTGAAGTAATCCAAAACTGATAAAAATTGCCATTAGAGTTGTTTTGGAGTCGGTTTACTTACCGTACCACATACCTATGCCTTTTTTGAGTCTGGAACGTTCTGGAAAGTGTCCCTTATGTATTCCTCAGGAGTTACGGTTTCAATAATATTAGTTTCAACATTGATAGGATTACCTGAAATATAATGTTTAATTCTTTGATTGTTTACCACCCTCGGATTTGTGCCTTCGAAGTTGTTGATTTTTATAGCACCAGAACGATAGACCTCCTCGATAACGTAGGGACCTTGCCATTTTGAGAGAAGTTTACCTGCAAAAAATCTTAAAAGAGAGTTGAATAATAACACATAATCTCCTACGTTAAACTCACGGATTTGTATCCTCTTATCATGCCAGCGTTTGACTTTTTCTTTGAATAGCTTGCCATTCTCATATGCTTGGGTTCTCCATTCATCAAGTGAGCTAATATCAAATAACCTCTTCTCACCGGCAAGTTTGAAGTCATAATTGAGCTCTTTGATAGCCCAATATGCCTTATGTTCAAGTTCAAGGGGTAAATGACACGCTTTTCCATAAACCATCTTATATGGAGACATACCCATAGGATTTTTGTATGCAGTTCTATAGGCCCATAATGCATCATCATGTTTTTTGGACCAATTCTTTCTGGATCTATTCACAATCTTTTGCAAAATTAATTTGAGCTCTCTATTTCTCAACTCTACTTGACCACTAGACTGCGGATGATAAGGAGACGCTATTCTATGATTGACATCATACTTAGCAAGCATCTTACGGAAAGCACCATGAATAAAATGTGAACCACCATCAGTCATAAGATATCTAGGGACTCCAAACCTCGGAAAAATAACTTCTTTAAGAATTTTAATAGAAGTGTTATGATCATCACTACTAGTTGGAATAGCTTCTACCCACTTAGTAACGTAATCAACAACAACTAAAATATGTGTATAACCATTAGAGGCAGGGAAAGGTCCCATATAATCAAAGCCCCAAACATCAAACGGTTCAATAACAAGAGAATAATTCATAGGCATTTCTTGACGTCTACTAATGTTACTTATTCTTTGACATTCATCACAAGACAAGAGAAACTTACGAGCATCTTTGAAGAGAGTAGGCCAATAAAAACCAGATTGTAGTACCTTGTGTGCAGTTCTATCTCCAGCGTGGTGTCCTCCATAAGATTCAGAGTGACACTTGCGTAGAATCTGTTCCTGTTCATGCTCAGGCACACAACGTCTAATAACACCATCTACTCCTTCTTTATAAAGGTGTGGATCATCCCAAAAGTAATGTCTTAAATCATAAAAGAACTTTTTCTTTTGCTGGTATGTAAAACTAGGCGGTATATATTTAGCAACAATGTAATTAGCATAATCAGCATACCAAGAAGCAGTATGAGAAGCATTGACGACCGCTAATTCTTCATCAGGAAAGCTATCATTAATAGGCAGTGGGTCATCAAGAACTTTCTCTAACCTAGACAAGTTATCTGCAACGGGGTTCTCAGCCCCCTTTCTATCAATAATATGCAAGTCAAATTCTTGTAGCAAGAGAACCCATCTAATAAGTCTAGGTTTAGCATCTTTCTTTTCCATAAGATATTTAATAGCAGCATGATCAGTGTGAATAGTAACTTTGGAATCAACAATATAAGGTCTAAACTTATCACATGCAAACACAACTGCTAAGAACTCTTTTTCAGTAGTAGCATAATTTCTCTGGGCAGTATCAAGAGTCTTACTAGCATACTGGATAACATTCAATTTCTTATCGACTCTTTGCCCTAAAACAGCACCTACAGCATAATCACTAGCATCGCACATAATTTCAAAAGGTAAATTCCAATCAGGTGGCTGAACAATAGGTGCAGTGATCAAAGCTTTCTTAAGTGTTTCAAAATCTTCTACACAATCATCATCACAGACAAAAGGGATATCTTTTTGCAATAAATTAGCCAGAGGCCTAGAGATTTTAGAAAATTCCTTAATGAACCTCCTATAAAAACCGGCGTGACCAAGGAAACTTCTTATACCTTTTATATCCTTGGGACATGGCATCTTTTCAATAGCATCAACTTTGGCTTTATCAACTTCAATACCTCTCTCGGAGATCTTGTGCCCCAAGACAATGCCTTCATTAACCATAAAGTGACACTTTTCCCAATTCAGGACAAGACTAGTGTCTTCGCATCTCTGCAAAACTCGATCAAGGTTGCTCAAACAATCATCAAAAGAGGATCCATAGACTGAGAAGTCATCCATGAATACCTCAAAAATCTTTTCACAAAAATCAGAGAATATAGCCATCATGCATCTTTGAAAGGTAGCAGGTGCATTACATAAACCAAAAGGCATACGTCTATAAGCAAAAGTACCAAAAGGGCAAGTAAAAGTAGTTTTAGATTGATCCTTCGCTGACACAGGTATCTGAGAGAAACCAGAATAACCATCTAGGAAGCAAAAATGTGTGTGTTTGGATAGTCTTTCTAGCATTTGATCAATAAAAGGTAAAGGGTAATGATCTTTCTTGGTAGCCTTATTTAACTTACGAAAATTAATTACCATCCTATAACCTATAATAATTCTTTGCGGGATCAATTCATCTTTATCATTAGGAACAACGGTAATACCTCCCTTTTTAGGGACACAATGGACATGACTTACCCATTCACTATCAGCAACGGGATAAATAATACCTGCCTCAAGGAGCTTTAGTATCTCCTTTCTTACCACTTCCTTCATCTTGGGATTTAACCGTCTTTGAGGATCTCTAACTGGTTTGGCATCTTTCTCCACTGAAATTTTGTGTTAACATAATGTGGGACTAATGCCCTTAAGATCATCCAGAGTATATCCGATAGCTGCTCGGTGCTTCTTCAGAGTTTTCAATAATCTTTCTTCTTCTTTCTCTGAAAGGTTAGCACTAATAATAACAGGATTTTTTTTCATCAAGATAAGCATACTTAAGATTATCAGGTAATGGTTTGAGTTCAAACACGGGATCACCCTTGGGTGGAGGGGGATCCCCAAGAATTTCAATGGGAAGGTTATGTTTCAGCATAGGTTCCTGTTTAAGGATCACTTCATCTATTTCTTCCCTTTCCTTCATAAACGTATCGTTTTCATGGTCTAGCAAATATTGTTCTAACGGATCAGTTGGAGGAACAACAATGGAAGCAAGGCCAATAATTTCATCCTTACTAGGTGGTTCCCTTTCACGGTGTTGTCTACTAAACTTAGCAAAATTAAACTCATGAGACATCCCATCTATGCCAACAGTAACAATATTCTTTTTGCAGTTAATCTTAGCACTAGCAGTATTCAAGAAGGGTCTACCGAAAATAATGGGACAAAAATCATCTTGTGGGGAACCAAGAACAAGAAAATCAGCAGGGTATTTAACCTTCCCACACAAAACTTCAACATCTCTAACAATCCCGATAGGTTTAATGGTATCCCTATAAGGAAGCTTAATAGTAACATCAATGTCTTCTAATTCAACGGGTGCAATGTCATGCATAATTTCTTTATAAAAATCATAAGGTATCGCACTAGCACTAGCACCCATATCACATAAGCCATGATAACAATGATCTCCTATTTTAACAGAAATAATAGGCATGCCTACAACAGGTCTACGTGTCTTAGTATCGGGTCTAGCAATATTAGCAGGCTCACCCAAGAAAGAAATAACATGCCCATCTAAGTCCTCATCCAAGAGATCTTTAACCATAGCAATACTAGGTTCAACATTAATTTGCTCAGGAGGTGTATAAGTCCTAGTATTACTCTTACGAACAACAATCGAAGCTTTAGCATGATCTTTTATCCTAACAGGAAAAGGAGGTTTTTCAACATAAGCAGTAGGAACAATAGGATCACTATAGGTAATAGTCTTTTCTTCGACTGTAATAGGTGCAACTACTTTCGCTTCAACATGAGGATTATATTTAAACCACTTCTCTTTAGGGAGATCAACATGAGTAGCAAAAGATACACAAAAAGTAGCTACTATCTCAGAGTCAAGTCCATACTTAGCGCTAAATCCACGAAAAACATCGGTATTCATAAAAGATTTAACACAATCGAACTTAGGTGTCATACCTGACTCCTTACCATCGTCGGAACCCCAATCTTCAGAGTTGTGTTTAATTCTTTCCAATAAGTCCCATTTGAAATCAATAGTCTTTAGCATATAAGAACCAACACCGGAAGTATCGAGCAGGTTGCGATTATCAAGAGAAAGCCGAGCATAAAAGTTCTGAATAATCATTTCCCGAGAGAGCTCAGGATTGGGGCATGAATATAACATTGACTTAAGACTCCCCCAAGCTTGAGCGATGCTTTCTCCTTCGCGAGGCCAGAAATTATATATGTAACTACGATCACGATGAACAAGATGCATAGGATAGAACTTCTGGTGAAATTCCAACTTCAATCGCTTATAATTCCAAGATCTCGTATCATCACATAGCCTATACCATGTCAATGCATCTCCCTTCAAAGATAAAGGGAAGACCTTCCTTTTCACAACATCATCAGGAATACATGCAAGCTTAAATAATCCACAAACTTCATCCACAAAGATAAGGTGTAAATCGGGATGCAATGTTCCATCTCCTGCAAATGGATTAGCTAGCAGTTTTTCTATCATACCCGAAGGAATCTCAAAGTAAATATTTTCATAAAGTTCAGTAGGTTGAGGAGCAACTCTTTGCTCTTTTGGTTGGGGTGAAGATACCCCAAACAAGCCCCTCAAAGGATTAGCTTCCATAGTGACAAGTAACAGAAAATTTCAGCACACTATATAAATGTTTCCTTACCAAGTTCCACTCACCAAAAGCGCTTCACTCCCCGGCAACGGCGCCAGAAAAGAGTCTTGATGACCCACAAGTATAGGGGGATCTATCGTAGTCCTTTCGATAAGTAAGAGTGTCGAACCCAACGAGGAGCAGAAGGAAATGATAAGCGGTTTTCAGTAAGGTTTTCTCTGCAAGCACTGAAATTGTAGGTAATAGATAGTTTTGTGATAGGATAAATAGTAACGAGCAGTAAGTAAATAAAGTGCAGCAAGGTGTCCCAATCCTTTATGTAGCAAAGGATAAGCCTGGACAATTTCTAATAATGAGGAAGGAGCTCCCGAGGGCACATTGGGAATTATCGTCAAGCTAGTTTTCATCATGTTTATAAGATTCACGTTCGGTACTTTGATAATTTGATATGTGGGTGGACCGGTACTTGGGTACTGCCCTAACTTGGACAAGCATCCCACTTATAATTAACCCCTATTGCAAGCATCCACAACTACAATAAGAAGTATTAAGGTAAACCTAACCACAACATTAAACATATGGGTCCATATCAGCCCCTAACGAAGCAACGCATAAACTAGGGTTTAAGCTTCTGTCACTATAGCAACCCATCATCTAATTATTACTTCCCCATGCCTTCCTCTAGGCCCAAATAATGGTGAAGTGTCATGTAGTCGACGTTCACATAACACCACTAGAGGAAAAGATAACATACATCTCATCAAAATATCGAACGAATACCAAATTCACATGACTACTAATAGCAAGACTTTACCCATGTCCTCAGGAACAAACATAACTACTCACAAAAGCATATTCATGTTCATAGTCAGAGGGGTAATAATATGCATAAAAGATCTGAACATACGATCTTCCACCAAGTAAACCAATTAGCATCAACTACAAGGAGTAATCAACACTACTAGCAACCCACAGGTACCAATTTGTGGTTTTGATACAAGATTGGATACAAGAGATGAACTAGGGTTTTGAGAGGAGATGGTGCTGGTGAAGATGCTGATGGAGATTGATCCCCTCCCGATGAGAGGATCGTTGGTGATGACGTTGATGATGATTTCCCCCTCCCGGAGGGAAGTGTCCCTGGCAGAACAGCTCCGCCAGATCCCTAGATTGATTCCGCCAAGGTTCTGCCTCGTAGCGGCGGAGTTTCATCCCGTAAGCTTGCCCATGATTTTTTCCAGGGTAAAAGTGATGATATAGCAGAAGATGGACGCCGGAGGCCCACCAGGGGGCCCAGGATCTCCTGGACAGGGTGTGGGCCCCTGACCTATTTCTTTCGCTCAGAAATTCTTATAAATTCCAAAAAGTTGTTTCGTGGAGTTTCAGGACTTTTGGAGCTGTGCAGAATAGGTTTCCAACGTTTGCTCCTTTTCCAGGCAGAATTCCAGCTGCCGGCATTCCCCCTCTTCATGGTAAACGTTGTAAAATAAGAGAGAATAGCCATAAGTATTCATATATAATGTGTAATAACAACCCATAATGCAATAAATATTGATATAAAAGCATGATGCAAAATGGACGTATCAGACGGTCCAATAATAGGATAGATATTTAGTCATCTTTCCTTATTTTTCGCCGGTTAGCAAATTTATTTTTGGAGTTTCCGTACTACCGTTTAAGATTCCTTTTCGGAAAAAAATGATGGGGTGATGCTTGAATATGCATTTGAAAAACCTACACACTTGGTTGTTCTCCATTTATCAAGTTATAGGTCAGTCAATGCTTTTTTTAAGATAAAAGGCATGCGCCCGACTTTATAAATAAAGCCACCAGGCAGAGTCACATCACAGCCCCTAGAACAACACATAAGCCGAGCAGAATAGAGTTAAGAAGTGCGAGTACATGGCAACCAGCCAAACATGGCACACAGGCCAACAAAGAGTCCAAAAGAACCGGAAATTAAGCCATCCTCCTAGAGCGCTGCAACAGGGAAGACGCAGTAGATCTCATCTTAGATAACATGTCGTCGAAAGCCTCTAGGTCCCCTTCCTTAGTCAATGATCTCCACTGCTGCTAAAAGACATTGGCTTTAAATAAGCAATTCACAGGGTTAGCCGGGAAAATGTGTTCGATAGTGAACTTGTTTCTAGTAGTCCACAACGACCAACCTCTTAGTCCGGCCTGCTAAAGTATTAACACAACGCCGCAAATCCTTGAAAGAGGATGGATGCCAATTAACATGAAGCCAAAGTCTAATGCAACTCCAGAGGAATTTAGCCAAAGAGCAATGGAAAAATATATGCTCGGTGTTTTCAAGAGCCCCACAAAGCGCACATCTATCAGAGCCCGGCCCGTTCCTCTTCCTAATTTGATCGACCGTAGGAAGTTTTCACCGGAAAGCTTGCCATAGGAAAATTTTTATCTTAGGAGGAATACAAGCTGGCCAAGTATCCTTGAATTTAGCTGTGCGAGCACCCGAGATAAGTTTGGAGTAGGCAGATTTAACTGAGAAATGCCTCGAGGCAGTGTGAGGCCAGACCACCGACTCATCTTCCTCCGAGAGCAAGGGGAAGCAGGCAGTAAGACGTTGCCAATCATTCAACTCCACAGGAGAAAGAGAACGCCGGAAATCAAGGACCCAGTCGTGAGCCGAGAGCTCAGAGATAGAGATCTCGGGATCAGCGCAATACAAGAACAGGGTCGGGTAGGCCACCGCAAGCGTGGTATCCCCTACCCACCAGTGTAACCAAAAACGAGTGGATTTACCATTCCGAACTACAAATTTAGCAAGGGATTGGAAGATTGGTCGAACTTTAACAAGCTGGCGCCAAAACTGAGAGCCACCAGAGGAGGAGGCGAACATAGGCTCGAGGAGGGGAAGTACTTAGCTTTGAGAAGAGATAGCCAGGTGGAACGCTCCTCGAGGAACATAATCTTCCACCATCATTTTATCATGAGGCACTTGTTCATGACCAAAGTATTAATGATGCCTAGGCCCCCATGCTCTTAGGTCTGCAAATCAGGTCCCACTTAACCATCCTATATTTGCGCTTATTATCAGAGGAGTTCCAATAGAAAGCACCCCTATGCTTGTCGAAACCAGCGTGAATCCCTCCGGACAAGAGATAGAAGCCCATTAGAAACATCGGAAGGGAGGAGAGGCACGCATTAGTAAGGGCAACCTTGCCCGCCTGGGAATTATAACGGCCTCTCCATGGCAAAACTCTATTGCCTACTTTAGTCACTGTCGGGGCAAAATCTTTAGCCAAGAGCTTGAGAGGGGAGATTGGTAAGCCTAGGTATTTGAGAGGATAATACCCTAGAGAACAATTGAGAAGATGAGCCACTCTCTGAGCTTCCGTATCAGGCACCCCAGTCACAGTAACTTTGCTCTTTGAAAAGTTGATTTTAAGACCCGAAAGAGCTTCGAAGCATAAGAGGAGAAATTTCAGGTTCATGAGGCTGTCCTCATTAAGTTCAACCATAATAATGGTGTCGTCCGCGTATTGAAGGTGAGTGATGCCATTGGGGATAAGGTGAGAACTAACAGGCATAATGTGCCCAGCAGTAGCTGCTCGAGAAAGGATATGAGAGAGCGCATCCGCAACGAAATTAAAGAGCAACGGGGACGCCAGATCCCCTTGTCTAAGGCCCCTACCATTAGCAAAGAAATTACTAATCTGACCATTCACCGCCACAGCCGTGTGCCCACCTGAGACAAGCTGCATAAGACGGTGAACCACCACTCCCTCAAAGCCCTTAGCAAGAAGAACTTGGCGAATGAAATTCCAACTCACCGAGTCATAGGCCTTTTCGAAGTCAAGCTTAAGAACCACGACCTTAGTGCCCTTGGTCCGCAGGTCATGGACTATCTCATGCAAGCAAAGCACCCCATCCAAAATAAATCTCCCCTTTATGAACGCAGATTGAAAAGGACTAATGACACGATGGGCGATTGGAGAAACCCTAGTTGCCAAACCCTTAGCCGAAATCTTCGCAAAGTTGTTAATTAAAGCAATGGGCCTAAACTGGGAAATCAAGTCAACACCTTTGACCTTAGGGATGAGAGTGAGTACCGCGTAATTCAGTCTAGAGATGTCAACAGTTCCCAGCCAAAAACCTTGTGTAATAGCCTAAATGAGGCCTTTTAACTGAGGCCAGAATTGCCGAAAGAAAGGAATGGAGAATCCGTCAGGCCCGGAAGTTGCATTAGAGTTGGCAGATCGGATCGCTTCGAAAATCTCCTCTTCAGAAGGGGGAATCATCAGACTCTCATTTTCAGAACTCGACACCTGTTCGAGGGGAAACCAAAAGGACGGCGTCAACCTAAAACCCAACTTAGGTTTAGCAGATAAGAGGTTAGAAAAGAAGTGGACCACATGGCGCATAATCACAGACTGATTAGAGACCCTGACGCCCTCAATAAGGAGACTATCAATCAGGCATCTTCGACGTCTACCGTTTGCAATGGCAAAGAAATAGGCCGTGGGCGAGTCACCCTTTAAGGTCCAGTTAATAGTGCCTCTTTGCTTCCAATATACTTCCTCCTGACGATGAATACCCAAACGAGCCTCTTCAAGACCGTAGCGGATCTGCCATTCGGCCGTGGAGAGGCCTGGATTATCCGCACAAGCATCAAGCACCTCAATTTGAGCAGCCAGCCTAGCTTTGTCCCGCCTTGACTCAGCATAATGGTTTTTAGACCAACCTCTAAGGAATCTACGAAGAAAATAGGAGCATTGATGCCAATCGTCCATCGGGCCAAAAGATCGGCGGTTAGAAGACAGGAAAACCGAAATCTTTTGCGCAATCAAGTCGGCAAAACCCTCCACTTGGAGCCACGAAGCATCGAACTGAAACCTCGGGAAGGCAACCGAGTGAGTACCATCATCAAGAATCAGGGGGGGAGTGATCAGATCCCACTATAGCTAGTGCTCTGAGGCTGACACGGGGAAACAACGAGTCCCAACTAGGACACACGAAAACCCGATCAAGGACAGAACGTATGGGAGAGGTTTGGCGATTCGTCCAGGTGAAACGGGCCCCAACCCTAGGGATTTCATGGATAGCCGTGTCCCTAATGAAAGCATTGAAAGCATCGGCCAGTGGTCATGAAAAATTAGAGGAACTCTTATCCGACGGGTATCGCATCAAGTTGAAATCACCCCCAATCAAGAGTGGCAGCTGACAGGAATCGATTTTATTACTAAGTTCATCCAGAAAGATATAAGACATAGAATGATCAGCCGGACCATAAACCACCATGATTTCAAGTAAAGAATTAAGGGATCGATGAGAGACCACCGTGCTAGCCCAAAAAATGCCATGATCAAAAGTGACAAAATCAAAAACATCTTTTTTGGTGCCAAGAAGAAGACCACCCGAGTGACCATGAGGGGCCACAAAATTCCAATTGAATCTATCTATCCCAGCAACGACCGAGAGTTCACTAGGGGAGAAGGAGGGTTTGAGAGTCTCGACAAGGCCAATAAAATCAACATTTTCAGAACGAACCAAGTCTTTAAGCTGGTCCCTGCGCCCCCTAGCACCGAAAGCTCTTATGTTCCAAAATAGGGCCTTCATCTGAAGGAAAGGTTTTTGATTCTAAGACTCGACCTGCTCGGAGCCTTGAAGGATTTAGCACGTTTCCCAGGCCCGTGTTTAGATACAGCCGGGGAAGCTTGACTCCTGTCATCTCCCCCCTCATCCCCACCGGCCACAACCAGTGGGGCACTCGGTCCCACCCCAGCCTCCTTGGCTTTTGCAATGTCAGTCTAAGCTAATTCATTAGGCCTAATAACACCAAGTAGAGAAGAGGGAGAGCCCAAACTAGCGTCTAAGCAAATGCCCACATCATCTAATATACTAAGCAGATGTTCATCAGATTGAGACGACAGCACTAAACAAACAGGAGAATGAACATTGGGGAGAGAGGAGGAGGGGTCTAGGCGCGAACCTGAAGGAGGCAGATCCCGAGCCATAGCGCGCCGAGCAGCCCGATCAGCCACCCTCTCTCCGCTGTTGGAGACACGGCCACTTTTACGAGCCGTGGAAGCGGGCGAACGCACTGGCACAGGGCGAACACGGCGGGGAGACGCCACAGCAGAAGACGGGCCGGAGGCCGTACCCAAGTCAGCATCGAGCTTGCGACAGAGCCCAGTCGTAGACTGCCTTGAATCACCAGATGCCCTGCTCTTAGCAGAGTATTTCTTGACCGACGACTTCTTCTTCTTCTTGGAGGCTAACACTACAAGAAATATGTCAACTTGTGACCTTCTGTTAGTGACCCTGGAAGAATTGGTCATAGATCTATGACCATTTCAGACAAATTGGTCAAAAGTTGTTCGGGGGGCTCCAAAACCTAAACTATAACGACCATTTTGGTCAGAAAGGTCGTAATTTCCTTATATGAAATGGTCATAAAGCAGATAGCACTGGTCTACTGCCTTATTTCTAGCTGATCATGACCAATATAGATGGTCATAACCTTGTAAATTATGGTGGGTTGCTATGACTAGGCGCCACCTCATCAGTTTTGCCTTTGTGTCATGTCCATGTGGCAGTTTTTGCCCTAGGTTGTGAAGCAACATATATTTTTGTCATTCCCAAAATTCCCAAAAAAATCTCATAAATTCTTTGGGTCATATCTTCATCAAATATGTAAAAATCCTTCCTTGCCTAGTTCAAAACTAATTCAACAATATTCATTTTCCTATTCTGTTCACGACAACACTTTATGAAGGAAGTGCTATTTATATATTCTTGATTGCCCTCGGAATTTTCGGGCACTCTTTCCTATCCAAATCATTACCGCATGACAAAATTCAGCTCCACTTGCCTAGCAAATCTTCCTCGGCAAATTTCCAAAGTTTTTGTCCACCTAGAAGCATTGTGAAGGAAGTACCTTTTTTATATATCCAAATGACATGAAATTTATACAGTTTCTTCATATGCCCAAATTATCACCCTCCTCCAAATTGCAGCTCAGGAAAATTATATATGTGAGCCCAGGTTCAATTTATATTTTATGGCCAAATTGGCACATTGCAAAGCAAGTGTTATCTAGACCCCTCCTATTAACCTCAAACTCTTTGGGCACTCTTCCATACCCAAATCATTGCCACATGATACTATTCAGCTCCATTTTTTAGTCAATCTTTCTCAGGAAATTTTCAAAGTTTCTACCTCGAGAGAAACTTTGTGAAGTAAGTACTAGCTAGGCTTACCCAAATGATCTGAAAATCTACCAAGGCATAACCATACCTATGTAACTTACCTACACCAAATTTGAGCTCATTTCATTTATCCAATTTCTCTCACTAGTTTTCCCAAGTTTCTGTCCATAGAAGAGCATTGTGAAGGAAGTACCACTTTGGCATGTCCAAATGGTATCAATTTTCTAAGGTGCTTTCCAATGCCCAAATAACCATCCTCCACCAAATTTCAGCTCAATCCATTCATTATTTTGAGCCCAGCTTCAACATTCATATTTCTGTCCAGTGTGGTACTTTGCAAAGCAAGTACAACCTAGGATCCTCATTTTGATCTGAAAATTTGCGAAGACATTCTTCTTAGTCGATGATCATCCTCAGCAAAAACTCACGCCCATTGTCCATGTGCATTTCCCGTACCGCTAATCAAACACTTGGCTGCTAATTCATGTTTGAGCATTGATTGGTCTCCTCGTGAGAATCTTATGTTGTAATTTTCTTCCTAGAACCTACATGGGGAGTGCCCAACCCACTAGGCATGCCTAGGCTGCCCAGAACACATGGCAACGCCACGGTCACGCGGTGACCACGCGTCGGGCATGCGAGTTTACGCGCTCTAGAGTTGGGGGCCTTGGCCACCGCCCAAACCTCGACGTATCGCCATCAAACCATGTATTTATGATTAAATAGGTACTTATGTAACTATAAATGATTTTTGGAAAAAAATAAATAGTAAACTACGAGGCAGCTGCAGTTCAAATTTGACCCGCTTCCTACTGAATCGGCGGGATTTTGTCTTTTTCACCAGAGGTGGATCAAAACTTTTGACGCCCAACAATTTTGTCAATTGTGCATTAAATATGGCCTAGTATTTTATAAAAATGATTTGGTCCAATTTTGCAACAATTATTTGGGAGGTCCTTCACAAAAAAACCTCCTTTTGGGCACTCAAAAAATGGAAAATGGTTTTTTCATCCAAAGAAAATGAAAACTTCCTTAGGCAACATTGTTTGCCATTCCAATATACACCCTTGTGCACAATATGGGATCATTTGAACAAATTATGCCATGAATGTGGCCATAAGATTGATCATTTGGCTTGAAAGCCATTGATCTCCACACGTGATAGCTCGTTTTTGAGAACACTTTTTTAAAATAATTGTCGTATTTTTCCTAGGAACTTGGCCACATATAATTACACAATGCGAATGTTTCCCAATTTTTTGATTTTTTTTGAATTTTTATGCCCGTTTCAAAATGCGGTCAAAACGGCGGGAATGACCATTCTTAGCTAGTGGTTGAATCTTGGAATTTTTTGGTGTTTCTACGATTAAATAGATACTTATGTACCTAGAAATGATTTTTGGAAAAAATAAAGAGCAAACTATGACGCAGCTGCAGTTCAAATTTGACCCGCTTCCAACTGAATCGACGGGAATTTGTCTTTTTCACCAGAGGTGGATCAAAAATTTTGACACCCAACCATTTTGTAAATTGTGCATTAAATATGGCCTAGTATTTTATAAAATTGATTAGGTCCAATTTTGCAACAAATATATGGTAGGTCCTTCACAAAAAAAACTCATTTCAGGCACTCGGAAAATGGAAAATGGTTTTTTTGTCCAAAGAAAATGAAAACTTCCTTAGGCAACATTGTTTGCTATTTCAATATGCACCCTTGTGCACAATATGAGATCATTTGAACAAACTATGCCATGAATGTGGCCATAAGATTGATCATTTGGCTTGAAAGCCATGAATCTTCACACTTGATAGCTCATTTCTGAGAACACTTTTTTAAAATAATTACCGTATTACAAGTTTATTATTTTTCCTAGAAACTTTTTCACATATAATGACACAATGCGAAGGTTTTCCAATTTTTTGATTTTTTTTGAATTTTTTATGCCCGTTTCAAAATGCGGTCAAAACGGCGGGCTTGACCGTTCCTAGCTAGTGGTTGAATCTTGGAATTATTTGGTGTTTCTCTGATTAAATAGATACTTATGTACCTATAAATGATTTTTGGAAAAAATAAAGAGCAAACTATGAGGCAGCTATAGTTCAAATTTGACCAGTTTCCAACTGAATCGATGACAATTTGTCTTTTTCACCAGAGGTGGATCAAAACTTTTTTCACCCAAACATTTGGTCAATTGTGCATTATATATGTCCTAGTATTTTATAAAATTGATTTGGTCCATTTTTGCAACAATTATTTGGTAGGTCCTTCACAAAAAACCTCCTTTTGGGCACTCGAAAAATGGAAAATGAATTTTCCGTGCAAAGAAAATGAAAACTTCCTTAGTAAACATTGTTTGGAATTCCAAGATGCACCCTTGTGCACAGTATGAGATCATTTGAACAAACTATGCCATGAATGTGACCATAAGATTGATCATTTGGCTTGAAAGCCATGAATCTTCACGCATGATAGCTCATTTCCGAGAACACTTTTTTAAAATAATTTCCGTATTACAAGTTTATTATTTTTCTTGGAAACTTGGTCACATATAATGACACAATGCGAAGGTTTTCCAATTTTTGATTTTTTTTGAATTTTTTGTGCCCATTTCAAAATGTGGTCAAAACGGTGGGCTTGACCGTTCCTAGCCAGTGGTTGAATCTTGGAAAACTTTTGATGTTTCTTTGATTAAATATATACTTTTGTACCTAAAAATGATTTTTGAAAAAAATATAGAGCAAACTATGAGGCAGGTGCAGTTCAAATTTGACCCGCTTCCAGCTGAATCGGCAGAAATTTGTCTTTTTCACCAGAGGTGGATCAAAGCTTGTGACACCCAACTATTTGGTCAATTGTGCATTAAATATGACCTAGTATTTTATAAAATTCATTTGGTCCAAAGTTGCAACAATTATTTGGTAGGTCTTTCACAAAAAAAACTCATTTTGGGCACTTTGAAAATGGAAAATGATTTTTTCGTCCAAAATAAATGAAAACTTCCTTAGGCAACATTGTTTGCCATTCCAATATGCACCCTTGTGCACAATATGAAATCAGTTGAACAAATTTTCGTTCAAATTTTCCCCACTTCCTATTGAACGGGTGAAATTTGTTTTTTTTATAAGAGGTGGATCAAAAGCTTTTGACATGTAACTATTTGGTTAATTTTACATGAAATGTGGTCTAATATTTTTGAAAAATGGAGTTGCGCTATTTTGGAACAAATATTTGGTAGCTTCTAAAAAAACCTTTTAATGCACTCGAAAAATGGAAAATCATCTTTTTGTGCAAAGAAAATGAAAGCCGTCGAACTATGGCATCGTTTGCCATTCTAAGATGCACATTTATGAAAAAAAAACAAGATCATTTTGACAAACTATGCCATTGTTATGTTTAAAAAAATTCAAAGTTTTGGGTCCAAAATTTTGAGATTCAAGTGCGTTTTAGCCGGCCAATGATATGCGAGGAACCGCTTTCACGCGGATCACCAAATTGAACGCAATCTGAGCCATCCATCACGCATTCCTCCAACGGTGGAGCTTCTCCCGAGAATCAAAAACCCTAACCCACCCACCCACCCTCCCCTCGACCCCCCAGATCCCCACCCGCCGCCACCCCACTCAGCCACTCCCCCCAGATCCATCCTCTCCTTCCTCGCAACCCCAAACCCGGCCCCGCCGCCAATCTCCATTCCCCCAAACCGAGCCCCGCCCCGCCGGCGACCTCTGCCTTCCTCTCCCCTCGCCACCTCGCCTCCCCTCGCCGCCTCGCCTCCCCTCGCCGCCTCCCCTCGCCGCCTCGCCTTCCCTCGCCGCCTCCCCTCTCCGCGCTGGCGCCCTCCTGGAGCGCGGCGGTGGTGCTGGCCTCCTACCTCCGTCCCGCCCGTCGCGCTGCCACTGCTATTTATTTCCCCCCAAATCGCCATTGCCCACAGCAGCAAGGAATCAAGATCCAATCCCCTCCACTCCTCCCCCAGCAAGAGAGATCCAGCCAGATCCGTCCAGTTCCATGGCGACCGCAGGCAACGCCCCCCCGCTCCCGCCAGCACCTCCGCCATGGAGATGGAGATGGGGATGGGGACGGAGATGGAGCTCTTCTCCTCTCCCCAACCACGCAGCGCAGCGCAGCGGCAGAGGGCCTAAGGTTTCGGTCCCCTCCAACACCGGCTGGTCCGGTCCTCTCCGGCGAGCGCGCAGCATCTCCGACGACGGGCAAGGTAGGTAAGCCCATCCTCATCCTGAAACCCTAGCTCCTCCTCCTCAATACCCTCATCTTCTTCCGGATTTGTTGGTCTGATCCATGCTGTTGGTTTGTGCAGGTCATCACCATGGGACGGGTTGAGGCTGTCCATGGAGGAGGAGCACCATGGCGGGCTGTGAAGGAGGAGCACCATGGAGGAGGAGGCACTTCCCTCACTCACTCTCTCTCTCTCTCTCTCTCTGTTGAGGCCATGTCCATGGTCAGCCAGGTCTGTATTTTTTCTCCCTTTGCAATCTCTTTCTCATCCCGATTTGAACATGTTTACTGCCTATTTTGGTTTGTGGTCTGATCTGTATGGTTGGTTTGTGCAGGTCTATCACCATGGAACGTGCTGCTTCTGCTGCTATGAAGGAGGAGCACCATGCCATCGCCATGGAAGGCCCTTCCCTCTCTTCGTTGATATACATCTTGGGTCATCAGGATCTTGCCTTCCTTATTTTGCCGCCTCGTTGGTGAAAAGATTAGCCTTGTGAGTGGGAGAAAAATAACATGGACCTTTCCATCTATCTGTTTTCAGTGTCTTGATTTATTCAATCTCAATTTGCCATCCTTCTCTTGATTGATGCAAGAGGCAAACACACTTGGAATGTGCAGGAAATGTTGCATTATCTCATTTGGACATGCATATCATCATACTCTAGCACTTGCACTATCATTGGATTCCTTGTTAAGTTACTCGGGTTGCTTAAGTTTATTAACCTGATAGGTACAAATAATACAAAAACTTATGGTTAGATCAGTTCAAGATTACTTGGCCAAGTATGATACTTCAAGAATCTGTGTGATGCACAATAATTTAGAGTGTCCGCTGGTGACAGATAGATCAGCTCTTGTCCTGGTTAGTAAAACTTATGGAAAATATTTGCATGTTATTAGGTGTTTTGTACTATCAGACTGCTGTAATTTTAGAATTGTGCATGTCAGGTGAGCTTGGGCTCCTTTCTATGTACAGTATAATTTCATGACCTAGAACTACCACATATCTGTTTGCGCTAGATGTTTCGACTGTTTTATTATTATAAATTTGTGCTCTGCATGCAAAACTTATAAGAAAGTGTTCCAATTCTTATCTGTCAATTTGTTTTGCAGATTCTGTACTGAATGTTAATTTGTGTGAAAATTTCTGTACTGCAATGTTTTATTTCTTTGAGGGAAAATGTCTCACAACTTGTGATGTACCCAGGCTCGCACCAAGATCTTGAGCATCTGGTTAGCGAGGTCGAGCTCAAGGACACAACGGCAGCAGCAGCAGCAAGGTTCACCCCGCCTCTCGATTTCATCTTCTTCCACTCTATTGCCTGCTGATGCTCGGGGACTCCTTCTTCTACAACTTATCATCATCTCCTATTGATGTGTGCTCGTATTGTGTCAAGGAAAGGAATTCAAGGCCATGGGAGCTACTTCTAGTATAGGACGGGCTGGACCTGCTGTTGCTGCCGGTTGTGTTACCCGACCAAGTCCCCAAGCTGCATCCTGGTTTGTTTAGCTGGTTCATTTAGGTTGTCTCCCCCATCTTAGTCGGAGTTTGTTTGTTATGTTGTAAACTATGCCAGATCTATGTTTTGCACTCCTGCAATGTTATGACAGTATACTGATTGCAGGCTTCAGTACCATGCACTGGCAAAAGTCCCGTATTTTATTGATCTATTAACTTGTAGCTGTACCTTTTGAATTCTACCCACACTTGTACTGTAC
Source organism: Triticum aestivum (assembly GCF_018294505.1). Taxonomy (NCBI): domain Eukaryota; kingdom Viridiplantae; phylum Streptophyta; class Magnoliopsida; order Poales; family Poaceae; genus Triticum; species Triticum aestivum. Next base: position 456,549,405 of record NC_057806.1, on the reverse strand, counting down.
TATTGTGGGATCCGTTTATGATTTTTTCTATATAATAATAACATTGCTGGAGATAGGCATGTATTCTCTTTTTACAAGTAAGATTTAAGATGTGTTTATACTCTTCATGATCATCTGCCATGTAGTAATTGTTATTTTTTGTGACTTCTAAAAGCATTGTACTAGTTGAATTTGTGTTATCATTCTGAAGAACTTGTCCTTTTTATTGAATGGTCTCTTCATAATATATTTGCTCCAGTTTTCTGATTCTTCTTTGCTGATTCATGTAACAGGGCGTCCTGACTATGAGCAAGAGCAAGAGCAGGTGCATGTGCCTGTTTGTAATTCTAACGAAGGAGCTCCATCTTGAAGAATATAGTGCTTGTAGAGCTTGTAAATTAGTTACTCCACTTGTAGAGTTATTTGTAGAGCAGGAGCTCCATACAGAATCTGGCTCTATACTGAATCTGGCTGTTGTTATTTGAAGTATTGTATGTGTTTTTTGTCAGTGCCAATTTAAATATTGGTTATTTATTTACTGTCAAAATGAAATGAGGAATATGACCCTGACAAGTCGGACCCACTTGCTAGAACCTGACAACTTGGACCCACTTATGAGAACATGATAACTGGGATCCATCTGACTAGTGGACCCATGATACATATAAAAAACATGAGAGGCCCAGCAAAGAAATGGCCCAGAAAAATACATGATCAAAAAGAAAATCTGCTGTTAAAAGGGACACGCAAAGAAATTAATAAGGCTGAATTGTTGGGCCAGACCCATGTAGCTAACAAAAGCACAGGAAAAAAATACAGTAAAAAGGCCGAATTGTTGGGCTAGGCCCATGTAGAAAACCGAATTGTACCGGGCTGAATCTTGTGCCACGTCAGATTGCCACGCTGGATGCCTACGTGGCCTGCGGAGGTTGCTAGTGACCAAAACGCCACAGTAGACGTATTTTGGTCATAAACGTCTACGACCATTCCAGAAGAAAGGTCGCTATAGTCAGTTTATGATGGCCAACTTTTGACCTTATGTTTTTGGTCACAAAAAGGTCACAAATGGAAATTTGTGACCATTCAGTGACCAATATTGGTGGTCACAAGTTGACATATTTCTTGCAGTGTAAGGGGCCAGCTGGGGGCAGATCTTCAATGCCAGAGAGGGAAGGAGAGGCAGGACGGGCAGGAAGATTAGAGCACACCATCGAGAAAGGTGTACCCTTGGCCCCACCGAAAGCAGCATCCCCTCCAACCAAGTCCGCCAGTGAATCATTTGCCTCCCGACCGACCGGAGCATTCTCCTTCAACATATCCTGGTCTTCAGGGGAGAGCCCGTCCCACTCCGACTGGGTAAAGCGCTGATCAGTGCCATGCATAGAATCGTCCGGGCAACCATCCCCATCTTTGCTCCTGTCGTCATTGCCAGAGGCCGGGGGCGGGGGAGGAGGTGGGGGCGATACCGGCCCCGAAGCACCCTCCACCCGAACCCTGAGCCGAAAGCCACCAGCCTAAGGGAAGACATCAATGGAGCCACGAATACACAGGGGGTCCACACACCATACTCGCAGATGGACCGGCCCGAGGATAGCCAAAGAGTCATGGTCGACCTCAATAGGCTTGCCGATGAGCACCCCGAACGCCATCAGAAACACCGTGGTACGCACTGTAGGAGGAACATATTCAACTAGAACCCATACATCAGACAGGGAGGAGATAGCCTTGGAACCATTAGAAGCAGCCTTTACCGAAACAACCAGTTGATTCAGAGGTAGCGTGAAGCTAGTACAGGAGGAAATCATGCAGAGACTTTCTTTGGAAGGGAAGGTCGCAGCAAACTCGAAATCTAAAAGCTGGCGGATTTGCCAATCCCACCCTCCCTCGTCCCACAACCGGAGCTCATCAAGAAGGACCTGGGATGTAATGCGTTTGGACTGGATAGAGATGATGCCGACATTGGATAGCACAGGGATAGGAGCTGCAACAGGGACCTCCCTATCTAAGGCGAAAAATGAGCACCCAGGAAGGCCAAGGCCATAGTGAACGAAGGCAGGAGGTTTGGAACGATTCTGGCAATCCACCGTGAGGTGGCCATCTTCCCTACAGATGAGGCAGAAGGGGGAGTTTTGGCACCGGGACTGAAAATGACCAAGACGGTGACATGCGAAGCAGGTGAGAGTGGGGTTGGCGACTTGAGTTTGAGGAGGAATGCGACCAGGACCACGAGGTGGAGGAGGGAGAATACAAGCACCAGTAGCACCAGCCGCGCCAGGCCCAGATCCGGCGCCCCGCCCAGCAGCAGTGCCAACGGGGCGGCGAACCGGAGCGCCCGACGCACCACGCGGAACGAAACGAGACGGACCCCCACCAGCCACCGCCGGAGCCCGCACCGTCTCACCACCCAGGGGAGCAGCACCATGCGGAGGAGGCGGCGGGACCGGCCCCGACGAGCCAGCCCGACTCCTCGCATCCGCCAATTCCCACAGATCGACTGCAGCTGGAGGAGCACCATGCAAGGGCAGCGAAGGGTCCGATGGCCCAGATCCGGAGGCGCGCGGGGACGAACCGGCCGCCGCCGACCCCGCCTCAGGAGCGAGCGACGCCTGGAGCTTAGCGCGCAACACAACTTCATACTCTAGATCGGCCGTCGCCTCGCCAGATCCGTCGCGCCCCCGCTTCTGGCCGGAGACAGCCTTGCTGGAGGACCCGCGCGAGCGGTCCATCGCGACCACCGCCGCAAACGAACAAGAAAGGGGAGGAGGAGGAGCAGATCTGACGAAGGAGCGAATGGGGAGGCGGCGCCGATGCAGATCGGAGGAGGAGGCAGGGAACCCTAGAAATGGGGGAATCGATCCCTTCCGGATCCATATATACCCGGTCCGAGCCAGGCCCGGTTCGACATACGGCACCAAGGGGGGCTGGGCCTGGGCCAACCGCGGCCCAGAGTCCAAAGAAGGGAGGGGGGGAAACATACACACAAGCCAAGGCAGGGACCGAACCAGGCCCACCAGGCCCATCACATGGCACAAGGGCCCGCGGCCCAGATGTAGGCTCCACCACCAACCCCAGCTCCAGATCTAGGGCAGGCGCCGGCGCCGCCGCCGACGGAGAAGCCGGAGCCGCACCCCTAGAAGACGAACAGGCGAGGAGGACCACCGGAGAAGGGGACGGCGACATCGCCCCCAACCCCACCAAAGCCCAGCGACGCCCGAGCCGGAGACCAGGCCGCAGCACGACGGCGCCCCCAGGAAACGCGGCGCCAGCCATCCTCCTCCACCACGGGCCCGACGAACCGACCCCGCCCGCCAGGAGCGAATTTTCGCCGACGGACCGACGCCGAAGCCATGGGAAGGCCGCCCTCAAGGACCGGACGAGGAGGGGAAGGAAGCGCCTCAGAGTCCGACCCAGATCCATTCGAATCAAGCGCCCAAAACCTGTTGGCCCGGGGAGGAGCGAGGAGGACGGAGCGAGGCGAGGAAGCCGGGGAGGAGGGGGAAGCGAGGCGCGCCGCCGAGGAGGAGCAGGGAGGAGACCGCGGGGAAGAAGAGGGGGAGGATGCCACACGAGACGAGGTCGCCGCCGGAGGGAAGGAGGGGGCGGGTGGCGTCGCCACAGGGGAGGGAGGGGAAGGGAGCGCCATTAGTTTCATTAGTTTTTCTTCATGGATCACGATTCATGGAGCAGATCATCAGTGACGCCATGTAACTATAAGATATCCCCTCTTTCCAAAAGGCAGCCGCATATGGAGCAGAGAAATTTGTGACATGCACACGCCATTCATGCATCTAGTGTTGAACTTGAAAGGAGCAGCGAAGGTAGACGCAAGTGCAATATAAAGTGGGACAGATGTACGAATCCACTGTAAAGTGTAAACTGAAAGCAGATCAGAGAAGTGGAGAACCTTGCAAAGAGGCTGATAACTACGGCGCGATGCAAACCCGAGAAGGAACAAAGCAATCAACATCGTACTGTAACGTGAAAAACCAGGCGCATCAGTCAAGAACATACTACTAACCTAGCTATATCACCATTTTATGCCAGATTTTAGTGCATAATTTTGGCAAGTAGATCGTAAGTCAAGATTTGAATTCGGGTTAGGAATGTAGCCCTTTCAGAATGGTCCGAAGAATATGATTCGATAGAAAAGCAAATCCATTTCCTTGGCAGGACTTTTTATCCCCTTGTCTTGAATTCTTGATTGAGTGCATGATTGGGGTGGTGTCACGCTCAGGGCACCTCGTGCTGGATGGAGCTGCGGCACTCGTCGTTTCATCAAGCAAAGCTGTGATCGACGCCGTGGACAACCTCTCCGTTCTGCTGGCCATTAGTATCCTCCTAAATGGCGTCCAACCTGTCCTTTCAGGTACTCTGTCTTCTCCACCCTGCACATAGTGGTGACACTGAATTTGCGATGAATCTTATCAGAATAGAAACGAAATGCTGAACTGAAGATTTCTCTGTATGTGCATGCGTGTGTGTGACAATTTTCAGGAGTTGCTGTTGGATCAGGGTGCCAAGCACTAGTGGCTTATATAAACGTAGGAAGCTATTACATCATTGGATTTCCTGTTGGACTTCTGCTGGGTTGCAATCTGGGAGTTCTTGTACGCTCCCTACAAACCATTCTTAATACTCCCTCCATTCCTCAATATAAGGAGTATCTGTTAATTAGTACTTGTGGAGATACATGTCTCCATACTTACTACTAGATCATCTTTCCTTGCAGGGGATTTGGGCAGGGATGATTGGTGGCACTGCAGTTCAGACATTCATTCTGGCGTATATTACCATGCGATGTGATTGGGACGAAGAGGTCATTTCTTTGTCCGGCCCTCGGTTTTATAGTCAATCAGTCATCATAACATTGACTTGTTGAAATTATGCAGGCCTCTAAAGCAAGTAAACACATCCAAAGATGGGCAGGCTCGAAATGAGTTGGAGTGCCAATGCCCTCATCTCAAGGAGCGGTTGATGAAGATTATCCTAGATGGCCATTTTCTGAATGGAAGTTTTAGTTGAATCAACATCATGTAGTACCAAGATGGACCCGTACGTGATCCTTACTACACCATGCGGAAGTACGGCAGCTCATGGACTATGGGTGCAATTAAGAGAGATGGCAACATAGGACTTCAAATATTAGGCTATGTGTGTAGGCATATATTTCTATTTTCACGTTATCCGCACTTGTTGTACTTTAGTACTTGAACTTCGTACTTTAACTTTAATGAAGTTGTGTGCATTACAATGATGCAGAGACTCGGGGTGATCCTCATTTTCTAAAAATATGTACTACCAAGATGGACATGGCACAAGTACCTATTCGCCTCACAAAGTAGTTTACATGAAACAAGAGATTAGGGGGAAACTTTGAGACAAATAAGGCCATATAATAATCCTCTTTTCTTGTGTTAAATATATATTCAAGTTTTTTTTCGATTTTTTCCTTATTTTTTGTACCATTTCTTCAACTTCCCATCCTCTGTATTTGGCTCATATGTGCCATCATGAAATGTTTGTATTTTTTTAATGAAATATAGCAGCACTACTTTTCAGTTTTCATTCATTAAGAAGGTGAAGGCAAGAGCTGGAGTTTCAGTTCTCGTGGCTCATTGCTGGACATGGGGAACAGATGGCGGTGATCACTTAGATTAGGTTTACCGTAGAGTTTAGTTAAAGATTGTCCAAAATGTAATGAATTTCGTCCAGTTTATACGAAAAATGTCCTAATTATAATGAATGTGCTCTGGTTTATATGAAAACCCGTCGTGCTTGCATGAATTTCGTCCCGTTAGTTGAAACCTGGCTTCAATTGTATGCGGGCAACGTTGGATGACCGCCTTCCGCATCCACGGACTGCCCTTCCCCCGGTGCACGGATGGATGCAACAAAGAATTTGCGGGTCAACGTTGGAGCGTTGGAGATGCCCTAAGAAGGTAAGAGTTACTCAGACCCATTACTTAATGAAATCAATGGCTCAGATCTGTTATATACTCTTACCTCTCATGTGAAAAGAGAAGGTAAGAGAGATCATGTTAGAACTACTCGCAAGCACGCGAAGAAGTCCAAAGCACAAGCACCGAACTTGGCTTGATTATATATATATAAAGAACTTAGCTTGATTCATGTTTTCGTGTCGATATATTTTGCCACTTCTTATATAGTAATCGTTGTTCATCTTTCTAACAAGCGTTGCTCTGCCTCTACTACATTGTACAATAAGGCCATGTAATATCGTTAGTAATGACATATCGGGGAATATTGTATCAATTTGTCTTCATTATTATGGTTAATTTTCATATGTGTGCTAATATGTAGTTGCAATGTAAACTAGAATTGCATAAGTTAGAAAAAATAAAATTGTACTCCGTTATATTTAGTGGATTGGCTAGGTCCTGCTAAAATTTAGTGAAGTACAAATACTATACCAAGCTTTACCCGGTCAGATACTTCTCTACCTTTTAGGGATCAGCTAAAATTGCTCTAAGCAAGATATCTTGCAACCGATGGTCTCCATCCGCTGGGTTGCCGACGTCCAAAACGAGCCAGAACCAGAGCCTGGTGTGGGTCACCCTAACCCCAACCTCTTGTAAGACCTAGAGTTTGTGTTTGTTTACTTCTTCTTATTATATCGGCAGCAAATTGCCAGTTCAGAAGACAAATGAGTGTGAACTCTTGTGTATTCACATTGAACGATTACAGGGGTTTATATACATACAGGTACAACGATTGAGCCCTATCTAATCGTGATAAGCATGAGGATCGTGCGAAGTGCTACGGCCGTTGCGGAGGCAGGCGGTCGTGCGCCGTGGTAGTGATCCATTCTGAAGACTCGGTGCAGCCGGTGGAGTGGCAACGTGACAGGGGTTCCACACACACACCCCCCCAGTCCCAACGGGGTCGGTGAGCACGTTGAGGCTGGTCCGGAACTCGTTGAAGAGGACGGAGGGCAACCCCTTGGTGAACACGTCGGCTAACTGAGACAAGGTGGGTACATGGAGCACGCGGACGTCGCCAAGCCGGATGCGATCCCGGAGGAAGTGCAAGTCGATCTCGACGTGCTTTGTACGCTGGTGCTGCACCGGGTTGCCGAAAGGTAGACGGCGCTGACATTGTCGCAGTAGACAACAGTGGCGCGCGGTGGTGGTCGGCCAAGTTCGGCGAGTAGTTGGCGAAGCCAACAGGACTCGGCGACCACGTTGGCGACCGCGCGATACTCCGCCTCGGCGCTCGACCGAGAGACAGTGTGCTGGCGTTTCGACGACCAGGAGACGAGGTTGGAGCCGAAGAAGACACAGAAGCCGGACGTCGAGCGATGCGTGTCGGGGCAGCAGGCCCAGACCGCATCGGAGTAGGCGACCACGTCATGCGATGGCGAGCGACGGTGGACGCGGAGGCCGAGGTGAGTCGTGCCGCGGACGTAGCGAAGGATGCGCTTGACGAACTGAAGATGAGTGTCGCGCGGGGCGTGCATGAACAAGCACGCTTGCTAGACGACATTGGTGATGTCGGGCCGTGTCAGCGTCAAGTACTACAGGCCCCCGACAAGGTTCCGGTAGCTAGTAGGGTCGGTGAGGAGAGCGCCGTCGGTGGCCGAAGGCTTCTGCTTGGCGTCGACAGGCGTCCTGATGGGCTTGCACGTGAGCACACTGGTAGAAAAAGGGCCTGTTGTCCCGGTTCGTAAGGGCCTTTAGTCCCGGTTCCTGAATCGGGACTAAAGTGTCGGTACTAATGCCCTGCCCCTTTAGTCCCGGTTCAATCCAGAACCGGGACTAAAGGCCCTCCACGTGGCCTGTGCGCGGAGCCCAGGCAGGAGACCCTTTGGTCCCGGTTGGTGGCACCAACCAGGACCAATAGGCATCCACGCGTCAGCATTTCTGTGGCTGGGGTTTTTGTTTTGTTTTGAAAGGGGGGGGGTTGGGGGTTTTGGAGGGTTAATTTAGGTGTTTCATATATTATGTTAGCTAGCTATAATTAATAGAGAGAAGTGTTCTCTTTTATGTCCGTGCTTGGTCGACGCTACGTACTATACATACGTATAGAGAGGACTAGACACACTAGTTAGCTAGTAAGCAAACGAAGGAAACAGAAGATCGTCATGAACATATATGCATACAGAGAGAAGTGATATCGACCACCTCTCCTTCTCCGAGAGATTGGTCGAACAACAAGTTCTCATATATCTATCCGACACTACCGGCTACATATATACAATAATTATCTCTTACAAATATAATCATACGGACTCATGGTCCACATAGTATTTTCCATCTTCAGCGATCACATGGTCAAGAAAGAATGCCGCCAATTCCTCTTGAATTGCTCGCATGCGAGCTGGTGCTAGGAGTTCATCCCGCTTCCGAAACATCTAATTTGAAGAAGGGGGTCAATACATATATATATATATATATGAATGAATGAAACTCAATACAAATGATGGTAATAAAATAAAATTGTGAATGTTGTTATTTACGTACTTCATATTGTTCGTCAGAGTACCCGCCCCGCTCACAGGTCGTGTGGCGGATGGACTCGTAGACGTAGTATCCACAGAAATCATTCCCTTGTTCCTGCCACAACCACTTTACAAGAAATATAGGTCAATCAAACTGATAAGCAAGAATGCTAAATGGTATTGATGAAACTAGCGCTTGAATCACTAGGAGATGAGCGGAACATGCTACTATAGTACTTACTTTCGGGTGTCTAAATTCCAGCTCCTTCGGCAGTCCCGGAACTTTTCTGGTGAATTTTCTCCAAACCCTGCCGGACAAAGAAAACAATTACTTGATATCAGGAAATGAACAAAGTTGCTGATATGGTGGATAATGATCGATTTAACTTACTTCTTGAGGATTTCAGTCATGTCCGCATACTCTTGGGGATCTTTTCGTTTAGAGTCCAAGACGGTTACTACTCCCTGCTAAAGCCTAATCTCTAGGAGAATATAGTGGAAACTGCACACGCATGCATAACTCATCAATTATATTACTATAACCTGGACTAATATATAAGGGAAACCGAATATGCACAAGACAGTAACACTCACTTGAAGTTGTAAGGAAAGAGTATTATATCTTTGTTTTCATTTTTTTTGAATGATCGTAGCAAGTTGGCCTCGGTATCTCACTACTAGGAAAAGGCCTACTAATGGCGCACCTAATTTGGCCATTAATGGCGCATTAGTGGTGCGCCATTAGTAGCACGTCATTAGTATATTTTACTAATGGCGCACCTGGTATACTAATGGCGCACCCCAGATGCGCCATTAGTATGCCTCCCAGGGGGTCATGTATACCCAGGTGCTTTGGCATACTAATGGCGCACGACAGCAAGATGCGCCATTAGTAACTTCGACATACTAATGGCGCACTCTTTAATGATGCGCCATTAGTATCCTTTGGCATACTAATGGCGCATTATGATGTGATGCGTCATTAGTATGAATATTAGGTTTTTTTTATTTTTCTTATTTTCTGTTTTTTGCACAGGTTACAAAATGTATAATTGGACAAAATATAGACAACACACATCAACAACAGATTCATCAAATACAATAGAAGATTAGTCTCTGAATACAATTCATCATTTTAGTCTCCGAATACAAGTCATCATATTAGTCTCCGAATTGAAAAGACCGAACAAAGATAGAACATTATATTACAAGTCTCGAGACCGCGAGTTTGTCTTCACATTACAAGTCGATATCGATCATCTAAACTATCATCACATAGAAGAGAGCTGCAGTCATCACGATGAGCATCATCACGATGAAACTCGTCTTCATCTGGTTCCTCCAACGCTCCCTCCCCTCTCCCGCTAGATAGCGGGCGTATCTAGATTTGGCCTCGGCCCTAGTGGCGTACCCTTTGTAACTGTTACCGCTGAATCGGTGAACCTGTCTCCGACACTCCTCCCAGTCGTCGTAGACTCCGGGAACCTTACCCTTGTACACGACATACCACGGCATCGCTATGCAGTAGCCAAACGAAACGTTACTACCAATTCACAGACAATACATAAGCAATATATAAGTATGCAACAGAACGATCGGAAGAGAAAAGCAAGACATTAATAGCATCGATTACATCTTAAGTTGAACGACTCTCGAAACCAAAGAGACATACTACAAGTTCATTAAAGTTTAATTACAACATGAGACTCAAGGGACCGGAGCGTGGATGAAGCCGCCGTCTATCGTGGGAGTCATGAAAGAACGGGCGTTGTCAGCCTGCATTTGTAGGATTGTGTCGATGTCACTGTTGGACGGTTGATTTCTGAGGTAGAACTGCCCCGCGGTACGAAGGACATCTTGATGGATGATTTCTGCAAACTCTGACTGGATGCGAAAGAATTCTTGTCTGATGTCCGCGTCCTGGATTGCCGACACGCTCGCGGCCCAATCTTTGAGTCTACTCGGTAGCAGAAGTTGATGATGGTCCCGTACGATCGCCCGCATGTGATGGATGGCATAGTAGGCACCCTTCTGACCGCCAGGCGGCTGCTTGACGCAGCAGAACATCGTATTGTGGGAGAACACGTGCTTGCCGTACTTACGAATAGGCCTGGTGAAGGTGCCTCTAGATTTGACGTAGCCGGGGAGAACATCATCAAGAACCTTCTTGACATTTGTGTAGTCTACGTTCAACTGACGGTCCGGGTCGAAATACGTGGCCATGGAATATTTGGGGCTTAGGAGGATGAGCGTGCAACATGTGTCACTGCAGAAAACACGGAATATTAAAAGAAAAACGATCGAAATCTAAGAATTCATATGTTACGGGGCGGTTGAGGGGAGGACTTACTCGGGAAAGTAAGGCACGAGGAAGTTATCCTTATCTTGGTTTGCCAGAATGACGCCTTCGAGGTAAGAACTCGCGACTTGCCGGTCCCCAGCGCTGCCCAAGATCTTGGCACGCATGTAGAAGGGGTCGACTATCACGATGTCCGGGGTCTTGTCGCGAATGATCCGCATCTCCATACTCAGCGAAAATAGCCGAACGAAGGTGTAGTGCAGCAGATGAAGGTTCAACATAGCGTGGATGTCATCAAACCGCAGGACGATCGTACCCCCGATGGAGTTATCCACAAAGCCCTTGCCCTCTGGCACCTTGGCCGCGAAAACCGGGTATGCCACATCCTTCTCTCCGAGACGCCGCTTCTCCAAAGAAAGAACACTGTCATGCAGACTCCGCATAGCACCGGTTGCAGCATCGAGCATATTTCTCGATAGCATCGGCCTACCCGCCACGTGCACCCTCCTCGAGATATCCTCAGGTGAAGGTGGCCCGTCCTGAGCACGGATTGTACTCGGTGCCGGCTGGCCCGCACCCTTATTAGTCTTTCTTTTGCGTGCCTTCTTCTCCTGTAATGGGACCGAGTTCTGCTCACAGACCGCCTTCTTGAGTGTGTTGGGGCTGATCATATTTCGCACCTCGCCTATCTGAGGCTCGGTGAAGTCGGCAGCTGGAGGCGTCTCCTGAGAGCTGAACTGCAGACGACGCCTGTTGCAACTTGGCTTCTCCGTGGTACCAGCTAGATCGCGCACGTCTTTTGTTGGGTTGGGTTCTTGAGAAGGAGGCCCCATGAAGTCGCCACCGTACCCATGATCGGCAAAGTACTAATCGACGTTGGCAAATGTATCGTCGTCGTCGTCGTTCTGATCCTGTGCCATATGCATGTTTGGATCCAGTGGCATAGGGATGTCCGGCACCGTTGCGGCGGTCTTGCCATGGGGCCGACTTGGCGCCGGCACGACTGGCGGTGTTGTCTTTGGGGTGGTGTCCCCCGCACCCAAACGAATCTGGCTCTTCGGCCAAAGCAGGGGCCAGCTCAGGCAAGCGTTGAGGGTCATCACGTCATCATCATCGGCCCCGACGGGTCGAATCGGAGGTAACAACTCGTCGCAACCTGGCAGCACGCGAACCAGTTGAACCCTAAACAAGTTGGGTGGCATCTGGGTACCGTGGAACAAGGGGTTGCCCGGTTGAACGATTTTGCCCTTGGCGACATCGACCAACTCGTTGTTCACGAAGTGCAGGAGAGTGCACGGAATGTCGGCGACGCCCTGCGAAAACATGTAGGGCGTCGGGGATGCCCAGTCAAAGGCAAGGAGATGAAGTCCTCGGCCGAGAGAGGCTTAATTAGTTACCGTGATGATGGCGTCGAGCTCGGCTAATGTCGAGGCACCGCCAACGGCGGGCGTGCAGTTGACGGAGGGGCCGCTTGCTGCAGAGGTGCCGGCCGACATACACCCGGGTGCATTAAGCTCCCGTGCCGGCGTCGGAGACACCAATGCCGCCTCCGCCGGAGACACCAATGGCCCCGCCATCGCGTTCTGTGAGTTGCTGGCCGTGAAGCTAGGAATCAGGGGCGGCCCCTGTTGGCCGCCCGCAATCCACACACTAATCCCCTGGATCAAGGTAGGCACAATGGCGGTGATCGTCGCTCCGAGTTGTTGTTGCACTTGCTCTTGGACAATCTCCGGAATCCGCGCCACCTATGCCCTGAGTTCTTGAACCTCGCGCGCCTGGCTTTCCGAGCTGGTCTTTTTCTCCTTTCGCCCACCAGTGTTATAGTATGACGACCATTTTGTCGACAAGCCTTTGCCGGCCACACGACCAGCTGACGTCGGCTTACTGAGCTTATCCTTGTTCTTCATTACATTCAACGCCCTATTTAGAGTGGTGTCCCAAGGGTTGCTCTTAGTCGACCCCGCGCTACTGCTTTCAGTCGCCTGCGGAAGGAATGTGAACCATTTAGAAATTTGGCTTCATTAATTAGAATGCAACCATATGGAGCTAATTACGCGGGGGTGTATTCCTTACCAGAACAAGCTCAAGCGCCCTGGTCTTCGGATCCGTGGTAAGCTCCTTTGTTTTCGGGTCCTTCTTGTACCGGGCCCTGACAAAGTTCCTGGTCTGCTTGTCACCGTATTTATCGAAGAGGGGCGGTAGGCCTTGCTCGGCACGGTCCGCCTCCTCCTTGTCCCATATAGGCTCCGCCACTCTGTAACCGCCGGGACCGAGTGTGTGTTCCCCTAAGTTCAGCTCCCGCATTTCTTTCCCCCACTTACTTGATTCGGAGCTTGCGGTGCTCGAGCAATTGATCTTGAAGTCGTTGTAGTCATCTTCGATGATCGAAGGATTTTTCTCCTTGATCTTCTCATAACTCTCACCTTTCTCGATCATTCTCTTCACATTGCTTTTCCAAGTAGACAGGGTCGTGCTCATCTTCGTGAGGGCAGCATTGTTCACTTTATTCCCTTTGAGGCTTGTGTTTTCAAATTCAGCGGGGAACTTGTATCGTTCGTGCAGCTTCGTGAAGAGGAGGTTGCGCAAATTCCCTCGGTCAGGATGCCGGAGGTTCTCGGTGTTGATCGAGACGGTGCTCCGGAGAATGCACCCGAGCTGAAGCGAGTACCCCTTGACTATTCGTTCGAGCGCCGCTGGATTCCCGTTGGAGTCCACTTCAGTAACGTCCTCCTTGAGGGTGCAGAGCACGGTCGGGCGCCGATCCTTCTGTTGCCTCTTCGGTTGGCTGCCATCTGTGCGTGCGCCGCCATCATCAGTGGTGGCATCCTCGGCGGCACCATCAGTGGTGGTATCAGTGGGGTCATCCTCGGCGGTACCATCAGTGGTCTCAGGATCGGTGGGGAAGGCGGCGTCCTCATACAAGTGAGGTTGTTCCTCCATCTCCTGGGACAGCTCCCAGAATTCTTTGCCGCCCGAACCCCTGGCCTCATCGTTGTTGGCCATGTTTCTCTATAAATAGGAACAAAGTTTGGTCAAAAAGATGGTTATTGTCAAGGAACAAGATCTCTAAGTTGACCAAATAACCTAATTCTCGAGGAATGTCGCCAAAAAGTTGGTTATTGTCAAGGAACAATTGAGAGATGTTTGTGATATTGCCTAGGTGTTTTGGGATAGAACCTGTTAGTGGGTTGTTGCTAAGGTCCAAGTCCACGTTCTTAGGGTAACCTAGTTCTTGAGGGGTGTGTCTAGAAAGTTGGTTGCTGCAAAGATACAAGGTTGTGAGTTTGGTCAAATTGCCTATGATGTTTGTGATATTGCCTTGGACCTTGAAGGCACTGTTGCATGATGCAGTGGTACAGCCAGCATGGGACCTCATCTTTGCAGGCTAATTTTCTAGATTGTAACACTAGGATTTGTGCACAAGCTAAGCTAGCTAAGACAGTAGCTTCCTTGCAACCCACAAAAGACAAAGGAAAAGGGGTGAAAAGGGGGAGATGGTTAGCTTTGATGAGCAGGCAACATCTTCCTAACCCCCTTCTTCTTGTCTCCTCTCACTATCTCTCTCACACACATGGCAAGCAAGGGTGTTTGAGTGTGGGAAAAAAACACTAAACTAATCCAACCACTAAAGCAAATTAATTTTTATTTCGGTTGAGAATCGGGCACCTTCTAGGTCAAGAAAATTGGGCATGACCTTTGCTAATTTTCTTGACCTAGGAGTGCCCCATTTCTCAACCGAAACGGAAATTAATCAACGTTTTAGGAGAAAGGGGTCATTTTAGAAGATCACAAGTAGCAGCAGCATCACTTGACAAAATCACAACTAGCAGCAGCATCACAAGTAGTACAGCAGCAAGATCATCACAAGTAGTACAGCAGCAGCAGCAGCATCATCACAAGTAATACACTTAGCTACCAGTTCAGAAATACAGCTAAGATAAGATCATCACCACATTTTAGAAACATAGCTCATCATTTTCATTCTTGCAGATAAGATCATCACCACATTTCAGAAATACAGCTTCATAGGTTGTTCTCTCCATCAAAAACAGAATAAAAAATGGCCATGTCATGCTTGGCAATAGCACAAGTGACATGAAAATTCAGGAGTAGGAGATCACAAAAGTACGGTCCACAGGTTACTCCAAGTTTCTGAATTTTCAGTAAATTTTCTGTAAGAGAAGAACTAAAAGAAAAGAAATCCTAGGGTTAAAAAATCTGGAGCAAGTCCTAGCAGAACCACAAAATGTTCATCTACTCAAATTAATGTCCAAACAGTGTCATATCTGAAATTAACCTGCCATGTTCACTGCTCAAACATGAAGTACCAGCAACCTTCAACAAGAAGTACTCAAACTGTCAAACATGAAGTACAAGCAACCTGCTATGTTAGGAGTACAAGAAGGATCCAGCTGCTGCTCCAAACAGCACTGGGAAACAGACATGCATGCACTGGTTTGCCAAAACAGAGCACTTTAGTCCTCTGTTTTTGCTAACTGCTACACATACCCCCAAGTGAACCACCACAACATCTAAAAGCTAACAATTGTTTTTGCTTATATAATCAGACTTTTTGTGCTAAAAAAACCATAGAACAACTCCTCCAAATTTCTAAATAAACTGCCATTTCAGTTTATTCAATAATGAATTGTACTCTTTATGGTTTTTTTAGTTAAATGCAGAAAATCCAAAGTTAATTCCGCCGGGCTTTTCTATGTTTTTTATACATAACTGCTAAAACCCTAGGAGTTAACCGAGCCACCAACAGAATGTGGACTTAAAAAGAGAGAGTCACGGACAGTGACATGATACATTTTCATAAAATTAGCGAGTTTTACTTATGGTGCACAAAGGAACAAGTACTGCAGTGCACTTAGAAAAAAAAATGACGGAACTTCTCTCTACCACACGTAAGCTGATTCTTTCACATTGCTCTCTACCACAAGTACTGCAGTGCACTTAGAACAAGTTGATGTTGCTCGATGCCTGAAGTGAGGCCGGTAATTAAGGGACCACCGAGACAAAATCTATGAGTAAACTAACATCCTAAATAGGGGGAAGCTCACCGGGGCACCGGGGCGGCGAGGTGTCGGGGCGGCTAGGGCGTCGGGGACGGCGCAGTGAGGACTTCTGGTCGTAGGCGATTTCCTTGGCGTCCGCGCGCACCACCAGCCGCGACGATCGGCCGTTCTTGGACCTCCTCAGCCTCCTCTGCTCATTACACCCAACAGCACCGATCAGAGAAACGGCGCGGCGAGGCAGAGGAACGGCGCGTGAGAGAGGGGCGGGGAAGCGGGGGTTACCTGGGAGGAGAAGGAGCGGAGGAGGGAGGCGGGGCGTCGAGGCGGCGTCGGGGCATCGAGGCGGCGAGACGGCGTCGGGGCGTCGAGGCGGCGTCGGGGCAGCGGCGGGGCAGCGGCGTCGGGGCGTCGAGGCGGCGGGGCAGCGGCGTCGGGAGAGGAGAGGGGAAGGGGATCGAGGGCGAGGGCGAGGGAGAGAGAGGGGATAGGGAGGGGCCGGGGAGGGAATATGGATGGGGCCGGGCACAATACTAATGGCGCACCACCCCTCGGTGCGCCATAAGTATATCCATACTAATGGCGCACCTCACCCTGGTGCGCCATTAGTATTTTTTTTTCTTATAGCAATGGCACAATACTAATGGCGCACCACCCCTCGGTGCGCCATAAGTACATCCATACTAATGGCGCACCTCACCGTGGTGCGCCATTAGTATTTTTTTTGATTTCTGCTCGAGCCAACAGGTTATCTTCCACCTGACCTGGTCCACATCAAGTCCCCTCTACTAGCTCGACTGGTCAGCAGCCAGTTCTCACACCAGGAGGTCCTGGGTTCGATTCCTAGGCTCCACAATTTTTTTATGCATTTAAAATGCTGTTTGATACTTATTTGTGTTTAAATATGTTCAAACTTGTTTAAATCATAACAGTAATATTTTTTTATAAGACAGTAATAATTTTTTAAAAAATATCATCAAACGGTAATGCCGGTGGAGCGGGGGAGGGTGCGCGGGGTGCGGGGGGTTGGCGGCGGCGGTTGAGTAGGGGAGGGGTGCGGGGGGTCGGCGGCGGCGGTTGAGTAGGGGAGGGGTGCGGGGGGTCGGCGGTGGCGGTTGAGTAGGGGAATCGAGGGTGCGGGGGGTCGGCGGCGGCGGCCGGTGGACCGGGGGGTGCTCGGCGGCGAGGGGGACCGGATCTGGCGAGGTGGGATAGCGATCGAGATGGAGGGGGGTCGAGATCGAGTGTCCATGAAATTTAAAAATATCCATGATAGTTCAAAAAGTGCCCATGAAATACAATCGAGAAATGAAGGCTACGATTTAAATACAATCGATCTTAGCTAGCTATCTGTTCACAATCTTCTTGCCCTTCTTTTTCGCAAATGGAGTTCTTCTGTGGAACGGACGTCCTTTAGGTAGGGTGGTCCTGCTTCTTCTTGTGGTGTATGCTGCTACTTCATCATCGTCGTCATGTTCGATCCTCGGGTCGCCGTACTTGTCGAAGTCTTGCTCATTGGCTACTCCATCCATTCCGATGATCTTCCTTTTGCCTCTCCTCACGACAACACGACTGGGCTTTGACGGGTCGGTAATGAAGAAGCATTGGTCCACTTGGGAAGCCAGTACCCATGGCTCATTTTTCGCGGTGACGTTTGCGCCCGCGGTCTTGGATTTGGCTTCGGGTATAACCATGGTGGTGAAATACCGGTCTTCTTTTAGGACGCTCTTGGCCCATCTGACACGGAACATCGGGACCTTCTCTCCAGCGTAGCTCAGCTCCCAGATCTCCTCGATCCTTCCGTAGTATCTGTCCTTGTCGTTACCGGTGTAGGATTCCATCGTTACCCCGGAGTTCTGATAACCATCGCTCTTCATGTCCTTGGCCTCGGTGTAGAATGTGTAGCCGTTGATATCGTACGCCTCATAGGTCATCAGGTTGTGCTCGGCGCCCTGTGACAAGGCGAATATGAGTTGTTCTTCCGCGGAAGAATCCTCATGTAAAGGGTACGACAGAAGCTTCTGCTTGAACCAATGCGTGAAGCATGAGTTGTGCTCTTTGAGTATATCTCCGTCCGTCCTCTGTTGGCCTCGGTCACTGTACGTCTTCTTAATAAAGGTTTTGTACTGTACCACCCAAGGATCGACCACGTCTATGTGTTGTAGCGTGACTAGGTTTGCTCTTTCAAAGTCGGCGAGTCGACCCTCGAAGTCGACATGCATTTCGCGACGACCCTCACGGTGACCCCATCCAGCGAGCCTGCCGAGGTGCCTGTTGACGGGCAGACCAACGGGGTTCTCGATGCCTAGATAATTCGTGCAGTAGGAGATGCACTCTTCGGTCAGAAAGCCCCTGGCTATGCTTCCCTCTGGACGTGACATGTTGCGAACGTATCCTTTGATGACACCATTCATCCTTTCGAACGGCATCATGCTGTGCAGGAACGTCGGCCCGAGTTGGATGATATCGTCCATGATATGGACCAGCAGATGCACCATAACGTCGAAGAATGCGGGCGGGAAGTACATCTCAAGCTCGCATAGTATCACCACGATCTCTTCCTGTAGCCTTCTGAGTTGCCTCACGCCAACAGACTTCCGAGAGATGACGTCGAAAAAGTTGCATAGGCCAAATAGGGTTTCACGGACGTGCGCGTCCATGATCCCACGGATTGCAACTGGAAGTATCTGCGTCATCAGCACGTGACAGTCGTGAGACTTCATCCCGCTGAACTTCAGCTTCGCTGGGTCTAGGTATCTGCTTATCTTCCCCGCGTAACCGTAAGGAAGTTTTACTCCTACGAGGCAGGTGAAAAACTGCTCGATCTCCTCCTGACTTAGAGTGAAGCACGCGGGAGGGTAGTCATTTCCGGTCTTCTTGGCCTTTTTGCCTTTGTGACGACTTTCCGTGTCCTGCTTCGCCTCATCATCATCATCATCATCATGATCATCATATATAGCGTGAAGCTCCTGCCTGATGCCCATTGATTTCAAGTCTGCCCTTGCTTTCGGCCCATCTTTGGTCCTCTCTGGCATGTTGAGCAGGGTACCAAGCAGACTCTCGCACACGTTCTTCGTGATATGCATGACATCAAGGCTGTGAGGCACACGGTGGATCTTCCAGTACGGCAAGTCCCAGAAAACAGACCTCGTTTTCCATACCTTCAGCAGCGGCTCTGGCGCCTTTCGCTTCTTTCCCGGCTCTAGCGCCTTTTGCTTCTTTCCCGGCAGTGGGCAGTCTTTCCAATTTTTCAACAGCTCGTCTATTTCCTCGCCGCTCCTCGTACGCGGGCGTCCTCGGGGTTCAGTTTCACCATTGAACAGATCCTTGCGTTTTCTCCACGGGTCATCATCGCGAAGCCACCTTCGATGTCCCATGAACACGGTTTTCGAAGACCCGGGATCTCTATCTAGCTGGCGATACGTTGTGTCATCCATGCACCTGACGCATCCAGAAAATCCGTGGACCACCTGCCCCGCGACATATCCGTAACCGAGATAGTCGTGCACCGTCGTGAGCAGTGCGGCTCTCATAGGGAAATATTCTTTCTCTGTGGCGTCCCATGTATTGGCTGGCGTTTTCCATAGCGTGTCAAGCTCCTCTTTCAGCAGCCCCAAATACAGATTGATGTCGTTCCCTGGTTGTTTCGGTCCTTCAATTAGCATACTCATGTGAATGTACTTCCTCTTCATGCACAACCAGGGGGGAAGGTTGTACATCCACACAAACACAGGCCAGGTGCTATGTGTGCTTCTCTGGCTGCCAAACGGATTGACTCCATCGGTGCTCGCGCCCAGCATGATGTTCCTTGGATCATTCCCAAATTCTGGGTCTTCGAAGTTCAACGCTTGCCACTGGCTCGCATCCTTAGGGTGACTCAACATCTTGTCTTTTTTATCTATCTCCGGATCATTTGCGTCATCTTCTCGCTTCTTCTCCTCCCTAACCGCGTGCCAGCGCAGGAGCTTTGCTACCTTAGGGTCCGTGAAATACCGCTGCAGACGAGGAGTGATCGAAAAGTACCACACCACTTTTCAAGGAGCTTTCTTCCTCTTCTTGTATCGAGTGACACCGCACACCGGACATATGGTAGACTCCGCGTGCTCGTCCCGATAAATGATGCAATTGTTCATGCACACATGGTATTTCACGTGCGGTAAATCCAGAGGACACACGATTTTCTTCGCCTCCTCCAAACTGGTCGGGCACTTGTTCCCCTCGGGAAGACGTTCGTGCCAGAATGACATGTTCTTGTCGAAGCATGCGTCGGTCATTTTGTGTTTTACCTTCATCTCCAGAGCCATGAGCGTTACTTTCAGGCGGGTATCCTCGGGCCTGCATCCTTCATACAATGGAGTAACCGCGTCTAACTCAAGTTGATCCATCTTGGCTTTCTCTCGGGCGGCAGCTCTTGCGTTATCCGTCTGCTTGAGAAGCAGCTCTTGAATATGAGGGTCCTGCACCCAGCCCATCGATGGTCCAGCGTCGTCTGCTCCGCCGGCATCATCATCTTCATGATCATGCCCGTCGACTGCTCCGGCATCTTCCTCATCATCATGTCCTGCATCTTCTACATGATGACTGTGTACAGCATCACCATCGTGATCATCTCCTGGGGATTCTTCGTCTTCTCGCCCGCCCGAGCCGCGGTGGTTGTCTTGCTGCCCTTCCTCATTTCTTGCCCGGCCCCATGGACGACTTCGTAGTCATCTTCATCACCTTGCCACCGATAGCCATCCATGAAACCACGCAAGAGCAGGTGGTCCCGCACCTGCCCGGATTCCGGGTCCGCAATAAGGCTCTTCAGCTTGCATCTTCAACACGGACATCTTATCTCCGTCTCATTCTTTTGAAGCATCTCGGCCTTCGCGGACCTCAAAAACCTATTCACGATGCCTTCGGTCATCATGCGGACCATGGTCGCCTGCGGGGTAGAGCAAAACGATATTTTAGAACCAAGAAAAAATTTGGCATGACTTTCCCTAAAAATAGGACCAAAAAGAATGCTTAATGCCAAAATTCTCGCCGAAACGGAAATGAATCAACATTCCGGCAAAATATTGGCAACTATCGAATTTCAAATACCGGTACACCTCCAAACACAAACACATATGCAACACCACAAACATATGCAACACCACGAACATACATAGATCTAGCTAGGCCATAAAAAGTGCATGTGCACATTGTTGTAGGGAGAACAACATAAATATAGCTTCCCCCCTTACTTACCTATCAAAACAAGGTAATTTAACCACTTAAATTGAATGAATCTATGGTGGAAATGAGGTGAAAAAGAGGAGGCACCCGAGACAAGGAGGAGGTGGAGAGAATGAAGTGGGGAGAAAGTGAGTGTGGGTAGGAGAGGCTGTCCAAAATATCTTGTTGCTGCCCACTTACTAATGGCGCACCAACTCTAAATGTGCCATTAGTAATCCAGGTTACTAATGGCGCACCTCCTAGTGGTGCGCCATTAGTAGTTTTGCAAAAAAAATACTAATGGCGCACTGTCCCACAGTGCGCCATTACTAGTTAAACTAGTAATGGCGCACGGTGGAACAGTGCGCCATTAGTAGTTTTGCAAAAAAGGGAATAAAAAATATAATAAAAAACAACATTAGTGGCGCACTTTTCCGGCAGGTGCGCCATTACTAATTACAACTAGTAATGGCGCACTGTGTCTGGATGCACCATTAGTATGTTTGGACAGGCGCACTAGTTAATTTTTTTTGATACTAATGGCGCACCCGGGGACAGGTGCGCCATTAGTAGTTTCAACTCTAATGGCGTATCAGTAGGTGGTGCGCCATTAGTATATACTAATGGCGCACCGCTTGTCTGGTGCGCCATTAGTGTCAATCCCATCTATAGCCCTTTTTCTAGTAGTGTCTCTCGGACGATGTTGAACCTCAGTTGCATCTATGAGATATATGTTAACAACCCAATATCACCGATTTGTCTTTTCTTCAATTCGGCGATCTTCATTCTGCATAATATAGTGAGGATAATTATAAATACATGCAATGAAAGAGATGAGCTATATAGAGAGACCTAATGACAGAAGTAGTAGTACTTACAGACAGTAGCAGGTGATCGTTGTTTTATCGAGGGCCAATTGATTGAAAAACTGATAGAACTCCTCAAATGGAATAGGCAACAGTTCAATTCCAACGAGGTCATGCTCCGGTTTAACTCTCGCATACAAAGTACTCCTCCCCCCAGACTCTCTGCAGATTTTCAAGTACCAATCATGTAATCTTCGCATCATCGTTGTTAAAGATTTTTCATCTTTGACGAGAGGCTTCACGTACTCATATCTGTGTATCTGCACCTCCATGGTATCATAATGTACATCGTCGGGCAGGTAATCGTCAACATTGCCATAACCGGGCACCATCCTCGGATCGACGATGTCGCTAGGCACCTTGAGGGGGGGGGCACGATTGCTTCGCTTGTTCGCCGAGCTGGGCAATTTGTTTCCCAGCTCCTCGTCGTTCTTTCAGCCTTTGATCACTGACTGTACTTCCCGACCACTCCGCTTCGGCCCATGTCTTTGCAATAATGCGCTCATAGTTGCCTTTCGACGGAGACTTGGGTGGTTTTGCTAGGGCAGCCAGAGTGCGCTTCACTTTCACCGGATCTACCTTCTCCTCCGGAGGTGGATGTCTCTTTGCTCTCAATCCTTGAAACCAGTTATCCACTTCGGTTCGCGCGATCTCGGCGTTCTCCTCCGGGGTCCTCTCATATGGTAACTTCTCTGGAGTCTTCAGAAAAGGACCGAATCTGTATGTCCTCCCGCCTCTGGTTGTACTGCTAGACACCGACCGAGCAGACGGAGCGGTTGTCTTCTTTACTTGCTTAAGAGGCGTAGGAGAAGGACTACGACGCGCCAGAGCAGCTGGAGCGGCGGCAGGTCTCTTCCGCCCTTGCTGACGAGGCGGAGAAGGAGGAGGCTGGCTGCTCGGGCGCGTCGGCGCAGGCGGAGAAGGAGGCGGAGTGCCGCCACGCGCCGGAGAAGGAGCCGACCGAGGGCCCTGATCGTCACTCGCCGGAGGAGGAGGTGGTGGAGGAGGCGGAGTGCCCTGACTCGCCGGAGGAGGAGGAGGAGGCGGAGGCGTCCAGTTCGGAAGGTTGATGAGCTCCTTCCGCCATAGGCATGGAGTCTTCAGAGCAGACCCCAGCCGAGTCTCCCCTTCACCGGTGGGGTGGTCAATCTAGAGGTCCTCAAATCCCTCCGTTATTTCATCCACCATCACCCTAGCATATCCTTCTGGAATCGGCCGACAGTGAAAAGTTGCGCCGGGTTCAGTAGGATAAACAGAGCCAACAGCCGCCTTGACCTTCAAATTCATCCATTGCGTCATAAGGTGGCAATTTTGAGACTCCGTGATAGCATCCACGGGATAGCTAGCAGGAGCCATCAAGGCATGCTCCAGCTAAAGCAGCTCGGTGGAAGCCACGCTGCTTCTGCGCTGAGATGGCGGGGTAGCTTCGGGGGAGGCTTCGACAGTACGTTTGCTGCGATTTGCTTCTCGTTCCTCTATCGTGTCTACCCTTGCTTGTAGCGCCTGCATTTGGGTCTGCTGCACTTTTTTCCTCCTCTCATGGGATTTGTAACCGCCTGCATCCGGAAACCCAACCTTCCACGGAATGGAGCCTGGCGTGCCTCGTGCCCGTCCAGGGTGCTCAGGATTCCCGAGGGCCATTGTGAGCTCGTCGTTCTCTCTGTCTGGAAAGAACTTCCCTTGCTGCGCTGCTTCGATATACTGCTTAAGCTTCCTGACTGGTATGTCCATTTGATCGTTCGTCCAAATGCACTTCCCTGTTACAGGGTCCAAGGTTCCGCCAGCCCCGAAGAATCAAGTCCGGCACGGTCTGGCCAGCTAATTGTCTCTGGTTCGATCCCTTTATCAACCAGATCATTCTCAGTCTTGGCCCACTTAGGCCGGGCTACGAGGTAGCCACCTGACCCCGTGCGATGGTGAAGCATCTTCTTCGCAGCATTTTGCTTGTTTGTCACCGACATCTTCTTACTCTTTTCCGATGTCTTGTGGGCCACAAATGCGGGCCAGTGATCTCTGATCTTCTCATATCTGCCCTTGAATTCTGGTGTCTCATTATTTTCGACAAACTTATTCAGCTCTTTCTTCCACCTCCTGAATAGTTCTACCATCCTCTTAAGAGCAAAAGACTTGATTAATTGTTCTTTAACTGGGTTCTCTGGATTATCCTTTGGCGGTAGGGTGAAATTTGACTTCAGCTCAGTCCAAAGATCATTTTTCTGCATATCATTGACATAAGACACCTCAGGGTCTTCTGTAGCCGGCTTAAACTATTGCTGGATGCTTATCGGGATCTTGTCCCTAACCAGAACCCGCACTGAGCAACAAATGTGCTCTTTGTCCGGAGGGGTTCAATCGGTTGGCCGTCGGCCGCGATTGCTATGATCTCAAACTTTTCATCCGAGCTCAACTTTTTCTTTGGGCCTCGTCTCTTTACCGAAGTTGTGCTCGATCCGAAGGGCTAGAGAAAAGAACAAAGACTTAATTAATATGTGTACATACCAAAACAATGAATGCATCAATCAGCTAGTCAGCACAGGCTTAACTAATATATATACCTGGCCGGACTCGGTTCGGTCACCGGAGCCGTCATCACGGTCTCCTTCTTGCACCGGCATTGGGTCACCGGAGCCGTCCTCATGTTCTTCTTCTTGCACCGGCATTAGGTCACCGTAGTCAGCTTGTTCACCCTCTCCTTCCAGACCATCGGTGTCGTTGAGAAACAACGAGACGACATCACTTCCTTCTGCGATTATGTCCCTCAACAATGCTTCTTTTGCTTCATCTAGGGCGGTGTCCATAGTTTCTACAAATATTTACAACATGGCAATTATTATTCAAACATGACAGATGGATATATTAGTGCCAAACATAGAACTAGCTACCTAATCATAGTAAGGAATCATATATATTAATTAGTGGCCTCGACCCCCCCCCCACGTGTTGAAGCTATCGGGAGGGGGTATATATCGACAATGACGACACTACATCTATATGTCCCTCGACGACCCTCGTTCCCGATAAAAAAAGAGGAAGAAGAAGAAAAAAAGAGGAGAAGAAAGAATAGAGGAGAAGAACTCCTCTATTCTTTCTTCTCCTCTTTTTTTTCTTCTTCCTCTTCTTTTTTTATCCTGTTCTTCCTCTCATGTTCGAGAGGATCGTCGAGGGGTCGGAAGGTTGCCTAGTGTCAAAGGATTCAACAAAACCATTTCTTCATCATTAGGCGAAAGTAACATGTGCATGATGGTACGAAGCTCTCCAAAGTTATTTTGGAACGGAGTCCCAGATAAGATAATTCGCTTTTTGGTACAAAGTTCAGCAACACCTTCCAAATATCGTTATTTGGAAGGCCTTTGCTGAAATTCATACAAAAAGGTAAATTATCCTATCCGGGACACCATTCCAAAATAACTTTGGAGGACTTCGTCATGCCTTGGTTACTTTCGGCTAATGATGAAGCCATGGATTTCTTCAATACTTTGACACTAGGAAACCTCTCTCGACCCCTCGGCGATCCTCGACCCCTCGAACCCTCGACGACCCTGGAACCCTCGACCCCTAGACGACCCTGAAATAAAAAGAGGAGAAGAAGAAAGGAATATCTAGAGGAGAAGATAGAAGAAAAAAAAGAAGAAGAAAAAGAGGAGAAGAAGAAAGGAATTTTCTCTTCTTCTCCTCTATTCCTTTCTTCTTCTCCTCTTTTTTTTTCTTTTTCTTATTTATTTTCCCCTTCTTCCTCTCCTCTTCTTCTCCTTTCTTCCTCTTCTTATTTTCCTTTTTCCTCTCCTTCTTTTTCTTCTTCTTCCTTCTTTCTAGCTAGATATATAAAACTTTTCTAAAAATGTAACTTTTGCATATATACATGGAAAAAATTGTTATCGGGGAGGGAGTATATCGACCCCCCCTCGACCCTCTTTTACTTCTTCTTCCTTCTTCCTTCTTCCTCTTTTCTTCTCCAACACAAAACACATCTCATCTCATCTCATTTCATCCAAAAATAATTCTTTGCATATGAACATACATACATTTACTTTTTTTCTTAAATGTTACACATGAACATTTTCTTAAATGAGCATATGAACATTTTTTTAAATATTAATGAGCATATGAACATACATATCAACAAAAAATAGACCTTTTTCTTGGTAACAAAAAAATGCAAAAACGAGCATTATATATACAGCATATACAAAGCATTATACAGTGAACATACATACATACATACATATCAACAAAAAATAGACCTTTTTCTTGGTAACAAAAAAAAATGCAAAAACGAGCATTATATATACAGCACATACAAAGCATTATACAGTGAACATACATACATACATACATACATACATACATACATACATACAGTGAGCATATACATATACATGAGCGACGGCGACGATGGTTGGCGGTGGCGCGCACTTACGGATGACGTGCGGGGACGGCAATGAGAAGGAAAAGGGGAGGAGGCAGGGGCTCACAGCGCGGGGAGGGGTCGAGGTCGCCGGCCGGAATCGGTGCGGGCGACGATGACGGCGTCGGCGGGGGCGGCGGGCGGCTTCGGGGCAGCCTGGCGGCGACGGGGCAGGGGCGACGACGGGGGCGCGCGGACGGCGTCGGGGCGGCAGGCAGCGTCGGGGCAGCGGATCGGCGTTGATCTGGGCAGCCTGGCGGCGTCGATGAGCTCGGCGTCGTCGGGCGGGCCGGGGGGCAACTGGCGATGAGTTCGTCAAATTTTCGCAAGTGCTACTTATATACCCAGGCCTTTGGTCCCGGTTGGTGGCACCCAGCGGGACTAAAGGGGGGCATTGGTCACGGTTGGTGCCACGAACCATGACCAATGCCCCCTTTAGTCCCGGTTGGTGCCACCAACCGGGACCAATGGCCTTGTGCTGCCTCGCGCCCAAAAGTTTAGTCCCACCTTGCTAGTTGAGAGGGCTCGGGAGTGGTTTATAAGCGCTGCTGCGCCCACCCTCCCGAGCTCCTCTCAACCGCAGGCTTTCGGGCCTAATCTGTCACTGCAATGCCTGTGGGCCTACTGGGCCTGCTGCGGGCCTGAATCCTGACCCATGGTAGGGTTTCTAGTCATATTCAGGCCGTGGTGGCCCAGTAGGTGGTATTTTTTTTGTTTTTTTGTTGCTTTATTTATTTTCTTTTGTTTTTTGCTTTATTTTTTAATTATTTATGCTTTTAGTTTTAGAAAAATTATAAACTTTCCGTTAGTGCCATTAGTTTTCAAATTTGAAAACACTTTTTTAGTTTTTTTGTTTTCTTTGTTGCTTTATTTATTTTATTTTGTGATTAACTTTACTATAAAAATAGTTTTTCCCTGTTTTTTTATTTGTTTTTTGCATTATTTATTTTCTTTTGTTTTTTGCTTTAATTTTTAATTCTGTTTGCTTTTAGGTTAGCAAAATTATAAACTTTCTGTTAGTGCCATTAGTTTTAGAAAAATTATAAACTTTCTGTTAGTGCCATTAGTTTTCAAATTTGAAAACACTTTTTTAGTTTTTTTGTTTTCTTTGTTGCTTTATTTATTTTATTTTGTGATTAACTTTACTATAAAAATAGTTTTTCCCTGTTTTTTGATTTGTTTTTTGCATTATTTATTTTCTTTTGTTTTTTGCTTTAATTTTTAATTCTGTTTGCTTTTAGGTTAGCAAAATTATAAACTTTCTGTTAGTGCCATTAGTTTTCAAAAATTATAAACTTTCTCTTAGTGCCATTAGTTTTCAAATTTGAAAACACTTTTTTAGTTTTTTTGTTTTCTTCATTGCTTTATTTATTTTATTTTGTGATTAACTTTACTATAAAAATAGTTTTTTCCTGTTTTTTTTATTTGTTTTTTGAATTATTTATTTTATTTTGTTTTTTGCTTTAATTTTTAATTCTGTTTGCTTTCAGGTTAGCAAAATTATAAACTTTCTGTTAGTGCCATTAGTTTTAGAAAAATTATAAACTTTCTGTTAGTGCCATTAGTTTTCAAATTTGAAAACACTTTTTTAGTTTTTTTTGTTTTCTTTGTTGCTTTATTTATTTTATTTTGTGATTAACTTTACTATAAAAATAGTTTTTCCTGTTTTTTTATTTGTTTTTTGCATTATTTATTTTCTTTTCTTTTTTGCTTTAATTTTTAATTATGTTTGCTTTTAGGTTAGCAAAATTATAAACTTTCTGTTAGTACCATTAGTTTTAGAAAAATTATAAACTTTCTGTTAGTGCCATTAGTTTTCAAATTTGAATAGTTAAAATTTGAATTCTTTGAAAATTGTTTGAATCACAAGTTTGTGATTAACTTACTAAAAAAATGAGAATAGATGCGCTTATAGAGAAAATTCAACCTAAATTCCTAGTAAATTTCTATGAATTTCAGAGAAATTCACTATGAATTTAGGTTAAACTTTTCTCTATTAGGGCATCTATTTTCACTTTGAGAGGAGCTCAACAAGGCAGAGAGGGAAGGGCTTATAAACCGGTGTGAGCCCCCTTCGGTTGGCGAGGTGGGACTAAACTCGGCCCGCAACGAGGATCAACCCTTTAGTCCCGGTTTGAAAGTTGGCATGGGCCAGGGACTAATGGTCATGGTATTACGAGGGCCGAACCATAAGACATGAAAGCATTTCAAATGAACTTTGAAAAAGTTGAAAGTTGAGATGGTATCATAATTTCACCCACATAGCATGTGCATGTACAAAACGGACAATGGTAGCATGTTCGTGTGTTACAAAGTTGCGGGAGAAAGTCTTCACTTTTTCTTCGCTTGTGTCATTTGCTTATTGCGCCGTAACCATGGATAATCTTCATTGTTTATCAGGATGCTTGGGTCAGCCTTGACATTGAAGGGAGGAATTTCATGAAACTTTTCATAATCTTCAGACATGTCTGTCTTGCCGTCCACTCCCAGGATGTCCCTTTTTCCTGAAAGAACTATGTGGCGCTTTGGCTCATCGTATGATGTATTCGCTTCCTTATCTTTTCTTTTTCTCGGTTTGGTAGACATGTCCTTCACATAGATAACCTGTGCCACATCATTGGCTAGGACGAACGGTTCGTCAGTGTACCCAAGATTTTTCAGATCCACTGTTGTCATTCCGTACTGTGGGTCTACCTGTACCCCGCCGCCTAACAAATTGACCCATTTGCACTTAAACAAAGGGACCTTAAAATCAGGTCCATAGTCAAGTTCCCATATGTCCACTATGTAACCGTAATATGTATCCTTTCCGCTCTCGGTTGCTGCATCAAAGCGGACACCGCTGTTTTGGTTGGTGCTCTTTTGATCTTGGGCGATCGTGTAAAATGTATTCCCATTTATCTCATATCCTTTGTAAGTCAATACAGTCAAAGATGGTCCCCTGGACAACAAGTACAACTCATCACAAACAGTGTTGTCACCTCTGAGACGTGTTTCCAACCAACTGCTGAAAGTCCTGATGTGTTCACATGTAATCCAGTCATCGCACTGCTCCGGGTGTTTGGAGCGCAGACTGTTCTTGTGTTCATCGACATACGGGGTCACCAAGGTAGAGTTCTGTAGAACTGTGTAGTGTGCTTGAGACCAAGAATATCCGTCCCTGCATATTATTGAGTCTCTTCCAAGAGTGCCTTTTCTAGTCAGTCTCCCCTCATACCGCGATTTAGGGAGACCTATCTTGTTAAGGCCAGGAATGAAGTCAACACAAAACCCGATAACATCCTCTGTTTGATGGCCCATGGAGATGCTTCCTTCTGGCCTAGCGCGATTACGGACATATTTCTTTAGGACTCCCATGAACCTCTCAAAGGGGAACATATTGTGTAGAAATACGGGCCCCAGGATGACAATCTCGTCGACTAGATGAACTAGGACGCGCGTCATGATATTGAAGAAGGATGGTGGGAACACCAGCTCGAAACTGACAAGACATTGCGCCACATCACTCCTTAGCCTTGGTACGATTTCTGGATCGATCACCTTCTGAGAGATTGCATTGAGGAATGCACATAGCTTCACAATGGCTAATCGGACGTTTTCCGGTAGAAGCCCCCTCAATGCAACCGGAAGCAGTTGCGTCATAATCACATGGCAGTCATGAGACTTTAGGTTCTGAAACTTTTTCTCTGGCATATTTATTATTCCCTTTATATTCAACGAGAAGCCAGTCGTGACCTTCATACTGAGCAGGCATTCAAAGAAGATTTTTTTTCTCTTCTTTCGTAAGAGCGTAGCTGGCAGGACCTTTATACTACTTCGGAGGCATGCCGTCTTTTTCGTGCAAACGTTGCAGGTCCTCCCGTGCCTCAGGTGTATCTTTTGTCTTCCCATACACGCCCAAGAATCCTAGCAGGTTCACGCAAAGGTTCTTCCTCACGTGCATCACGTCGATTGAGGAGCGGACCTCTAGGTCTTTCCAGTAGGGTAGGTCCCAAAATATAGATTTCTTCTTCCACATGGGTGCATGTCCCTCAGCATCATTCGGAACAGCTAGTCCACCGGGACCCTTTCCAAAGATTACGTAGTGTAAATCATTGACCATAGCAAGCACGTGATCACCAGTGCGCATGGCGGGCTTCTTTCGGTGATCTGCCTCGCCTTTGAAATGCTTGCCTTTCTTTCGACATTGATGGTTGGTCGGAAGAAATCGACGATGGCCCAGGTACACATTCTTCCTGCATTTGTCCAGGTATATACTTTCAGTGTCATCTAAACAGTGCGTGCATGCGTGGTATCCTTTGTTTGTCTGTCCTGAAAGGTTACTGAGAGCGGGCTAATCGTTGATGGTCACGAACAGCAACGCCTTAAGGTTAAATTCCTCCTGTCTGTGCTCATCCCACGTACGTACACCGTTTTCATTCCACAGCTGTAAAAGTTCTTCAACTAATGGCCTTAGGTACACATCAATTTCGTTGCCGGGTTGCTTAGGGCCTTGGATGAGAACTGGCATCATAATGAACTTCCGCTTCATGCACATCCAAGGAGGAAGGTTATACATACATAGAGTCACGGACCAGGTGCTGTGATTGCTGCTCTGCTCCCCGAAAGGATTAATGCCATCTGCGCTTAAAGCAAACCATACATTCCTTGGGTCCTTTGCAAACTCATCCCAGTACTTTCTCTCAATTTTTCTCCACTGCGACCCGTTAGTGGGTGCTCTCAACTTCCCATCTTTCTTTTGGTTCTCACTGTGCCATCGCATCAACTTGGCATGCTCTTTGTTTTTGAACAGACGTTTCAACCGTGGTATTATAGGAGCATACCACACCACCTTCGCAGGAACCCTCTTCCTGGGGGGCTCGCCGTCAACATCACCAGGGTCATCTCGTCTGATCTTATACCGCAATGCACCGCATACCGGGCATGCATTCAGATCCTTGTATGCACCACGGTAGAGGATGCAGTCATTAGGGCATGCATGTATCTTCTCCACCTCCAATCCTAAAGGGCATGCGACCTTCTTTGCTGCGTATGTATTGTCGGGCAATTCGTTATCCTTTGGAAGCTTCTTCTTCAATATTTTCAGTAGCTTCTCAAATCCTTTGTCAGCCACAGCATTCTCTGCCTTCCACTGCAGCAATTCCAGTATGGTATCGAGCTTTGTGTTGCCATCTTCGCAATTGTGGTATAACCCTTTTTTGTGATCCTCTAACATGAGATCGAACTTCAGCTTCTCCTTTTGACTAATGCATTGTGTCCTTGCATCGACAATGACCTGGCGGAGATCATCATCATCGGGCACATCGTCTGGTTCCTCTTGATCTTCAGCAGCTTCACCCATTGCAGCATCATTGGGCACATCGTCTGGTTCCTCTTGATCTTCATCAGCTCCCCCCGTTGCAGCATCACCGTATTCAGGGGGCACATAGTTGTCATCGTAGTCTTCTTCTTCGCCGTCTTCTACCATAACCCCTATTTCTCCGTGCCTCGTCCAAACATTATAGTGTGGCATGAAACCCTTGTAAAGCAGGTGGGAGTGAAGGATTTTCCGGTTAGAGTAAGACCTCGTATTCCCATATTCAGTGCATGGACAACACATAAAACCATTCTGCTTGTTTGCCTCAGCCGCATCGAGAAACTCATGCACGCCCTTAATGTACTCGCGGGTGTGTCTATCACCGTACATCCATTGCCGGTTCATCTGCGTGCATTATATATAATTAAGTGTCCAAATTAATAGAAGTTCATCATCACATTAAAATCAAAGTGCATACATAGTTCTCATCTAACAACATATAGCTCTCCAGAGCATCTAATTAATTGAACCATACATTGAAACTATGTAAAACATTTCAACGCGAAAACAAATGCGATCATAATCGCAACCAAGGTAACAATTGATCCAACGGCATAATGATACCAAGCCTCGGTATGAATGGCATATTTTCTAATCTTCAAGCGCATTGCATTCATCTTGATCTTGTGATCATCAACGACATCCGCAACATGCAACTCCAATATCATCTTCTCCTCCTCAATTTTTTTATTTTTTCCTTCAACAAATTGTTTTCTTCTTCAACTAAATTTAACCTCTCGACAATAGGGTCGGTTGGCATTTCCGATTCACATACATCCTAGATAAATAAAATCTATGTCACGTTGGTCGGCATAATTTTCATAAACAATAAATGAACCAATAGTTATAAAGATAATATACATACCACATCCGAATCATAGACAGGACGAGGGCCGACGGGGGCAGATACCAAAACCATCGCACTATATAAGATGCAATAATAAATGTAAGAAAATGATACAAGTATCTATCTAAACATACAAGTAAGAATATTTTTCCTTTCAGAAAGAAGATAAGAACAAGAGGCTCACCACGGTGGTGTCGGTGATGAGATCGGCGCGGGTGATCGACGACGGTGAAGACGGGGACGGGGCGTGACGGACCGCTAAATCTAGACAAATCTCGAGGAAAATGGAGCTTGGAGGTCGAGCTTCGAGAGGAGAAAGCTTAAGTAGTGTGGCTCGGGCATTCCATCGAACACCTCATGTGCATAGGAGGTGAGCTAGAGCACCACAAAGCCCTCTCCCCCTCGGCCAGAGAAAAACAGAGCACTGGGGTGCTCTGCTCGTGAGCGAGGGGTATATATAGGCACCTCATTGGTCCCGGTTGGTGACATGAGCCGGGACTAAAGGGGAGCCTTTGGTCCCGGTTCAAGCCACCAACCGGGACCAATGGTGGTGGGCCAGGAGCGAGGCCCATTGGTCCCGGTTCATCCCACCAACCAGGACCAAAAGGTCCAGATGAACCGGGACCAATGGCCCACGTGGCCCGGCCGGCCCCCTGGGCTCACGAACCGGGACCAATGCCCACATTGGTCCCGGTTCTAGACTGAACCGGGACTAATGGGCTGGGCATTGGTCCCGGTTCTAGACTGAACCGGGACTAATGGGCTGACCCGGCCTGGACCAAAGCCCTGTTTTCTACTAGTGGCATGTCGGCGCGGTCCAGGAGCTCAAGGGCGTACTGCTGCTGTGACAAGAAGAGCCCCGAGTCGGAGCGCTGTACGTTGATGCCCAAGAAGTGATGCAGCTCGCCAAGGTCCGTCATGGCAAACTCATGGTGAAGCGAGCGAATGATGTTGCAGCGGAGTGACGATGAGCTGCTGGTGAGGATGATACCGTCAACGTAGAGGAGCAAGTAGGTGACGTCAGAGCCGCAGCGCGGTATGAACAGAGACGTGTCACACCGCGACGCCGTGAAGCCGAGGTGCAGCAGGTGGTCGGTGAAGCACGTGAACCAGGCTCGCGGCGCTTGTTTAAGGCCGTAGAGGGAGCGCTGGAGCTAACACACGTGATGCGGTCAACCGGCATCGACAAACCCAGCAGGCTGCTGGCTGTAGACGAGCTCGTCCAGCTGGCCGTGAAGGAAGGCATTCTTCACGTCCAACTGGTGGATCGGCCAGTCGCTGGTGACCGCAAGGGCGAGAACGGTGCGGATCGTCGTCGGCCTGACGACGGGGCTGAAGGTTTCGCCGTAGTCGATGCCCTCCTGCTGCGTGAACCCGTGAAGCACCCATCACGCTTTGTAGCGAGCGAGAGCGTCGTCCGGATTGAACTTATGGTGGAAGATCCATTTACATGTCACCACATTAGCATCAGATGGCCGAGAGACTAATCTCCAGGTGTTATTCTCAATCAATGCATTAAATTCGGAAAGCATCGGATTATACCAATTCGAATCTTTTAAGGCGGATTTGTAGGAAGCGGGAATTGGGGGGATGACAGAGGGAGTAGATGTGGCAACGAGACCCTCAAACAAGCGTTTGGGCTGATGGAAACCTGATTTACCGCGCGTCTTCATTTTATGTGGGTTCTGCGGTGGCTGAACGCGGACGGCGCGCGGCGGGAGAGGTACATGGGGTGGCGTGCTGGGCGGCGAGGTAGGTGCACATGGGGCCGAGGTTGGCGACTGCGGGTTGGCTGCGGCTGGTTGTAATGAAGAGTATCATATACTAGTATCATGCATATGATACTAGTATATGATACTACCTCCCTAGTGCATAGTATCATATACTAATATCATGTAATACTTTATTTATTGTTATGCATGACTTATAGTTGCATAACATTTATTATGATACGGTATCATGATATGATACTCAACCCTCTCGTTCTTCATTTAATTCTATGACACATCATCAAAATTGCCTAGTTGGCATGCATGATACTAGCTATAATACTCCCATTATAACCAGCCTGAGTGCGGGAGTGATGGGTTGGTTGGTGGAGTACGCGGCGGGCTCGCAGGTGAGGGAGGGCGCGCTGGGCGTGCGAAAGTGACGGGCGAGGCGCTGCTGCTCCCGGGATGGGCGGCAGGTGCAGGTATGCTGCCGCTCGCGAGATTGGCGGATGGGTACGAGGAAGGTGCAGGATTCTCTGAGAGCACGTACGGGCAGGTACGTTTGGGCTGATTTTCTATGGAGACGGGATCCGACGTGGCTGGAATAGAAGAGGCAAAAGGAAAGGTGGTCTCGTCAAAAATAACGTGACATGATATGATAACTTTGCGCGTGAGGAGATCCATGCACCTATATCCTTTGTGTTCGAGTGGGGCACCGAGGAGAAAGCATCGAGTGGACCGTGGGGATAACTTGTGGGAGGACGTGGCGTATAGGTTGGGAAAGTAGAGGCATCCGAAGGTGCGAAGATGATCGTACGTCGGGTGAGTACCATGGAGGAGGAAGAAAGGCATGTGTTGGGCAATGGCACGGGAGGATCGGCGGTTGAGGAGGTGTGTGGCTGTGTTGAGGGATTCAACCCAGAACTTGGGTGGCATGGAGGCTTGGACAAGTAGGGTTCGAATGATATCGTTAGTGGTGCGAATGGCTCTCTCGGCCTTGCCATTTTATGGTGAAGTATGAGGGCAAGAGAGACGGAGAGCGATGCCGGTGTGGGAGAGATGATCGCGTAGACATGGTTGAGAAACTCGCCACCATTGTCGCACTGTAAGCATCACACCATTGTTTGATACTGCGTACACACGTATGAGAAGAAACGGAGAAGCGTGGGAGTGGCGTCAGATTTATGGCGCAATGGGTAAGTCCAAGTGTAATGGGAAAAATCATCCAATATAATCAAGTAATAACCAAATCCGGAGCAACTTTGGACGGGAGACGTCCAGAGATCACAATGTATTATTTCAAATGGAAAGGAAGTAAATGACTTGGACGCAGCAAATGGTAACCTAGCTTGCTTGCCTAACTGACACGCCTCACACACAGAATGGGGGAGGGAGGATTTATTACAATCTGGAAGGAAATGTGCAGATAGCCTAGAGAGAGCTTCGGGGCTGAGATGTCCAAGGCGCCGATGCCAAACATCGCTGGTGATGGAGAGGGCCGTGCTGGTTGGCGACGGAGCAGCGGAGCCGAAGAACGGGTAGAGCCCGGTTGAGCTATTGGACCTCATGAGAGGGGTCCGAGTTGGAAGATCCTTCACCAAAAAACCAAGAGGGTCAAATTCTACGGAAACAGAGTTATCAGTGGTAAAGTTGCGAACAGACAGTAAATCTTGAATAATAATATTTTTTTAGGGGAATCTTGAATAATATTAGGTGAGACAAGAACATTGTTTATGTGGAAAGGGTGGTTAGTGAGAGTGGTAGAGCCGACGGAGGTAACAGGAAGGGAAGATCCATTGCCTACTGTGATGCCTTGCGAATGAAATGATGAAGGAGAAGACATCCGGGAGAGAGTACCTGGGTTACCAGTGATGTGGGATGTGGCCCCTCTGTCCATGTATTAGTTGGCGGAGGAGCCCGGCGACAGCTGCAGGTTGCTCATGGCGGCGCCGAGGAGGCTCTGCTGATCCCACGACTGCTGAGCGGGGCCGGCGGAGGAGCTGCCGGCGTCGGGGAAGACCACTGGATAGGCGTGGTTGGGGTTGCTCGGGCGCGGGCCCAGCACGCCGGCCGCGTTTGGGGGCGTCCACGGCGTGCACCACTGGGCAGGCATGGGGGAACCCCACGGGGCGAAGTAGCCCATCCAGGGTGTGGTTGGTGCAGGCGTTACAGGTGGGGCATGGCTGCCGGAGCCCCCAGTGTTGGTGTTGGAGTTGCGGCCACGTCCGCGGTTGCCGCGGCCGCGACGGTTGTGATCAGCAGAGGTGCCGCAATCCGGAGCGCCGTCCTGGAGGCCGTGTGGTGGGTTGGAGCTGGATGACCCACGGTCGTCGCCCCCCCCCCCTGGATGATGAGCGCAGTGGAGGACTCACGGCGGTCGTGCTCGGCGAGGCCGATCTCTTCGAGGGGAAGACGAGACCGGGCCTGCAGGAACGAGGGGAAGGGTATCTGCATCATAAGCACGGTGGCCATCACCTGAAAACGCATGTTGAGCCAGCGGAGGACTTGGAGCGTGAGGGTGCGGTCCGTCACCGGCTCTTCGACGTCGGCGAGGGCATCAACGAGCGCCTTGAGGCACCGGCAGTACGCGTCGACGGTGAGGTCGCCCTGGACAACGGAGCGGAACTCGGCGGAGAGGTAGATGGCGCGGCCGGGGAGGTTGTCCCTGAAGAACGCGTGGAACTGGTGCCACACGTTGTAGGCGGTGCTGTCGGCGGACATGACCACGTCATAGAGTTCGTCCGAGATCGTGGCGTAGAACCACAGGACGATGGTCAGGTCCTCATGGCGCTAGGTCGCGCTCTACGTGAGCGGCTCGGAGCGGTGGGTGACGTGGTCGAGGACCTCGTACATGGAGAGTACGCGGTGCATCAGCTGCCTCCATTTGCAATAGTTGTTGGTGGCGACGTCCAGCTTGAAGTTGATGTACGACGTGATGTTGATCTGGTGCATCGAGGGCGCCGAGAGGTTGAGGCCAGGGCGCTGCGGCGCGGGCGCGACCACCTTGGTGGAGAGAGGGAGGGCGGGCGCCGGAGCGGACGCCACGGGCACCGGGACCGTGGGCATGCCGCTGGAGTTGGGGGCGCCGGGGTTGG
This sequence comes from Triticum aestivum, assembly GCF_018294505.1. NCBI lineage: Eukaryota > Viridiplantae > Streptophyta > Magnoliopsida > Poales > Poaceae > Triticum > Triticum aestivum. The sequence continues at coordinate 456,512,171 of NC_057806.1, read as the reverse complement.
CCGCTGGGAGGGTCGAGCCGCCGGGCGCGAGGTCGACGGGGAGGACGAGCGCCGAGCGGACGCCACGGGCACCGGGGCCGTGGCCGCTGGAAGGGTCGAGCTGCCGGGCGCGAGGTCGAGGGGAGGGCGGGCGCCGGAGCGGACGCCACGGGCACCAGGGCCGTGGCCATGCCGCTGGAGTTGGGGACGCCGGGGTTGCCGGCGTTGCCGAGGTCGAGAACGTCGTTGTGAGACATAGCGGAAGAGTGGGGTGAACGAGGCTCGGGTACCAAGAAGACAAATGAGTGTGAACTCTTGTGTATTCACATTGAACGATTACAGGGGTTTATATACATGCAGGTACAACGATTGAGCCCTATCTAATCGTGATAAGCATGAGGATCGTGCGGAGTGCTACGGCCGTTGCGAAGGCAGGCGGTCGTGCGCCGTGCGTAGTGATCCATCCTGGAGACTCGGTGCAGCCGGTGGAGTGGCAACGTGACAGAGGTTCCAACAAGTTCCTCAGAAAAGAAAAAAATGGTGGAAGGCTAAGTTTCTAGCAATACACCGACTCCACCACTCCCGCCTTTATATGCGTAGACCAAGTGAAATATTTTTGGGAAGAAAACACTGATTGGTTAGTGTTGTTTTGATTTCCGGAGTAAATTACACGATAGTACCACATTTAGGGCGGTGTTGGCGAATTGGTACCAGTTTTTAAAAATTTTACATGTCAGTACCAGGGCAAGCCGTTGCAAATCGGGCTAAATCGCGTATAAACATGTATTGACGCTGTATCTGACTGGCGGGCCTATCAGGCAGGTGCCAACTGGTATGTTTTTTTTACAGAAACCCCCCTTGCGCTTATACGTAATCATGTAAATTTCTTTTATTTTGTGGAAAAGGGTTCATGTGACAGACTTTTTTTCTGTTAGCAATTTCAACGACCGAATCGGACTCTATTGCAAGTTTTCATAAATTTCGCTCTGGCAGAATTCGAACCCGCGAGACCTGTCGAACGCTGGAGTCCCGCGCTGGCCACCGCGCCGCAACGACGCTACTGTTAGAATGCAGGCAAGAACTGTTTTTATACTTTTCTCCGGCACGCTGGGCCGGCGGTTGAGCCCAGCGACACTACGCGCACTAACTGCTTTTCTATAATCATGCTATTAATACATTTTATTTTGCGATTACTTATTAGTATTATTAATTTTTTTGAGACTAGAACACATGCACAGTCAACATTTTATGTGTCTTCACTCAGGACTACTAGCAAGCACAATTATTGTGTATCCTCGTTATATTATTCAAATACAAAACTATTAAAAATATGCTTGACACAAAGTTTTTTTTTGAGTTACTCGTATAATGATTGTAATTAAAATATGTCCAACGTATATTATCAAATGGACGTATTTATTGAAATGCAAGAATGATTTTACAAAATAATTTTTAATACATGCTGAACATATTTTGAAATAAACAATGTTGAAAAATTCATCATGTATTAAGAAAATCTTCACCATAAATTACAAAAAGTTCACTGGAATTATGTAAAATTTTAATCATATATTAAAAAACAAATTCAACATATATTACAAAAATGTTCAACGTGGATTAACAAAAGTTCATTATTTCAAAAAATTCACATTTTGTAAAGAAAAATTAATCTCCATTAAATTTTTTTTACTTCACGCTAAAACATGCTCAGCGAATATTAAATAAATGTCCTTGTGTATTTGAAAACATGTTCAACATATGCTAAAGCTTAACTTCTTGGCACCGGGGCCGTGGCCGCTGGAAGGGTCGAGCTGCCGGGCGTGAGGTCGAGGGGAGGGCGGGCGCCGGAGCGGACGCCACGGGCACCAGGGCCGTGGCCATGCCGCTGGAGTTGGGGACGCCGGGGTTGCCGGCGTTGCCGAGGTCGAGAACGTCGTTGTGAGACATAGCGGAAGAGTGGGTGAACGAGGCTCGGGTACCAAGAAGACAAATGAGTGTGAACTCTTGTGTATTCACATTGAACGATTACAGGGGTTTATATACATGCAGGTACAACGATTGAGCCCTATCTAATCGTGATAAGCATGAGGATCGTGCGGAGTGCTACGGCCGTTGCGAAGGCAGGCGGTCGTGCGCCGTGCGTAGTGATCCATCCTGGAGACTCGGTGCAGCCGGTGGAGTGGCAACGTGACAGAGGTTCCAACAAGTTCCTCAGAAAAGAAAAAAATGGTGGAAGGCTAAGTTTCTAGCAATACACCGACTCCACCACTCCCGCCTTTATATGCGTAGACCAAGTGAAATATTTTTGGGAAGAAAACACTGATTGGTTAGTGCTGTTTTGATTTCCGGAGTAAATTACACGATAGTATCACATTTAGGGCGGTGTTGGCGAATTGGTACCAGTTTTCAAAAATTTTACATGTCAGTACCAGGGCAAGCCGTTGCAAATCGGGCTAAATCGCGTATAAACATGTATTGACGTTGTATCTGACTGGCGGGCCCATCAGGCAGGTGCCAACTGGTATGTTTTTTTTACAGAAACCCCCCTTGCGCTCATACGTAATCATGTAAATTTCTTTTATTTTGTGGAAAAGGGTTCATGTGACAGACTTTTTTTCTGTTAGCAATTTCAACGACCGAATCGGATTCTATTGCAAGTTTTCATCGAATTCGACAAATAAATAAAATAAACAAAAAATTTCGCTCTGGAAGAATTCGAACCCGCGAGACCTGTTGAACGCTGGAGTCCCGCGCTGGCCACCACGCCGCAACGACGCTACTGTTAGAATGCAGGCAAGAACTCTTTTTACTTTTCTCCGGCACGCTGGGCCGGCGGTTGAGCCCAGCGACACTACGCGCACTAACTGCTTTTCTATAATCATGCTATTAATACATTTTATTTTGCGATTACTTATTAGTATTATTAATTTTTTTGAGACTAGAACACATGCACAGTCAACATTTTATGTGTCTTCACTCAGGACTACTAGCAAGCACAATTATTGTGTATCCTCGTTATATTATTCAAATACAAAACTATTAAAAATATGCTTGACACAAAGTTTTTTTTTTGAGTTACTCGTATAATGATTGTAATTAAAATATGTCCAACGTATATAATCAAATGGACGTATTTATTGAAATGCAAGAATGATTTTACAAAATAATTTTTAATACATGCTGAACATATTTTGAAATAAACAATGTTGAAAAATTCATCATGTATTAAGAAAATCTTCACCATAAATTACAAAAAGTTCACTGGAATTATGTAAAATTTTAATCATATATTAAAAAACAAATTCAACATATATTACAAAAATGTTCAACGTGGATTAACAAAAGTTCATTATTTCAAAAAATTCACATTTTGTAAAGAAAAATTAATCTCCATTAAATTTTTTTTACTTCACGCTAAAACATGCTCAGCGAATATTAAATAAATGTCCTTGTGTATTTGAAAACATGTTCAACATATGCTGAAGCTTAACTTCTTGGCACCGGGGCCGTGGCCGCTGGAAGGGTCGAGCTGCCGGGCGCGAGGTCGAGGGGAGGGCGGGCGCCGGAGCGGACGCCACGGGCACCAGGGCCGTGGCCATGCCGCTGGAGTTGGGGACGCCGGGGTTGCCGGCGTTGCCGAGGTCGAGAACGTAGTTGTGAGACATAGCGGAAGAGTGGGTGAACGAGGCTCGGGTACCAAGAAGACAAATGAGTGTGAACTCTTGTGTATTCACATTGAACGATTACAGGGGTTTATATACATGCAGGTACAACGATTGAGCCCTATCTAATCGTGATAAGCATGAGGATCGTGCGGAGTGCTACGGCCGTTGCGAAGGCATGCGGTCGTGCGCCGTGCGTAGTGATCCATCCTGGAGACTCGGTGCAGCCGGTGGAGTGGCAACGTGACAGAGGTTCCAACAAATTCCTCAGAAAAGAAAAAAATGGTGGAAGGCTAAGTTTCTAGCAATACACCGACTCCACCACTCCCGCCTTTATATGCGTAGACCAAGTGAAATATTTTTGGGAAGAAAACACTGATTGGTTAGTGCTGTTTTGATTTCCGGAGTAAATTACACGATAGTATCACATTTAGGGCGGTGTTGGCGAATTGGTACCAGTTTTCAAAATTTTTACATCTCAGTACCAGGGCAAGCCGTTGCAAATCGGGCTAAATCGCGTATAAACATGTATTGACGCTGTATCTGACTGGCGGGCCCATCAGGCAGGTGCCAACTGGTATGTTTTTTTTACAGAAACCCCCCTTGCGCTTATACGTAATCATGTAAATTTCTTTTATTTTGTGGAAAAGGGTTCATGTGACAGACTTTTTTTCTGTTAGCAATTTCAACGACCGAATCGGACTCTATTGCAAGTTTTCATCGAATTCGACAAATAAATAAAATAAACAAAAAATTTCGCTCTGGAAGAATTCGAACCCGCGAGACCTGTCGCACGCTGGAGTCCCGCGCTGGCCACCACGCCGCAACGACACTACTGTTAGAATGCAGGCAAGAACTGTTTTTATACTTTTCTCCGGCACGCTGGGCCGGCGGTTGAGCCCAGCGACACTACGCGCACTAACTGCTTTTCTATAATCATGCTATTAATACATTTTATTTTGCGATTACTTATTAGTATTATTAATTTTTTTGAGACTAGAACACATGCACAGTCAACATTTTATGTGTCTTCACTCAGGACTACTAGCAAGCACAATTATTGTGTATCCTCGTTATATTATTCAAATACAAAACTATTAAAAATATGCTTGACACAAAGTTTTTTTTTGAGTTACTCGTATAATGATTGTATTTAAAATATGTCCAACGTATATTATCAAATGGACGTATTTATTGAAATGCAAGAATGATTTTACAAAATAATTTAATATATGCTGAACATATTTTGGAATAAACAATGTTGAAAAATTCATCATGTAGTAAGAAAATCTTCACCATAAATTACAAAAAGTTCACTGGAATTATGTAAAATGTTAATCATATATTAAAAAACAAATTCAACATATATTACAAAAATGTTCAACGTAGATTAACAAAAGTTCATTATATTAAAAAATTCACATTTTGTAAAGAAAAATTCATCTCCATTAAAAATGTTTTACTTTACGCTAAAACATGCTCAGCGAATATTAAATAAATGTCCTTGTGTATTTGAAAACATGTTCAACATATACTGAAGCTTAACTTAAAAATTGTTCAGTAAGTATGTTAAAAATCCAGGATAATAGCCAACCTAGTGAATGAAAAAAAGAAAAGAAAAAAACAAAAAAAAGCGAAACCAGAAACAAAACTAAAGCATACTAAGAGAAATGGAATGAAAAGAAACCTGGGCACCCCTAAAAAAAACCTGGGCAACGAACGAGCCCCAGCGCGTGCGCTGATAAAAAGCGAAACGGAAAAACAAATTGCAGGCCACGCTGGCGCAACCGCCGGTCCAGGGTGCTTCAGTATAAAGAAAATCGAGCGTCTGGAATACAAGAGCGCGTCTTTGGCGTTGTTGCTAGCACGCCCGGCCTGTGTACAACCGGTCGCGAGTTCGAATCCTGGCAGGGCGCGATTTTTTAGTTTCATTTATTTGTTGTCCAATTCGACGGAAATTTCAATCGAGTCCGTGGAAAACTTACGAACGAAAAAAAAGTCCCTCATAGGACTTTTTCCCGCAAAAAAAAGACGTTCATGTCATTGATTATAAAGTAAGGGGGTTTTCTGCCAAATAACATGCCATGTATGCACCTGACAGGCGGGCCCAGCTGATCAGATACACCGTCAGTACATATTTATACGCGATTTAGCCCGATTTGCAACGGCTTGCCCGAAACTTGATATTGATACGTAAAAATTTCGAAAACTGGTATCAATTCGCCAACACCGTTCCGAATGTGATACTATCGTGTAATTTACTCTGATTTCCGAGACCAACAAATTAAATAGTCGTACTAATCCTCGCCACATCCACATGGCAGTTTAATTATTCTCCAGCGTGCATCACCGTTGCAAACTAACAGATTCCAAGCTAGATCTAGCTTATAGCATATAATACTTGTTTTTCGAGACGAAGAGCATACATGTTTACCTCCAATCTGCACATCTTGCCAAGTAGCCATACAATGGAGAGGCAGAGCGCAACACTTCTCGTGAAGAGGCCGAAGGAGAGGGAGGGCCAGGTCCAAGGATTGGCCGGCGAGGTATGGGAAGAGTCCACGAAGCTCTGGGAGGTGGTCGGCCCCGCCGTGTTCATGAGGCTGGTCCTCTACAGCTTGAACATCATCAGCCAGTCCTTCGATGGCCATCTCGGCGACGGTGAGCTCGCCGCCTTCTCCATCGCCAGCACCGTCATCTCCGGCTTTAACCTTGGCTTCTTTTTTTTTGAGAGAGAGAATTTTTCATTCATATCATGAATTCAGTACATAGTAGTTGACCCTTACAAGCACACTCAAACGCAAACATAAAGGACCATGAACACCTAGAGTTAATGTTCCTCTTGCAAGTCTCAGTTGCCTATCGATCTCTGTTTTTTGTGCGTCCAAAATTACGTTTGCTCACACACTCCGGTCGGGCATCATCGACTCCTACGACGAAAAGCATCGATCCATTGACTTTACAAATGTTACTCATAATCTTGATGAATTGCAGCTTGGCATGGCGAGTGCACTGGAGACGCTGTGCGGCCAGGCGTACGGCGCGAAGCAGTACGCAATGCTTGGCGTGTACATGCAGCGCTCGTGGATTGTCCTCTTGGCTTTCGCGGCGCTCCTTTCTCCGACCTACATCTTCAACGGGCAGCTGCTCAGCGCGCTTGGCCAGCCGGCCGACCTGGCCCGCAAGGCCGGCGTGGTCAGCGCGTGCCTGCTCCCGCTGCACTTCATGTACGCCATCCTCCTGCCGCTCAATAAGTTCCTCCAGTGCCAGAGGAAGAACGCTGTCACCGCGGTGACCACCGCCGTGGCGTTCCCGGTGCACGCCGCGGTGACCTGGCTGCTGGTCAACTACTTCGGGCTCGGAGTCATCGGCGTCGCCATCGCGCTCAACTTCTCATGGGCACTCGTCGTGGCGCTGCAGCTCGCGTACGCCGTCGGCGGTGGCTGCCCGGAGACATGGGGAGGGTTCTCGCCGCTGGCGTTCGTGGACATCTGGGGGTTCGTCAAGTTGTCCTCGGTGTCCGGGTCATGTTCTGGTATTTCTTTATTTTATTATCATCATCACGGTGCTTTCAACTTCTGGTAGGTAATATAAGGGAGACACACCAACTTTATATATTTTCCTTTTTTCTTGTCTTGCCTATGGATGCAGCTTGGAGAGTTGGTACTACAGGGTTCTGATCTTCATCACTAGGTACACGAAGAACGCGGAGCTTGCCGTGGATGCCTTGTCTATCTGGTAGAACTACCTTATCTCCATTTCATATTGGCTTAACATTTTTCCAAAACCTATTTACAGTTACAGAGACGACTTCTTCCTTTGCGATCTAACGTTTCACTACTTATTTTGCCATGAACAGCTTGAGTTTGACTGGACTGGAGATGATGATTCCGTTGGGGTTCTTGGCAGGCACCGGGTAAGCAAAGCACACCAGACATGGACACTCCAGTGTACTACTCCACCACTCTTTGCCTCTTTGCACGGAATCCCGACACCCTCCCCTGGTTTTGTTTTGCAAGGGTGCGGGTCGCTAACGAGCTCAGCATGGGCAACGGACACCGGGCGAGGTTCGCCACGATGGTGTCAACGACGACCTCCTTTGTAATAGCATATTCGTCTGCTGGGTGGCGTTGGGCCTCCATAGCAGGCTCGCCCTCATCTTCTCGTTGACACTAGTAGAAAACAAGGCTTTGGTTCGGGCCTGGCCAGCCGGGCATTAGACCCGGTTCATGAGCTCAAGGGGCCGGCTGGGGCTTCGTGGACATTGGTCCCGATTCATCTGGACCCATTTGTCCCAGTTCTAGATACAAACCGGGACCACTGGACCGCACTCCTGGCCCGCATCCATTGGTACCGGTTCGTGCCTTGAATCGGTATAGAAGGGGGGCTTTAGTCCCGGTTTATGCCACGAACCGGGACAAACAATTTGCCTATATATACCCATCGCCACGGCAGAGCACTCTGTTTTTTCTGGCCGGCGAGGGGAGGGCATTTGGGTACTCTAGCTCACCTTCTATGCACATGAGGTGTTCGATGAAATGTCCGAGCCACGCTAGTTAATCATTCTCCTCTCAAAACTCGACCTCCGAGCTCCATTTTCCCCCGAGATTTGTCTAGGTTTAGCGTTCCGTCACGTCATGTCCACGTCTTCACCGCCGTCGATCGCCCGCGCCGATCTCGTCGCCGGCACCACCGTGGTGAGCCTCTTGTTCTTATCTTCTTTCTGAAAGAAAGAAAATTCTTACTTCAGATAGAAACTTGTCTAATTTTCTTACTTTTATTATTTCTTGTTATTATATAGTGCGATGATTTTGGTATCTGCCCCTGTCGGCCATCATCCTGTCTATGATTCGGATGTAGTATATATTATCTTTTGACAACTATTTGACTCATTTATTGTTTCTGACAATTATGCCGACCAACATGACATAGATTTTATTTATCTAGGAGGTGGTTGAACCGGAAATTACAACCGACCCTATTGTCGACAAGTTAAATTTAGTTGAAGAAGAAAACAATTACTTGAAGGAAAAAATAAGAAAAATTGAGGAGGAGAAGATGATATTGGAGTTGCATGTTGCGGATGTCGTCGATGATCACAAGATCAAGATGGATGCAATGCGGTTGACGATTAGGAGGATTAGAAAATATGCCATTCATACCGAGGCTTGGTATCATTATGCAGTTTGATCAGTTGTTACCTTGGTTGCGATTATGATCGCATTTGTTTTTGCATTTAAATGTTTTACATAATTTCAATGTATGGTTTAATTAGATGCTCCGGAGAGCTATATGTTGCACATGCTATGTAGGTGAAATCCCTTTGTAACAGACTAGTTTCCGTATGAAATCCTGATACTTCGAAAGATATTGTCCGTTTTATACACAAAATACATCCAGTTTTTGCTGTAACCCTCTGTACTTTCTTGCACATGCTATGTGCGTGAAATGATGATACCATACCAACTTGGAACCTTTTCCGAGTTCATTTCAAATGCTTTTCAATTTTATGGTCTTATAGCTCAAAATAATCAGTAAATGCACGAAAAATAACAAATGAAGTCAGAAAAGATTGTAAATTGATGATGTGGCTTTGAATGGTGCATTTTGAACACAGAAAAACTATGGAGTTCAAATAAGTTCAAAAAAATGAAATCCCTTTGTAACAGACGAGTTTCCTTATGAAACCCTCATACTTCAAAAGAGATTGTCCGTTTTGTACACGAAGTGCATCTAGTTTTTGCCGTAACCCTCTCTACTGTCTTGCACATGCTATGTGGGTGAAATGATGATACCATGCCAACTTGGAACCTTTTCAGAGTTTATTTCAAATGCTTTTCAATTTCATGGTCTTATAGCTCAAAATAATCAGTAAATGCATGAAAAATAACAAATGAAGTCCGAAAGGGTTGTAAATTGATGATGTGGCTTTGAATGGTGCATTTTGAACACAGAAAAACTATGGAGTTCAAATAAGTTTAGAAAAATGAAATCCCTTTATAACAGACGAGTTTCCGTATGAAACCCTCACACTTCGAAACATATTGTCCGTTCTGTACACGAAGTGCATCCAGTTTTTGCCGTAACCCTCTCTACTTTCTTGCACATGCTATGTGGGTGAAATGATGATACCATGCCAACTTGGAACCTTTTCAAAGTTCATTTCAAACGCTTTTCAATTTCATGGTCTTATAGCTCAAAATAATTAGTAAATGCATGAAAAATAACAAATGAAGTCAGAAAGGGTTGTAAATTGATGATGTGGCTTTGAATGGTGCATTTTGAACACAGAAAAACTATGGAGTTCAAATAAGTTCAAAAAATGAAATCCCTTTGTAATAGACGAGTTTCCGTATGAAACCCTGATACTTCGAAAGAGATTGTCCGTTTTGTACACGAAGTGCATCCAGTTTTTTCTGTAACCCTCTCTAGTTTCTTGCACATGCTATGTGGGTGAAATTATCATACCATGCCGACTTGGAACCTTTTCAGAGTTCATTTCAAATGCTTTTTAATTTCATGGTCTTATAGCTCAAAATAATCAGTAAATGCATGAAAAATAACAAATGAAGTCAGAAAAGGTTGTAAATTGATGATGTGGCTTTGAATGGTGCATTTTGAACACAGAAAAACTATGGTGTTCAACTAAGTTCAAAAAAATGAAATCCCTTTGTAACAGACGAGTTTCCTTATGAAACCCTGATACTTCGAAAGAGATTGTCCGTTTTGTACACGAAGTGCATCCAGTTTTTGCCGTAACCCTCTCTACTTTCTTGCACATGCTATGTGGGTGAAATGATGATACCATGCCAACTTGGAACTTTTTCAGAGTTCATTTCAAATGCTTTTCAATTCCATGGTCTTATAGCTCAAAATAATCAGCAAATGCATGAAAAATAACGAATGAAGTCGGAAAGGGTTGTAAATTGATGATGTGGCTTTGAATGGTGCATTTTGAACACAGAAAAACTATGGAGTTCAAATAAGTTCAAAAAAATGAATTCCCTTTGTAACAGACGAGTTTCCGTATGAATCCCTGATACTTCGAAACAGATTGTCTGTTTTGTACACGAAGTGCATCCAGTTTTTGCTGTAACCCTCTCTACTTTCTTGCACATGCTATGTGGGTGAAATGATAATACCATGCCAACTTGGAACCTTTTCAGAGTTTATTTCAAATGCTTTTCAATTTCATGGTCTTATAGCTGAAAATAATCAGTAAATACATGAAAAATAACAAATGAAGTCAGAAAGGGTTGTAAATTGATGATGTGGCTTTGAATGGTGCATTTTGAACACAAAAAAACTATGAAGTTCAAATAAGTTCAAAAAATGAAATCCCTTTGTAATAGACGAGTTTCCGTATGAAACCCTGATACTTCGAAAGAGATTGTCCGTTTTGTACATGAAGTGCATCCAGTTTTTGCCGTAACCCTATCTACTTTCTTGCACATGCTATGTGGATGAAATGATGATACCATGCCAACTTGGAACCTTTTCAGAGTTCATTCCAAAGGCTTTTCAATTTCATGGTCTTATAGCTCAAAATAATCAGTAAATGCATGAAAAATAACAAATGAAGTCAGAAAGGGTTGTAAATTGATGATGTGGCTTTGAATGGTGCATTTTAAACACACAAAAACTATGGAGTTCAAATAAGTTCAAAAAATGAAATCCCTTTGTAACAGACGAGTTTCCATATGAAACCCTGATACTTCGAAACAGATTGTCCGTTTTGTACACGAAGTGCATCCAGTTTTTGCTGTAACCCTCTCTATTTTCTTGCACATGCTATGTGGGTGAAATGATAATACCATGCCAACTTGGAACCTTTTCGGAGTTCGTTTCAAATGCTTTTCAATTTCATGGTCTTATAGCTCAAAATAATCAGTAAATGCATGAAAAATAACAAATGAAGTCAGAAAGGGTTGTAAATTGATGATGTGGCTTTGAATGGTGCATTTTGAACACAGAAAAACTATGAGTTCAAATAAGTTCAAAAAATGAAATCCCTTTGTATCCGTATGAAAGCCTGATATTTCGAAACAGATTGTCTGTTTTGTACATGAATTATCATAAAATAAAATCAATAAGTTACTTGAAACAAAATAATATAAACTTTAATAAAATATATAAGTAGAAACAAAATAAAATAAACTTTAATAACATAAATAAAATTTAAGAAACTAAAATTATCAAAGTATTTTCTGTTTAAAACATTATAAGCAACCTCTAGTATTATGGAAACTAAAATTATATAAAATTGATGCAACTAAAATTATCAAAGTATTTTCTGTTCAAAATCATTAAAAGCAAAAAGAATTTTCATAAAGAACTTTTTTGTTAGAAACTTTAATGGTAAAAAGAATTATCATAAAATAAAATAAATAAGTAATTAGAAACAAAATAAAATAAAAAAATAAGTATTTTGTTGTAAGTAGAAACAAAACAAAATAAATAAAGAAAAAAAGAAAACTGGGGAAAAATAAAAAATTTGCCACCCAAAGTGCCACCAGAGCCTGAATACGACTAGAAACCCATCCATGGGTCAGGATTCAGGCCCGTAGAAGGGCCTGTAGGCCCACAGGCATAGTAGTGTGAGATTTGGCCCATAGGCCTGCAGTACTGAGGAGTTCAATGGAGATGGCGCAGCCGCGCTTATATACAGGTGCGGCCGCTCCTCAGCTAGCGAGGTGGGACTAAACATCCCACCGCACCGCGCCAGTGCAAGGCCTTTGGTCCCGGTTGGTGGCACCAACCAGGACTAAAGGGGGGCATTGGTACCGGTTGGTGCACCAACCGGTACCAATGCCCCCCTTTAGTCCCGGTTGGTGCCACCAACTGGGACCAAAGGCCTCTGCTTCTCGTCCTTTGGGCTGCTGAAAAGAGACCTTTGGTCCCGGTTGGTGACACCAACCGGGACTAAAGGGGGCATTGGTACCGGTTGGTGCCACCAACCGGTACCAATGGCTTTGCTATATAAGCCAGCACTTGTGAAAATTTCGTCAGTTCTTTGATCCCTCCGACGACGCTGCCAGGCTGCCCGAGCTTGCCATGCCTCTGTCGCGCCCCCGACCACACCGACGTTGCCTCGTCCCGACCACGCCACCGTCGCCCTGCCCCCCCCGACCATGCCGCACGCCCTCGTCATGCCTCTGCAGCACCCCCGACCCGCCCCGTCGACGCCGTCGCCGCCCTCTGCCCTGTCGATGCCATCGCCCCTGCCCCGACCACGCCGCCGTCGCCCCTGCCCCGACCACGCCGCTGTCGCCGCCCTCTACACCGACGCTGGCGTCGTGCCTCTGCCCTGACCACGCCGCACCTCTCCTTGGTCAGGTCGACGCCGCCCCCCTGTCCTCTCCTCTATTTTCTTAATTATATGATGTTTTTTTCCAGATTATATGTATATGTGTGAGTATATGTATGTGTGTATATCTGATTATATGTCCTTTTTAGATTTTTTGTTCATATATATGATGATTTGTTTTTTGCATTTTTATAAAAATGTATATACGTATGTATGTTCTCTGTGCATATAAATTTTAGATTTTTAGTACATTTGGGTACATTTTAGGTTAGTTTTATCTATATATGTTCTATGATTTAGTATATTTTAGGTTAGTTTCATTTTTAGAAAAGTTTTATATATTTATGAAAAGAAGGAAGAGAAGGAAGAAGGAATAAGAAGAAAAAGTTTTATATATGCAGAAGTTACATTTTTAGAAAAGTATTATATATCTAGCTAGGAAGATAAGGAAGAAGAAGAAAAAGAGTGAGAGGAAAAAGGGAAATAAGAAGAGGAAGAAAGGAGAAGAAGAGGAGAGGTAGAAGAGGAGAAATAAATAAAAAGAGGAAAAAAGAAAAAAAAGAAGAGGAGAAGAAGAAAGGAATAGAGAATATTTTCTATTTCTTCTTCTTCTTCTCTATTCGTTTCTTCTTCTCCTTTTTTTTCTCCTTTTTTTTCTTTGATCGCTTCTCTTCTATTCCTTTCTTCTTCTCCTCTTTTTATTTCCTCTTTTGTCTTCTTATTTTTTATCAGGTATGTCGTTGTCGATATACCCCCTCCGGATAACTTCAAAATGAGGGGGGGGGGGTCGATATACCCCCTCCCCGATAACTTCGACATGAGGGGCGGTCGATATATATACCCCCTCTCGGCCGTGATAACTTATACCACGGGAGCACCCCCTGGCCCTCTCGCTCAACCAAAACTCTCGAGGACACCCAAACCCTAGAAAAAAACGATGTTGGTCTCCTACCCCCTCCCGCCGCGTCCCTACCCGACAAACTCTCTCGAGGCCACCCAAATTTACCAAGTTAAAAGAGCGTTGTCATCGAGGCCACCCCAAACCCTTGAAGCGTTGTCGAGGCCACTCCAAACCCTTGAAGCATTGTCGAGGCCACCCCAAACCCTTGAAGCGTTGCCGAGGCCACCCCAAACCCCAGAGAAGCAGCATCGAGGCCACTAATATGATTCCTTATTGTGATTAGCTAGCTAGTTCTACGTTTGCCACTAATATGTCCATCTGTCATGTTTGAATAATAATTGCCATGTTGTAAATATTTGCAGAAACTATGGAGCACCCTCGAGACGAAGCAACAGAAGTGATGTTGGGGGAAATAATTGCAAAAGGAAGTGATGTCATCTTGTCATTTCTCAATGACACCGATGGTCTGGAAGGACAGGGTGAAGAAGAAGGCTATGATTATGATGGCTCCGGTGACCCATTAATGCCGGTACAAGAAGACGACTATGATTATGATGGCTCCGATGACCCAATGCCGGTACAAGAAGGAGATCGTGATGACGGCTCCGGTGATCGAACCGAGTCCGGCCAGGTATATATATTAGTTAAGCCTGTGTTGACTAGCTAATTGATGCATTCATTGTTTTTGTATGTACACATATTAATTAACTCTCGTCTTTCTTCTTTTTCTATCCCTCTGGGTCGAGCACAACTTCGGTAAAGAGACGAGGCCTGAAGAAAAAGTTGCGCTCGGATGAAAGGTTTGAGATCACAGCAATCGGGCGCGATGGCAAGCCGATTGAACCGTACCGGACAAAGGAAGCATTTGCTAATCAGTGCAGGGTTCTTGTTAGGGATAAGATCCCGATCAGTATCCAGCAATGGTTAAAGCCTAAGAATGAAGACCCCGAGGTGTCTTATGTCTCCGATATGCAGAAAGAAGATCTTTGGACAACGCTTAAGGCAAATTTCACCCTACCGCCAGAGCAGGATCCAGAGAAGCCAGTTATAGAGGAATTGATCAAGTCTCATGCTCTTAAGAAGATGGCAGAACTATTCAGGAGGTGGAAGAATGAGCTGAAAACATTTGTCGACAAAGAAATTACACCAGAATTTACCAGCCAGTTTGAGAAGATCAGTGATCACTGGCCCGCAATTGTGGCCCACAAGACATCGGAAAAGAGAAAGAAGATGTTAACGACAAACAAGAAAAATGCTGCGAAGAAGAAGCATCACCATCGCACGGGGTCAGGTGGCCACCACACAGCCCGACCTTTGTGGGACAAGGCTCAGAATGACCTAATTGCTAAAGGGGTCGAACCAGAGACAGTGAACTGGCCAGACCGTTGCCGAACTTGGTTCTTCGGGGTTGGCGGAACCTTGGACCCTATATCAGGGAAGTGCGTTTGGACGGAAGAGAAACTGCGAATACCCGTCACGAGGCTTCAGGAGTATATCGAGAAAGAGCAGCAAGGGACGTTCGTTCCAGACAGAGAGAAGGACGAGCTCACAATGGCCCTCAGGAATCCTGAGCACCCTGGACGGACACGAGGCATGCCAGGCTCCGTTCCGTGGAAGGTTGGGTTTCCGAACGCAGGGGGTTACAAATGCCAGGAGAGGAGGAAGAAAGTGGAGCATAGCCAACTACAGGCGCTGCATGAAAGGGTACAAGGGCTAGAGGAACGAGAAGCAGATCGCAGCAAACGACCTGCCGAAGCTTCCCTTGAAGCTACCCCACCATCTCAGCGAAGAAGCAGCGTGGCTTCCACCAAGCAGACTTAGCAGCTGGAGCCTGTCTTCACGGCTCCTGCTAGCTACCCCGTGGATGCTATCACGGAGTCTCAACATTGCCACCTTATGGCGCGATGGATGACATTGAAAGTCAAGGCGGCTGTTGGCTCTGTTTTACCTACTAAACCTGACACAACCTACCACGGCCGGTCGATTCCAGAAGGATATGCTAGGGTGATGGTGGATCAAATAATGGACGGATTTGAGGACCTTGAGCTTGACCACCCTATGGGTGAAGGGGAGATTCGGCTGGGTTCTTCTCTGAAGACTCCATGCCTATGGAGGAAGGAGCTCATCAACCTTCCGAACTAGACACCTCCGCCTCCTCCTCCTCCTCTGGCGAGTCAGGGCCCTCCGCCTCCTCCTCTGGCGAGTGATCAGGGCACTCAGCCTCCTTCTCTGGCGTGTGGCGGCAGTCCGCCTCCTTCTCCGCTTGCGCTGGTGCGCCCGAGCAGCCAGCCTCCTCCTTCTCCGCCTCGTCAACAAGGGTGGAAGAGACCCGCCGCCGCTCCGGCTGCTCCGGCGCGTCGTCCTTCTCCTCCGCCTCGTAAGAAAGGACAGACAGCTGCAGCCGCTCCGTCTGCTCCGGCGTCTAGCAGTATAGCCAGAGGCAGGCAATACAGATACGGTCCTTCTCTGAAGACTCCAGAGAAGTTACCATACGAGAGGAGCCAGGTGGAAAACACGAAGATCGTGCAAGCCGAAGTGAACAACTTCTTTGAAGGGGTGAAAGCAAAGAAACATCCACCTCCGGAGGAGAAGATAGATCCAGTAAAAGTGAAGCGTTCTCTGGCTGCCCTGAAGAAACCACCAAAGTCTCCGGCGAAAGGCAACTATGCGCATTCTTACAAAGTCATTTATCAAAGCGGAGTGGTCGGGAAGTACTGTCAGTAGTCAAAGGTTAGCAGAACGACGAGCTGGGAAAAAAGTTGCCCAGCTCGGCGAACAAGCGAACCAATCGTCCCCCCGCTCAAGGTGTTTAGCGATATCGTCGCTAATCATCCGGGGATCTTGCCCGGTACCAATCCTGCAGATTACCTGCCCGACGATGCAAATTTTGATTTCTTGGAGGTGGACGAACACAAATACGTGTACGGGAAGCCTCTTGTCAAAGATGAAAGATCTCTAACAACGATGATGCAAAGATTCCATGATTGGTACATGAAAACCCGTAGAGAGTCTAAGGGGAGTAATATTTTGACGCTAAGAGTTAGAGAGGAGCATGACCTCGTTGGAATTGAACTGTTGAATGTTCCATTTGAGGACTTCTTCGCATTTTCAATCTAAAGGCCTTCGATAAATTAATGATCACTTGCTACTGCCTGTAAGTAGTACTACTTCTGTCATTAAGTCTCTATATATAGGTCAAGTCTTTCATTGCATGTATTTTTAATTATCCTCACTATATTATGCAGATTGAAGATCGCCGAATTGAAGAAAAGACAAATCGGTGATATTGGGTTCATTAACACAAATCTCATAGATGCATTTATGGTTGAATTTCAGGCCAAAGATACCGAGGCCAAGCTGCTACAATCGTTTGTATTGAATCAAAACAAAGATATAATACTCTTCCCTTACGAATTCCAGTGAGTGTTACTATCTTGTGCATATTCGGTTTCCCTTATTAGTCAAGGTTATAGTAATGTAATTGATGAGTTATGCATGCGTGCGTAGCTTCCACTATATTCTCCTAGAGATTAAGCTTGAGCAGGGAATAGTAACCGTCTTAGACTCAAGATGAAAAGATCCCAAGGAGTATGCGGACATTACTGAAATTCTAGAGAAGTAAGTTAAATCGATCATTATCGCACCATATTGGCAACTTTGTTCATTTCCTGATATCAAGTAATTGTTTTCTTTGTCTGGCAGGGTTTGGAAAAAAATTCACCTCAAAAACTCCGGGACTGCCGAAGAAGCTGCAATTTAGACACCCGAAAGTAAGTACTATAGTAGCATGTTCCACGCATCTCCTAGTGATTCAAGCGCTAGTTTCATCAATACTATTTAGCATGCTTGCTAACTATCAGTTTGATTGACCTCTACTTCTTGTAAAGTGGTTGTGGCAGGAACAAGGGAATGATTACTGTGGATACTACATTTGCGAGTCCATCCGCCACACGACCTCTGAGCGGGGCTACTCTGACAAACAATATGAAGTGCGTAAATAATAATATTCACAATTTTATTTTATTACCATCATTTGTGTTCAGTTTCATTTATTCATATATATGTATTGACCCCCTTCTTCAAATTAGATATTTCGGATGCGGGATGAACTCCTACCATCAGATCGTATGCGAGGAATTCAAGAGGAATTGGAGGCATTCTTTCTTGACCACGTGATCGCTAAAGACGGAGAATACCATGTGGACCCTAATCAGTTGGTTTTTAATTAGGTGATTATATTGTAAGAGATAATTATATTGTATATATGTAGCCAGTAGCGTCGGATAGATATACAAGAACTTGTTGTTCGACCAATCTCTCAGAGAAGGAGAGGTGGTCGATATCACTTCTCTCTATATGCATATGTTCATGACGATCTTCTGTTTCCTTCATTTGCTTACTAGCTAGCGTGTCCAGTCCTCTCTATACGTATAGTACGTAGCGTCGACCAAGCACAGAGATAAGAGAGGACACTTCTCTCTATTAATTAGATAGCTAACACAATATATGAAACACCTAAATTAACCCCGCAAAACCCCCTAACCTCCCCTTTCTAAAAAAAATCCCAGCACCTGAAATGCTGACGCGTGGATGCCTATTGGTCCCGGTTGGTGCCACCAACCGGGACCAAAGGGCCTCCTGCCTGGGCTCGCCGCACCGACCACATGGAGGCCCATCTGTCCCGGTTCGTGTAAGAACCGGGACTAAAGGCCAAGGGCATTAGTAACGACCTTTTTGTCCCGGTTCCAAAACTGGGACAAAAGGCCCTTATGAACCGGGACAAAAGGCCCTTTTTCTACTAGTGTGAGCAAGGCCGTGATCGATGTCGTGGACGACATGTCCGTCCTGCTGGCCCTCACCATCCTCCTCAACGGAGTCCAACCTGTCCTTTCAAGTAGTAAGAACTTTACTTGGTTATTTACCCCATGTCATACAACAATTAGCTCGAGCCATATGCAGAAAACAGGGAAATAAGCTTGCTGCTGCACCTATGAGCTGCAGGAGTTGCCATTGGGTCAGGTTGGCAAGCGCTGGTTGCATATGTGAACAGTGTTCCCGAGCTGTAGCGAGATGTGTGAGGTAAGATACACCCCTGACGCTTTTAACTTTTCTTATTAATTTGTTTGTTTCACCCTCTGACTGGTGGGACCCAACGTACTACGTGGAGAGAGGTAACGTGACTAAGGCTGCATTATTTCTGCACCACTGTGGATAGTCTTACCACCAAAGCCACATGACATGATTATGATTTAAATCCCAATGACTCCCACACACACAAAAAAACACGGCATACTTGTCACACGAATGCAGGAATGTATAAAAGGTTATTTTCCTCTTGTTGAACATAACGGGAGGGTTGTGTAGCTGGTTAGCCTGTTCGCTCATCAAACTTGAGGTCTCGGGTTCGATAACTACACTTGAGCATAATTCGTGCCAGGAGGATTCTTTCACTGGTCAAAATGGATGGATACTGAGCTATATGATCTCGTAGTGACCGTATAATCACCTCATCACGTATAAGCTGCAGTCTCGTCGCTTGTTTTCTAGGGTTTGCACTCTTCACACTCTCTTCAGCATATATATACACGCTGGAGCCTCAGTGCTTGTAGTTGCTCTCTTCACACTCTCTCACTCTCTGCAGATCTAAACAAGACTTCCTTGGCCTCTCTCTCCCCTCACGGCTGGTCTGCTTGTAGTTGCTCTATTCACACTCTCTAGATCTAAACAAGACTTCGTTGGCCTCTCTCTCTCCCCTCACCGTTGGTCAAGGAGCTGGCAGGATCCGTCCGCCGGGAAGGGAAGGAGTCTTAACGTTGTTGCCGTCAGCGAGGGAGGGAATCCACTACCGGCGCAACCGTTCACTTTCACCCAGCAGCAGCGCGGGAGGGCCTCCAACCCCTTCTTCTTCACCGCCGTACATAGTGTGGGCCGAACGGTCTCCGGTCGCCCACCGAACCACATCCCAAGAACCTTAAGGTATAATTTACTTATTCCACATGCATTGCTCTAGCTGCATGTGGGCTTTTTCCGCTTCTGCACTCAAATCTAGGTGTTGGATCAAACAGGAAAGTAGTGGGGAAAGTTGTATACCATGAATCTAGGACGTAGTTCAAAGAGGAAAGGAATGGGGGAAAGTAGTGGGAAAAGTTGTATAGCATGAATCTAGGACGTGGTTCAAAAAGGAAAGGAAGGGGGAAAGTTGTATCGCATGAATCTAAGACGTGGTTCAAAGAGGAAAGGAATGGGGGAAAGTAGAGGGGAAAGTTGTATAGTATAAATCTAGGATGTGGTTCAAAGAGGAAAGGAAGGGGGAAAGTACTAGTACAGACTGGCTATCCAGCACCTACATTGGTCGAAAAGTGAAAACAATGACAAACGCAGTACGCACATATGTAACGTACTGATCTTTTGTTTTGGGGGACAAGGCTGTAGAGTTTGAGCAGGACTAGATTTGCTGCGCTCACATAGGGAAAGGTGTCTGAAGATAACAAAACTGGGACCAACACAAATATGCTCCTTGATTGTTTGTTTTTTGTTGCAACAGACTGTGCATCACCCCAGTACATTGATAGATGCACATGGTGCTGGTGCGTCCACTTTCCCGTGCAACTATTTAGCTGTTGTTAATCTAAGGCCCTGTTTGGTTAAAAACTCCCTAGTCCCTACCTGCTTGGTTCCAGGGACTAAACATGGACTAGAGGTTATTAAATGACATGCTAAAAGACCATGTTACCCCTAGTAATGAACTAATAGAGACAAGGTGCGATGTGTGGCAGGGGCAATTGTTGGAAAAAGTCCCAAAAAGACTCTCCCTCAGGGTCTTCTTTCTTTAGTCCCAAATGCCCACTTTTAGTCCCTAAAAGTCCCTCCTGTTTGGTTTAGATGGGACTGACACGTCCCTCCACCAAAATGTCCCTGTAAACAAACACCCTCTAATAATACCGTTGGAAAATTGATGCAATGCCACAGTTAAAAGCAAATTACATGTTTAACGAATTTTATTGTTAATATAATCTCTCTGTTAATATTAATGAATGCCACCATTTGAGAAATGCTACTATCTTGCTTTCTTTCCCATTTAGATAAGGTAGATGCTTCTTTTTGTTGGCTTTTGTGCCATCCACCGTTATTGACCACTAGTTGTTTCCTTTGCACCTCTGTGTAAACAGGGTTATCTACTTCACCTCGTTGCCATTGTGACCTTTTGTTGCACTACACAAAACACTTTTGTTTTAAGAGTGTTTTGTGCAGTTCAACCAAAATGTCACACTCACAATGTTGCTTGATTGCTTGATCTTAGTGGAACTGCACAAGAGGAGATCTTACTTCCTATCCGTGTTGGCAAATTTGGTTCAGATCTTCTTCTTGTGAGTTGTTTGAATTCCGCATCATGAGAGGTTAGTACTAGCCTTCTTTCACATGATTCCGTAGTGTGCTTTCATATGTTGTGCTACTTGTACGATAATGTTGCTTAATTTTAGTGAACTGCACAAATGGAGACAAGACTTCCAATCTGTATGTGCACCGTAATATCCCATTGAGGTAAGATAAGGATATTTCACAACTCTTGGCCTTTATTTTTCCACTTTCATCAGAAAATTAATGTCACTGTTTAGTGCTATACTTGTGCAACCTAATTGACATGCCAAATCTTACATTGAAGGCGAAGCTTGTCTATTATTGAACCAAGTGATGAAGGGGAAGAACAAGCGGAAGAAAAACAAAAATCAACTCCCGGTGCTGTAATGAAGCACTGGAACTGCGATGACACAAGTAGTGATATAGTTTTGCATCTTAATTTATTGCTATGGCTGGAACGAGCAATTATTTTGCCACTGATTTGATGCCACTCTTAATGTAATACGTAATTATCTCTACTTGTGCAAATAGGGATTTTCTTTGAAGATACCATATATTTTAGTGGAACTGCACAAGAAGATGTTGGAAACATTAAACTAATCGAGGAGTATATAGTAAGCATGGCCACCATAGTAGATAGCAATAGATGGTTCCGGAGAAGTGCTTCATCTGTATGCTCTACACAATAAGCCTCCTGACAAAGGTTGGTACTCGCCCACCGATTTCATCCATATGATTGAGCTTTGTCATCTCTATTGGTGTTGTGCTACTGTTTAGATACTATAATGAAAAAGTGGTATTGTCCTGAAGAAGTGCTTCATCTGTGCTGTTTTAAATATTTCCTTTCCTTTTTTTTCGAGCAAACAGGGATGCTAGCATTTAGTTGTCCTCTTGTCTTTGCACAACAGGATCATCCTCCTCTGAAGAAGAATATGGAGTACGTGAAGTGACTAGTTCCGATTATGCCAGGATGAAGGAGCCCTATCTATCTTCTCATCAGAAGGAGCAGTTGAAGGATGGTTACATTACTCCCCACAAGACCAAACTAACTTCAGCTCAGAAGGACTGACAAATCTCCATTTTCTTGCTGTGATGCACGAGTGCAATGTTGTTCTAGGATTCTTTCCGGTGAGTTCCATTTTTCTAAAAGTGTGCTCTACATGGACCATGTAGGTGCCTGTTTAAACTGTCAATTCATAGTACAATTTGCTTTATACTAATCACTTTTTTGTGTTTATGCAAACAGGGGTGCTCAGCTTGATTTCAATGGGAACTGCACAAAATGTTCATGAATACATCGAATCATTCCTTTCCACCACAAGAAAGGAGGTGCCGATAAGTTCAAGGCGTTGCAACATATAAGGGCAAAATCATACAAGCTACACGCGAATTTGGTTGATTTTGGTGGAACTGCACAAAAAGAACAACTGGTTTATTTAGCACGAGGTGCCATGTCAATGTCCGAACTGATGGCAAACCCTGCACATTCCACAATCGTAGGCATTTGATATTTTGGAATGGGACAACCTTGTCAAATTTTGCTCATTGATTTTAGCAAGAGGACATGCATTTGGTATTTTCGAATGGGATTCCCTTTGCTGTCAGCAGCGTCGATCCATTTTTTGTTTATTCTTTAGTTGTGAAGTAAATATTGGCTCTGACATGTGAATTGCTGAGATGCACAATCATTGATTGTTTTGAATGTTCTCTATGAATTGCTAGGCCTGTGTGTTTGATTGCAATGTACATGAACGCTAAAAAGCTGTTCAAACTATTTGTACTCATTCTATTCCTTTTTACTTCGCACATTGTGAAAGTGCATACCTTTTTCTATAAGATTGGTCAAAGTAGAGATACTTTGACTGCACACAAAACTTGTATGCAGACTAGAAAGGACCGGAGGGAGTACATGTGAAACTGCTGCAAACGAGGTGATCACCCTGGGAATAATGCTAGTACGTATTGTTTTGCATGTTCATCCAATGCCAGTGATACAAGAATTCGAACTAATTGAAATGAATTCATTCATACACGATTGGATTTCATATAAACATGCTGGATTTCATTACATTTCATACATTCTTCAACTAAAAAGGGGTGCACTGGAGGTATAATTAATTAACCGAAGCTACCCACCTGTGTCCGGCTGAGCCGAACAGAAGCTTCAGTGACTTAACTGCAGGTGCAGTTGCGTAACTGACATGTGGCCCATATGCCTGTTGGGCCCACGTGTCAGTCAGCCAACTGCACCGGCAGTTAAGTAGAAGCAGCGTCCTTCTCCAACATAGCTCTCTGACTCCACGTCGCCGCCAAGAAGCTAACCAGCCGTCAGTGGTCAACCCGCCTAGCTTGGCTTCAACCGGAGGGTAGCAGTGGTGGCATTACTTGGACCCAAGCGGTGGCGACCTACCGTGTTCTACTCTTCCTCGTTTTCTGTGTGGCGCGGCCTTGTTGGTAGCGGGGCGGGGCCTCGGCGGAGCCGACGATGTCCCCTATCTCGTTGCTGGTGGGCGGCGCCTCGATGGAGCGGGGGAAATCCTCCCCCTTGTTGCCGGCAGGGTGGGGCCTCGGTGGAGCCGGCGGTGTCCTTTGCCTCATTGTTGGCGCCGTAGGGCCTCGGTAGAGCAGGGCCTCGTCGACACCAGCGGAGCAGGGACTCGTCGGAGCCGGCATTGTCCTCTGCCTCGTCCTCGGTCTCGCCAAACAGCGCCTCGCCTGCTTCATCATCCTCTTTATAGGCGGCCGCAGCCTCCGACACCTGCATGCGGTACCGCCAGCGCTTGAGGCGGACCTCGCAGGCGGAGCGGTACGAGTCGAGCAGCGCCTCCTGCTCCGCCTGCTCCGCGGTGATCTGCTCCTCCACCTGTAGGTGCTCCTAGAGGAGATGGTGGTTGTAGGTGGCGTCGGCCTGCACCTCCCGGAACTCACTACAAAAAAAATACACTTCCATGATGATACGTGTTTGTCACAGTAGGTCATGTTTTCTGTCATGCATGTACATCCATGACAAATTTATGACAGAATCAAGATAGTCATACATGTGCTGTCGTAGAAGTGTTCCATGACATTACCAAAATTACCACCACGGAAGTGTCCACTTCCATGATGATAAATCGCCCGTCACAGAAGTGCTTTCATCAAGGGTGACCGACACGTGGCATCCACCGTAATGGAACGCCGTTAAGCTATCGGGTCCAGTTTTGGATCCGATAACCCGTTAACAGCCCCGACCAATGGGGATTTTCCACGTGTAAAATCATCATTGGCTAGAGGAAACACGTGTCGGCTCACCGTTGGGACAGATGTCATCCACTCATTGGACCCTGCTACCTCTTGAGCACTGCATTGGATTTCCCCAAAGAGGAGAGGATGATGCAGCAAAGTAGCGTAAGTATTTCCCTTAGTTTTTGAGAAACAAGGTATCAATCCAGTAGGAGACCACGCATAAGTCCCTCGTACCTACACAAAATGATAGCTACTCGCAACCAACACTTAGGGGTTGTCAATCCCTTCACGGTCACTTACGAGGGTGAGATCTGAAAGAGATGATAAATAATATTTTTGGTATTTTTTAATAGATAGATGCAAAGTGAAAATTAAAAGGCAAAGTAAAAACAAAGGAAGTAAATAAAGTGATAGAGATTAACATGATGAGAATAGAGACGGGGGCCATAGGTTTCACTAGTGGCTTCTCTCAAGAGCATAGATTTTCTATGATGGGTGAACAAATTACTGTTGAACAATTGACAGAATTGAGCATAGTTATGAGTATATCTAGGCAATGATCATGTATATAGGCATCACGTCCGAGACAAGTAGATCAAAACGATTCTGCATCTACTACTATTACTCCACTCATCGACCGCTATCCAACATGCATCTAGAGTATTAAGTTAAAAACAGAGTAACGCCTTAAGTAAGATGACATGATGTAGAGGGATAAATTCATACAATATGATAGAAACCCCATCTTGTTATCCTCGATGGCAACAATACAATACGTGCTTTGCAACCCTTTCTGTCACTGGGTAAGGACACCGCAAGATTGAACCCAAAGCTAAGCACTTCTCCCATTGCAAGAACTACCAATCTAGTTGGCCAAACCAAACGGATAATTCGAAGAGACTTGCAAAGATAACTCAATCATACATAAAAGAATTTACAGAAGAATCAAATATTTTCCATAGATAATACTGGATCATAAACCCACAATTCATCGGTCTCAACAAACACACCGCAAAAAGAAGATTACATCGAATAGATCTCCACAAGAGAGGGGGAGAAAATTGTATTGAGATCCAAAAAGAGAGAAGAAGCCATCTAGCTACTAACCATGGACCCGAAGGCCTGAAGTAAACTACTCACACTTCATCGGAGGGGCTATGGTGTTGATGTAGAAGCCCTCCGTGGTGGATGCCCCCTCCGGCGGAGCTCCGGAACAGGCCCCAAGATGGGATCTCATGGATACAGAAGGTTGCGGCGGTGGAATTAGGTTTTTGGCTCCTGTTCTGATCATTTGGGGATACGTAGGTATATATAGGAGGAAGGAGTACGTCGGTGGAGCGTCAGGGGGCCCACGAGGTAGGGGGGCGCCCTCCACCCTCGTGACCGCCTCTGGCACTGCTTGGAGCAGGGTCCAAGTCTCCTGGATCACGTTCAGTGAGAAAATCACGTTCCCGAAGGTTTCATTCCGTTTGGACTCCGTTTGATATTCTGTTTCTTCGAAACACTAAAATAGGCAAAAAAAACAACAATTCTGGGCTGGGCCTCCGGTTAATAGGTTAGTCCCAAAAATAATATAAAAGTGGAAAATAAAGCCCAATATAGTCCAAAACAGTAGATAAAGTAGCATGGAGCAATCAGAAATTATATATACGTTGGAGACGTATCAGGCATCCCCAAGCTTAATTCCTGTTCGTCCTCGAGTAGGTAAATGATAAAAAGAGAATTTTTGATGCGGAGTGATACTTTGGCATAATTCCAATGTAAATCTTCTTAATCATGGTATGAATATTCAGATCCGAAAGATTCAAGACAAAAGTTCATATTGACATAAAAATAATAATACTTCAAGCATACTAACTAAGCAATTATGTCTTCTCAAAATAACATGGCCAAAGAAAGTTATCCCTACAAAATCATATGGTCTGGCTATGCTCCATCTTCCCCACACAAAGTATTTAAATCATGCACAACCCCGATGACAAGCCAAGCAATTGGTTCATACTTTAACATTTTCAAAACTTTTTCAATCTTCACGCAATACATGAGCGTGAGCCATGGATATAGCACTATATGTAGAATAGAATGGTGGTTGTGGAGAAGACAAAAAGAGGGAAGATAGTCTCACATCAACTAGGCGTATCAATGGGCTATGGAGATGCCCATCAATGATATCAATGTGAGTGAGTAGGGATTGCCATGCAACGGATGCACTAGAGCTATAAGTATATGAAAGCTCAACAAAAGAAACTAAGTGGGTGTGCATCCAACTCGCTTGCTCACGAAGACCTAGGGCATTTGAGGAAGCCCATCATTGGAATATACAAGCCAAGTTCTATAATGAAAAATTCCCACTAGTATATGAAAGTGACAAAATGAGAGACTCTCTATCATGAAGATCAAGGTGTTACTTTGAAGCACAAGTGTGGTAAAAGGATAGTAACATTGTCCCTTCTCTCTTTTTCTCTCATTTTTTGGGCCTTTTCTCTCTTTTTATGGCCTCTTATATATATATATTATTATTTTTTCCTCTGGAGTCTCATCCCGACTTGTGGGGGAATCATAGTCTCCATCATCCTTTCGTCACTTGGGACAATGCTCTAATAATGGTGATCATCACACTTTTATTTTTCTTACAACTCAACAATTACAACTCGATACTTAGAACAAAATATGACTCTATATGAATGCCTCCGGCGGTGTACCGGGATATGCAATGATTCATCAGTGACATGTATGAAAGAATTATGAATGGTGGCTTTGCCAGAAATACAATGCCAACTACATGATCATGCTAGCAATATGACAATGATGGAGCGTGTCATAATAAACGGAACGGTGGAAAGTTGCATGGCAATATATCTCGGAATGGCTATGGAAATGCCATGATAGGTAGGTATGATGGCTGTTTTGAGGAAGGTATATGGTGGGTGTATGATACCGGCGAAAAGTGCGTGGTATTAGAGAGGCTAGCAATGGTGGAAGGATGGGAAAAAGTGCGTATGATCCATGGACTCAACATTAGTCATAAAGAACTCATATACTTATTGAAAAAATCTAGAAGTTATCAAAGCAAAGTATTACACGCATGCTCCTAGGGGGATAGATTGGTAGGAAAAGACCATCGCTCGTCCCTGACCGCCACTCATAAGGAAGACAATCAATAAATAAATCATGCTCCGAGTTCATCACATAACGGTTCACCATACGTGCATGCTACGGGAATCACAAACTTCAAGACAAGTATTCTTTAAATTCACAGCTACTCAACTAGCATGACTCTAATATCACCATCTTCATATCTCAAAACAATTATCAAGCATCAAACTTATCTTAGTATTCAACGCACTCAAAATAAAGTTTCACATATCTTGAATACCAAGTATATTAACATTAAGCAAATTACCATGCTATTAATGACTCTCAAAATAATCTAAGTGAAGCATGAGAGATCAAGTTTATTTAAAACAAATCCACCACCGTGCTCTAAAAGATCTAAGTGAAGCACTAGAGCAAAAATTATCACGCTCAAAAGATATAAGTGAAGCACTATGAGCAAAACTATCAAGCTCAAAAGATATAAGTGAAGCACTAAGAGTATTCTATCAGATTCCAATTCATGTATGGCTCTCTCAAAAGGTGTGTACAACAAGGATGATTATGGTAAACTAACAAGCAAAGACGCAAATAATACAAGACGCTCCAAGCAAAACACATATCATGTGGTGAATAAAAATATAGCTCCAAGTAAATTACCGATGGAAGTGGACGAAAGAGGGGGTGCCTTCCAGGGCATCCCCAAGCTTTGAATTTTTGGTGTCCTTGGATTATCTTGGGGGTGACATGGTCATCCCAAGCTTAGGCTCTTGCCACTCCTTGTTCCATAATCCATCAAAAAGAATTCACCCAAAACTTGAAAACTTCACAACACAAAACTCAATAGAAATCTCGTGAGCTCCGTTAGAGAAAGAAAACAAAAGACTACTTTAAGGTACTGTAATGAACTCATTATTTATTTATATTGGTGTTAAACATAATGTATTCCAACTTATCTATGGATTATAAACTATTTTACTAACCATAGATTCATCAAAATAAGCAAACAACACACGAAAAACAGAATCTGTCAAAAACAGAACAGTCTGTAGTAATCTGTTACTAACGCAAACTTCTGGAACCCAAAGAATTCTACAAAAATTAGAAGACCTGGAAAATTTGTTTATTGATCAGCAGAAATTGGAATCAGTATTTTATCACGTCCTAGTGATTTTTAACAATTCGGGCACTGAGAGCAAAGTTTCTGGAAATTACAGCAAGATCAAATAACTATCATCCAAGAAGATCCAATAGGTCTAGCTTGGCACAAACACTAATTAAAACATAAAACCACATCCAAACAGAGGCTAGATGGATTATTTATTCCTAAACAGAAGCAAAAACAAAAAACACAAAATAAAATTTGGTTGCCTCCCAACAAGCGCTATCGTTTAACGCCCCTAGCTAGGCATAAAAGCAAGGATAGATCTAGGTATTGCCGTCTTTGGTAGGCAATCCATAAGTGGCTCTCATGATTGATTCATATGGTAATTTTATTTTCTTTCTAGGGAAGTGTTCCATACCCTTCTTTGAGGGAAATTGGAATCTAATGTTTCCTTCCTTCATATCAATAATTGCACCAATCGTTCTAAGGAAAGGTCTACCAAGAATAATAGGACATGAAGGATTGCAATCTATATCAAGAACGATAAAATCTACGGGCACATAATTCCTATTTACAACAATAAGAACATCATTAATTCTTCCCATAGGCTTTTTAATAGTGGAATCCGCAAGATGCAAGTTTAGAGAGCAATCATCAAAATCACGGAAATCTAGCAAATCACATAAAGTTTTGGGAATAGTAGAGACACTAGCACCCAAATCACACAAAGCATGAAACTCATAATCTTTAATTTTAATTTTAATAGTAGGTTCCCACTCATCATAGAGTTTTCTAGGGATAGAAACTTTCAACTCAAGTTTTTCTTCATAAGATTGCATCAAGGCATCAACAATGTGTTCGGTAAAGGCCTTATTTTGACTATAAGCATGAGGAGAATCTAGCACGGATTGCAACAAGGAAATACAACCAATCAAAGAGCAATTTTCATAATTAAATTCCTTGAGATCCAAAATAGTGGGTTTAGCAACGTCTCGGTTTTTATTTATTTCAATCCCAGTTTTATCAATTTCATTATCAAGATCTAGAAACTCCAAATTCTTAGAACGCCTTCTGGGTAAGGGAAGATCATATTCAGTTTCATCAAGATTCATATTGCAAAACAAAGATTTAATAGGGGACACATCAATAACTTTTAGATCTTCATCTTGATTTTCGTAGGAATTGGAAGAACACGCTTTCATAAAGGCATCTTTGGAAGCACGCATCCTAGCGGTTCTTTCCTTGCACTCATCAATGGAAATTCTCATGGCTTTGAGAGACTCGTTGATATCATGCTTAGGAGGAATAGATCTAAGCTTTAAAGAATCAATCTCAAGAGAAATTCTATCAACGTTCGTAGCCAAATCATCAACTTTAAGCAATTTCTCTTCAAGCAAAGCATTAAAATTCTTTTGTGAATTCATAAACTCTTTAACACTATACTCTCAAATTCAGAGGGCATCTTATTAAAATTTCCATAAGAGTTGTTGTAGGAATTTCCATAATTATTAGAAGGATTACTAGGATAAGGCCTAGGATTAAAATTCCCTCTATACGCGTTGTTTCCAAAACTATTCCTACCAACAAAATTCACATCCATAGATTCATTATTATTCTCAAGCAAAGTAGATAAAGGCATATCATTAGGATCAAGAGGAGTATTTTTAGGAGCAAACATCTTCATAAGTTCATCCATCTTTTCACTCAAAACATTGATTTCTTCTATAGCATGCACTTTTTTACTAGAAGATCTTTCGGTGTGCCATTGAGAATAATTAGCCATAATATTATCAAGCAATTTGGTAGCATCTCCTGATGTAATTTCCATAAAAGTGCCTCCCATGGCCGAATCTAAAAGATTTCTAGAAGCAAAATTCAATCCGACATAGAAATTTTGTATGATCATCCATAAGTTCAAACCATGAGTAGGGCAATTGCGAAGCATTAATTTCATTCTTTCCCAAGATTGGGCAACATGCTCATGATCAAGTTGTTTAAAATTCATGATATTGTTCCTAAGAGTGATAATCTTAGCGGGGGGAAAATACTTAGAGATAAAAGCATCTTTGCACTTGTTCCAAGAATCAATACTATTTTTAGGCAAAGATGAAAACCAAACTTTAGCACGATCTCTAAGTGAAAACGGAAATAACTTCAATTTGACAATATTGTTATCCATATCTTTCTTCGTTTGCATCTCACACAAATCAACAAAATTATTCAGATGAGTAGCGACATCTTCACAAGGAAGGCCGGTGAATTGATCTTTCATAACAAGATTCAGCAAAGCGGTATTGATTTCACAAGACTCATCATTATTAAGAGGAGCAATCAGAGTACTAAGGAAATCATTATTATTGGTATTCAAGAAATCACACAATTTGGTATTATCTTGCTCCATGGCAACAAGTAATCCAACACACAAGCAAACAGAAAGGCAACGGGAAAAAGGCAAACAAGAAAGAGAGGAGGAGATTGGGAAAGAGAGGGCAAATAAAACGGCAAGGGTGAAGTGGGGGAGAGGAAAACGATAGGCAAATGGCAAATAATGTAATGCGAGAGATAGGGATTGCGATGGGTACTTGGTATGGTTGACTTGCTTGCATGAGCCTCCCCGGCAGCGGCGCCAGAAATTCTTCTTGCTACCTCTTGAGCACTGCATTGGATTTCCCCGAAGAGGAGAGGATGATGCAGCAAAGTAGCGTAAGTATTTCCCTCGGTTTTTGAGAACCAAGGTATCAATCCAGTAGGAGACCACGCACAAGTCCCTCGTACCTACACAAAACGATAGCTACTCGCAACCAACGCTTAGGGGTTGCCAATCCCTTCACGGTCACTTACGAGGGTGAGATCTAAAAGAGATGATAAATAATATTTTTGGTATTTTTTGATAGATAGATGCAAAGTGAAAAGTAAAAGGCAAAGTAAAAACAAAGCAAGTAAATAAAGTGGTAGAGATTAATATGATGAGAATAGACCCGTGGGCCACAAGTTTCACTAGTGGCTTCTCTCAAGAGCATAGATTTTCTACGGTGGGTGAACAAATTACTGTTGAGCAATTGACATAATTGAGCATATTTATGAGTATATCTAGGCAATGATCATGTATATAGGCATCACGTCCGAGACAAGTAGATCAAAACGATTCTGCATCTACTACTATTACTCCACTCATCGACCGCTATCCAGCATGCATCTAGAGTATTAAGTTAAAAACAGAGTAACGCCTTAAGCAAGATGACATGATGTAGAGGGATAAATTCATACAATATGATAAAAACCCCATCTTGTTATCCTCGATGGCAACAATACAATACGTGCTTTGCAACCCTTTCTGTCACTGGGTAAGGACATAGCAAGATTGAACCCAAAGCTAAGCACTTCTCCCATTGCAAGAACTACCAATCTAGTTGGCCAAACCAAACGGATAATTCAAAGAGACTTGCAAAGATAACTCAATCATACATAAAAGAATTCAGAGAAGAATCAAATATTTTCCATAGATAATACTGGATCATAAACCCACAATTCATCGGTCTCAACAAACACACCGCAAAAAGAAGATTACATCGAATAGATCTCCACAAGAGAGGGGGAGAACATTGTATTGAGATCCAAAAAGAGAGAAGAAGCCATCTAGCTACTAACTATGGACCCGAAGGTCTAAAGTAAACTACTCACACTTCATCGGAGGGGCTATGGTGTTGATGTAGAAGCCCTCCGTGGTGGATGCCCCCTCCGGCGGAGCTCCGGAACAGGCCCCAAGATGGGATCTCATGGATACACAAGGTTGCGGCGGTGGAATTAGGTTTTTGGCTCCTGTTCTGATCATTTGGGGATACGTAGGTATATATAGGAGGAAGGAGTACGTCGGTGGAGCGTCAGGGGGCCCACGAGGTTGGGGGGCGCGCCCAGGGGGGGCGCCCTCCACCCTCGTAACCGCCTCTGGCACTGCTTGGAGTAGGGTCCAAGTCTCCTGGATCACGTTCGGTGAGAAAATCACGTTCCCGAAGGTTTCATTCCGTTTGGACTCCGTTTAATATTCTGTTTCTTCGAAACACTGAAATGGGCAAAAAACAGCAATTCTGGGCTCGGCCTCCGGTTAATAGGTTAGTCCCAAAAATGATATAAAAGTGGAAAATAAAGCCCAATATAGTCCAAAACAGTAGATAAAGTAGCATGGAGTAATCAAAAATTATAGATACGTTGGAGACGTATCAGACCCAAAGCGCCTATGATACGTCGACACGTGGCACGGCCCAACAGAGGCCCATTCCTATGAAAAGGCCGGCCCGTTTGACTTGGTCAAAAGGTGGCGGGCCGGCCCACGGTAAGCCTGTTAATGGCCTGTTCGCATATAGCCCATTTACAGCCCGCTAACCCAGGGCCCGTTTACGTCCTATCCAAATTAGGCCTAGTAGCGTCATGTGGGCCGTCCAATATAATTCCAGCCCGTTTTAACTTCCGGCCCATGTATGGCCCATGACGTCTTTCAGCCCATATGAGGGCCTTAGTAACCCTCGGCCCCTTAATGGCCCGTGGTAAAACTGGCCCGTAACGAATAGTGTATCACTTTATACCCATTAACGGCCCATTATTCTGTTGGATCGTTTCTAGCCCATGTTATCTTTCGGCCTTCTTAGGGCCCATTTATTCTTGGGCTCATTTCTAGCATTCGGTTACTTACGGCCCGTTACTGTCATTTTCTGCTTGTGGGCCAAATTCAGCCCGTGGTTATAGTCGGCCCGTTTGTGGCCCGTTAATACGTTGGGCCGTTCTCATGTAAAAAAACCCGTTGGGCTGTTTTCATAGAGTTATCAAATATGGCCTATTAACGGCCCGTTATTGTCCACGAATAGTATGGCCCATGATTGGCGAAATGATGATACGCCCCGTAGAAGGCTCATGGATCCTACGGCCCGTAAAAGGCCCATGAATCGTACGACCCGTAGAAGGCCCATGTGTCAGATATGGGGTTCCGGCAAAACCCTTAAGGTTCGAACTCTGGGGTGCGCGCGAAGATCTTTCCCCTACCGAACCACGCCCAAACGCCTCGCTGAGAATCGAAGCTACCCGATGAACAACACAAGGGACACAGGTTTATACTAGTTCGGGCCACCGTTGTGGTGTAATACCCTACTCTAGTTTGTGGTGTGGTGGATTGCCTCAGGGGCTGATGATGAATAGTATAGAAAAAAGAACAACCTCGCAAGGGATGTTCTTGCGGTGGTGTTCTGCTTGGGAAGGACTCGATCCAAGATGCCTCACACTGTGATGGCTAGCCCTATATATAGAGGCCTTGGTCCTCTTCCCAAATATTTGAGCAGGAAGGGATTCCACAATGGCGGGATTTGAAGGGGAACATCTAGTACAACTTATACTGACTAAAGTTGGTCTTTGGCTGCCAAAGGCACTGGCGATGATGCTGTCTTGGGCTCCACGGTGACCTTCGTCCTACCGCTCTGCTGGTCTTGGTCTCGTTGCACCAAAATGGTAACCTTTACTTGATGCCTTGGTACTCCGCGCCTGTGCTTGCCCCCTTTGCATCAAAGAGGAAACAAGGACACTGCACAGGCCGGCGCCCGCCTAGAGCCCGCCTGGTCTCGATCGTCATGGCTTGCATCACGAGCACCTCGCGAGGTACCCTGATACGTCAATTTTGCATCATGCTTTTATATCAATATTTATTGCATTATGGGCTGTTATTTCACGTTATGTCACAATACTTATGGCTATTCTCTCTTATTTTACAAGGTTTACATGAAGAGGGAGGATGCCGACAGCTGGAATTCTGGGCTGGAAAAGGAGCAAATATTGGAGACCTATTCTGTGCAACTCCAAAAGTCCCGAAACTCCACGGAATATCTTAAAATAAATAAAGAAAAATCATCGCCAAAGATAAAGGCCAAGGGGCCCACACCCTGCTCACGAGGGTGGGGGCGCCCCCCCTGGGGGGCCCTCCCTGGGGCGCGCCCCCTACCTCGTGGGCCCCCTGGTGGCTCTCCGACGCCCATCTTCTCCTATATGAAGTCTTTCGATGAGAAAAAAAAATAGAAGGCAACCTTTTGGGATGAGACTCCGCCGCCACGAGGCGAAACCTTGGCGGAACCAATCTAGGGCTCCGACAGAGCTGTTCTGCCGGGGACACTTCCCTCCGGGAGGGGGAAATCATCACCATCATCATCACCAACGCTCCTCTCATCGGGAGAGGGCAATCTCCATCAACATCTTCACCAGCACCATCTCATCTCCAAACCCTAGTTCATCTCTTGTGTCCAATTCTTGTCTCCAAGTCCGGGATTGGTGCTAGTAGGTTGCTAGTAGTGTTGATTGCTCCTTGTAGTTGATGCTAGTTGGTTTATTTGGTGGAAGATCATATGTTCAGATCCTTTATGCATATTATTACCCCTCTGATTATGAACATGAACATGCTTTGTGAGTAGTTACGTTTGTTCCTGAGGACAAGAGAGAAGTCTTGCTATTAGTAGTCATGTGAATTTGGTATTCGTTCGATATTTTGATGAGATGTATGTTGTCTAACCTCTAGTGGTGTTATGTGAACGTCGACTACATAACACTTCACCATTATTTGGGCCTAGAGGAAGGCATTGGGAAGTAATAAGTAGATGATGGGTTGCTAGAGTGACAGAAGCTTAAACCCTAGTTTATGCGTTGCTTCGTAAGGGGCTGATTTGGATCCATATGTTTCATGCTATGGTTAGGTTTACCTTAATACTTTTGTTGTAGTTGCGGATGCTTGCAATAGAGGTTAATCATAAGTGGGATGCTTGTTCAAGTAAGAACAGCACCCAAGCACCGGTCCACCCACATATCAAATTATCAAAGTACCGAACGCGAATCATATGAGCGTGATGAAAACTAGCTTGACGATATTCCCATGTGTCCTCGGGAGCGCTTTTCCTATTATAAGAGTTTGTCCAGGCTTGTCCTTTGCTACAAAAAGGATTGGGCCACCTTGCTGCACTTTATTTACTTTTGTTACTTGTTGCTCGTTACAATTTATCTTATCACAAAACTATTTGTTACCACTTATTTCAGTACTTGCAGAGAATACCTTGCTGAAAACCGCTTATCATTTCCTTCTGCTCCTCGTTGGGTTCGACACTCTTACTTATCGAAAGGACTACGATAGATCCCCTATACTTGTGGGTCATCAAGACTCTTTTCTGGCGCCGTTGCCGGGGAGTGTAGCGCCTTTGGTAGGTGGAATTTGGTAAGGAAAAATTTATTTAGTGTGCTGAAATTTTCTGTCACTTGTTACTATGGAAAGTAATTCTCTGAGGGGCTTGTTCGGGGTATCTTCACCCCGTCCAGTAGAGCAAAGAGTTGCTCCTCAACCTACTGAACCTACTGAACCTATTGAAAATGAAACTCCTTTTGAAATTCCTTCGGGTATGATGGAAAAACTGCTAGCTAACACTTTTACAGGAGATGGAACAAAGCATCCTGATGAACATCTACGCTATGTGGATGAAGTTTGTGGACTATTTAAGCTTGCAGGTATACCCGATGATGTTGTTAAGAAGAAGGCCTTCCCTTTATCTTTTAAGGGAGACGCATTGACATGGTATAGGCTATGTGATGATATGAGATCATGGAACTATAAAAGATTGAAATTGGAATTTCATCAAAAGTATTACCCTATGCATCTTGTTCATCGTGATCGCAATTATATATATAATTTTTGGCCTCGCGAAGGAGAAAGCATCGCTCAAGCTTGGGGGAGGCTTAAATCAATGTTATATTCATGCCCCAATCATGAGCTCTCAAGAGAAGTAATTATGCAAAGTTTTATGGCTCGGCTTTCTGATAACAATCGCACCATGCTCGATACTTCTTGTGCTGGCTCTTTT
This sequence comes from Triticum aestivum, assembly GCF_018294505.1. Lineage (NCBI taxonomy): Eukaryota > Viridiplantae > Streptophyta > Magnoliopsida > Poales > Poaceae > Triticum > Triticum aestivum. The sequence goes on along the minus strand of NC_057806.1, from coordinate 456,475,666 downwards.
ATGATGAAGATTATTGAGTTTAAATGGAATTTATTGGGTAGAATTAAATGCAACTCTGAAGATTGGGACCTCAACGAAGGTAAGGAGTCAGGTATGACACCTAAGTTTGATTGTGTTAAATCTTTTATGGATACCGATATTTTCCGTAAGTTTAGCACTAAATATGGACTTGACTCTGAGATAGTAGCTTCTTTCTGTGAATCTTTTGCTACTTATGTTGATCTCCCCAAGGAGAAGTGGTTTAAATATCATCCTCCCATAGAAGTAAAAATAGCTGCACCTATTAAAGTTGAAGAAAAGACTGTCACTTATAATGATCCTATTGTTCCCACTTCTTATGTTGAGAAACCACCTTTCCCTGTTAGAATGAATGATCATGCCAAAGCTTCAACTGTTGTTCGTAAAAGCAATATTAGAACTTATACACCTCCTGAGCAAGTCAAAGTAGAACCCAATATTGCTATTGTTAAAGATCTCTTGTCTGATAATATTGATGGGCATGTTATTCAAATCTGTGGTGAAATTGCTAGAATTGCTAAACCTTGTGCTAGAGATAAACACAGACCTGTGGTAGGCGTGCCTGTTATTTCTGTTAAAATAGGAGATCATTGTTATCATGGCTTATGTGATATGGGTGCTAGTGCTAGTGTTATACCTATTACCTTGTATGAAGAAATTATGCATGATATTGCACCTGCTGAGTTAGAAGATATTGATGTTACAATTAAACTTGCCAATAGAGATACTATATCTGCAATGGGAATTGTTAGAGATGTTGAAGTCTTGTGTGGAAAAACCAAATATCCCGCTGATTTTCTTGTTCTTGGTTCTCCACAAGATAGCTTTTGTCCCATTATATTTGGTAGACCCTTCTTGAATACTGTTAATGCTAAGATAGACTGCGAAAAGAATGTTGTTACTATTGGCTTGGATGATATGGTTCATGAGTTTAATTTCTCTAAATTTAGTAAACAACATCGTGAGGAAGAATTGCCTAGTAAGGATGAAATTATTGGTCTTGCTTCTATTGCCGTACCTCCTAGTGATCCTTTAGAACACTATTTGCTAGACCATGAAAATGATATGTTCATGAATGAAAGAAGGGAAATAGATGAAGTATTCTTTAAACAGGAACCTATTCTGCAACACAATTTGCCTGTTGAAATCCTAGGGGATCCTCCTCCACCCAAGGGTGATCCCGTGTTTGAGCTTAAACCGTTGCCTGATAATCTTAAATATGCTTATCTTGATGAAAAGAAAATATATCCTGTCATTATTAGTGCTAACCTTTCAGAGCATGAAGAAGAAAGATTATTGAAAACTCTGAAGAAGCACCGTGCCGCTATTGGATATACTCTTGATGATCTTAAGGGCATCAGTCCCACTCTATGTCAACATAAAATAAATTTGGAAGCGGATGCCAAACCAGTTCGTGATCCTCAACGACGTTTGAATCCTAAAATGAAAGAAGTGGTAAGAAAAGAAATACTCAAGCTTCTGGAGGCAGGTATAATTTATCCCGTTGCTGATAGTCAGTGGGTAAGTCCTGTCCATTGTGTCCCTAAGAAGGGAGGTATTACTGTTGTCCCTAATGATAAAGATGAATTGATTCCGCAAAGAATTATCACAGGTTATAGGATGGTAATTGATTTCCGCAAATTAAATAAGGCTACTAAGAAAGATCATTACCCCTTACCTTTTATTGATCAAATGCTAGAAAGATTATGCAAACATACACATTATTGCTTTCTAGATGGTTATTCTGGTTTCTCTCAAATACCTGTGTCGGCTAGAGATCAATCAAAGACTACTTTTACATGCCCTTTTGGTACTTTTGCTTATAGACGTATGCCTTTCGGTTTATGTAATGCACCTGCTACCTTTCAAAGATGCATGATGGCTATATTCTCTGACTTCTGCGAAAAAATTTGTGAGGTTTTCATGGACGACTTTTCCGTCTATGGTTCCTCTTTTGATGATTGCTTGAGCAATCTTGCTCGAGTTTTGCAGAGATGTGAAGAAACTAATCTTGTCTTGAATTGGGAAAAGTGCCACTTTATGGTTAATGAAGGTATTGTCTTGGGGCACAAAGTTTCTGAAAGAGGTATTGAAGTTGATAAAGCCAAGGTTGATGCTATTGAAAAGATGCCATGTCCCAAGAACATCAAAGGTATAAGTAGTTTCCTTGGTCACGCCGGATTTTATAGGAGGTTCATTAAGGACTTCTCAAAAATTTCTCGGCCTCTGACTAATTTACTACAAAAAGATGTACCATTTGTCTTTGATGATGATTGTGTAGAAGCATTTGAAATACTTAAGAAAGCATTAGTCTCTGCACCTGTTGTTCAGCCACCTGATTGGAATTTACCCTTTGAAATTATGTGTGATGCTAGTGATTATGCTGTAGGTGCTGTTCTAGGGCAAAGAGTTGATAAGAAATTAAATGTTATCCATTATGCTAGTAAGACTCTAGACAATGCTCAAAGAAATTATGCTACTACCGAAAAGGAACTTTTAGCAGTTGTATTTGCTTGTGATAAATTCAGACCCTATATTGTTGATTCTAAAGTAACTATTCACACTGATCATGCTGCTATTAAATATCTTATGGAAAAGAAAGATGCAAAACCTAGACTTATTAGATGGGTTCTCTTGCTGCAAGAATTTGATTTGCATATTGTTGATAGAAAAGGAGCTGAGAACCCCGTTGCAGATAACTTATCTAGGTTAGAGAATGTTCTTGATGACCCACTACCTATTGATGATAGCTTTCCTGATGAACAATTAAATGTCATAAGCACTTCTCGTAGCACTCCATGGTATGCTGATTATGCTAATTATATTGTTGCTAAATTTATACCACCTAGCTTCACATACCAACAAAAGAAAAAGTTTTTCTATGATTTGCGACATTACTTTTGGGATGACCCACATCTTTATAAAGAAGGAGTAGATGGTGTTATTAGACGTTGTGTACCTGAGCATGAACAGGAACAGATCCTACGCAAGTGTCACTCCGAAGCTTATGGAGGACACCACGCTAGAGATAGAACTGCACATAAGGTATTGCAATCCGGTTTTTATTGGCCTACTCTCTTCAAGGATGCCCGTAAGTTTGTTTTGTCAATGTCAAAGAATTGGTAATATTAGTAGACGTCAAGAAATGCCTATGAATTATTCACTTGTTATTGAACCATTTGATGTTTGGGGCTTTGATTATATGGGACCTTTTCCTGCCTCTAATGGATATACACATATTTTAGTTGCTGTTGATTACGTTACTAAGTGGGTAGAAGCTATTCCAACTAGTAGTGCTGATCATAACACCTCTATTAAAATGCTTAAGGAAGTTATTTTTCCGAGGTTTGGAGTCCCTAGATATTTAATGACTGATGGTGGTTCACACTTTATTCATGGTGCTTTCCATAAAATGCTTGCTAAATATGACGTTAATCATAGAATTGCATCTCCATATCACCCGCAGTCTAGTGGTCAAGTAGAACTGAGCAATAGAGAGCTCAAATTAATTTTGCAAAAGACTGTTAATAGGTCTAGAAAGAATTGGTCCAAGAAACTGGATGACGCATTATGGGCCTATAGAACTGCATATAAGAATCCTATGGGTATGTCTCTGTATAAAATGGTTTATGGAAAAGCATGTCACTTACCTCTCGAACTAGAACATAAGGCATATTGGGCTATTAAAGAGCTCAACTATGATTTCAAACTTGCCGGTGAGAAGAGGTTATTTGATATTAGCTCACTTGATGAATGGAGAACCCAAGCTTATGAAAATGCCAAGTTGTTTAAAGAAAAAGTTAAAAGATGGCATGACAAAAGGATACAAAAGCGTGAGTTTAATGTGGGTGATTATGTATTGCTATACAACTCTCGTTTAAGATTTTTTGCAGGAAAACTTCTCTCTAAATGGGAAGGTCCCTACGTTATCGAGGAGGTCTATCGTTCCGGTGCCATAAAAATCAACAACTTCGAAGGCACAAATCCGAAGGTGGTAAACGGTCAAAGGATCAAACACTATATCTCAGGTAATCCCATAAATGTTGAAACCAATATTATTGAAACCGTAACCCCGGAGGAATACATAAGGGACACCTTTCCAGACCGTTCCAGACTCCGAAAAGGAATAGGTATGTGGTACGGTAAGTAAACCGACTCCAAAACAATTTTTAAGGCAATATTTCTCCGTTTTGGAATATTTAGAAAAATAGAAAAATAAGTGGCAGTCCGGGAAGGACACGAGGCCTCCATGAGGGTGGAGGGCGCGCCCTACCCCCTGGGCGCGCCCCCTACCTCGTGAGCACCTCGTGTGCCCTCCGGACTCCGTTTTCCTGCACGATACGTATTTTGGTCGATAAAAATTCATTATATATTCTCCCAAAGGTTTTGACTCTCGTATCACGCAAATATCCTCTATTTTTGTTTCGAGCTGTTCCTGTTGCAGATTTGGAACAAGATGTCGTCCCAAGATTCGGATGGAGAGAGCTACATGGCTGATTATATTGCAAACCCAAAAGTATATGGGGATGTGGAACATTATGGCTGGACCATGGAGGAAGAAGAAGACTATGATCCAAAGAGGAAGGAGGAAACAACCTCCGATGAAGAGGACGATCCACTACCTCAACCTGGTGATATGCATGTGGAGTTCAAGAAGTCAAGACTCCCTAAGGTCCAATCTATCCCACCTTGTTTTTTGCAGGACATCAAGACAGCACTATGCAAAAAGATAATGAAACTTGAGCTCGAGAATGAGGATCCGAGGGAGGAAAATTTTAGCCTCAGACGCAAGCTAGAGAAGAAAAATGCAACAAATTCATCATCGACAACTCCTACTTCACCACCCCGAAGACATAATCACATGGGTATGGGCACTCCCCTTGGCAACTGCCAAGCTTGGGGGAGGTGCCCTGGTATCGTATCACCATCACAACTCCTATCTTTACCGTTTTTCTTAGTTCGATCCTATTAGTAGTATCTTGATTTAGTAGAATAAAGTCATGGCATGATCTAGTTTTGAGTTTTGCTTTATGATCCTTCTTTGTAATCGAGTCCGTGAGCTATATAATAAAGATTAGTGTTGAGTCAAGGGCTTGATTATTTTGCCATGATCTTGGGTGAATAGAAAGAAGAAAAGAATAAAAAGAATCAAAGAGTTCATATTGATCTTATTGAAAGTAATGACTTCACATAGAAAGAGTATGATGATTAAAAGTTGTTGGGAGTTGGCAAATATAGCTTTGGTCATCGTTGCAATTAATAGGAAGTAATAAGGAAAGAGAGGTTTCACATATAGATATATTATCATTGACATCTTTTATGATTGGGAGCACTCATTAAAATATGACATGCTAAAGAGTTGAGGTTGGACAAGGAAGACAACATAATGAGTTATGTTTTCTTACATCTGAGATAAAGTATGTTGTCATGGATCCTCTAACGTGTTGAGCTTGCCTTTCCCCCTCATGCTAGCCAAATTCTCAGCACCAAGTAGAAATACTACTTGTGCTTCCAAATACCCTTAAACCAGTTTTGCCATGAGAGTCCACCATATCTACCTATGGATTGAGTAAGATCCTTCAAGTAAGTTGTCATCGGTGCAAGCAATAAAAATTGCTCTCTAAATATGCATGACTTATTAGTGCGGAGAAAATAAGCTTTGTACGAACTTGTTGTGGACGTAATAAAAGCGACGGACTGCATAATAAAGGTCCACATACAAGGGGCAATATAAAGTGACGTTCTTTTGCATTAAGATTTTGTGCATCAACCCTAAACGCGCATGACAACCTCTGCTTCCCTCTGCGAAGGGCCTATCTTTTATTATTATCCTCTACCTTATGCAAGAGTCACGGTGATCTTCACCTTTCCTTTTTCATTTTATCCTTTGGCAAGCTCAGCATGTTGGAAAGAACATGATATATATATCTAATTGGATGTAGGGGAGCATGAATTATTATTGTTGACATTACCCTTGAGGTAAAAGGTTGTGGGGCAAAACTATAAGCCCCTATCTTTCTCTGTGTCCGATTAAAACTCCGTAACCACAAGTATTGCGTGAGTGTTAGCAATTATGAAGGACTAAGTGATAGTTGAGTATGTGGACTTGCTTTTAAGCTCTGACATAGACTCTTTCCGATGTTATGATAAATTGCAATTGCTTCAATGACTGAGGTTATAATTTGTTGGTGCTCAATAAGGTTTCTGATTCATACTTTTGCTTTGTGAAAAGATCATCACTTGAACATAAGTAATCATATGACAAAATCTATATATGTTGCTGTTATGGAAATAATCATGATGCCTTCATGTCCGTATTTTATTTTTATCGACGCCTCTACCTCTAAACATGAGGACATATTTATTGTTATCGGCTTTTCGCTTGAGGACAAGCGAGGTCTAAGCTTGGGGGAGTTGATACGTCCATTTTGCATCATGCTTTTATATCAATATTTATTGCATTATGGGCTGTTATTTCACGTTATGTCACAATACTTATGGCTATTCTCTCTTATTTTACAAGGTTTACATGAAGAGGGAGAATGCCGGCAGCTGGAATTCTGGGCTGGAAAAGGAGCAAATATTGGAGACCTATTCTGCGCAACTCCAAAAGTCCTGAAACTCCACGGAATATCTTAAAATAAATAAAGAAAAATCGTCGCCAAAGATGAAGTCCAGGGGGCCCACACCCTGCTCACGAGGGTGGGGGGCCCCACGCCCCCTGGGGCGCGCCTCCCTACCTCGTGGGCCCCCTGGTGGCTCTCCGACGCCCATCTTCTCCTATATGAAGTCTTTCGATGAGAAAAAAATAGAAGGCAACCTTTCGGGACGAGACTCCGCCGCCACGAGGCGGAACCTTGGCGGAACCAATCTAGGGCTCCGGCAGAGCTGTTCTGCCGGGGACACTTCCCTCCGGGAGGGGGAAATCATCACCATCGTCATCACCAACGCTCCTCTCATCGGGAGAGGGCAATCTCCATCAACATCTTCACCAGCACCATCTCATCTCCAAACCCTAGTTCATCTCTTGTATCCAATTCTTGTCTCCAAGTCCGGGATTGGTGCTAGTAGGTTGCTAGTAGTGTTGATTACTCCTTGTAGTTGATGCTAGTTGGTTTATTTGGTGGAAGATCATATGTTCAGATCCTTTATGCATATTATTACCCCTCTGATTATGAACATGAATATGCTTTGTGAGTAGTTACGTTTGTTCCTGAGGACAAGGGAGAAGTCTTGCTATTAGTAGTCATGTGAATTTGGTATTCGTTCGATATTTTGATAAGATGTATGTTGTCTAACCTCTAGTGGTGTTATGTGAACGTCGACTACATAACACTTCACCATTATTTGGGCCTAGAGGAAGGCATTGGGAAGTAATAAGTAGATGATGGGTTGCTAGAGTGACAGAAGCTTAAACCCTAGTTTATGCGTTGCTTCGTAAGGGGCTGATTTGGATCCATATGTTTCATGCTATGGTTAGGTTTACCTTAATACTTTTGTTGTAGTTGCGGATGCTTGCAATAGAGGTTAATCATAAGTGGGATGCTTGTTCAAGTAAGAACAGCACCCAAGCACCGGTCCACCCACATATCAAATTATCAAAGTACCGAACGCGAATCATATGAGCGTGATGAAAACTAGCTTGACGATATTCCCATGTGTCCTCGGGAGCGCTTTTCCTATTATAATAGTTTGTCCAGGCTTGTCCTTTGCTACAAAAAGGATTGGGCCACCTTGCTGCACTTTATTTACTTTTGTTACTTGTTGCTCGTTACAATTTATCTTATCATAAAACTATCTGTTACCACTTATTTCAGTACTTGCAGAGAATACCTTGCTGAAAAGCGCTTATCATTTCCTTCTGCTCCTCGTTGGGTTCGACACTCTTACTTATCGAAAGGACTACGATAGATCCCCTATACTTGTGGGTCATCAGACCCCTGCCTTGATCTCTCCGCCTCCTCGCGAGCCTGCCTGGTGAAGCTGCTCTTGAGGAAGCCTTCCGTCGTCCACCTCGCGAGGCTTGGACCCTCGCGAGGGTCTTGAGCTTGAGTAGATGAAGATGGGCCATACTGGGCCACCACTTGAGCCACGCCGCGAGCCGCAGGCAGGCAAGTCTGGGGACCCCCGTTGCCAGAACACCGACAGTAGCCCCCGGGCCCAAGGCGCGCTCGGACTTGGCTTAGCAGAGAAGCAAAGGGCAAGTGCGGAGCGCCGCGGGACCCAACAACCTGCGGCCTTGGGCACCGTGTGGTGGTTGATTGGACGTGGGTGTTGATACGTCTCCAACGTATCTACTTTTCCAAAACTTTTGCCCTTGTTTTGGACTCTAACTTGCAAGATTTGAATGAAACTAACAGGACTGACGCTGTTTTCAGCAGAATTACCATGATGTTGTTTTATGTGTAGAAAACAAAAGTTCTCGGAATGACCTGAAAATCCTTGGAGATAAGTTTCAGAAAATATAAAAAATACTGGCAAAAGATGAATACCAGGGGGCCCACATCCTGTCCACGAGGGTGGGGCGCGCGCCCACCCCCTGGGCACGCCCCCTGTCTCGTGGGCCCCCTACAACTCCGCCGACCTCAACTCCAACTCCATATATTCCGTCTCGCGGAGAAAAAAATCAGAGAGGAAGTTTCATCGCGTTTTATGATACGGAGCCACCGCCAAGCCCTAAAACCTCTCGGGAGGGCTGATCTGGAGTACGTTCGGGGCTCTGGAGAGGGGGATTCATCGCCATCGTCATCATCAACCATCCTCCATCACCAATTTCATGATGCTCACCGCCGTGTGTGAGTAATTCCATCGTAGGCTTGCTGGACAGTGATGGGTTGGATGAGATTTATCATGTAATCAAGTTAGTTTTGTTAGGGTTTGATCCCTAGTATCCACTATGTTCTGAGATTGATGTTGCTATGACTTTGCTATGCTTAATGCTTGTCACTAGGGCCCGAGTGCCATGATTTCAGATCTGAACCTATTATGTCTTCATCAATATATATGTGTTCTTGATCCTATCTTGCAAGTCTATAGTCACCTATTATGTTTTATGATCCGACAACCCCGAAGTGACAATAATCGGGATACTTCTCGGTGATGATCGTAGTTTGAGGAGTTCATGTATTCACTATGTGTTAATGCTTTGGTCCGGTTCTCTATTAAAAGGAGGCCGTAATATCCCTTAGTTTCCGGTAGGACCCCGCTGCCACGGGAGGGTAGGACAAAAGATGTCATGCAAGTTCTTTTCCATAAGCACGTGTGACTATATTCAGAATACATGCCTACATTACATTGATGAATTGGAGCTAGTTCTGTGTCACCCTATGTTATAGCTATTACATGAGGAATCGCATCCGACATAATTATCCATCACTGATTCAATGCCTACGAGCTTTTCACATCTTGTGATTTTCTTATTTACTTTTCCGTTGCTATTGTTACAATCACTACAAAACCCAAAAATATTACTTTTGCTATCATTACCATTACTATCATACTACTTTGCTACTAAATACTTTGCTGCAGATACTAAGTTATCCAGGTGTGGTTAAATTGACAACTCAACTGCTAATGCTTAAGAATATTCTTTGGCTCCCCTTGTGTGGAATCAATAAATTTGGGTTGAATACTCTACCCTCGAAAGCTATTGCGATCCCCTACACTTGTGGGTTATCAAGACTAATTTCTGGCACCGTTGCCGGGGTGCATAGCTCTATTCTCTGAGTCACTTGGGATTTATATCTGCTGATCACTATGAAGAACTTGAAAGATCAAAGAACTAAATTTATCCCTCAACTACGAGGGGAGGTAAGGAACTGCCATCTAGCTCTGCACTAGATTCTCCTTCTATTATGAATAAGCTTGCGACACCTAAACCTGCTACTGCTATGAATTCTGATATGTCGCATGCTATTGATGATGCTACTTCTGCTATGCATGATACTTATGATGAAACTACTTCTATGCTTGATACTACTGTGCCATTAGGTGAATTTCTTGATGAACAACTTACTAAGGCTAGGGAGAATGAAATTATTGAAAATGAAATTATTGATGAAAGTGATGATGAAGGTTCTCCTCCTAATTATGAATTGCCTGTTGTTCCTGAGGGTTATGTTATGGATGAAGAAACTGCTAGAGATTTTCTTGCTTGCAATGATAGATTAGATCTTAAGAAATTGTTAGCTAAGCTGAAACAAAAGACTCTAAATGCTAGAATGAAACATGACCCTGCTTTTGCTACTTCACCTATCTTTGTTACTGATAAGGATTATGAATTCTCTGTTGATCCTGAGATTATTACTTTAGTTGAATCCGGTCCTTTCTATGGCACTGAATCTGAAACTGTTGTGGCAAATCTCACCAAGCTAAATGATATAGCCACCCTATTTACTAATGATGAGACGTCTCGCTATTACTATATCCTTAAGATATTTCCGTTCTCATTAAAGGGTGATGCTAAGACTTGGTTTAATTCTCTTGATCCTGGTTGTGTGCGTAGTCCCCAGGATATGATTTATTACTTCTCTGCTAAATATTTCCCTGCTCATAAGAAACAAGCTGCCTTGCGGGAAATACATAACTTTGTGCAAATCGAAGAAGAGAGTCTCCCACAAGCTTGGGGGAGGCTTCTCCGATTACTTAATGCTTTGCCTGATCATCCTCTTAAGAAAAATGAAATACTTGATATCTTTTATAATGGACTAACTGATGCTTCCAAGGACCACTTGGATAGTTGTGCCGGTTGTGTTTTTAGGGAAAGAACAGTCGACCAAGCTGAATTATTATTGAACAATATGTTGACAAATGAAAATAATTGGACTCTTCCAGAGCCAATTCCCGAGGCAACTCCTGAACCAATTGAGCCAACTCCTGAGCCTATTCCTAAACCCACTCCGAAGAAGAGAGGTGTTCTATTTCTCAGTCCTGAAGATATGCAAGAGGGAAAGAAATCAATGAAAGAAAAAGGTATTAAAGCTGAAGACATTAAGAATTTACCTCCTATTGAAGAAATACATGGTCTTAATATACCGCCTGTCGAAGAAACACATTGTCTTGATAACCCGACACAGGTAGTAAAGGTAAATTCTCTCTATAGATATGATAAAGTTGAAATCCCGTCTACTAAATTTCATAGCCCATGCTTAGATTAATTTGATGACTTTATGGATAAACAAGCAAATTTCAATGATTATGTTAGTAGACAATTGAAAAATAATGCTTATATGATGGGACGCTTGAGTGATTATATGTCTAGAGTTAAAGGTGAACTTAAGCTTACTAGTAAACATGTTTCTATGGTCACCACTCAAGCTGAACAAGTACTTAAGGCTCAGAATGAATTGATAGATGAACTAAATAATAAACATGATTTTGCTGTTAGAGTGTCTACTAGAACTGGTAAAATGACTCAGGAACCTTTGTATCCTGAAGGCCACCCTAAGAGAATTGAACAAGATTCTCAGAATAATAATCTAGATGCTCCTAGTTCTTCTAAGAAGAAGAAAAAGAAAAATGATAGGACTTTGCATGCTTCTAGTGAACCTAATATAGAAACACCTGAGAATCCTAATGGTACTTCTATCTTTGATGCCGAGACACAATTCAGAGATGAACATGAACCTAATGATAATGCTAAATAATGATGTTCATGTAGATGCTCAACCTAGTAATAACAATGATATAGAAATTGAACCTGATGTTGGTCTTGATAACCCACAATCAAGAAACCAACGTTATGATAAGAGAGATTTTGTTGCTAGGAAACATGGTAGAGAGAGAGAACCATGGGTTCAGAAACCCATGCCCTTTCCTCCTAAACCATCCAAGACAAAGGATGATGAGGACTTTGAGCATTTTGCTGAAATGATTAGACGTATTTTCTTACGCATGCGCTTAACTAATATGCTTAAAACAAACCCTTATTCTAAATATATGAAAGATATCATCACTAATAAGAGGAAAATACCTGAAGCTGAGATTTCCACCATGCTTGCCAACTATACCTTTAAGGGTGGAATACCTAAGAAACTTGGTGATCCCGGAGTACCCACTATACCTTGCTGCATAAAAAGAAATTATGTTAAAACTGCTTTATGTGATTTAGGAGCCGGTGTTAGTGTTATGCCTCTTTCCTTGTACCGTAGACTTGGATTAAGTAAGTTGACACCCACTGAGATATCCTTGCAAATGGCTGACATATCAACTGCTATACCTGTCGGCATTTGTGAGGACGTGCCTGTTGTTGTTGTGAATGTTACTATCTTAACAGACTTCGTCATTCTTGATATTCCCGAGGATGACAGTATGCCGATTATCCTTGGTAGACCCTTTTTAAATACTGCAGGTGCTGTTATTGATTGCAACAAAGGCAATGTCACCTTTCATGTTAATGGAAGTGAGCACACGGTACATTTTCCGAGGAAACAACCTCAAGTCCACAGCTTAAATTCTATTGAGAAAATTCCATCAATCATTATTGGAGGTTTTGAATTTCCTCTCCCTACTATCAAGAAAAAGTATGATATTCTTATTATTGGGGATGTTCATATCCCCGTTGAGGTAACTTAGTGTTATTCGAAATTTCTCCGCTTTCGTGTTATTCGGAATGAGTTTGTTAACAAGACTTGATCAACCTTGTTAGTGGATTCATTTTGATGATCATGATATGGATGAAACTAGAAGGCACAACCTTCTGCACCCTCTTTTTACTTTTTGTTATTTAAATAAATAAAGCAAAAATAGTATTATCTGTCTGTTTTCTGAATTATCCGTGCAATGAAAAATATCTCGAAAATAAAAGTGCTCCAAATGCCCTGCAAATTTAGTATGATTTTTTATGGAATATTTGAGGATTTTAGGCATTGAAATCACTGCAGGAGGGGCAAGCACCAGGCCACGAGAGTGGAGGGCGCACCCACACCCCCTGGGCGCGCCCCCCTATCTCGTGGGCCCCTGGTGGACCCCCTCCACTTATGCCAGCACCCACACACTCCATTTTCTTCCCAAAAAAATCCCCATCCAGCACAAGTACGAGTTCTAGCTCATTTTGCCGCGATTTTCGATCTCTTTGCTCAAAGCTCCATTCACAAAACTGCTTTGGGAGATTGTTGCTTGGTATGCGACTCCTCCATTGATCCAATTAGTTTTTGTTCTAGTGCTTTATTCATTGCAAATCCTTGCTGCCTTGGTGACCCTGTTCTTGAGCTTGCATGTTAAATTTATGAGGTTCCAAGTAATTCTAATGCATGATATAGGCTCTAGGCACTTGTAGGAGTAGTTGCTACCAATCTTGTTTAGTTTTATTTACTTTTGTCTTGAAGTTACTAAAAATTTCAGAAATATTGCAGAAAAAGAAATATGTTTAGGAAAATGTACCAAGGTGGTTCTTCAAGAAAGAAAGGACCCAGACACGCGATACGCGATGCGGACGACAAACTACCAATGGAAGCTGACATACGGCCTTGTGAATGGCCGTCGGAGCAGTTTATGGTTGCAGCGGGTATCAAGGATGAATTTGATGCATATGTGCGTAATGCCGACCTTGAGGCGTTCATGCAAGATAAGTGCCCGCAGTACCGATATTTAACTGACTCATTTGTGAGAAGGTTTGAATTTACATCCTCGCACAATTCTCAAGGTGTCATGTTTGATATCTACGATTCATCTTATACCATGGACTTAGAGGATTTTACAACTGCTTGCAAACTTCCATAGTGGGGCAATATTAATGATCCCCACAAATCGGAATTTAGAGACTTTATTGCTAGTATTACTGTGGGAGAATCTAGGGATATAACACAAGCTACCATAGGGAGCATTCATTTTCCAGCTATACATTATTTTGCTCTTTTCATTGGTAGAGTCATTAATGGTAAAGATGAAGCATGTCATATGTGTGTGCCTGATCTTTGTGTCCTCAAGAGTGCTGTGTTAGGTTATAAAGATTATAACTTGGGGCAATAGTTGCACGTAGGTTGCATAAAAATGGTAGAGCTGGAGATTTATTTGGAGGAATTTATGTGACCCGTGTGGCAAATTATCTTGGTATATCCCCACGAGAGGGGGATATGATGCTACCTCCTGCTTATTTAGATTATGACGCTATGGTCCAACATCATTTTCTTAAGAGGAATGAACAATTCCTCTAGTATCGACTAATCTTTGACAGACATAGCGCTGTTCATGTTAATCTTCTTGCTCCTTTCCTTTTTGATTACCAGGCAAAAGGAAGATATGTTGTTACCAGGGAGGAAGCAGCCGAACACGAGGAGAGAGCGGAGGCGGCTCGCCAACATGCCGCAACTCAGGAGGCATTTGCTGCTGCATCTCAGTACGACCCCAGTTACAACTACGGATATCAGCCAGGCTACCCATGGCCATAAACCAACTTAGGCCAAAAGCCTAAGCTTGGGGGAGTACATATTTCTCACCGACTTTACATTCATGTTCACACACTATTCCAGTCGTCGGTGCTCATACTCTTTCATTGTATTATCCATGCTAGTTTAATTTTCTTTTTCTAGTTTTCTTCTTGTGTGTTTGATAAACCTTAAGAAAAACCAAAAAATTAGTTAGTTTAATTTCCATGCTTGTAGTAGAAATTAAAATTAAAATCCAAAAAGATTTCTCGTTCTTCTTTTACTTGTTGGGAGCTTTCCCGTGTAAATAGTTTTATTTTCTCTTCTTTCCTTTGGGGGTTGAGAGTAGAAGACCATATTGAAAATGTTTAATGGCTCTCATATGCATGATTGTTTATTTAACTTAGAGCCCATATTGCTTTGTCTTCCCTCTTGAGTTGAATGCTTGCAGATTCTAGCTTAGTCCAATGCACGTGCACTATTATTATTATACACATCGTTCGGTCGTGCAAGTGAAAGGCAATAATGACGATATATGATGGACTGATTGAGATGAGAAAAGCTGGTATGAACTCAACCTCTCTTGTTTTTGTAAATATGATGAGTTCATCGTTCCTAATTCATCTTATTATGAAGTAAACATATTTGCAATGACATTTAGAGATTATAGTTGCTTGTGCCATGCTTGATTAGCTATGAGTTATAATGGTTTACCTTGTGTGCCAACATGCTATTAGAATGATTATGATGTGGTATAATGGGATGGTATCCTCCTTTGAATGAATTATGTGACTCGACTTGGCACATGTTCACGCATGTAGTTGAAACAAATCAACATAGCCTCCATGATATTTATGTTCATGGTGGATTATATCCTACTCATGCTTGTACTCGGTGTGAATTAATTTTAATGCATGTTCATGACTGTTGTCGCTCTCTCAGTTGGTCGCTTCCCAGTCTTTTGCTAGCCTTCATCTGTACTAAGCGGGAATACTGCTTGTGCATCCAAACTCCTTAAACCCAAAGTTATTCCAATGAGTACACCATACCTTCCTATATGCGCTATCTACCTGTTGTTCCAAGTAAATTTTTATGTGCCAAACTCCAAACCTTCAAATGAAATTCTGTTTTGTATGCTCGAGCAGCTCATGTTTCCACTAGGGCTGCCTATATCTTCCATGCTAGGTGGGTTATTCTCAAGAGGAGTGGACTCCGCTCCTCATTCACGAGATAGGGCCGGTAACCGGGATGCCCAGTCCCATGATCCAAAAAGATCAAAGCAAATCAATATAATTAAACAAAACTCCCCCATGGCTGTTGTTAGTTGGAGGCACTCGTTGTTTCGAGCAAGCCATGGATTGATGCTTGTTGGTGGTGGGGGAGTATAAACTTTTACCATTCAGTTTGGGAACTACCTATAATGCATGTACTATGGAAGATACAACCATCTCATAGTTGTTGCGTTGACATTGAAAGTATGCCGCTCAAAATGTTATTCCATCTCTATTTTAAAATCGAGCTCTGGCACCTCTACAAATCCCTGCTCCCTCTGCGAAGGGCCTATCTATTTACTTTTATGTTGAGCCATCACCTTCTTATTAAAAAGCACCCGCTGGAGAGCACACTGTTATTTGCATGTATTACTATTGGTTTATATTGGGTATGACTTGACTCGAGCTCTTTTACAATGAAATTACAATGTTTAGTCAGTCCTTGATCTTTAAAGGTGCTCTGCATTTTTGTTTTGCGGTCTCAGAAAGGGCTAGCGAGATACCATTTTGTTATATCATGTTATGATTGTTCTAAGAAAGTTTTGTCATCCGAGTTTTATTATTAAGGCTCGTTAGATGATTATGCCATTGATATGAGTAATTGTGAGACCGAGGTGTTATTGTGAGTATGGTTAGTTTATAATATTTGCTGAAACCTGAATGCTGGCTTTACATATTTACAATAACAATAGCAAACAGAGTTTGTAAAAGTTTTTCTTTATCACTTTCAATTTATCAACTGAATTGCTTGAGGACAAGCAAAGGTTTAAGCTTGGGGGAGTTGATACGTCTCCAACGTATCTACTTTTCCAAACACTTTTGCCCTTGTTTTGGACTCTAACTTGCATGATTTGAATGAAACTAACCCGGACTGACACTGTTTTCAGCAGAATTACCATGATGTTGTTTTATGTGTAGAAAACAAAAGTTCTCGGAATGACCTGAAAATCCTTGGAGATAAGTTTCAGAAAATATAAAAAATACTGGCAAAAGATGAAGACCAAGGGCCCACACCCTGTCCACGAGGGTGAGGGGCGCGCCCACACCCCTGGGCGCGCCCCCTGTCTCGTGGGCCCCCTGCAGCTCAGCCGACCTCAACTCCAACTCCATATATTCCATCTCACGGAGAAAAAAATCAGAGAGGAAGTTTCATCGTGTTTTACGATACGGAGCCGCCGCCAAGCCCTAAAACCTCTCGAGAGGGCTGGTCTGGAGTCCGCTCGGGGCTCCGGAGAGGGGGATTCGTTGCCGTCGTCATCATCAACCATCCTCCATCACCAATTTCATGATGCTCACCGCCGTGTGTGAGTAATTCCATCGTAGGCTTGCTGGACGGTGATGGGTTGGATGAGATTTATCATGTACTCAAGTTAGTTTTGTTAGGGTTTGATCCTTAGTATCCACTATGTTCTGAGATTGATGTTGCTATGACTTTGCTATGCTTAATGCTTGTCACTAGGGCCCGAGTGCCATGATTTCAGATCTGAACCTATTATGTTTTCATCAATATATGTGTGTTCTTGATCCTATCTTGCAAGTCTATAGTCACCTATTATGTGTTATGATCCGACAACCCCGAAGTGACAATAATCGGGATACTTCTCGGTGATGACCGTAGTTTGAGGAGTTCATGTATTCACTATGTGTTAATGCTTTGGTCCAATTCTCTATTAATAGGAGGCCTCAATATCCCTTAGTTTCGGCTAGGACCCCGCTGCCATGGGAGGGTAGGACAAAAGATGTCATGCGAGTTCTTTTCCATAAGCATGTGTGACTATATTCGGAATACATGCCTACATTACATTGATGAATTGGAGCTAGTTCTGTGTCACCCTATGTTATAGCTATTACATGAGGAATCACATCCGACATAATTATCCATCACTGATCCAATGCCTATGAGCTTTTCACATCTTGTGCTTCGCTTATTTACTTTTCTGTTGCTATTGTTACAATCACTACAAAACCCAAAAATATTACTTTTGCTATCGTTACCATTACTATCATACTACTTTGCTACTAAATACTTTGCTGCAGATACTAAGTTATCCAGGTGTGGTTGAATTGACAACTCAACTGCTAATGCTTAAGAATATTCTTTGGCTCCCCTTGTGTCCAACCAATAAATTTGGGTTGAATACTCTACCCTCGAAAGCTGTTGCGATCCCCTACACTTGTGGGTTATCAGGCGTCTCTGCTTCCCCATGCTGCCTCAGCAACCGCCCGTCTGACAAAAGGCGGCTCCGGGTTAGGCTTACTTTCATTGCTCCCGTTCGTCTTGCTTCAGATCCCCTTTCTTGCACCTCGCCCTTTTGCTTCTGAAATCTCCAGATCTGCCTCAACCTCTCACCTCCAGCGAGCAATGGCGCCCCGCAAGACCACGACCGGGGCTCCATCGGCCTGGTACTCGCCGGCTCTGGATCCCCCAAACATGACGGAGAAGAATCTCGCCCTTACGCGCCTGATGATGGCGGCGCAGGGCAGCGAGATGGGGGAGACTGTGCATCGGCCTGGCTCCGCCCAGCCGGAAGACAAGGGGAGCACCTTCTATCCGTTCTTCATGAGCGCCGCCATTGCTGGTTTGGTGCCTCCTTTCTCTGAGTTCTTTCTTGCTGTCCTCCATCAGTACAATCTGCATGCTCTGCATCTCAACCCCAATTCCGTTCTCCTCCTGGCAACCTTCGCCTACTACTGCGAGGCACACGTGGGGGTGATGCCCTCCGTGGCCTTGCTGCGCCACTTCTTCTCCCTCCGGGTTACTGCCGCCAACATCTCAGCGTGCACGGGCTTCATTGCGTACTCCCAAGCCAATGCCATATCGAAGGCCGAGAAGAGGGCCGACGGCTTCCGGAGCAAGTGGGTCATGATGGATGCCAGATGCACCAACCCCTGGCTGGCGCTGCCCATGGGGCAGCTGAAAGGGATCGAGAAGAGGTGTCTAGAGGGGGGGTGATTAGACACTATGTACCAAAAGTTACAGTTTTTAGTTTCCTTAAGTTTAAGTGGAGTTTTGGCACAAGTTTAACAATCACAATACATATCAAGCAAGCATGCAAAGAGTATATGAGCAGCGGAATGTAAAGCATGCAACTTGCAAGAATGTAAGGGGATGGGATTGGAATGTGCAAACGCAATTTGGAGACACAGAGATTTTTGAGCCGTGGTTCTGATAGGTGGTGCAATTGTACATCCACGTTGAGGGAGACTTCAACCCACGAAGGGTAACGGTTGCGCGAGTCCACAGAGGGCTCCATGAAGAAGCAACCTTGTCTATCCCACCATGGCCTTCGCCCACGAAGGACTTGCCTCACTAGGGGTAGATCTTCATGAAGTAGGCGATCTCCTTGCCCATACAAACTCCTTGGTTCAACTCCACAATCTTGTCGGAGGCTCCCAAGTGACACCTAGCCAATCTAGGAGACACCACTCTCCAAGAAGTAACAAATGGTGTGTTGATGATGAACTTCTTGCTCTTGTGCTTCAAATGATAGTCTCCCCAACACTCAACTCTCTCTCACAGGATATGGATTTGGTGGAAAGAAGATTTGAGTGGAAAGTAACTTGGGAAAGGCTAGAGATCAAGATTCATATGGTAGGATTGGAATATCTTGGCCTCAACACAAGTGTAGGTGGTTCTCTCTCAAAAAATGTAAGCTGGAAGTGTAGGCATGTTCTGATGGCTCTCTCCACGAATGAAGAGGAGGTGGAGGGTTATATATAGCCTCCACACAAAATCTAACTGTTACACACAATTTACCAATCTCGGTGGGACCGAATTGAGAAACTCGGTCGGACCGATTCAGTAAATCTAGTGACCGTTAGGGTTTTCGGTGGGACCGACATGCAACTCGGTGGGACCGATATGGTTAGGATTAGGGCATAACGTAATCTCGGTGAGACCGATTACACAAACTCGATGAGACCGATTTTGGTAATAAGCTAACCAGAGAGTTGGTCAGGTAAACTCGGTGGGACCGATTCGCTCATCTCGGTTGGACCAAAATGTTACGAAAGGGAAACAGAGAGTTTACATTGTAATCTCGGTAGGGTCGATTACTCAAACTCGGTGGGACCGATTTTGGTAATAATCTTAACAGAGAGATTACAATCCCATCTCGGTGAGACCGAGATCCCTATCGGTGAGACCGATTTGCTTAGGGTTTGTGGCAGTGGCTATGCCATCTGAACTCGATGGCGCCGAATAGAAAGAATCGGTTGGGCTGAGTTTGACTGTTGGTTTAGGTCATAGGTGGATGTGGGAAAGTAGTTGAGGGCTTTTTAGCATACACTAAGCATTTTGAGCAAGAACCTCATTAAGCAACACCTCATCCCTCCTTGATAGTATTGGCTTTTCCTATAGACTCAATGTGATCTTGGATCACTAAAATAGAAAATGTAGAGTCTTGAGCTTTGAGCTTGAGCCAATCCTTTTGTCCTTAGCATTTTGAGGGATCCACTTCCTCTAGTCCATGCCACTCCATTGTTGAACTTATCTGAAACATACTAGGTAAAGGTATTAGTCCAACAAGAGATATGTTGACATAAATTACCAAAATCACCCAAGGAGAACTTGTGCTTTCAATCTCCCCCTTTTTGGTAATTGATGACAACATACATCAAAGCTTTAGATAAAGATATAGAGAATAACAAGTAAAGCCTTGGAAAGACATGTAACAAACATAGCCCCCCCCTACATGTATGCAATCATGTGAATATGGAATAAAAGAACATGTGAATGCATAAGCATGACAGAGAAGGCAATGTGTTACATGTATCTTGGCTATATGCATCATAGGAAGAGATGTAAATATGAAAAGTACCTTCATGCTCATGAGTCCCTCCTGCAAACAGTATGTACATCAGCAAGAGATCTTCATACACATGATTGTGATGCATATACTTACCTTGTGGTCTTGAGTTGGTTTAGGATGGAGTGAACCTGTGAAAACAAGGTTAGATAACACGGATGCACCTACTAGCCAGATCAAACAAAAGGACCACAAGAGTACCAAGACTGGGATGACATGTAGAGAGTAAGTACTGAGTACTCCATTGATATAGACATGTCCCCAAAGGTAAAGATGTGCAAAGAATTCAAGGATTTCCTTCCCTTGGATGTCTTGCTCCCCCTGAATCTAGCATGGGATACTGGGAGAAGATAGGGAATAGAAAATCAGAGCTAAAGAGCACAAGGCATAGCAACCAAATAAATATGAACATGTATTTCCCCTCTTAAAGACATGTGACTTCTCTCCTCTTGAACACCAAGCATCTGGGATCCTTGAAGATTACTCTCTCTCTTCTTGAGTATTCTCTCCCCCTAGAGATATGATAAAGTTTTGATGTGATCTCTCTCTAGATATGATAAAGTTTTGATGTGATCTCTCTCTAGATATGATAAAGTTTTGATGTGATCTCTCTCCCCCCTTTGACATCAATTTCTAAGAAGGGTCTTCTGGATTTTGTTGTCACAAATGGGTTTGGTCCTTGAGTCACAGATCAAAGCAGCAAGAAAAATGTGATGCTGGTAGAGGACAAGGTTCATTGAGTGGAGCTGGATCAAAAGAGCACAGGAACAAGTGGCAAGCTGTTTTTCTTGTTATGAAATCGGTGGCTCCGATTTGTATGATTAGGTAACACCGAAAGGGATCGGTGGGACCAAAAATAAAAAACCGGTGTAACCGAATTCATTACAGTGAGAACACTTGTCACCTCAGCTCACTAGGCAAGCTAGATCCCACAAAGATTTGCAATGAATTGCATGCAAGGAAATGCAGAACAGAATAATAAATGAAATCTAGATGAAGTTTTTTTTGAAAGGGGAAACAAATATGCATGAAGCAAATGCAAGAGCACAGAAAATAACACGAGAGAACTTCATAGAAATGGTCGGCGACAAAGTCACCTATGTTCACATCTTGTGGAGTTTAAGCTCAAAATGGGGTTACCATTTTTCGTTTAAGCATTTTGATGTATTCACATCTTGTGGAGTTGCTTTATCTCATGTTTGGAGTAAAGCTTCTCTAAGATGGAATAACATACCTTGGGTGGTGGTGTTGATCGTGTAGTTGAACTTGTTTGGATTGCTCAAGGTTGATGTAGCTCATCAAGAGTTGGGAGCACCACTTTGAAGTTTGAGTTCATCTTCCTACATGGGTTAGTTTTGCAAGGAAGAGCACTTGTGTATCAAAAATGACAATCATAAAGTTCAAAATAGAATTTGTCAAAAGGATATGTTTGAATGGTGTCGTGCTTCCTTGTCTTCAACAACCATTGTGTAGAGACTTGGTGATGTAGAGATTGCTCAAGATGTGAGTGTGTTGCAATCTCATAGATTTCGATTCATCCAAGTACCTACAAGGGTTAGATGACATGCAAGGTGCAAATATATCCAAGACATAAGATTATCATCATAAGAGAAATGTCAAGGATTAGTCATAGACTCATGCCTGCCATGTATCCGAATGGAGTTCCTACTCCAAGTTTGAAGCATCAATGATGTTCAATTCACCTCTCAACCTGCAAAACACTTTCTCATCAAGTGGTTTAGTGAATATATCTGCTAATTGTTTATCGGTGCGAACATGCTTAAGGTCAATGTCCCCTTTGGCAACATGATCTCGAATGAAATGATGTCGAACTTCAATATGCTTAGTTCGAGAGTGTTGCACAGGAGTGAGCAATCTTGATAGCACTTTCATTGTCACAAAGTAATGGAACATGTTTCACATATACCACATAATCCTTAAGAGTTTGGGTCATCCAAAGTAATTGAGCACAACATGAACCAACGGCAATGTATTCCGCTTCGGCGGTGGATAAGGATACCGAGTTTTGTTTCTTGGAAGACCAAAACACGAGAGATCTACCAAGAAATTGACAAGTACCCGAAGTGGACTTTCTATCAACCTTGTCCCCGTCATAGTCCGAGTCGGAGTAGCCAACAAGATCAAAAGATGCCCTCTTTGGATACCAAATGCCAAAATTTGGTGTATGAATTAAGTATCTCACTATCCTTTTCACAGCCTTAAGATGACATTCATTAGGAGCATCTTGATATCGTGCACACATGCACACACTTAGCATAATATCGGGACATGAAGCACATAGGTATAACAATGAACCGATCATAGAGCGATAAACCTTTTGATCAACCGGTTCACCATCTTTGGTCAAATCAATATGTCCACTAGTAGGCATGGGAGTAGTCATACCTTTGCATTCTTGCATATTGAACTTCTTGAATAAGTCCTTTGTGTACTTCATTTGAGAGACAAAAGTACCTTCCTTAGTTTGCTTGATTTGCAACCCAAGAAAGAATTTGAGTTCACTATCATAGACATCTCAAACTTCTCCGACATTAGCTTTCCAAACTTTTCACTAAAATGAGGGTTAGTCTAACCAAATATAATATCATCGACATAAATTTGGCATACTAATAGTTCTCCATTAACCCTTTTAGTAAAAAGAGTAGAATCAATCTTTCCAATATCAAAGCCTTTTTCAATAAGGAACTTGGTTAAGCATTTATACCTAGCTCTAGGAGCTTGTTTAAGACCATAAAGAGCTTTGTTAAGTTTGTAAACATGATTAGGTTTCTTAGGATTGATAAAGCCGGGAGGTTGCTTAACATAAACTTCCTCCTCTATTTCACAATTTAGAAAAAGCACTTTTAATGTCCATTTGGTACAAGGTGATATCATGGTGATTAGCATAGGCAAGTAAGATGCGAATGGACTCAAGTCTAGCAACGGGGGCATATGTCTCACCATAGTCCATACCTTTGACTTGAGTGTATCCTTGGGCGACGAGACATGCTTTGTTGCGAACTACTTGTCCATCTTCATCTTGCTTGTTGCGAAACACCCATTTGGTATCGATGGTGTTGTGGTTGTTGTCGGGATTCTCAACCAATGTCCAAACTTGATTTCTCCCAAAGTTGTGTAGCTCTTCATGCATGGCGTTTATCCAATCCGGATCTTCCAATGCTTCTTCAACCTTCATAGGTTCAATACTAGAAATGAGTGTGTTCACAAAAGTTAGCTAAACAAGTTTTAGAGCGAGTGATTCTCCCTGTTTTGATATCATTGTAAATTTGTTCAACGGGATGGTCTCTGGCAACTCTTGCTCGAACTCGTGAAAGCCTTTGCTTGGATCTTGGTGGAACATCTTCTTCTTCTTCTTGTCCTTCCTCATTGTTGTTGACGTTGTCGTTCTCTTGTCGTGGTGGAGAAGGAGGTTGTTGATGTTCATCTTGGTGTACTTCCTCGTTTTCTTCGTCTTGATGTGTCCCACTTGTGGATGCTTCCGTATCAACTCTTGGTTCACCTTATCGTGAGGTAGAAGCTTCCACTTGGACGGACGAGGTACTCTCCTTCACCTCTGTTGGACGAACTTTTCTAATAGACAAGTCTTGGATTGCTTCTGAAGGATCTTTATCTCCTACATCAATTGGCAATTGCTCTACTTGTGAGCCATTAGATTCATCAAACTTCACATCTACCGTCTCTTCAACCTTTCGGGTGAAATTATTGTAGACACGGTAAGTGTGAGAGTTTGAGCCATAACCAAGTAAGATAAGAATCCTTCATGAGACTTAGGAGCAAATATAGAGCGACGGTGCTTATCAAGAATGTAGCACTTTGAGCCGAATACTCGAAAGTATCCAACTTGAGGTTTGTTACCAGTGAGGAGCTCGTATGCCGTCTTGCCGAGTAGCTTGTGAAGATACAAGCGATTTGTTGCATGATAAGCTGTCTCAACTGCTTCCGCCCAAAAGTGCTTTGGCATCTTGTACTCATCAAGCATCGTTCTCGCCATTTCGATGAGCGTCCGATTCTTCCTCTCAACAACTCCATTTTGTTGAGGTGTGTACGTAGCCGAGAACACATGTGAAATCCCTTCTTCGTCAAGAAAGGTGTCCAAATTTGCGTTCTTGAACTCCGTTCCGTTGTCGCTCTGAACCTTCTTGATCTTCACTTCAAACTGATTTTGGGCTTTCCTCGTGAAGTTTTTGAAGATCTTTTGGACCTGCAATTTGTAATTGAGAAAGAACACCCACGTAAATCTTGAAAAATCATCAACTATAACTAGACCAAAAGAATTTCCACCAAGACTTTTGTAAGCGTTGGGACCAAAAAGATCCATATGAAGTAGCTCGAGTGGCCTCCTTGTGGTCATGATGTTCTTCACGGGATGCCTTCCTCCAACTTGTTTACCCGCTTGGCAAGCGCTGCAAAGTCTATCCTTATCAAATATGACATAGTTAACGCAACGGATATGATTACCTTTAATAAGCTTGTCAAGGTTTCGCATGCCCACATGACCTAATCGTCTATGCCATAACCAACCTTTAGAAGATTTAGCAATGAAGCAAGTTCTAGGTTGAGCCTTTTTAGTAAAATCAACAATGTATAGATCACCTCTACGAATGCTGGTAAAGACCATTTTATGATTATCTCTACAAAACACTTGGCAATCTACTTCAGTAAATAGGACATTGAAGCCGAAATCAGCAAGTCTAGATACTGAAAGTAAGTTGTATCTAAGAGATTCAACGAGCATAACATTTTTTATGGAGCTATCATGTGATATGGCCACCTTACCGAGGCCAACCACCTTACCCTTTGAGTTGTCACCGAAGGTGACAAACTTTTGAGGACCGTCGTTTTCAGCAAGCTCACGAAACATGTCTTTATCTCCGGTCATGTGATCGGTACATCCACTATCAAGAACCCATTCCTTTCCGCCTGCCATATATCCCTGAAGATTTTCCATAAGACCAAAGTGTCTCATTGCATCATCAAGATCAAAGTCATCATCATCATCCTCATCATAGTATCCATGTTCAACATCGTCAAGTGGTGGATCAATTCCTAGAGAGGGTGATTCATTAGAGTGAGTTTGACAATGATTTCCTTTATGAATTCTAGTAGCTTCAGATATAATATCGTTAATGATTCCAACGTTTCCTTTGGCACGCATAAGGTTTGTAAGTTAAAATAGACAATTACCAAACATAGGATCATTGGAGTTCATCTTACTCAAGGCAATAGACTTATGTAGAATTTCATCAAGATTTTTCAGGGAATAATTTGGAAATCGTTCCTCAAGGAATTTCCATATAGTGTAGGCACACTCAAGAGTAGGCAAATTCCCAATCAAGTTTCTAGGCAAGCCTCTAGTGATAAGATTAACAGTTCTAAGATTTCTAATCATGTCAAGGGTAGGATGCATAGGATCAGCATGAGGTGCACAAGGATTAGCAATGTAATTGTTCAAATGGTATTGATTGAAAATCACAAGCATCTCATTTTTCCACTCATGAAAGTACTCTCCATCAAGTATAGGCACTCTATGTCTAAGACTCCCCATAGTAGACTCATCCATCTTCCTCCAATGGTGATTAAACCAAAACAATGGAGACCAATGCTCCGATACCAATTGAAAGGGATCTAGAAGAGGTGTCTAGAGGGGGGGGGGTGATTAGACACTATGTACCAAAAGTTGCAGTTTTTAATTTCCTTAAGTTTAAGTGGAGTTTTGGCACAAGTTTAACAATCACAATACATATCAAGCAAGCATGCAAAGAGTATATGAGCAGCGGAATGTAAAGCATGCAACTTGCAAGAATGTAAGGGGATGGGATTGGAATGTGCAAACGCAATTTGGAGACACAGAGATTTTTGAGCCGTGGTTCCGATAGGTGGTGCTATCGTACATCCAGGTTGACGGAGACTTCAACCCATGAAGGGTAACGATTGCGCGAGTCCACGGAGGGCTCCACCCATGAAGGGTCCACGAAGAAGCAACCTTGTCTATCCCACCATGGCCGTCGCCCACGAAGGACTTGCCTCACTAGGGGTAGATCTTCACGAAGTAGGCGATCTCCTTGCCTGTACAAACTCCTTGGTTCAACTCCACAATCTTGTCTGAGGCTCCCAAGTGACACCTAGCCAATCTAGGAGACACCACTCTCCAAGAAGTAACAAATGGTGTGTTGATGATGAACTCCTTGCTCTTGTGCTTCAAATGATAGCCTCCCCAACACTCAACTCTCTCTCACAGGATATGGATTTGGTGGAAAGAAAATTTGAGTGGAAAGCAACTTGGGAAAGGCTAGAGATCAAGATTCATATGGTAGGATTGGAATATCTTGGCCTCAACACAAGTGTAGGTGGTTCTCTCTCAGAAAATGTAAGCTGGAAGTGTAGGCATGTTCTGATGGCTCTCTCCACGAATGAAGAGGAGGTGGAGGGGTATATATAGCCTCCACACAAAATCTAACCGTTACACACAACTCACCAATCTCGGTGGGACCGAATTGAGAAACTCGGTCGGACCGATTCAGTAAATCTAGTGACCGTTAGGGTTTTCGGTGGGGCCGACATGCAAATCGATGGGACCGATATGGTTAGGGTTAGGGCATAACGTAATCTTGGTGAGACCGATTACACAAACTCGGTGAGACCGATTTTGGTAATAAGCTAACCAGAGAGTTGGTCAGGTAAACTCGGTGGGACCGATTCGCTCATCTCGGTTGGACCAAAATGTTACGAAAGGGAAACAGAGAGTTTACATTGTAATCTCGGTAGGGTCAATTAGTCAAACTCGGTGGGACCGATTTTGGTAATAAGCTTAACAGAGAGATTACAATCCCATCTCGATGAGACCGAGATCCCTATCGGTGAGACCGATTTGCTTAGGGTTTGTGGCAGTGGCTATGACATCTGAACTCGGTGGCGCCGAATAGAAAGAATCAGTGGGGCCGAGTTTGACTGTTGGTTTAGGTCATAGGTGGATGTGAGAAAGTAGTTGAGGGCTTTTTAGCATACACTAAGCATTTTGAGCAAGAACCTCATTAAGCAACACCTCATCCCTCCTTGATAGTATTGGCTTTTCCTATAGACTCAATGTGATCTTGGATCACTAAAATAGAAAATGTAGAGTCTTGAGCTTTGAGCTTGAGCCAATCCTTTTGTCCTTAGCATTTTGAGGGATCCACTTCCTCTAGTCCATGCCACTCCATTGTTGAACTTATCTGAAACATACTAGGTAAAGGTATTAGTCCAACAAGAGATATGTTGACATAAATTACCAAAATCACCCAGGGAGCACTTGTGCTTTCAATCTCCCCCTTTTTGGTAATTGATGACAACATACATCAAAGCTTTAGATAAAGATATAGAGAATAACAAGTAAAGCCTTGGAAAGACATGTAACAAACATAGGCTCCCCCTACATGTATGCAATCATGTGAATATGGAATAAAAGAACATGTGAATGCATAAGCATGATAGAGAAGGCAATGTGTTACATGTATCTTGGCTATATGCATCATAGGAAGAGATGTAAATATGAAAAGTACCTTCATGCTCATGAGTCCCTCCTGCAAACAATATGTACATCAGCAAGAGATCTTCATATACATGATTGTGATGCATATACTTACCTTGTGGTCTTGAGTTGGTTTAGGATGGAGTGAACCTGTGAAAACAAGGTTAGATAACACGGATGCACCTACTAGCCAGATCAAACAAAAGGACCACAAGAGTACCAAGACTGGGATGACATGTAGAGAGTAAGTACTGAGTACTCCATTGATATAGACATGTCCCCAAAGGTAAAGATGTGCAAAGAATTCAAAGATTTCCTTCCCTTGGATGTCTTGCTCCCCCTGAATCTAGCATGGGATACTGGGAGAAGATAGGGAACAGAAAATCAGAGCTAAAGAGCACAAGGCATAACAACCAAATAAATATGAACATGTCTTTCCCCTCTTAAAGACATGTAACTTATCTCCTATTGAACACCAAGCATCTGGGATCCTTGAAGATTACTCTCTCTCTTCTTGAGTATTCTCTCCCCCTAGAGATATGATAAAGTTTTGATGTGATCTCTCTCTAGATATGATAAAGTTTTGGTGTGATCTCTCTCTAGATATGATAAAGTTTTGATGTGATCTCTCTCTCCCCCTTTGACATCAATTTCTAAGAAGGGTCTTCTGGATTTTGTTGTCACAAATGGGTTTGGTCCTTGAGTCACAGATCAAAGCAACAAGAAAAATGTGAAGCTGGTAGAGGACAAGATTCATTGAGTGGAGCTGGATCAAAAGAGCACAGTAACAAGTGGCAAGCTGTTTTTCTTGTTATGAAATCGGTGGCTCCGATTTGTATGATTAGGTAACACCGAAAGGGATCGGTGGGACCAAACATAACAAACCGGTGTAGCCGAATTCATTACAGTGAGAACACTTGTCACCTCAACTCACTAGGCAAGCTAGATCTCACAAAGATTTGCAATGAATTGGATGCAAGGAAATGCAGAACAGAATAAGAAATGAAATCTAGATGAAGTTTTTTTGAAAGGGGAAACAAATATGCATGAAGCAAATGCAAGAGCACAGAAAATAACACGAGAGAACTTCATCTAGAAATGGTCGGCGACAAAGTCACCTATGTTCACATCTTGTGGAGTTTAAGCTCAAAATGGGGTTACCATTTTTCGTTTAAGCATTTTGATGTATTCACATCTTGTGGAGTTGCTTTATCTCATGTTTGGAGTAAAGCTTCTCTAAGATGGAATAACATACCTTGGGTGGTGGTGTTGATCGTGTAGTTGATTTGGATTGCTCAAGGTTGATATAGCTCATCAAGAGTTGGGAGCACTACTTTGAAGTTTGAGTTCATCTTCCTACATGGGTTAGTTTTGCAAGGAAGAGCACTTGTGTATCAAAAATGACAATCATAAAGTTCAAAATAGAATTTGTCAAAAGGATATGTTTGAATTGTTTCGTGCTTCCTTGTCTTCAACCACCATTGTGTAGAGACTTGGTGATGTAGAGATTGCTCAAGATGTGAGTGTGTTGCAATCTCATAGATTTTGATTCATCCAAGTACCTACAAGGGTTAGATGACATGCAAGGTGCAAATATATCCAAGACATAAGATTATCATCATAAGAGAAATGTCAAGGATTAGTCATAGACTCATGCCTGTCATGTATCTGAATGGAGTTCCTACTCCAAGTTTAAAGCATCAATGATGTTCAATTCACCTCTCAACTTGCAAAACACTTTCTCATCAAGTGGTTTAGTGAATATATCTTCTAATTGTTTATCAGTGCGAACATGCTTAAGGTCAATGTCCCTTTTGGCAACATGATCTCGAATGAAATGATGTCGAACTTCAATATGCTTAGTTCGAGAGTGTTGCACAGGAGTGAGCAATCTTGATAGCACTTTCATTGTCACAAAGTAATGGAACATGTTTCACATATACCCCATAATCCTTAAGAGTTTGGGTCATCCAATGTAATTGAGCACAACATGAACCAACGGCAATGTATTCCGCTTCGGCGGTGGATAAGGATACCGAGTTTTGTTTCTTGGAAGACCAAAACACGAGAGATCTACCAAGAAATTGACAAGTACCCGAAGTGGACTTTCTATCAACCTTGTCCCCGGCATAGTCCGAGTCGGAGTAGCCAACAAGATCAAAAGATTCCCTCTTTGGATACTAAATGCCAAAGTTTGGTGTATGAATTAAGTATCTCACTATCCTTTTCACAGCCTTAAGATGACATTCATTAGGAGAAGCTTGATATCGTGCACACATGCACACACTTAGCATAATATCGGGACGTGAAGCACATAGGTATAACAATGAACCGATCATAGAGCGATAAACCTTTTGATCAACCGGTTCACCATCTTTGGTCAAATCAAGATGTCCACTAGTAGGCATGGGAGTAGTCATACCTTTGCATTCTTGCATATTGAACTTCTTGAATAAGTCCTTTGTGTACTTCGTTTGAGAGACAAAAGTACCTTCCTTAGTTTGCTTGATTTGCAACCCAAGAAAGAATTTGAGTTCACTCATCATAGACATATCAAACTTCTCCGACATTAGCTTTCCAAACTTTTCACTAAAATGAGGGTTAGTCTAACCAAATATAATATCATCGACATAAATTTGGCATACTAATAGTTCTCCATTAACCCTTTTAGTAAAAAGAGTAGAATCAATCTTTCCAATATCAAAGCCTTTTTCAATAAGGAACTTGGTTAAGCATTTATACCAAGCTCTAGGAGCTTGTTTAAGACCATAAAGAGCTTTGTTAAGTTTGTAAACATGATTAGGTCATAGGTGGATGTGAGAAAGTAGTTAAGGGCTTTTTAGCATACACTAAGCATTTTGAGCAAGAACCTCATTAAGCAACACCTCATCCCTCCTTGATAGTATTGGCTTTTCCTATAGACTCAATGTGATCTTGGATCACTAAAATAGAAAATGTAGAGTCTTGAGCTTTGAGCTTGAGCCAATCCTTTTGTCCTTAGCATTTTGAGGGATCCACTTCCTTTAGTCCATGCCACTCCATTGTTGAACTTATCTGAAACATACTAGGTAAAGGTATTAGTCCAACAAGAGATATGTTGACATAAATTACCAAAATCACCCAGGGAGCACTTGTGCTTTCAGCAGCCCCAGGCCGTCGAGGTGTGGTCCCGTGCGAAGCTTGACGACCGTCGAGCGAAGCTGGTGCTGGAGAAGATGAACGCGGACCTAAGGCCGGGCAACCTGAGGGCGGTGAAGCTGACCGGGGCCATGCTCCTAACACTACAAGAAATATGTCAACTAGTGACCTTCTGTCAGTGACCCTGGAAGAATTGGTCATAGATATATGACCATTTCAGACCAGTTGGTCAAAAGCTGTTCGGGGGGCTCCAAACCGTAAACTATAACGACCATTTTAGTTAGAAAGGTCGTAATTTCCTTACACAAAATGGTCATAAAGCAGATAACACTGGTATGCTGCCTTATTTCTAGCTGATCATGACCAATATAGATGGTCATAACCTTGTAAATTGTGGTGGGTTGCTATGACTAGGCGCCACCTCATCAGTTTTGCCTATGTGTCATGTCCATGTGGTAGTTTTTGCCCTAGGTTGCGAAGCAACCTATATTTCTATCATTCCCAAAATTCCCAAAAAAATCTCATAAATTCTTTGGGGCATATCTTCATCAAATATGTAAAAATCCTTCCTTGCCTAGTTCAAAACTAATTCAACAATATTCATTTTCCTATTCTGTTCACAACAACACTTTATGAAGGAAGTGCTATTTATATATTCTTGATTGCCCTCGGAATTTTTGGGCACTCTTTCCTATCCAAATCTTTACCGCATGACAAAATTCAGCTCCATTTGCCTAGCAAATCTTCCTCGGCAAATTTCCAAAGTTTTTGTCCACCTAGAAGCATTGTGAAGGAAGTACCTTTTTTATATCTCTAAATGACATGAAATTAATACAGTTCCTTCATATGCCCAAATTATCACCCTCCTCCAAATTGCAGCTCAGTCAAATCATCTACGTGAGCTCAGGTTCAATTTATATTTTATGGACAAATTGGCACGTTGCAAAGCAAGTGTTATATAGACCCCTCCTATTACCCTCAAACTTTTCGGGCACTCTTCCATACCCAAATCATTGCCACATGATAATATTCAGCTCAATTTTCCTAGTAAATCTTTCTCAGGAAATTTCCAAAGTTTCTACCTCGAGAGAAGCTTTGTGAAGTAAGTACTAGCTAGGCTTACCCAAATGATCTGAAAATTTACCAGAGCATGACCATACCTATGTAACTTACCTACACCAATTTTTAGCTCATTTCATTCATCCAATCTCCCTCACTAGTTTTCCCAAGTTTTTGTCCATAGAAGAGCATTGTGAAGGAAGTACTACTTTGGCATGTCAAAATGATATCAATTTTCTACACTGCTTTCCTATGCCCAAATAACCATCCTCCACCAAATTTCAGCTCAATCCATTCATTATTTCGAGCCCAGCTTCAACATTCATATTTTTGTCCAGTGTGGTACTTTGCAAAGCAAGTACCACCTAGGATCCTCCTTTTGAGCTGAAAATTTGTGAATACATTCTCCTTAGTAGATGATCATCCTCGGCCAAAACTCACGCCCATTGGCCATGTGCATTTCCCGTACCGCTAATCAAACACTTGCCTGCTTATTCATGTTTGAGCATCGATCGGTCTCCTCATGAGAATCTTATGTTGTGATTTTCTTCCTAGCACCTACCTGGGGAGTGCCCAACCCACTAGACATGCCTAGGCCGCCCAGAACACATGGCAACGCCACGGCCACGCGGTGACCACGCGGCGGGCATGCGAGTTTACGCGCTCTTGAGTTGGGGGCCTCGGCCACCGCCCAAACCTCGACGTATCGCCACCAAACCATGTATTTATGATTAAATAGGTACTTATGTAACTAGAAATGATTTTTGGAAAAAATAAATAGCAAAATATGAGGCAGCTGTAGTTCAGATTTGACCCGCTTCCTACTGAATCGGCGAGAATTTTTCTTTTTCACCAGAGGTGGATCAAAACTTTTGACACCCAACAATTTTGTCAATTGTGCATTAAATATGGGCTAGTATTTTATAAAATTGATTAGGTCCAATTTTGCAACAAATATATGGTAGGTCCTTCACAAAAAAACTCAGTTTGGGCACTCGGAAAAATGGAAAATGAATTTTTCGTGCAAAGAGAATGAAAACTTCCTTAGGCAACATTGTTTGGAATTCCAAGACGCACCCTTGTGCACAATATGAGATCATTTGAACAAACTATGCCACGAGTGTGGCCATAAGATTGATCATTTGGCTTGAAAGTCATTGATCTCCATACGTGATAGCTCGTTTCTGAGAACACTTTTTTAAAATAATTGCCGTATTACAAGTTTGTTATTTTTACTGGGAACTTGGCCACATATAATGACACAACGCAAAGGTTTCCCAATTTTTTGATTTTTTTGAATTTTTTATGCCCGTTTCAAAATGCGGACAAAACGGCGGGAATGGCCGTTCCTAGCTAGTGGTTGAATCTTGGATTTTTTGGTGTTTATCTGATTAAATAGATACTTATGTACCTAGAAATGATTTTTGGAAAAATAAATAGCAAACTATGAGGCAGCTGCAGTTCAAATTTGACCTGCTCCCAACTGAATCGGCGGAAATTTGTCTTTTTCACGAGAGGTGGATCAAAACTTTTTGCACCCAACCATTTGGTCAATTGTGCATTAAATATGGCCTAGTGTTTTATAAAAATGATTTGGTACAATTTTGCAACAATTATTTGGGAGGTCCTTCACAAAAAAACCTCCTTTTGGGCACTCGAAAAATGAAAAATGGTTTTTTCGTCCAAAGCAAATGAAAACTTCCTTAGGCAACATTGTTTGCCATTCCAATATGCACCCTTGTGCACAATATGAGATCATTTCAACAAACTATGCCATGAATGTGGCCATAAGATTGATCATTTGGCTTGAAAGTCATTGATCTCCATACGTGATAGCTCATTTTTGAGAACACTTTTTAAAAATAATTGCCGTATTACAAGTTTGTTATTTTTCCTAGGAACTTGGCCACATATAATGACACAATGCGAAGGTTTCCCAATTTTTTTGACTTTTTTTGAATTTTTTATGCCCGTTTCAAAATGCGGTCAAAATGGCGGGAATGATCGTTCCTAGCTAGTGGTTGAATCTTGGAATTTTTTTTGGTATTTCTCTGATTAAATAGATACTTACATACCTATAAATGATTTTTGGAAAAAATAAAGAGCAAACTACAAGGCAGCTACAGTTCAAATTTGACCCGCTTCCAACTGAATCGGCGGAAATTTGTCTTTTTCATGAGAGGTGGATCAAAACTTTTTGCACCCAACCATTTGGTCAATTGTGCATTAAATATGTCCTAGTATTTTATAAAAATGATTTGGTCCAATTTTGCAACAATTATTTGGAAGGTCCTTCACAAAAAAACTTCCTTTTGGGCACTCGAAAAATGAAAAATGTTTTTTCGTCCAAAGCAAATGAAAACATCCTTAGGCAACATTGTTTGCCATTCCAATATGCACCCTTGTGCACAATATTTGATCATTTAAACAAACTATGCCATGAATGTGGCCATAAGATTGATCATTTGGCTTGAAAGTCATTGATCTCCATACGTGATAGCTCGTTTCTGAGAACACTTTTTTTTAAAATAATTGCCGTATTACAAGTTTGATATTTTTCTTAGGAACTTGGCCACATATAATGACACAATGCGAAGGTTTTCCAATTTTTTGTTTTTTCTTGAATTTTTTATGCCCATTTCAAAATGCGGTCAAAACGGCGGGCTTGACCGTTCCTAGCTAGTGGTTGAATCTTGGATTTTTTGGTGTTTCTCTGATTAAATAGATACTTATGTACCTAGAAATGATTTTTGTAAAAAATAAAGAGCGAACTACGAGGTAGCTACAGTTCAAATTTGACCCGCTTCCAACTGAATCGGTGGAAATTTGTCTTTTTCACGAGAGGTGGATCAAAACTTTTTACACCCAACAATTTGGTCAATTATGCTATAAATATGTCCTAGTATTTTAAAAAATTGATTAGGTACAATTTTGCAAAAAATATATGGTAGGTCCTTCACAAAAAAAAACTCATTTTGGGCACTCGAAAAAATGGAAAATGAATTTTTCATCCAAAGAAAATGAAAACTTCCTTAGGCAACATTGTTTGCCATTCCAAGATGCACCATTGTGCACAATATGAGATCATTTCTTTGAATTTTTAATGTGAAAAAGTAGATGAAAAACAAAAGAATGCTGAGGTAGATTCTTTTTTGAAACATAATTTGTCTTTTTGATTAGAGGTGGATCAAAAGCATTTTACATCTAAAGATTTGGTCAACTATACATAAAATGTTGTCTTATAGTTTGGGAAAATGTAGTGGTGCTGTAATCATTTTTGGCACTCCAAAAATAGAGAATGTTTCCCCCCCTAAAAACTCATTTCTCATAACAATTTTTAGAAGATATTTGTCTTATTCTAATTCCAAGTTTTTTAGTTTTCGTAAAAACCATGTCACATTTGGTGACACAATGAGAATGTTTTTTTTATTTGTCATATCAGAAATCTGTTTATATGATTCAACACTCTTTTTAAAACAATATGACTCAACACCTTACTTTTAGTCGATTACGACCAATTTAGAAGGTCATAACGTGTACTGAGTTTTGATTAGTCCATGGGCATGTCACGCGGACCATGCCTCAAATGCCGTTGGATGCTCCCGGATCCAATGGCAGCCCTTTCTCCCTTACCCCCCTCTTTGTCTCAAAAAAGGAAAGAAAAAGAAAAGTCTCTCACCCCCACGAACCCTAGCACTCCAGATCCCATCCCTCCGCTCTCACCCTCGTCTCCCACATCGCCGCCGCCACCCAGGCCGATCCCATCCCTCCCCTTGTCTCCCTCCCAAACCTTGCCGCCGGCAGCCTCTCCCCTCCTCTCCGCTCCCCCACCTCGCTCACACCAACCCCACCCGCCTCCTCCTGCTCTCCAGATCCCTACTCCCACCACCGCCTCCCTCCGTGCCCCAGCTTCGCCGCGCCTCCTTCCCTCCAACCGCCTCGCGCTCATTCGCCGAACCGCGCCACGCCGCCCGAGCACGGTGCTCGTCATCGCCGTCGTCGTCGTCCACCGCGAGCAGGGGCAGGGGCAGCGTCATGCGGTTCCAGCACAACAGGATGGCCGCCTCAGGTGCGTGCGTGCATGCGTCCGCGTCTCCAGCCAGGGTGATCCGGA
The DNA here is from genome assembly GCF_018294505.1 of Triticum aestivum. NCBI lineage: Eukaryota > Viridiplantae > Streptophyta > Magnoliopsida > Poales > Poaceae > Triticum > Triticum aestivum. The sequence goes on along the minus strand of NC_057806.1, from coordinate 456,439,367 downwards.
ACGGCTCGTGTTCCCGTCACGCTTGCCGGTGCCGTCCACTGGCATCTCACTTGTTTGAAATCGGAATTCTGGATGCCTGCATAGTTTGTTCTATATGCGGCTTCTGCCCCATGGAGATTTGAGATTCCGGGGGCGCGTCGTTGCTTTCGCATCGATCTGGGGCTGCTGATGAGTAGATTTAGTGTTTTCTTTTAAGGATTAGTTGTTAGGCCTGTGGTGTGCTGTCAAGTGGATTTGATCCGTCAGCCAGGTCAACAGATTCAAATGGATTCAGTCAGTTCAGGCAGGTGGCCTCGTGCTGCTGGAGTAGCGCGTACTGTATTAGTGGGTATAGATTTGGGTCCTTTATGCAGGACAGATGTATTCTGCACTTTTATAAATTTTCTGGCCAGTCTCTTGTTTGCTTAATAATTCCATCTCCATCTTGTTTCATCCTACCCAGGAATGTTAGCAGTGACACTTGATCCAGTGTTTTAAATTTGTGCACCTAGATGTCTGATAGATAGTTGGTTGCGAACTCTGCTTTACCTAGGACGATTTGCATAGTATATTGAATCAGTGTCCAAATTAGAAATGTTTACATGGGTTGGTTGGTGGATTCCATTTGGTATTGCAGTCCAGTAACACATTATGTTTTCCATAGTTAGGTTGAATTCTTATATTGTTGTTCTAGTGATATAAGTGCATTTGTTTGGAGGACAGAAGAGAACAGAGATGGGCATTTATGTTTCCTCAAGTTCTCAAATGGGTTATTTGTTATGAATAGGAACCGGTCTAATTATAGGGGTGGGGCGATGCGGCGCATCAAGAAAAACTTAAAACATCCATTGCAATCAACTGAAGTGCATGAGATACAATGCCACTGAATTTGAGGCAAGCATCCCATTTCCCCACTGTTTAATATGCTCTAACTGATATTTTCCAGGGAAGGAGGCTGCTGCTTGTTTTGTTAACAAACATGAATTGTTAAGTCATCTATTCCTGGCTGTTGCTTTTGTTCAATATATATGTGTGCTTTTTGTTTTTTTGCAATGTCCACAAACTATTCTGTTTTGTTAATTATATGTTTGATGAGCAACCAGAGCTTATAGTGCTGATTCTGATGATTATGTATGTTCGTAGGGATACGAAAGAGAGGTTGCAAAGGCTGCAACCGAGGAACATAAGAAGAAGCCAGTGGTACTGCACCCAGCCCTCTACTCCTGCTTGGAATCTCTGCAACGCGTGTGATCTGACTGGGTTGGGTTGGTGTCTGGTTGCAGGACAAGGTGGTGAACTCACTGTTCGAGAAGAGGCCGAAGCAGTTCGGCATCGGTGGCACGCTACCGCCCAAGAATGACCTCCACCGGTTCGTCAAGTGGCCCAAGCTCGTGCGCATCTAGCGCCAGCGCTGCATCCTCAAGCAGCGCCTCAAGGTGCCCCCGCCGCCCCGCCGGTCCATAGGCAGGTAGCCACTGCTCCTTCCTCCCTCTTCACTCGTGCCCCTACCATTGACCTGAATAGTGGCAATTGAGCATCAGGCAATGTGGCACTACTGCCGCGTATACATGGGTTAAGATCATCCTTAATCCGGTTGTCTTGGCAGGATCTTACAAGACAGAGGACGAAGCATCTCGCACCCATGATCTCGCGGCGCTCAAGTGCTGGGGCTTAGACGGCGCTCAAGTGCTGGGGCTCAGACTGCGGGCTCCTCAACTTCCTAGTAAGTTCAGAGATGCTATTGGTCTTAGATTGCTGATTTTATTTAGAGTGAAGCTTACTAAGATTGGGTTGCGATGGGTGCAGGTGGACACGTACATGCAGGAGCATGGGAGGATGCAGCGGGTGACATGGGAGGAGTATTGACTCCGGCCGCCCCGATGATGCCCTTGCCTTCGCCAACCTCCACTCCTCCATGAGGTACGCATGCATTTCTGTTCCTTGTAGTCACACTGAACTGTTACTTTATTTGTTCTGAAGTGTTTACTTCTAGCTACAATGAACTAGCTAAGATAAGAGGGTGGAAATTATGTCACCAATTGCTGAACACCACCTGTGTGTGTTATGAACTTGTGGTGCTGCTCACTGCAGGAAGAAAAACATGTAGTACTGCTGATAAAATTCAGTGAGAGATGTGGCTCCCTTCATTGACTTTCTGTTTCTCTGCTGCTCATTCATGTTCGTGTATTTTTTTACAGTGGCAATTTGTATGCACCATGTGTGTAATAAAATATAAATGGAATTGGGGGGCTGCATTCTTTTAATTTCCTCGAATGTTGTTGCTCAATCGCAAAAGGAGGATTGAATCCTGTCTTGTGTACTAATCATGAGTTACTAGCATTTGGCTTCTCTGTGCTAATTAAAGCTGATAAGTATGTATACTTCTTTGAGATACAAATTCCACATCGCATGTTTATGTGCTAATTAAACCTGATGAGTATGTATACTTCTTTGAGATACAAATTCCACATTGCATGTTTATGAGGTTCAATTTCTACAGATGCTGCCAAATGAATGTGTCAACGTGTTTCTCCTTAGGGGTTGTTTTAAACCGCAAATGATCTACTGTATCAATTTTTTGCTGTTCAAAGATTGAAATCCTAGTTCATTTTCAAACATCAAAAATGTTGTTGACCCTGTTCTTCTATGCTTAAATGATAAAAATGTCGCATTTTGCTTGTTCTAACCATTTTGCTTGATAACTTGCAGATGCTGGCCTTCATTCATGTTTTGTCGTGAGGTCCAGGAAGAACAAGTTGGGAGAAGCATTGGAGCTAGTTATACTGTGATAGCTATGTTACCTGATGCGAACATTTTTTTATTGTAAACCTGATGTGAACCATGTTTGATTGTAATAATGTGCCAAGTTTGGCTCTTTCTGATTGTATTAATGATGTGAACCATATTTTTCTTGATTAGTCGTGCTCTGTTTGAAGCATTTTGTTGTGTCTCTATTCGGATTTAAATATTGTTATTTATTTATTGGAAAATTGAGATCTGGAGAATATAATAGTGACAACAGGGTCCCATCTCACTAGTGGGCTCATCTCTTGGAAAAAATAAAATCAAAAAGGCCATGGCCTAGAAAATAAAAAGGCCGAATTGCTGGGCTAGGCCCATGTAGCTAGCAGAAAATAACAAGAAAAAATACATTAAAAAGGCCGAATTGTTGGGCTAGGCCCATGTAGAAAATCGAATTGGACCGGGCTGAATCTTGTGCCACATCAGATTGCCATGCTGGATGCCTACGTGGCCTGGGAAGGTTGCTTGTGACCAAAACGCCACAGTAGACGTATTTTGGTCATAAACGTCTGACCATTCTAGAAGAAAGGTCACTATAGTCAGTTTACGACCGCCAGCTTTTGACCTTATGTTTTTGGTCACAAATTGAAAACAGTGACCATTTAGTGACCAATAGTGCTAGTCACAAGTTGACATATTTCTTGTAGTGTAAGGGATTTCTTGGCGCATCGGGTGGCTCCACTTCAGGCGCACTCGCGCCCGCTGTGGAGGCTCGAGGATGCGGACGCCGTCCTCCGCCTGAGCTCGGAGGCCCTGGCTGACGAGGATCTGACCGCAGCCCTTCGCTTCCTGGTCGGGGAGGACGTGGCAAGCCCCGAGGGCGCTCCGGTCCCCTTGTTCCTTTGCGACGACTAGGAGCTAGTGGTGGACGCCATGCCCACCTTTGATGGGGACAGTCTGGTGCCGGCGGAAGCTCCTGAGGGCCCGGCGGCGATGGTGACGGTGCATTTGTCCTCCGATGATTCCGGCGGGGGAGAGGAGGAAGATGAGGAGGAGGAGGAGGATGAGCGCGACTCGGAGGCGACCACCGAGGGGACGGGGGAGACTTCTCCTTGGCGCAAGTCCAGCGCCCTCCACTCCATGCCGGAAGATGACAAAGCCGGCGCCAGGCGAGGGGGAGAGGACCCTCCCTTGATCCCAAGAAGGACAGGTCGGGGCTGATCTCCCGGGGGTCTACTCCAGCCCTGGTGCTGCCCAAGGCCAGCTCCAGCCCCTCTGGCGTACCTTCCTCTGCTGCCAGACCTCCCGAGGCTGAGCCTCGCAGGAGGCTTTCGGGCTTTAAGGTTGGCCGGAGGCCATTGGAACCTATGGTAGCCGACCAGTAAGTACTCGAACTCTGCTTCGCTCTTGGTTTTTGCCGTCAAGGCCTGACATCTTCCATCTTTTGGTTATGCCGCCGCCTGCGGTGAAGAGGCTGAAGGGGGACTCGGCGGCCCCACTCGGGGCAATCTCATCTGTTGGGGCCGCGCCTTCATCTGCGGGAAAAAGAGGCAGCAGGGCTCGCACCTCCCCTGCTCGGTCATCTTCACGAGGCCAGGAGGGACGCTCCGGCGGGGAGCCAGCTCCCGTGGCCCTGCTGACTCAGGAGGCGCCCGCGTTCGATGCTGTTGCCGAGACTGCCGAGGCTCAGAAGGTCCCAGCCTCTCGAGCCGTGATCACGTTGTCGTATTCTCCTCCTACTCCACCAGCTCTCGTCTCTTGTGCCTCTTCAAACGCCTTGGACTGTGCTGCTGTCGAGCTGAGTCGGCTGCAAGAAGACCTCCAAGGCGCTAACCCCCGCCTGGTGGCCGGGCGCCTGGAGTTGGTCTCTGGCTGGGTTCGCTCTGTTGCTTCCGTACGAGCGGCGCTGAGCCAAGCGGTGACGGCCTCCAAGGAGAAGAAGCAGGTCACCTCCCAGGCCAAAGCCGCTCGCGACGCGGCTTTGAAGGATGCTTCAAATGTCCGGGGCCGCTGCAAGGCGCTGGAGGACGAGCTGCAAGGCTTGCGCGACGAGCTTGCCAAGGAGGTTCGCGACTGTCTGGCAAAGGAGGAGGAGATGAAGGCTCGGGAGGCTGCCGTCAGGGATCGCGACGCCGAGCTAGCCACCGAACGCAGCCGACTGAAGACACAGAAGCAGAAGCTGGGGACGAAGAGGGCCGCGCTGGATGCCAAGGCGAGGGTCTTGGCTAAGGACCGGGTGGCCTTCGCGAATTTGAAGGAGAGGTCTCGCAAGGCGCTGAAGTCGCTCTATGAGGGCGTCTTGGAGAAGCCGCTGGTTGACGCCGAGGATGGCCCCGCTGAGCTGCTTCCTTTCTTGGTTCAAGCGCTTGAGGATGTCGTGAACAGCATCGGCCCCATGTCCGAGGCCGAAGCTCGCGTCCTTTCTTCTGTAGCGCTGACGCGCGTCCTCAGCCACGTCTACCTTCGCAACCCCAACGCCTACCTCGACGGGTTGCTGGAGCCTGTGAGCGGCGAGCTTGCTGCCGCTGCTGCTGAGGCTGTGAAGGGCCAAGCGGAGGCCTTGCTGGCGAAGTTCCGCGCCTTAAACACCGCGCCCAAGTGAGGTCCTGCCGGCCCCGCGGCTTCGGGAGATGGAGCTGACAAGCGCAACCCCACCACAAGCGGCGGCGCTGCCCAAGGGTGATATCCTCGTGGCTTCTTTCCTGCTCCAATTCCTGCAGCATGTACCGTGCGTCGTGGAGGCGTTTAAACTTGTGTTTGGCATTGTGAGAACAATTTATCGTGTGTAATATTTGCTTCTGACTTTCCTGGATTTTGTGGGTTTCCTTCCTATTTGCTTTGTGTTCTACGTCGGCAGGGCCCGGCCCCGCGCATACCTCAGATGCCGTTAGCCCCGACCGGATCACCAGGACGGGACTGAGGAGTGAGGGGTGATACGTCTCCAACGTATCTATAATTTTGGATTGTTCCATGCTATTATATTACCTGTTTTGGATGTCTATGGGCTTTATTTTACATTTATATCATTTTTGGGACTAACCTACTAACCGGAGGCCCAACCCGTATTGTTTTTTTTTTTGCCTATTTTAGTATTTTGAAGAGAAGGAATTTCAAACGGAGTCCAAATGGAATGAAACCTTCGGGAGCATGATTTTTGGAACGAATGTGATCCGAAGAACTTGGAGTGCAAGCCAAGAAGCAGCCGAGGCGGCCATGAGATAGGAGGGCGTGCCCACCCCTCCTGGGCGCGCCCCCCTGTCTCGTGGGCCCCTCGGGCGGCCATCGACATACTTCATCCTCCTATATAAGCCTACATACCCCAAAAACATTCAGGGAGCCGCCGAAGAAATATTTACGCCACCGTAACCTTCTGTATCCGCGAGATCCCATCTTGGAGCCGTCGCCGACATTCTGCCGGAGGGGGAATCCACCATGGAGGGCTTCTACATCAACACCATAGCCCCTCCGATGAGTTGTGAGTAGTTTACCACAAACCTTCGGGTCCATAGTTATTAGCTAGATGGCTTCTTCTCTCTTTTTGGATCTCAATACAATGTTCTCACCCTCTCTTGTGGAGATCTATTCGATGTAAACTCTTTTTGCGGTGTGTTTGTCGAGATCCGATGAATTGTGGGTTTATGATCAAGTTTATCTATGAATAATATTTGAATCTTCTCTGAATTATTTTATGTATGATTGAGTTATCTTTGTAAGTCTCTTCGAATTATCGGTTTGGTTTGGCCTACTAGATTGATCTTTCTTGCCATCGGAGAAGTGCTTAGCTTTGGGTTCAATCTTGCGGTGTTCTTACCCAATGACAGAAAGGGTTGCAAGACACGTATTGTATTGTTGCCATCGAGGATAAAAAGATGGGGTTTATATCATATTGCTTTAGTTTATCCCTCTACATCATGTCATCTTGCTTAATGCGTTACTCTGTTCTTATGAACTTAATACTCTAGATGCATGCTAGATAGCGGTCGATGTGTGGAGTAATAGTAGTAGATGCAGGCAGGAGTCGGTCTACTTGTTGCGGACGTGATGCCTATATACATGATCATGCCTAGATAATCTCATAATTATTCGCTTTTCTATCAATTGCTCGACAGTAATTTGTTCACCCACCGTAATACTTATGCTATCTTGAGAGAAGCCTCTAGTGAAACCTATGGCCCCCGGGTCTATCCTTTATCATATAAGCTTTCAATCTACTTTTATTTGCATCTTTATTTTCTGCATCTATATTATAAAATACCAAAAATATATTTATCTTATCATATTATCTCTATCATATCTCACTTTCGCAAGTGGCCGTGAAGGGATTGACAACCCCTTTATCATGTTGGTTGCGAGTTCTTTGTTTGTTTGTGTAGGTTCATGGGACTTTTGAGGAGCCTCCTACTAGATTGATACCTTGGTTCTCAAAAACTGAGGGAAATACTTATGCTACTGTGCTGCATTACCCTTTCCTCTTCAAGGAAAACCAACGCAAGCTCGAGACGTAGCAAGAAGGATTTTTGGCGCTGTTGCCGGGGAGGTCTTCGCTCAAGTCAAGACATACCAAGTACCCATCACAAACTCATCTCCCTCGCATTTACATTATTTGCCATTTGCCTCTCGTTTTCCTCTCCCCCACTTCACACTTGCCGTTTTATTTGCCCTCTCTTTCCCAATCCCCTCTCTCTTTCGCTTGCCTTTTTTGTTTGCTTGTGTGTTGGATTACTTGTTGCCATGGCACAAGATAATACCAAATTGTGTGATTTCTCCAATACCAACAATAATGATTTCCTTAGTACTCTGATTGCTCCTATTAATGATGTTGAGTCTTGTGAAATCAATACTGCTTTGCTGAATCTTGTTATGAAATATCAATTCACCGGCCTTCCTAGTGAAGATGCCGCTACTCATCTAAACAACTTTGTTGATTTGTGTGATATGCAAAAGAAGAAATATACGGATAATGATATTGTTAAATTGAAGTTATTTCCGTTTTCACTTAGAGATCGTGCTAAAGTTTGGTTTTCGTGTTTGCCTAAAAATAGTATAGATTCTTGGAACAAGTGCAAAGATGCTTTCATCTCTAAATATTTTCCTCCCGCTAAGATCATCTCGCTTAGGAACGATATTATGAATTTTAAACAACTTGATCATGAGCATGTTGCCCAATCTTGGTAAAGAATGAAATTGATGATTCGCAATTGCCCTACTCATGGTTCGAATTTATGGATGATCATACAAATTTTTTATGCCGGATTAAACTTTGCTTCTAGAAATCTTTTAGATTCGGCCGCCAGAGGCACGTTTATGGAAATCACTTTAGGATATGCTACAAAACTTCTTGGTAATATTATGGATAATTATTCTCAATGGCACACCGAACGATCTACTAGTAAAAAGTGCATGCTATAGAAGAAATTAATGTTTTGAGTGGAAAGATGGATGAGCTTATGAGATTGTTTGTTACTAAGAGTTCTTCTATTGATCGCAATGATATGCCTTTATCTACCTTGATTGAGAATAATAATGAATCTATGGATGTAAATTTTGTTGGTAGGAATAATTTTGGAAACAATGCTTATAGAGGAAACTTTAATCCTAGACCATTCCCTAGCAATTCCTCTAATAATTATGGAAATTCCTGCAATAATTCTTATGGTAATTTTAATAAGATGCCCTCTGATTTTGAAAATAGTGTGAAAGAATTTATGGTCTCTCAAAAGAATTTTAATGCTTTGCTTGAAGAAAAATTGCTCAAAGTTGATGATTTGGCTAGGAACGTTCATAGACTTTCGCTTGATGTTGATTCTCTTAAACTTAGATCTTCTCCTCTAAGCATGATATCAACGAGTCTCTCAAAGCAATGAGAATTTCCATTGACGAGTGCAAGGAAAGAACCGCTAGATTGCGTGCTAAGAAAGATAGCTTTGTAAAGGCGTGTTCTTCTAGTTCCCATGAAAAGAATGATGAAGATCTTAAAGTTATTGATGTGTCCCCTATTAGATCTTTGTTTTGCAATATGAATATTGATAATAATGTGACTGGAGAAGAGTCAACTTTATTTAGAAGGCGTCCCAAAAATTTGGAGTTTTTAGATCTTGATGCTAAATTTGGTAAAAGTGGGATTGGAGAGGTCATAACTTTAAATAGTATTGAACCCACTATCTCGGATTTCAAGGAATTTGATTATGATAATTGTTCTTTAGAAAGTTGTATTTCCTTGTTGCAATCTGTTGTTAATTCTCCTCATGCTTATAGTCAAAATAAAGCTTTTACCAAACATATCGTTGATGATGCAATCTTTTGATGAAAAACTTAATTTGGAAGTTTCTATACCTAGAAAACTTAATGATGAGTGGGAACCTACTATAAAGATTAGAATTAAAGATCATGAGTGTTTTGCTTTGTGTGATTTTGGTGCTAGTGTTTCCATGATTCTGAAAACTTAATGTGATATTCTAGGTTTCCATGATCTTGATGATTGCTCTTTAAATTTGCACCTTGCGGATTCCACCATTAAAAGCCAATGGGAAGGATCAATGATGTTCTGATTGTTGCAAATAGAAATTTGGTGCCCGTTGATTTTATCGTTCTTGATATAGATTGCAATCTTTCTTGCCCTATTATTCTTGGTAGACCTTTCCTTAAAACGATTGGTGCGATTATTGATATGAAGGAAGGGAATATTAGATTCCAATTTCCATTAAAGAAAGGCACGGAACACTTTCCAAGAAAGAAAGTCAAATTACCTTATGAATCTATCATGCGAGCTACCTATGAACCAAGTGCCAAAGATGGCACTACTTAGATCTATCTTCGCTTTTATGCCTAGCTAGGGGCGTTAAACGATAGCGCTAGTTGGGAGGCAACCCAATTTTCTTTGTGTTTCTTGTTTTTGTTTCTGTTTAGTAATAAATTTTGCATCTACTTTCTGTTTAGATGTGTTTTCATGTTTTATTTAGTGTTTGTGCCAAGTAGAACCTATAGGATAACCTATGATGATAGTTGATTTGATTCTGCTAAAAAACATAAACTTTGCACTCACGAGAAAAAAATTCAATAAATCACAGAAACGTGCTTTTGCATTGATTCTTTTTGCTGCTGATCAATAAACAAATTTTCCAGTACGTCCTATTTTGGTAGGATTTTTATAGTTCCAGAAGTTTGTGTTAGTTACAGATTGCTACAGACTGTTCTGTTTTTGACAGATTCTGTTTTTCGTGTGTTGTTTGCTTATTTTGATGCATCTATGGCTAGTATGTAAGGGTATGAACCATAGAGAACTTGGAATACAGTAGGTTTAACACCAAAATAAATAAAGAATGAGTTCATTACAGTACCTTATTTGGTGGTTTTGTTTTCTTTCACTAACGGAGCTTATAAGATTTCCTGTTGAGTTTTGTGTTGTGAAGTTTTCAAGTTTTGGGTAAAGCTTTTATCGACTATGGAATAAAGAGTGGCAAGAGCCTAAGCTTGGGGGTGCTTATGGAACCCCAAGATATTCAAGAATAGCCAAAAGCCTAAGCTTGGGGATGCGCCGGGAAGGCATTCCCTCTTTCATCTTCGTTCATTGGTAACTTTACTTGGAGCTATATTTTTATTTGCCACATGATATGTGTTTTGCTTGGAGCGCCATGTATTATATTAGTCTTTGCTTTTTAGTCTACCACAATCATCCTTGCTGTACACACCTTTTGGGAGAAGCCTACTTGATTGAAATTTATTAGAATATGTTATGTGCTTCGCTTATATCTTTTGAGCTTGATAGTTTTTGCTCTAGTGCTTCACTTATATCTTTTAGAGCATGGTGGTGGATTAATTTTGAAGAAATTGCTAGTCTCTCATGCTTCACTTATATTATTTTGAGTCTTTTAGAACAGCATGGTATTTGCTATGGTTACAAATTTGGTCCTAGAATGATGAGCATCCAAGTTGGGTATAATAAAAACTATCATAGAAAGTGCATTAAACACTAGGATCAATTTGATGCTTGATAATTGTTTTGAGATATAAAGGTAGTAATGTTAGGCTCATGCTAGTGGATAATTATGAAATTGAGAAATACTTTTGTTGAAGTTGGCAAGTCATGTAGCATGCACATATGGTAAAAGTTGTGTGACAAATTTTTTGCATGAGGTGCTCTTTTGATTGTCTTCCTTATGAGTGGCAGTCGGGGACGAGCGATGGTCTTTTCCTACCAATCTATCCCTCTAGGGGAATGCGTAGTAGTACTTTGCTTCGAGGGCTAAGTAGACTTTTGCAATAAGTATATGAGTTCTTTATGACTAATGTGAGTCCATGGATATACGCACACTCATCCTTCCACTATGCTAGCCTCTATTTTACCGCACAATTTTCGCCGGTATCATGAACCCATTATTTACCTTCCTCAAAACAGCCACCATACCTACCTATTATGGCATTTCCATAGCCATTATGAGAAATATTGCCATGCAACTTTCCACCGTTCCATTTATTATGACACGTTTCATCATTGTCATATTGCTCTTTGCATGATCATGTAGTTGACATCGTATTTGTGGCAAAGCCACCTTCATAATTTTCATACATGTCGCTCTTGATTCATTGCATATCCCGGTACACCGCCGGAGGCATTCATATAGAGTCATATCTTGTTCTAGCTTTGAGTTGTAATTATTGAGTTGTAAATCCATAAAAGTGTGATGATCTTTATTATTAGAGCATTGTCCCAGTGAGGAAAGGATGATGAAGACTATGATTCCCCCACAAGTCGGGATGAGACTTCGGACTTTATAAAAATAAAAGAGGCCAAAGAAGCCCACCAAAAAGAAAAAAGAAAAAAAGAAAAAAACAAAATGAGAGAAAAAGAGAGAAGGGACAATTGCTACTATCTCTTTTTCCACACTTGTGCTTCAAAATTGCACCATGATCTTCATGATAGAGAGTCTCCTATGTTGTCACCTTCATATACTAGTGGGAATTTTTCATTATAGAACTTGGCTTGTATATTCCAATGATGGGCTTCCTCAGAGTGCCCTAGGTCTTCGTGAGCAAGCAAGTTAGATGCACACCCACTTAGTTTCTTTTGTTGAGCTTTCATACATTTATAGCTCTAGTGCATCCGTTGCATGGCAATCCCTACTCACTCACATTGATATCTATTGATGGGCATCTCCATAGCCCGTTGATACGCCTAGTTGATGTGAGACTATCTTCCCTCTTTTTGTCCTCACAACCACCACAATAGACCACCATAGTGCTATGTCCATGGCTTGCGCTCATGTATTGCGTAAGAGTTGAAAAAAGTTGAAGCGCGTCAAAAAGTATGAAACAATTGCTCGGCTTGTCATTAGGGTTGTACATGATGGGAGTATTTTGTGTAAGGAAAATGAAGCATGGCCTAACTATATGATTTTGTAGGGATAAGCTTTCTTTGGTTATGCTATTTTGATAGGACATAATTATTTGTTAGTATGCTTTGAAGCATTATTATTTTTATGTTTTATAAGCTTTTATCTTGAATCATTTGGATCTGAACATTCATGCCACAATAAAGAAAATTACATTGAGAATTATGCTAGGTAGCATTCCACATCAAAAATTCTGTTTTTATTGTTTACCTACTCGAGGACGAGCATGAATTAAGCTTGGGGATGCTTGATACGTCTCCAACGTATCTATAATTTTTGATTGTTCCATGCTATTATATTACCTGTTTTGGATGTCTATGGGCTTTATTTTACACATTTATATTATTTTTGGGACTAATCTACTAACCGGAGGCCCAGCCCGTATTGCTGTTTTTTTGCCTATTTCAGTATTTCGAAGTAAAGGAATATCAAACGGAGACCAAACGAAATGAAACCTTCGGAAGCGTGATTTTTGGAACGAACGTGATCCGGAGAACTTGGAGTGCAAGCCAAGAAGCAGACGAGGCGGCCACGAGATAGGAGGGCGCGCCCACCCCTCCTGGGCGTGCCCCCTATCTCGTGAGTCCCTCGGGCGGCCACCGACATACTTCTTCCTCCTATATAAGCCTGCATACCCCGAAAACATCCAGGGAGCCACCAAAGAAATATTTCCGCCACCGTAACCTTCTATATCCGCGAGATCCCATCTTGGAGCCGTCGCTGGTGTTCTGTCGGAGGGGGAATCCACCATGGAGGGCTTCTACATCAACACCATAGCCCCTCCGATGAGTTGTGAGTAGTTTACCACAGACCTTCAGGTCCATAGTTATTAGCTAGATGGCTTCTTCTCTCTTTTTGGATCTCAATACAATGTTCTCCCCCTCTCTTGTGGAGATCTATTCGATGTAAACTCTTTTTGCGGTGTGTTTGTCGAGATCCGATGAATTGTGGGTTTATGATCAAGTTTATCTATGAATAATTTTTGAATCTTCTCTGAATTCTTTTATGTATGATTGAGTTATCTTTGCAAGTCTCATCGAATTATCGGTTTGGTTTGGCCTACTAGATTGATCTTTCTTGCCATTGGAGAAGTGCTTAGCTTTGGGTTCAATCTTGCGGTGTTCTTACCCAATGACAGAAAGGGTTGCAAGACACGTATTGTATTGTTGCCATCGAGTATAAAAAGATGGGGTTTATATCATATTGCTTGAGTTTATCCGTCTACATCATGTCATCTTGCTTAATGCGTTACTCTGTTCTTATGAACTTAATACTCTAGATGCATGCTGGATAGCGGTCGATGTGTGGAGTAATAGTAGTAGATGCAGGCAGGAGTCGGTCTACTTGTTGCGGACGTGATGCCTATATACATGATCATGCCTAGATAATCTCATAATTATTCGCTTTTCTATCAATTGCTCGACAGTAATTTGTTCACCCACCGTAATACTTATGCTATCTTGAGAGAAGCCTCTAGTGAAACCTATGGCCCGGGGGTCTATCCTTTATCATATAAGCTTTCAATCTACTTTTATTTGCATCTTTATTTTCTGCATCTATATTATAAAATACCAAAAATATATTTATCTTATCATATTATCTCTATCAGATCTCACTTTCGCAAGTGGCCGTGAAGGTATTGACAAGCCCTTTATCGCGTTGGTTGCGAGTTCTTTGTTTGTTTGTGTAGGTTCGTGGGACTTGTGAGGAGCCTTCTACTGGATTGATACCTTGGTTCTCAAAAACTGAGGGAAATACTTACGCTACTGTGCTGCATCACCCTTTCCTCTTCAAGGAAAACCAACGCAAGCTTGAGACGTAGCAAGGGGCTACGTGGCAAGTTAGGCTCCTGAATCGCGATGCTCAGGAGTCCCCCTTGACGCGCAAACAAAAAATAGGGAGGGGGTGTAGGAGTGGATTTGTCGTTCTATGTCGGCAGGGCCCGGCCCCGCGCATACCTCAACCGTTGTTAGCCTTTCGGAACTAAGGAGTGAGGGGCTACGTGACCAGTTAGGCTCCTGAGTCGCGATGCTCAGGAGTCCCTCTTAACGCTCAAACGATCTTCATACCTTGGCTCCGCTCGGGGAGGGGCGCGCGACGACCAGGTCTGAGGGACCTGGCTGGGTGGCATGCGCTCGGGCGTAGCCCCCGTGTCCAGCCCCCTCGCGCGGCGCTCCCGAGGGGAGGCGTTGCGATGAGGCCAGACACTGAGCTCTGGGCTCCCTAAGGTTGATACAGCCGTGGGCTGCCCTTAGTTGTTTATCACCAGCGTGGAGCATAGCGCTTCCGTATGTGTACGGGCATAGCCGCTCCTCGGCAGTGTCGTCAGCCAGCGGAGCATGGTGCTTCCACTGGTACGTGGGAGGGCCCCCCCCTCCGGGAGGAGCCCCTGGGGTGTGTATAGCCCCGCCCTGACACATGGCCGGCACGGTAGGGCTAGACGAGGTGTATCTGGGCACCCGTGAGCTAGCACGGGACTCACGGGGCCCTACCTCAAGGCGGGTTGCGCCTGGCTCTGGGCCTTTGATGGTGGTACGTTCCTGCAGGATGGTTAGATGCAAATGCTCAACGTCCTCAGTTCCCGGCCCTCGAGCGAGCTCAGTCGCCGCTGGTATGCCAGGTCGTGATGCCGTGGACAAGGCTAGGGGGTGACGGCTGGAGAGCCAGTAAGAGCTCCTGAGTCGCGATGCTCAGGCGCCCCCCCTTTTAACGTGCAAGTGATTTGCATGAGGGGAAAAGGGCCTGTGGTAGGCGGCGGACGATAATCATAGCAGGTCAAAAATGCAAGGCAAACCAACTTAGATAGATGCGGGAAAGATACTTGCCACTGGGTCCGACCCGAGCGGCCTGGGGATGATGCAGCCTGAAGGGCGCCCCGAACAAGGTAAACTAAAGACATAAGCAAAAGAGATACATGCCGCAGGGACAGACCCACACGACCTAGGATTGATGCAGCCCTGGGGGCGCTTCTAGCTGAAATGAAACTTGAAAGATGTCACCTAATACCATTGCTGACGAAAGGGTGTTGGAGTAGTTGATGACGCGCGGTGAAGAAGCTGATCTTCACGAGCCATCGGTGCCCTGAGCCTCAGCAGGCTCCGGGGGTCCGGGCGGCCCCTCGAGAAACATCTCCATCTCTGCCAGGACCACGTGATGCCTGGCCTCCTGAGCTTTCAGAATGCTCCGCATAAGACGCTGGTGAGCAGCAACCGCATTCGGCAGGCCGAAAGGCATGCGAACGTAGCTGTGAGGTGGACCCTCGCAACATCCCACGTGCGAAGGCCAGAAATGCTCCTGAAACGCGACTCAATTGAGCCCTAGGTAGTCGATGCAGACGCGCAGCGCACCATCCTCGCCTGGATGGGGAGCTATGCTGGGTAGACGGCGGCTGCCACGCATGACTCTTGATTCCTGCAGCTCCTGAGTGACCTTGGTGATGAACTCCTGAGGGTTGGGCCCTTCCTGCCTTATGCCTTCCTGAGGGAAATGTGCCATGAAGCACGCCTCCAAGTGGTGCCCGAGCGCCTCCCTCGTGAGCATGACAAAGTCAGTGGCCCACCAGGAGAGAGCCCCCGAGCCTTGCCCGAGGAGGGCGCCGGGCGCGCCTTCCTATGCGATGGAGGGAGGCGCCCCTTGGACGGGCGCGGATCCTGGCGTAGTGCCTCCAGAGGTGCTGCCTCCTGAGGCCTTGAGCTGGGTGATGTCCTCTTCTTCTTGGGAGATGCCTCGGGAAGGTTCCCATTCTTGTTGTCTGGGTCCTTGATTGATGCGGTTTGGAAAGCACGCTCGAGAGAGCACGCTGCATCCTTCTCTTCGTAGGGGACTGTGATGATTCCACCGCTGCTCGGCATCTTGAGGACATTGTAACCATGGTGAGTCACTGCCATAAACTTAGCCAGGGCTGGATACCCGAGGATGGCATTGTACGGCAGGCGGATGTGGGTAACGTCGAAGTCGATGAGCTCAGTGCGGTAGTTCTTGCGCTGTCCAAAGGTGACAGGGAGGCGGACCTGCCCAATCGGGGTGGTGGAGCCATCAGTGACTCCTCAGAAAGGCTTGGTTGGCTGAAGCTGGTCATACGACACTTGGAGATTGTTGAATGTCTCAATGGACAGAACATTGAGTCATTCGCCGCCATCGATGAGGGTCCTGGTGACCTGCACACTGCTGATAACTGGGGAACAAAGCATTGGGAGGACACCGGCTGTCGCTGCACACTTGAGTTGATCCACTGAGCTGAACGTGATGGCACACGTGGACCATCTGAGAGGGCGCGTGGCCTCAAGCTTTGGGAGGACTGCATTCACCTCGCGAGCAAACTGCTTGAAGATGCGCTGAGAGGCCGGGGCCTGTACACCGCCCAAGATACAAGCGATGGCACGTGGCTCCTGGAAGCCCCCAGCTCCCTCGGCGTGATGATGATCTTCATTCCTTCTTGGTGGTGGTGGCAGAGGAGGAAGGCCTGCGTTGCCTTGTGGGCGATCCTCACGAGGCTGATCTCTCCAAGCCCACTCCCGGTGGGAGTAGGACTCCCCCCTTGGCGCGCCCTCCTCCTTGGCCGGCCGCCTTCCCCCTTGCTCCTTTATATACGGGGACAGGGGGCACCCCATAGACACAACAATTGATCATCGATCTCTTAGCCGTGTGCGGTGCCCCCTCCATCATAGTCATCCTCGATAATATTGTAGTGGTGCTTAGGCGAAGCCCTGCGTCGGTAGAACATCATCATCGTCACCACGCCGTCGTGCTGATGGAACTCTCCCTCGACACTTAGCTAGATCGGAGTTCGAGGGACGTCATCGAGCTGAATGTGTGCAAGAACTCGCAGGTGCCGTGCTTTCGGTGCTTGATCGGTCGGGCCGTGAAGACGTACGACTACATCAACCGCGTTGTGCTAACGCTTCTGCTTTCGGTCTACGAGGGTACGTGGACAACACTCTCCCCTCTCGTTGCTATGCATCACCATGATCTTGCGTGTGCGTAGGAAAATTTTGAAATTACTACGTTCCCCAACACCACCCACCCACTGGGGGTTTATGGGTGTAATGAACTTTGGTCGTGGGCCCTATCTTTGAACATTATGTGATGTGTATATTTTGTGGATGTCTGTGCTTCTGCTCTTTGTTTTTTGAACCGATTTCTTGCACTTTCCCTCTCTCGAACCTCCTCCCCCCCGCGCGAGTCTGACAGCCGAGGCTCCGGTGTGTGACAAGGTGTTCGGTTTTTTTAGAGGAGCGCACAGTACTTACGCTTTCAAAACGTTGAGCGCGAGCGAAACACCACTAGGCCGGCTAGCGGCAATCCGGCAAAGCCGGTTGGCGAGCAGTTGGTCATGCGGCCGTTTTTTAATGGTGACGGGCCGGGTTGGTCAACCCGGCGGCCTTTGACTTAGTGTTTGAAGCATGCTGGAGCTCTGGCCTGTTGTGCTTGCCAGCCGACAGCCGAAGCCGGATCTGTGGCCTAGGGCGAAGTGGGGGGCCGCGGCGTCCTTAGCGTGTCAGGAATCACCAAGGAAGGCGGCGGATGGCGATCAAGCCGGCCAGCCCCCGAGCCCCCGGGTCGAGTGAGTTGGACCGGTGGCCGGGTTAGGAGTGAAGTGATGCACAAATGTAGGGGACGTAATAACTTGGTCGGAAAAGGGCAGCCCCCGAGCATCGTTCGGGTACTCCATAGTTTCATGCGTTTACAAAAGGCAACAATACATACATTCGTACGGATAACTGTAAAACAGGCAGAGGAGTTCCGTGTTCCACGGCCGGGTTGTTTCTTCATCGGCGGTGTCTCTCTTGTGCTTGTTTGACTTCCGAGCGTAGATGAGGTAGTAGGCGTTGCGATCGCACAAGGCCCTGCTGACGTTGAAAGGGCCATCCCACGGAGAGGACAGCTTGTGCTGGCCGACTTGCTCTTGGATGAGTCGGAGGACGAGGTCGCCCTCGCGGAATGCGAGGGGCTTGATCTTCTTGCTATGGTAGTGCCTCAGGCCTTGCTGGTAGATGGCCGAACAAATGAGTGCAAGGAGACGCGCCTCTTCGAGTAGGTCGAGGACGTCTTTGCGGGCTTCCTTGGCTTCGGCTTAGTGTACATAACGGCACGCAACGAGTCGAACTCAACGTCGGTCGGGATGACGGCTTAGGCTCCATAAACAAGGAAGAACAGGGTGAACCCGGTCAACCTGTTTGGCGTGGTTCGGAGACTCCAGAGGACGACCGACAACTCGTTGAGCCAGCTGCCGGGTGAGAGGATGAGCGGCTCGATGAGCAGCGGCTTGATGCCGGATAGGATGAGGCCGTTGGCCCGCTCGACCTGCCCGTGGGACTGCAGGTGCGCAACGGAGGCCAGATCGAGGCGGATACCGGAGACGGAGCAGTATTGCGCGAGCGCGCCTGATACGTCTCCAACGTATCTATAATTCATGAAGTATTCATGCTATTATATTATCTGTTTTAGATGTTTAATGGGCTTTATTATACACTTTTATATTATTTTTGAGACTAACCTATTAACCAGAGGCCCAACCCATATTGTTGTTTTTGCCTCTTTCAGTGTTTCGAAGAAAAGGAATATCAAACGGAGTCCAAACGGAATGAAACCTTCAGGAGAGTTATTTTTGGAACGGAAGCAATCCAGGAGACTTGGAGTAGACGTCAGGGAAGCTTCGAGAAAACCACAAGACAGGGAGGCGCGCCCTACCCCCTGGGCACGCCCCCACCCTCGTGGGCCCCTGGTGGCTCCCCTGACTGACTTCTTTTGCCTATATATGTCCATATACCCTAAAAACATCAGGGAGCAGAATAGATCGGGAGTTCCGCCGCCGCAAGCCTCTGTAGCCACCAAAAACCAATCGGGTCCCTGTTCCGGCACCCTGCCGGAGGGGGGATCCCTCACCGTTGGCCATCTTCATCATCCCGGCGCTCTCCATGACGAGGAGGGAGTAGTTCACCCTCGGGGATGAGGGTATATACCAGTAGCTATGTGTTTGATCTCTCTCTCTCGTGTTCTTGATTTGGCACGATCTTGATGTATCGTGAGCTTTGCTATTATAGTTGGATCTTATGATGTTTCTCCCCCTCTACTCTCTTGTAATGGATTGAGTTTTCCCTTTGAAGTTATCTTATCGGATCGAGTCTTTAAGGATTTGAGAACACTTGATGTATGTCTTGCCGTGCTCATCTGTGGTGACAATGGGATATTCACCTGATTCACTTGATGTATGTTTTGGTGATCAACTTGCGGGTTCAGTGACTTTGTGAACTTATGCAAGGGGGTTGGCACATGTTTTTGTCTTGACTCTCCGGTAGAAACTTTGGGGCATTCTTTGAAGTACTTTGTGTTGGTTGAATAGATGATTCTAAGATTGTGTGATGCATATCGTATAATCATGCCCACGGATACTTGAGGTGACATGGAGTATCTAGGTGACATTAGGGTTTTGGTTGATTTGTGTCTTAAGGTGTTATTCTAGTACGAACTCTATGATAGATCGAACGGAAAGAATAGCTTCGTGTTATTTTACTATAGTCTCTTGAATAGATCGATCCGAAAGAGTAACTTTGAGGTGGTTTCGTACCCTACCATAATCTCTTCGTTTGTTCTCCGCTATTAGTGACTTTGGAGTGACTCTTTGTTGCACGTTGAGGGATAGTTATATGATCTAATTATGTTATTATTGTTGATAGAACTTGCACTAGTGAAAGTATGAACCTTAGACCTTGTTTCCTACCATTGTAATATCGTTTACGCTCACTTTTATCGCTTGCTACCTTACTATTTTGATAATTTCAGATTACAAATACATTTATCTACCATTCATATTGCACTTGTATCACAATCTCTTCGCCGAACTAGTGCACCTATACAATTTACCATTGTATTGGATGTGTTGGGGACAAGAGAGACTCTTTGTTATTTGGTTGCAGGGTTGTTTGAGAGAGACCATCTTCATCCTACGCCTCCCACGAATTGATAAACCTTAGGTCATCCACTTGAGGGAAATTTGTTACTGTCCTACAAACCTCTGCACTTGGAGGCCCAACAACGTCTACAAGAAGAAGGTTGTGTAGTAGACATGAAGCTTTTTTCTAGCGCCGTTGCTGGGGAGGTGAGTGCTTGAAGGTATATCTTTAGATCTTGCAATCGAATCTTTTTGTTTCTTGTTTTATCACTAGTTTAGTCTATAAAAGAAAACTACAAAAAAAATGGAATTGAGTTTGCCTCATACGTTTCATCTTTTTAATATCTTTCGTGAAAATGATGGGAAGGAAAATTGTGCTCAAGTGCTAGAAGAAGAAATCTATAAAATGTTTGGCACTAAATGTTTGAATGATTAGCATGATTCCAATGTTATTAGTATGAATTCTTTGAATACAAATGATTCTAATGATATGCAAAGCCACAAGCTTGGGGATGCTATGTTTGATGAATATGATATTTTTTTGTCCCCAAGTTTTGATGAGAATATTTATTATGATGGAAGCATGCCTCCTATTTATGATAATTATATTGATGAAAGTGAATTTGGAGAGGACATGACTTTATTTAGTGATAAATCCACTATTTCGGAAGAGGTTCCAATTGATTATGAGAACAAAGTTGCTATCTATGATGATTATTGTGATGACTCGTATGCTATTAAGAATAATGATAACCATGAAACTTGTCATCATGATTTTAGTTTTCAATTGGATTATGCCTTACATGATAATTATTTTGTTGAGTTTGCTCCCACTACTATTCATGAGAACAAATTTGCTTATGTGGAGAGTAGTAAATTTTCTATGCAAGTAGATCATGAAAAGAATTCTTTAGGTGCTGGTTATATTGTTGAATTAATTCATGATGCTACTGAAAATTATTATGAGAGAGGAACATATGCTTGTAGGAATTGCAATAATATCAAGTTTCCTCTTTATGTGCTTAAAATCTTGAAGTTATGCTTGTTTTGCCTTCCTATGCTAGTTGATTATTGTTCCCATAAGTTATTTTGTCACAAAATCCCTATGCATAGAAAATGGGTTAGGTTTAAATGTGCTAGTCATATGCTTCATGATGCTCTCTTTATGTTTTGATTCTTATATTTTATGTGAGCATTATTTAAATCATCATGCCTAGCTAGGGGCGTTAAACGATAGCGCTTGTTGGGAGGCAACCCAATTTTACTTTTGTTCTTTGCTTTTTGTTCATGTTTAGTAATAAATAATTCATATAGCCTCTGTTTAGATGTGTTTTTATGTTTTAATTAGTGTTTGTGCCAAGTAGAACCTTTGAAAAGATTTGGGTGAAGTCTTTATGATATTGCTGTAAAAAATAGAAACTTTTGCGCTCACGAAATTAGCTGACATTTTTTATTGGAGAGTAATTTTAGGTTTATTCTTTTTGAAGATGATTAATAGACAAATTACTCAGGTCCTCCAATTTATGTCATAATTTCTGAAGTTACAGAAGTATTCGAATGATACAAATTACTACAGACTGTTCTGTTTTTGACAGATTCTGTTTTCTATGTGTTGTTTGCTTATTTTGATGAATCTATGAGTAGTATCGGAGGATATAAACCATAGAGAAGTTGGAATACAGTAGATATTACACCAATATGAATTTAGAATGAGTTCACAACAGTACCTAAGTGGTGGTTTATTTTCTTATACTAACGGAGCTTATGAGTTTTCTGTTGAGTTTTGTGTTGTGAAGTTTTCAAGTTTTGGGTAAAGATTTGATGGACTATGGAATAAGGAGTGGAAAAAGACTAAGCCTGGGGATTCTCAAGGCACCCCAAGTTAATATTCAAGGACAATCAAGAGCCTAAGCTTGGGGATGCCCCAGAAGGCATCCCCTCTTTCGTCTTCGTTCATCGGTAACTTTACTTGGAGCTATATTTTTATTTACCACACGATATGTGTTTTGCTTGGAGCGTCATTTTTCTTTCATTAGTATTTGCTTTCTGTTATTTAGAATAATGTTTTGCATCTATATTTTCAATAAAAATGTTAAGGATAGCCTTTACCATGCTTATTTTACAAGTATACATGTTGCTGTTTTAAAACAGAAAGTTTACTGCTGTTGCAAAAATTCCCTAGAAAAATAAGAGAGTGATATAATGTTGAATAATTTTGCATATTAAGCTCTGATAGATCTTCTACAGCGTAGTATTTTTATCATAATTTTTGGAGTTAGGAAAGTATGATGAATCAATCTTACATTCTTTACAGACTATACTGTTTTGGCATATTGCTATTATGTTTGCATATGTTTGCTTGTTTAATGATTCTATTTGAGGATAGGAGTATTAAATATGCAGATACATTTAGTATGCAATGTTGAATAATAATTTTAATATTTTTTTACAGTAGAGAATGATAAGGTTTTTGCATTGGTTTATACTAACTTATCTCACGAGTTCTTGTTGAGTTTTGTGTGGATGAAGTTTTTGTGATTTAGGGAAACCATGATATAAAAGGAATTAAGAAGACACAAAATCTTAAGCTTGAGGATGCCCAAGTCACCTCAAGATAATATTTTAAGAAGTCTCAAGCATCCAAGCTTGGGATGCCCCAGTAGGCATCCCACCTTTCTTCTTCAACAATTATCGGTTAGTATCGGTTGAACCTAAGTTTTTGCTTCTTCACATGAGTTGTGCTATTCTTGCAATGCCATTTTATTTTGTTTTGCTTGCTGTTTGAATAAAATAACAAGATCTGAAATTCCTAAATGAGATAGAATCTTCACGTAGTTACATAATTATTTAACTACTCATTGATCTTCACTTATATCTTTTTGGAAGTAGTTTGTCATTTACTCGTGTGCTTTACTTATATCTTATAAGTAAATGGTTGAATGATTTGAATGTCATAAATCTGAAATTATATATGTTTTATATGCTTATACCATGGGGAGTAATGACTTCACATATAAAAAGTAGAGGTGGTAAATTTATTGAAGGTTAGCAAACATTGTATTGGTCACTTAAACAATTCATGAAAGAATAGTGAAGGAAGAGAGATTTCACATATATATACTATCTTGGACATCTTTTGTAATTATGAGTACTCATTAAAATATGACATGCTAAAAGGTTGATGTTAGACAAGAAAGATAACTTAATGGGTTATGTTTTCCTATATCTGAAAAGTTATATTGTCTTGGATCATCCAACATGTTGAGCTTGCCTTTCCCTCTCATGCTAGCCAATTATTTGCACTAAGTAAAAATACTACTTGTGCTTCCAAATATCTCTTAAACTAGTTTTGCCATGAGAGTCCATCATACCTACCTATGGATTGAGTAAGATCCTTCAAGTAAGTTGTCATCGATGCATGCAATAAAAATTTGCTCTCTAAATATGTATGACTTACTAGTGTGAAGAAAATAAGCTTTATACGATCTTGTTATGAAAGCAATAAAAGCGACAGACTGCATAATAAAGGTCCATATCACAAGTGGCAATATAAAGTGACGTTCTTTTGCATTAAGATTTTGTGCATCCAACCATAAAAGCACATGACAACCTCTGCTTCCCTCTGCGTAGGGCCTATCTTTTATTTTTATCTTCTACCCTTATACAAGAGTCATGGTGATCAACACCTTTCCTTTTTACACTTTTTTTCTTTGGCAAGCACTTTGTGTTGGGGTGATCCATATTATATATATATATATATATATATATATATATATATATATATATATATCCACTTGGATGTAGGCGTTCATAAATTATTATTGTTGACATTACCCTTAAGGTAAAAGGTTGGGAGGCGAAACTATAAGCCCCTATCTTTCTCTGTGTTTGATTAAGACTTTGAACCCATAAATATCACGTTAGTGTTAGCAATTGTGAAAGATTAAATGATAGTTGAGTATATGGATTTTGCGAAATCAAATCTCTGACATAGACCCTTCCTGAAAATAAGATGAATTGCAATTGTTTGATGACTGGGAATGAAGTTTGTTAGTTTTCAAGAAAGTTTATGGTCTATGCTTTAATATGTGAATAGCTTGTTACTTGATCATGGAAAGTTTTATGTGATAAACTACAGTTATGACATATAATGATGCTAGAAAATGTGACTGAAATTATCATTGATCAAATTTGTGCACCTGTTAGCATCCACACTTCATAAATTCTTTCTTTTATCATTTACCTACTCGAGGACGAGTAGGAATTAAGCTTGAGGATGTTGATATGTCTCCAACATATCTATAATTTATGAAGTATTCATGCTATTATATTATCTGTTTTGGATGTTTAATGGGTTTTATTATACACTTTTATATTATTTTGGGACTAACCTATTAACCGGAGGCCCAACCCATATTGCTGTTTTTGCCAATTTCAGTGTTTCAAAAAAGGAATATCAAACGGAGTCCAAATGGAATGAAATCTTCAGGAGAGTTATTTTTGGAACGGAAGCAATCCAGAAGACTTGAAGTAGACGTCAGGGAAGCTTCGAGGAAACCACGAGGCAGGGAGGCGCGCCCTACCCCCTGGGCACGCCCCCACCCTCGTGGGCCCCTTGTGGCTCCCCTGACCGACTTCTTTCGCCTATATATGTCCATATACCCTAAAAACATCGGGGGGCAGAATAGATCGGGAGTTCCGCCGCCGCAAGCCTCTGTAGCCACCAAAAAACCAATCGGTACCCTGTTCCGGGACCCTGCCGGAGGGGGGATCCCTCACCGGTGGCCATCTTCATCATACCAGCGCTTTCCATGACGCGGAAGGAGTGGTTCACCCTCGGGGCTGAGGGTATGTACCAGTAGCTATGTGTTTCATCTCTTTCTCGTGTTTTTGATTTGGCAC
Organism: Triticum aestivum; assembly: GCF_018294505.1. Classification (NCBI taxonomy): domain Eukaryota; kingdom Viridiplantae; phylum Streptophyta; class Magnoliopsida; order Poales; family Poaceae; genus Triticum; species Triticum aestivum. The sequence goes on along the minus strand of NC_057806.1, from coordinate 456,414,464 downwards.
GATCTTGATGTATCGCGAGCTTTGCTATTATAGTTGAATCTTATGATATTTCTCCCCCTCTACTCTCTTGTAATGGATTGAGTTTTCCCTTTGATCGCCGTAAGCCAAAGAACACTCTTTGGTTAACCGTAGGCAGAGTCCTTGGGCCCCCAACTTTCGGCGTTAACGGGAGGCTGAAGCTGCATGGCTGCGCTCTTCTGCCTATGCTAGGCCTTGGGCCCCAAAGAGTACTCTTCGGCCTACGGTTGACCAAAGAGTACTTTTCAGCCTACGGCAGACCAAAGAGTCCTTTTCGGCCCAGTTGGGGCACTCTTCGGCCAACGGGAGGCTGAAGAGCCCACTTCGGTCAACTGCAGGCCGAAGAGCCCCTCTTTGGCCAACTAGAGGCCGACGGGGTGCTAGTTTTGATTTTCTTGTGTGGGGATGTATAGATTCCGAATTTACTATAAAAATCATCACAGTTTTGAAAAAAAACCAAGAGACCCTGAGGTCGGGAGAGAGCGCGGTGGCTTTTTTTCTTTTTCTTTTTTTGTTAGACCCCACATGTAAGTTAGAGAGAGATGTGGGAGAGAGTTTTTTCTTTTTATTTTTCTGGGCCCATATATACAAGTGATACAGAAGAGAGGTGAGACACCATTTTTTTAGTGGGTCCCATGTGTAAGTGACACATGGAGGCAGGACAATATGCCCAGGAAACATCCCATAGATTGTGGAAGGCCTTTGACAGGATGAAACAACATCATTTTTATAACTCACCTAACGGCATAGGGGTAAATTTGAGCATGCTTCAAAATTAGGGGTAAATCTAAGTAGTGGGTTCAAGTTAGGTATACAAATGTAGAAGTCTCTTTAAATTTTTGAAATGACGAGGAGAAGAAAAGAATGTCTCATATACAACCTTAATTCAATTTTTAATAAGAAGTCATTTGGGGTTTTTGAGTTAGGGTTCTAAGAATAATAATATTAGATCATTTGGCTCTTGGCTTGAGAGAGAGGAGGAGGAAGGTTGGATATAAGACTAGCCATAATGGGAAGTAACTTAGACTAGTAACATGCATATATTACCGTTACTACCTCTATAATGGGGACATATGTATGGTGTCATGCAAAACTTCATTTATTTGTTTGTAGACCCATCTTGTCTTGGTATGTGTGATGTTACTCATACTATAAGTAAGACTGGTCATAGTGGGGAGTAACTTATAATATTGTCATGCATACGACAATAGTGTAAGTTACTATTTTCATAGTGCAAAGTAATATAGTAGTAGTGTCATAGATGGCTTCATCTAGTGGAGCGTCCAGCCCGATGGAGGGCGTTTTAGACGGGTCATTGGGGTGAACCTGAAATTTTACAATCTCATCGGCTGACTTGAATGATGTGGGTGCTCAGTTGGGCCTGCCCACGAAAAGTTCACCGAATTTCAGAAAGGTTCATCAAATTTGAAAAAAAGTTTGAAAAACGTTCATCCAAATTGGAAAAAGTTAATAAATTTTCAACAAAAAGTTCATCAAATTTTAAAACAATCATCAAAATTTTCAAAAAGGTTCATCGAGTTTGAAAAAAAAAGTTCACGAATTTGAAACAAAATCATCAAATCAGGAAAAAGAAGAAATAATAGAAACAAAAAACGAAAAAAAGGAAAACAGGAGGAAGGAAAAAAAGAAAATAGAAAATAGAAATAAGAAAAGAAGGAAAAAAATGTAAGTTGACAGATCAGGCAAAGTGGCGTGATGGTTACCACAGCGCAGCTTGATTTTTTTTTTAGAAAAGGACCACAGCGCAGCTTGATGCGAAGGTTGCTCGGTCGATCCGATCCCCCGCGAGGCCGCCATTTTTGCTTTTGAAAAAGCGGAGATGGGACGGCCGGGAGCGCTTCAGGCGCCCTGTTGAGGCATCACTCATTATATACCAGTACGACACTTTGGGCTAGGACGGAAATATATAATCAGAATTAAAGCCCAAGTCTGTTTTGGTTGATTTGCACCTTGAAATCTTTTTCTAGCCCTGTAGAATGTGCTTTAGTTCCTTCTATGGCTTCCTATAATGTGAGTCCCAGTAGAAGGGATCCGGTCCCTTGAAGGAGTATCTATATATACTCGGTATCTAGTTCAAATTGTAGATAAATACTATGGTAAGTAGCAAAATAAAACTTGGTACAAAAGTATATAGTGTCAAGGAAAGTTCAACATGAAAGCGTCACGTATTCATGTTGATGGAAGATATGAATTCAACTGATGTTGCATATAGAAAACAAATATATTTTAATTTTAATTTTATTGACACGTTGAAAACGAGGTTAAAGGAAAAGATCGGTACAGAGGGAGTAGAATCGAAGCGGTATCTTACGAGGATGGGACATACAGCCGCTCCTGTGATGAACTACGAATAGCTCCAGTGCGGTAACTCCTTTTGGTGCATGTGCTTCATTGCTCCTGCCCACGAAAAAAAAACACTAATCTTTGGGCAGAGAAAATCCAAAACAAAACAACAAATTTTCATGGAAAAATAAGTTCTATGACCTACACAAAATGACAACATAGATGGAGCAGCTTCAAGTTATCATTTTCAATTTTCTTTCCTGACACACCTTCCTTTTTTTGCTACATGCGTTGTCCAGATGCAAAGGCCGGGGGTCCTCCTCCTTTTCTAAAAAAAAAATCTCGGTACACCAAAAGAACTTTACAAACCGACTTTACCATACTGTAGATAGATGAATAAGAATAACCAAGGAACAGAAAAAAATGGAGGTTGCATTATATCTTTCATCAATATATGAATGTATACACTATTATATAGAAACATATCGTGGGAAAGTTTAACAATTTAAGAGATGAACCATGTATTTATTTGGATCACTTCCTGCCAACTTGCCCTGCAGCCTATATATTCTCTATCCTATGCAGTATAATCTGTGTGTGAATCAGATAACTTCGTGAGCGCATTAAAATTCAATCATTGATTGTTTGATGGTGCAGGAAAATGCAGGTTGCGAGCAAACCCAGAGGTGAGATACGACAGTAGCCCATCACTTTTTCAAAGGGATCTAAAAAACAGTTGGTTTCAGTAAACCTTGTTATATGGCGTGCTGGTAGGAACCGGATCCCTACCAGGCATGGTCTCAGGTTGTAGGGGTGGAAGGAGGGATGGCGTGGAGGAAGGCGTGGTAGCCGGCACTGGGGCGCTGTCGTTGCGTGCGCGCGCGCGAGAGAGAGAGAGAGAGAGCGCAGGGGCGGCGGCTAGGGTTAGGTCTCCCGGCTTCCTAAGGAAGCCGAGCAAATATGATTGCTTCTTGCTTAATCCTAAAACGGGTCCTTATACAAATTTATATAATCCTCCTAATAAGATAATTGGGCTAAGCCCCTAATAACAATAATATAAACTGGGCCACAACTAACTGGGCTAAGCCCCTAATATGCCAGTCATAACATCTCTCCCCGCCTGCACAAACAGCTCATCCTCGAGCTGGAAAGCGGGGCAGATCAACGGTCGCCAAACACCTCCGCGTCAACTGGGGCGGGCTGGTCGCCGAGCCCGCCGGTGGCAGGGTCCTCCCCAATGTAGTCTGCAGCCTCCAGGTAGAAGAGTCGTGGGCAGACGTGGCCCGGTACGTAGGGCTCGTCGCAGTTGAAGCACAACCCTTGGCGGCGACGCTCGAGTTGCCCGGCCGGGGTGAGCCGGCGGAACGGGCGTGCTGCAGCCGCGGCAAGGGGCGCCGCGGAAGCCTGGGCAGGCCGACCCTGCGCGGGAACTTCCGGCCAGGGTGTCGGCCTAGCGGCCCGGGGCGGTGGCGCCTGCTGGATGGCCACCGCGCGACGCTCGAACGCGCGGTCGTAGTACATGGCCGTCTAGAGGTCCTGTGGCCCGAGCATCTCCACGTCCACGCAGATGTGGTCCGGTAGGCCGCCGATGAAGAGCTCAGCCCGCCGCCAAGCCGAAACGCCGGGGGCGTGGCACGCCAGTGCCTGGAAGCGGTCGGCGAAGTTTTGCACCGAGGTGAGGAACGGAAGACGCCCAAGCTCCGCCAGACGGCTCCCGCGTATAGGCGGACCGAAGCACAAGAGGCACAATTCACGGAAGCGCTCCCATGGTGGCATGCCGCCCTCGTCCTGTTCGAGAGCGTAGTACCACGTCTGCGCGGCTCCTCGGAGATGATACGAGGCGATCCAAGTGCGATCTGACGCGAGCGTGCGCTGGCCCCTAAAAAATTGGTCACATTGGTTGAGCCAATTCAGGGGGTCGATGGTGCCGTCGTAGGTCGCGAACTCCAGCTTGGAGAATCTCGGTGGCGTCTAGACGTGGACGACGGGTGGGTGTGCCTCGTCAGCACGGCGCAACGAGGATGACGAGGCCGAGTTGGCGGGCATCGGGGTGCCGCCCTGGAACAGGGGCCCGTCGACGCTGGCGAAGGGCTCGACGTAGCCCAAGGACCCGCCAAACTGCATGGCCGGGTGCGTCGCCGGTGGGGGCAGCACGTGCGGCCCGACCGAGGCCGTCGTGTAGACTGGCTCAAGGGACCCAGCGAGCCAGGCCGATAACGGGGACAACGACGGGGAAACCGGACCTGGTGGATGGGCACCCCCGGGACCGTCATCGGGATGCCCAGGGCCGCGGTCGCCGGTGGCGGCGGCCGCAACTGTTGCCCCAGCTGCATGGTGGAGGCGCCGGGGTTCGTCGCTGGTGGCGGCTGCCACGGTAGCTGCTGCATGGCGGCGGCGACGGGGGTCGCCGAGGACGGCAGCTGCCATGGCGGCGGGGCGGTGGCGAAGGGCATAGGCGGCTACGGCCCATAGGATCTCGCGAGGAACGTGTAGATGCCCGTGACCGCCTGGGTGAGATCCCCGATGGCAGCCATCATCTCCTCCGGGGTGAAGACGACGGGGACGGGCGCGGCGGAGGTGACCGGCACTGGCAAGAGTGGGGCCCTGGCCGCGGTGGCCATCGGGGTGGTCGTCGCCGTCGGCAGCGGGAGGGTCGGGGTGGGCGGCGGCAAGGACATGATCACACCAAAGCTATCTGATACCAAATTGGTAGGAACCAGATCCCTACCAGGGCGTGGTCTCAGGTTGTAGGGGTGGAAGGAGGGGTGGCGTGGAGGAAGGCGTGGTCGCCGGCGCTGGGGCGCCGTCGTTGCGTGCGGGAGAGAGAGAGAGAGAGAGAGAGAGAGAGAGAGAGAGAGAGCGCAGGGGCGGCGGCTAGGGTTCGGTCTCCCGGCTCCCTAAGAAAGCCGAGCAAATATGATTGCTTCTTGCTTAATCCCAAAACGCGTCCTTACACGAGTTTATATAATCCTCCTAATAAGATAATTGGGCTAAGCCCCTAATAACGATAAGATAAACTGGGCCACAACTAACTAGGCTAAGCCCCTAATATGCCGGTCATAACACGTGCCGTATTCTCCCGTAACACATACTTTATTGTAATATCGCAAGCATCCACAGGACCAAGGAAAAAAATAACGACCATCATATTTTCTTGTTTATTCTTCTCTTTCAACTATTTTGTTTGAGATATGTCAGCTATTTAACACCAAATAGAACCAGCAAGTTTCATGTAAAAAGTATCATAAATAAGCAATTTTGTACACATACAGCAAGGAGATAAACTGATTGACGAAACAGAAAGTTTATGTCAGCATTGTATAAACTCTTAGAGTACCGACATTGCTTGGGGAGAAGTATTGAGAACAAACAATATTGAGAAGTGTTTTCACGTAGCTAATAAGGAAACTTTCAGTAAAAGACGACGGAAAGGTCAAATAAATCAGTTAATAAATGGAAATCTAGCTATAGAACTGAATAAATCTAAATCAGGATACAAACTGACTTAGTAAATTACTATGTACAGTCTCTGTTTGCATATTAGTATTAGACTAAAATAACAGGTGCCAATGAGATTATCATACAGTTTTCTTGCACTTTAGCACCTGTCCTCTGTAGATTACAATCATGGTGTCGACACGCTAATGTAACCCCAAAACTTATTCTCTATAGAAATAAGCCGAATAAGTAGTCGATACTGTGCAGCTAGGGAGACATATAAATTACTATACCTAACCGGTAGAAAACACAATTAGAAAGATCTCTTGACATTAATAACAGAGAAAGGTGTGCGTCTTTTTTATCAAATTGAAATGGCAGTGTGGTCCGATTAGACATACTGATGTAAAAACAGAAACATTCAGCGATGAGGATAAAAGGAATGACAGAAACTACCTCCTAGAATCTGAGATGTAGCATGGCGAGTAGAGTCCACTGAAGCAAAGAAATACCAGTTAACCTGCAATATAAAGAATAAGTTGAACCATATCATAAGGCTGCTCACAATATTCTGTAATCGTGTATGCATTAGCTGAAACAAATCATGCATGCTGCTTATCAAGATCACTCCGGGTCACCAAATTAGCATGTATGTTTTGCACCCAGGTGCAATACATCACATGTCAAAATCGCACAAAAAGTTTGTGATCTCACTTGAATTCCAAAGCATACATGCTAATTTGGCCCTCAGACCAACCTCCCAGATGCACACAAACATCTGATTATTCATACATAGTGGCATACTGGCATTAGCAGTACATATATATACCTATAGGTAACACCAAGAGGCACACTATAACTGTCAGATAACATATAGCAGAACATGAAGTAGATAGCTGGCAGTCAGCTTGCCAGGAGCAGCTAGCCTGCACAACCAGGAGAAGAAGATTGAGATTAACCTTATGGTACAAAGGATGTATTTATCGAATAACATACGCACCAGTGAGTATACCTCTGAATATGAGTAGCAAGCAAATGCAGAAGATGACCTGCACATCAAGCAAATGCAGAAGATGAAATGTAGAAAAAACCAGCAAGAAGAGATGGAAAATACGAAAATCAAAGAAAAGAAACAATGCCATCCGTAGAATCAACAGGCCATTTGCCCAACAGAATCGCACGCCTCAAGAATCAACATCAACATCAACGGATGAACCAGCAGCTCCCCGATCATCAACATCAACATCAGATGGGCAGCAGGGAGCTGTTCGTGAGACTGGAGGGACGAAATCGAAGCACCGTCAACCGCAAAAGATGCGGGAAAGGCCGGCGCCGAGGCGCGCGCACGCACAGGAGAGGCCACCAAAGATGCCACGGCAAGAGGGGAAGGCAGAAGGGCGTAAGAAGAAGGCCGATACGAAACGGACCCCATCGGCGGCAACAGAGATGGCGGCGACATCGAATCCGGCAGCAGCACTCCCTCGGCGCCCACGATGCCCTGATCGACCGTGATCCGGAGAAGCAGCAGCCGCGCCGCCGGCCTCAAATCCGCAGGCGAAGCGGTAGGTTGCTGTCGAATGGATCCCGCCGTCGCCGTTCATCGGATGGAGGAACAGAGGAGAAGCAGCAGCCTCCGGTACAGAAGGAACACCTCGAGAGCTCCGAATCAGATCTCGCATTCCAAAACACAGAGGGAGGCAGAACCCCCCAAAAAAAGGAAGAAAGACGTGGCGCGCGCAAACGAGGGACAGAAGGACAGGAAACTGCGCCATGACGCGTGGCCTGACCAGTAGCAGAATCAGAGAACAGGGCTGCGAGAAAAGCTCGACACCAGCCAGCGACTCCAAACCCACTCATATTTTAGCTCCATTGATATCAACCCGAAAATAAATGTGCTGAACATGAAGTCTTTTGTATCTCGATCGAAAAATGAGATATTCCGAAACCCACGCCTGCCTGTAGCAATATATTATTAAAGATGCAAAACCCAGCAGCCAAACAACATAACTGAAAGAAAAGCGAAAAGAAAATATGAGATCGCATGCTTCACGACAGTAACTCCATCAGATAGCCACTAACCCTAGACGATATCAAAATGAAAAATACACATCTCCTAGGCTACACCTTCGTGAAGGAATCGCCGCACATGCGCCGATGGTGGCGAATCCAACACAAGGTCGAATTCCGAATTCTCATCCCCAAAGTCAAGGTTCAATCCATCACCTTCAGCAAGGTCACGACGTAGGCGCACGTCGACATAGCTTGATCAAAGATCTTGTGTTTTCATCGGAGTGCATAAAGTCATCGTTGAAGCCATATGTACCATCATCCCTAATTCGGCTGCCGACGCCTCGATAACCAAATACCTTTGGAGAAGACAATATAAGATAGACGTCCCATATCGCCTGCCTCCCGCCACTGTCGCACCACCTTTGATCCAGCAGCGACAGGCTAGACATGACGCCTCCTTCAGAACCATCATGAAGCACGTGCCGGTAGCCGGCATGACTTAACGCCTCCGCATGAGACGTCATGCGTAGCATCCGTCGGAGGCCTCGCCTGTCGTTGACAAGCACCGCCTAACAACTCCAGAAGAGATGCATGTGTCACTGCCAAGATGCATCAAACCCGATCTGTTGATGGAGGGACGTCCCATACTGCCACAAGTCTCAGAAAGGCAGTCACCACCTCGAGATCCAGACTCTGAGTTGCCCACATGACCACAGAGTCGAAAATGAGGGGTCGCCACCCTGATTCCGGGCACTATAGGCAGCACCCACCGTCGCGCCAATTGATGTCGTCGATGCTGGAGGAAGCTCAGGACACCACACGTGTCCCGGGAGCATGATCCCCAGACCTGCCACCATCGGCGCTGCCACAAGGACCCAACACCTGGCCCATCATCCCCGGCAGAGGGGACACCGCCACCATCATGACCAAATGCGCTACTTCGAGGATCATGCACCGTCGATTGGCCACATCCCTTCCCGATACGCCCTCCCTATGTAGCCGCCGGGATGGACGAACTTCGAAGGGTGATCTCGCGTCGCTTGTCCTTCCAGACAGCGTGTCTACATCATTGATCCGTGCCGTTCCCATTGTCGGTGGCACCCAGGCTTACCCAGCGCACGTCTCTAGGGATGACGAGGTGGAATAGACGGGGGGAAGGGGGCGGCGGCCGGGGCTAGGGTTAGCCCACCCGATCGCCCTGGAGGGGGTGAGACAAGGGGGTACGGGGGGATTGGAGGCTCGCTGGTTTCCTGGTTCACCCAAAACAAACGAGATGATTTTGAGTAATACATATAAGAGCATCTACAGCCAAACTCGGCAAATTCGGCCCCGTATATGCCCGCGGGCACGTTTGTGGACAACGCCCGACAGCCGCACATCCACATACCTCAAATGCGGAGCCTCAAATCCATGCACATCCATCATACAATACAAATTATCTGAATTCAACAGTTCAAAACAAAGCAAAGCAAATCATAGTTCAACAATCTGGACATGCCGAAATGAAATCAATGTTCGGGCATGAAGGATGCCTCGCTTGTTGGTCAGATCACTCATCGTACGCCATCCATGCTGCTTGCTCCGAGGCCATCTGTGCGTCCTGTTCTGCCTGCATCCGGGCTACATGCTCCGCCTGCATTTGGGCTGCATGCTCCGCTGCCGCCGCCACCCTACGCTTGTTGACCTCCTCATTCTTCTACGCAAGCCACTTTTTAAATGCTTATCCAAGAGGGTTTCGTCCACCAACATGATCTTCGCATCCTCCATGTCCCGTGTGAGTTGCAAGCTCTCCTTCTCAAGCTCAATCTTTTCAAATGTCTTGGCCTTCTCGAGCTCCCATTTTAACGCCGCCTCTTGCTTCTCCAACTTGATTTTCACCCTCTCAATTTCTAGCTTTGTCTCCGCCTTCTTCCGGTCCCAATCCATCCTCTCCTTTTTCGCATCCAACATGAGCTTGTACCTCTCCTCTTGATCATCTCCCTCATCGAAAAATGCCTGTCCATGTGGAGGACATCTTTGTAGCCGCGGTGTCATAGGAGGCCCTTGCCTTCTCCCACTTGTTTCCCATGACTTGCCGGTTATCCTTTGGCACGATGGCTCTTCCATTCTTGACGACAATATCATCCTCTTCATCGTCCAACCCAATTGATTTGTGGGAGCTTGAGCCATCATTCCTCTTCTTGCCAACCTTGACATCTGCCACAAGTTGTATCCACTTTGGCACTCCATTCAATATGATCCAATAATGGCTAAAATCAAACAACTTCTTCTCCATTCCATGATACAAAGTGGTCGCCACCCCCATCTAGCAAACAACATATTTATTAGCACGAGAATGCAAACACAAGAAACATATGCAAATGATGACAAGATGAAGCAGTTGAGCTTACTTGAGTTGCCAATCCCATCCCACTTTGACGGCGTTTGGTTGTAACGCCCACGATGCGGCTATATCTCCCATGTGTCGAGGCACGACTTAGAGGCATAACCGCATTGTGGTTTTGTCGCAAGAAGGGTCATCTTCACACAATCCCATGTAATGAACAAGAAAGGGATAAATAGAGTTGGCTTACAATCGCCACTTCACACAATACTTAATAAATCATACATCATTCAGAGTACACACATAGTCCAACTACGGACAAATCCAAAAGAAAAGAAGATAACCCAACTGCTAGATCCCCGATCGTCCCATTTGGGCTCCACTACTGATCATCAGGAAAAGACACGTAGTAACGGCCAAGGTCCTCATCAAACTCCCACTTGAGTTTGGTAGCATCACCTGCACTGGTATCATCGGCACCTGCAACTGTTTTGGTAGTATCTGTGAGTCACGAGGACTTAGCAATCTCAAAACCCGCGAGATTAAGACTATATAGGCTTATGGGTAGGATAAGGTAATGAGGTGGAGTTGCAGCAAGCGCTAAGCAAATATGGTGGCTAACATACGCAAATAAGAGTAAGATGAGAAGCTACGCAACGGTCGAAAAGCTAGAAGTGATCCTGAACTGCTTACGTTCAAACATAACCCAAACCGTGTTCACTTCCCGGACTCTGCCGAAAAGAGACCATCATGGCTACACACGTGGTTGATGCATTTTAATTAAGTCAAGTGTCAAGTTCTCTACAACCAGATATTAACAAATTCCCATCCGCCACATAACTGCGGGAATGGCTCTCGAAAGTTTATACCCTGCAGGGGTGTCCCAACTTAGCCCATCACAAGCTCTCACGATCAACGAAGGATATTCCTTCTCCTGGAAAGACCCGATCAGTCTTGGAATCCCGGTTACAAGACATTTCGGCAATGGTAAAACAAGACCAGCAAGACCGCCCGAATGTGCCGACAAATCCCGATAGGAGCTGCACATATCTCGTTCTCAGGGCACACCGGATGAGACATCCTACGAGCAGTCTACTCGGTTCGGACCAACACTCAGAGGAGCACTGGCCCGGGGGGGGGGGGTAAATAAAGATGACCCTCAGGTTTGCAACACCCAAGGGAAAAGGTTAGGCGGTTGTTAGGCAAATGTTAAAACCAAGGTTGGGCCTTGCTGGAGGAGTTTTATTCAAAGCAAACTGTCAAGGGGGTCCCATAACCCCAATCGCGGGAGGAACGCAAAATCAAGAAATATAACACCGGTATGATGGAAACTAAGGCGGCAAGAGTGGAACAGAGCAAAAGGCCAAGCCTTCCACCCTTTGCCAAGTACATATATGCATTAATTAAAATAAGAGATATTGTGATATCCCAACATATACATGTTCCAACATGGAACAACCTGCAAGGCACCTGCAACTAGCAACACTATAAGAGGGGCTGAGCAAAAGCGGTAACTTAGCCAAACAACGGTTTGCTATGAGGGTGGGTTAGAGGCTTGACATGGCAATATGGGAGGCATGATAAACAAGTGGTAGGTAACGCGACATAGTGATAGAACGAACAACTAGCAAGCAAAGATAGAAGTGATATCGAGGGTAATGGTCATCTTGCCTGCAAAGTTCTCAGAGTTGTCGAAAGATTGCTCCTCGTTAACGTACTCAACAGGTTCCTCGTTCATGAACTCGTCTCCCGGCTCTGCCCAAAGCAAGAACACAAGCAACGGAACAACAGTCAATCACAGTGCAATGCACAAGCAACATGATGCAATACATGGCATGGAATGCAAGGCATCATGTGTAATGCATATGAGTACTCCGGAAGGGAAAGGATGATCAAGGCATCAACTTGGCAAACCAAGTAAGCCGCTGGAAAGATGATGTGATTTTAGTCGAATCGATATAAGGATCACCGGAAACGGATGCACGGTTTGCAAAAGACAAGCAAAACAAGAATGATGCAAATCTGCGCTTAACAACATCATAGCACTTAAGATGCAACAAGAAACTATGCTACAACACTTCAACAAGACAACAAAGCACATGGCATTAAAGTACACATGAAGTTCTACAAATAATGAACACTGAGCTCCTGCTAGAACGGACTCCCCTCTCCGGAGCCCCGAACGGACCCCAGATCAGCCCTCCCGAGAGAGATTAGGGCTTGGCGGCGGCTCCGTATCGTAAAACATGATGAATCCTTCTCTCTGATTTTTCTCCCCGAACGGGAATATATAGAGTTGGAGTTGAGGTCGTGGAGCTCCAGGGGGCCCACGAGGCAGGGGGCGCACCCAGGGGGTAGGCGCGCCCCTACCCTCGTGGACAGGGTGTGGGCCCCCTGGCCTTGATTCTTTCGCCAGTATTTTTATATATTCCAAAAATATTCTCCGTGAAGTTTCAGGTCATTCCGAGAACTTTTATTTCTGCACAAAAATAACACCATGGCAATTCTACTGAAAACAGCGTCAGTCCGGGTTAGTTCCATTGAAATCATGCAAGTTAGAGTCCAAAACAAGGGCAAAAGTGTTTGGAAAAGTAGATACGATGGAGATGTATCAACACCCCCAAGCTTAAACCTTTGCTTGTCCTCACACAATTCAGTTGATAAACTGAAAGTGATAATGAAAAACTTTTACAAACTCTGTTTTCTCTTGTTGTTGTAAATATGTAAAGCCAACATTCAAGTTTTCAGCAAAGATTATGAACTAACCATATTCACAATAACACTTTGGTCTCATGTTTACTCATGTCAATGGCATAATCAACTAGCGAGCAATAATAATAAATCTCGGATGACAACACTTTCTCAAAACAATCATAATATGATATAACAAGATGGTATTTTGCTAGCCCTTTCTGAGACCGCAAAACATAAATGCAGAGCACCTCTAAAGATCAAGGACTGACTAAACATTGTAATTCATGGTAAAAGAGATCAAGTCATAGTCATACTCAATATAAACTAATAGTAATGTATGCAAATGACAACGGTGCTCTCCAGCTCACTAGTAGAAAAAGGGGCAAATCTGAGACACATTAGTGCCGGTTTGATTTTGAGCCGGCACTAATGTGTCCATTAGTGCCGGTTCCAACGGCTAGCCAGTTGCTCTCATTAGTACCAGTTCGTGGTGAACCTTTAGCACCGGTTCGTGCCACGAACCGGTACTAAAGAGAGTGGTGGCAGGATGTTGTCAGTCTGGGGCCCGTCCGGCACCTTTAGTACCGGTTCGTGGCACGAACCGGTACTAAAGGTCGACGTACATAAACCCTTCGTCCACCCGAGCCGCTCTGTTCTTCCCCTTTCCCCTCACTTCATCTGTTCTTCCCCTCTCTTCCTCGAGCTCCTCACAAATTTTGCCCAAAATTTGTCAAGATTTGAAGGCCCCCATCCATTCAAATGATCACAAAGGTTAGCAACTTTGTCCTTTCAACTCTCATTGCTAGATTAGCTCTTGCAATGCTTTGTATAGTGATTAATTTGGGAGGAATTATATTTGCTAGTATTTGATTTATATGCAATATGAGGTCAAAAATAACACTTAGTTTGCATATGTAGGTGTGGTTTACTTAGTGCCTTCTAAATCTCCATCGTAACCACCGTCGATCGCCCGCACCGTCCCGTCGCCGGCACCACCTTGTGGTGAGGCTCTTGTTCATGAATGTTTTACATTACCAAATTGATGTTTGTGTGATTTGGATATATATAGTTACTCGTATAATTATCTTACCCGTACGTTGTTTGTTATACATAGTGCCATGGTTTTGATATCCGTCCCCGTCGGCCCTCGTCCTTGTTATGATTCGGATGTGGTATATTCTCTTTTAAAACTAGTTGTTGCATTTCGTGTTTATGACAAATTATGCCCATCAAGTTGACATAGATATTTTTATCTAGGAGGTATGTGAACCGGAAATTCCAACCGACCCTATTGTCGAGAGGTTAAATTTAGTTGAAAGAGAAAACGAGTATTTGAAAGAAAAATTGAAAAGAATTGAGGGGGAGAAGATGGAATTGGAGTTGCATGTTGCCGATGTCGTCGATGATCACAAGATCAAGATGGAGAAAATGAGGTTGAAGATTAGAAAGATTAGAAAATATGCCATTGATAGTGTGGCTTGGTATCATTATGCTGTTGGATCAATTGTTACCTTAGTTGCGATCTTGATCGCATTTGTTGTTGCATTTAAATTCTTTAGCTAGAGAGTTATTTGTATGTTGCATTTAATTAAGTGTTGTATATGAACTTTATGTATGAACTTGTATTAATTTGGTCTATTCGGTGTTGTGTAATGAAGATGAGCCGACAATGGATGTATGATGACCGATGCTCTCCCGAGTTCATTAATGGCGTGCATACTTTTCTGCTTGCCGCTGAGGCAAACAAGCGGGCGGATGGTTTTATGCCTTGTCCATGTGCTGGCTGTAAGAATGGTCACAGTTACTCTACGTCAAGAACCATTCACGTCCACCTATTTGAGTCCGGTTTCATGCCCCACTATAATGTTTGGACCAAGCACGGAGAAATAGGGGTTATGATGGAAGACAATGAAGAAGAAGAGGACGACGACGGCTATCCTGGCCATGGGTTCCCTGAATACGATGATACAACAATGGGGGAAGAAGCTGAGCCGGCAATGCGGGAAGAAGCTGAAGAAGAGGCATCAGATGAGCCCGCTGATGATCTAGGTCGGGCCATTGCCGATGCAAAGAGAAACTGCGCAAGTGATCTGGAGAGGACGAAGTTGCAGCGCATGTTAGAGGATCACAAGAAATTGTTGTACCCGAATTGCGAAGCTGACAAAAAAAGTTGGGCACCACACTGGAATTGCTGCAATGGAAGGCAGAGAATGGTGTATCTGACAAGGGATTTGGAAAGTTGCTGGTAATGATAAAGAATATGCTTCCAAAGGACAACGAATTGCCCGAGAGTACGTATGAAGCAAAGAAGGCTGTCTGCCCTCTAGGGTTAGAGCTGCAGAAGATACATGCATGCCCTAATGATTGCATCCTCTACCGCGGTGAGTACGAGGATTTGAACACTTGCCCGGTGTGCGGTGCATTGCGTTATAAGATCAGTCGCGATGACCCTGGTGATGTGGAGGGCGAGCGCCCCAGGAAGAAGATTCCTACCAAGGTGATGTGGTATGCTCCTATAATACCACAGTTGAAACGTTTGTTCCAAAACAAAGAGCATGCGAAGGCGATGCGGTGGCACGCAGAAGACCGTAAGAAAAACGGAAAGTTGAGAGTACTCGCTGACGGTTCGCATTGGAGAAAAATCGAGAGAAAGTACAGGGAGAAGTTTGCAGGTGACCCAAGGAACGTATGGTTTGGTCTAAGCGCAGATGGCATTAATCCTTTGGGGGAGCAAAGCAGCAACCATAGCACCTGGCCTGTGACTCTATGTTTGTATAACCTTCCTCCTTGGTTGTGCATGAAGCGGAAGTTCATCATGATGCCAGTGCTCATCCAAGGCCCTAAGCAACCCGGCAACGACATTGATGTGTACCTAAGGCCATTAGTTGAAGAACTATTATAGCTGTGGAATGGAACAGGTGTACGTGCGTGGGATGAGCACGGACATGAAGAATTTGACCTAAAGGTGTTGCTGTTAGTGACCATCAATGATTGGCCTGCTCTCAGTAACCTTTTAGGACAGACAAACAAGGGATACTGCGGATGCACGCACTGTTTGGATGATACCGACAGGATATATTCGGATAGTTGTAGGAAGAATGTGTACCTGGGACATCATCGATATCTTCCGACAAGGCATCCCGTAAGAAAGAAAGGTGAGGCAGATCACCAGACGAAGCCTCGCCACTGTACTGGTGCTGATGTACATGATATGATCAAGGATTTGAAGGTAATCTTTGGAAAGGGTCCTGGCGGACAACCTATTCTGAAGGACGCTAACGGACGCGCACCCATGTGGAAGAAGAAATCTATATTTTGGGACCTGCCATATTGGAAAGACCTAGAGGTCCGCTCCGCAATCGACATGATGCACGTGACGAAGAATCTTTGCGTGACCCTGTTTGGCTTTTTGGGCGTGTATGGGAAGACAAAAGATACACCAGAGGCATGGGAGGACTAGCAACGTATGCACGGAAAAGACGGCATACATCAGGGTCAGGCCAGCTATGCTCTTACCAAAGAAGATAAGGAAATCTTCTTTGAATGCCTGCTCAGCATGAAGGTACCGTCTGGCTTCTCGTCGAATATAAAGGGAATAATAAATATGGCAGAGAAAAAGTTCCAGAACCTAAAGTCTCATGACTGCCACGTGATTATGACGCAACTCCTTCCGGTTGCATTGAGGGGGCTTCTACCGGAAAACGTTCGATTAGCCATTGTGAAGCTATGTGCATTCCTCAATGCAATCTCTCAGAAGGTAATCGATCCAGAAATCATACCAAGGTTACAGAATGATTTGGTGCAATGTCTTGTCAGTTTCGAGTTGGTGTTCCCACCATCCTTCTTCAACATCATGACGCACGTCCTAGTTCACCTTTGCGAAGAGATTAACGTTTTGGGTCCTGTATTTCTACACAATATGTTCCCCTTTGAGAGGTTCATGGGAGTCTTGAAGAAATATGTTCATAACCGTGCTAGGCCATAAGGAAGCATCTCGAAGGGCCATGAAAATGAGGAGGTCATTGAGTTTTGTATTGACTTTATTCCTAACCTTAAGCCAATTGGTGTTCCTGAATCGCGGCATAAGGGCAGACTGGAAGGAAAAGGCACGCTAGGAGGGCATCAAATAATATGTATGGACGGGCATTCTCTCACTGAAGCACACTACACAGTTCTACAGAATTCCGCCTTGGTGGCTCCGTATATGGAGGAACACAAGAATTTTCTACACTCCAAACACCCGGAGAAGTCTGACGACTGGATTACACGCGAACAAAAGAGGACTTTCGCCGGTTGGTTGCAGAAACGTGCTCTGAATGATGGCGATATTCAAAATGACCTCTACTCGCTGTCCCAGTTACCATCTTCGAATATAATGACTTTCAAAGGGTACCAGATAAATGGGAATACATTTTACACGATCGCCCAAGATAAGAAGAGAACCAACCAAAACAATGGTGTCCGCTTTGATGCAACAACCAACATGGGAAAGGAAACATATTATGGTTACATAGAGGACATATGGGAACTTAACTATGGAGGTGATTTGAAGGTCCCTTTGTTTCGGTGCAAATGGGTCAATATGACACGAGGCAGGGTAACGGAAGACCCGCAGTACGGAATGACAACAGTGGATCTCAACAATCTTGCGTATGCAGACGAACCATTCGTCCTAGCCAATGATGTGGCGCAGGTTTTTTATGTGAAAGACATGTCTACCAGGCCGAGGAAAAGAAAAGATAAGGAAGCGAATGGATCATACGACGAGCCAAAGCGCCACATAGTTCTTTCAGGAAAAAGAAACATCGTGGGAGTGGATGACAAGACAGACATGTCAGAAGATTATGAAAAGTTTGATGAAATTGCTCCATCCACAGTGAATATTGACCCGAGCATCCAGTTAAATGATGAAGATTTTCCATGGCTACGGCGCAAAGGGACACACGCGAAGAAAAAGTTTCACACCCAAAGATCTGGGATGTGATCGGCTTCACTATCATCACTTTCTTCTGTGTTTCACACCCAGGAGGGAATCTCTGTAATAGTTAGGGTAGTTATGTGTTTTGGCATTTGAAATGCGAAGAAATTTTATGTGCAAACAAATTCTTTTCATGCATTTACTGATTTTTTCCAGCTAAATGACCCTGAAATTGAAAAGCATTTCAAATGAACTCAGAAAAGGTTGAAAGTTGGCATGGTATCATAATTTCATCCAAATAGCATGTGCAAAAAAGTAGAGAGGGTTACGGCAAAAACTGGATGCACTTCGTGTACAAAATGGACAATCTCTTTCGAAGTATCAGGGTTTCCGACGAAAACTCATCTGTTACAAAGGCATTTCATTTTTTAAATAACCTAAGCATTACCAAATTGAATATAATGATAAAACACACTAATATTAAACATAAGAAAAAATAATCACTGAAAAAAAATCTTTTTTCAAAGTTAAGTTATACACAAACTAGTGATTCACACAAATTTCAAATAATTCAAAATTTAAACTATTCAAATTTGAAAACTACCGGCACTAACAGAAAGTTTGTAATTTTTTGTACCTAAAGCAAAAATATTCACAAAGAAACTCTAAATACATCAAAAAACAACTCAAAAATAAATAAAGCAAAAAAATTAAGGAAATAAAAAAGCCCGCCTACTGGGCCAAAGCGGCCTGCATATGACTAGAAACCCAACCTTTTGTTGGGCTAGGATGCAGGCCCGCAAAGGCCCAGTAGGCCCACAGGACAACAGAGAACAGGTAGGCCCAGTAGGCCTGCTTAGGAGAGGAGCTCGAGAGAGCTACCTCACTGGGGCTTATAAACCAGTGCGGTAGCCCCTCGGCTAGCGAGGTGGGACTAAACTTGCGCACCGCACTGCGCCAGCGCACCCCCTTTAGTACCGGGTTGTGGCTCCAACCGGTACTAAAGGGGGGCCTTTAGTACCGGTTGTAGCCACCACCCGATACTAAAGGGGGGGCGCTTCCCGCCGCTTGGCCTGGCCAAAACAGACCTTTAGTACCGGTTGGTGGCTCTAACGGGTACTAAAGGTCCATCCTATATATACAACAGTTGGAAAAAATTCACTTTCCCTCTCTGTTTCTTCCCTCTGTCGCGCCGCCCTGCCCCGATCAACGCCGTCCCCGTCGATGTCGCCGCCCCCGCCCCTCGTCGCCGACCTCGGCCGTCCCCGCCCCTCGTCGCCGCCCCCGTCGACGCCACCGCCCCGGCCATCCCCGTCCCTGTCGTCCCCGTCGCCGCACCCCGGCCGCCCGGCCCGTCGCTGCGCCGCGCCCCGTCGTTGCCGCCCCGTCGTCGCCTCGCCGGTGAGCTCGCCCCGGCCGCCATGTCCACACACACACACACTACACACACACACTACACACACACATTAGTTTGTTTGTTATAAATTTTTCTGTTTTTTAGTTATAGAAATGTTAGAAATTATTCTGTTTTTTAGTTATAGAAATATTAGAAATGTTAGTTATATAGAAATGTTATATTTTTTTGTTTTTTAGTTATAGAAATATTTATAGAAATGTTAGCAATTTTTCTGTTTTTTAGTTATACAAATATTAGAATTGTTATAGAAATGTTAGTTATATAATCAGGAAATTTTAGAATTAGTTTTAGTTAGATGAATTAGATTAATGTCATATTGTTAGAATTTGCATATATATAGAATTTTAGTTATCACAATCCAATCATTTAAAAAATGTTACTTTTTGCGGGCATATAGTATTTGTTCTCGACGATATGCCCGGCCCGCATCCTCGCCGTCGACCCGTTCGCGATGACGTCCTGCTTCAGAGGACCCATGTCCGGGACTGGGCTCCGCCGGGCTGGCACTGGGAGGTGCTACCTGGAGGGGCGCGCCGCTTGGTGAGGAACCCGGCCTCGGGTCCCGTCGTCGACCTTGATGTCCTTTGGTGGCATTCGCGTGGGACACATTCGGTGCAGAGGGAGCCGGCGCCGCCGGAGGTGGTGCATCGCCGTGTCAGGGAGGAGGACGAGCACGTCCATCGCTACATGGCTGCTATGGACGTCAGGTTCTCCAATACTTGGTAGGTTCTTTGGGCAGATGACCGGAGATATGATCCTGTGACGGTTCCTTCTCTTTGGGTGTCCACCGCCCGTGCCCCAGGGACCGCGAGTGGCCTAGATTCTTCTGTAGTACTCGATCTTTATTAGGTACCTAGCCAGTGATGTATTCGATATATAATATTCGAGACGATGTATTCGAGATTATATATATTAAGACGATTATATATTCGAGACGATGTATTCGAGATTCAGTTTTTCCTTATTGATTGCATCTATGCATTGTAATTTGAATACTAAATTGTTTTATATTTCTTCTGTATTAGTAAAGTAAAAGCTATGGCGGACAATACCGGCAGAGAGAGAGAAGAGGAATTGTTCGACATCATACGCAGCCCTCACAGGCTAGATGATCTGAATGAAGCAGATGACGGCTCCCAATATCTGAACAATACCGGAGAGGGTGATGAAAAGATATTCGATCTCGACGACCGAGCTGATGAAGTCATGAACTATGAATATGATTATGATGACACAGACAATGTTTGTGATGACACAGACAATGCTGATCTTCAAATAACAAAGACTACGGCGAGGTATATTTATATAAGCATGCATCATGGTGATCATCACATGTTTTTTTATTGAAGATATATTAACGAATCGATCTTTCTTCTTTCAGCCCTCCGGATCGAGCAAATCTGCTTCTACAGACAGCAAGACAAAGCGAGGCCCGGGCAGATTGTTGAAGGATGGTGTAAAGTACAACATCGAATCCACCAAACCTAGTGGTGAACCCCTCACGCCTAAGAACGTTGCGGACAAGTGGACTCGTCAGTGCGGAATTCTTGTGAAGGACAAACTCCCGATCTCCATTCAAGAATGGAAAGAGCCAAAGACTAAACGTCCAGGTGTTACTTGGGTCGACGATAGAGCCAAAAAAGACCTTTGGAAATCTCTGATGGAACATTTCACCCTACCAGATCATTTCACTGAAGCAGATGTGGAGAAAGTCAAGGGCGCTGCTCTTAAGAAGATGGCAATTGCATTCAACACCCACAAGAAAACTGTATGGGCCAACTACCTCGCTGCAGAAAGGAAGACTCCAGATTTCACGGGAACACTGGAGAAGCAAAGAGAACACTGGGACGATTTCGTGACCTTCAAGGATTCAGAATTATCTAAGGAACGGTCGATGAAAAACAAGGCAAATGCCGCAAAAAAGACGCAGTTCCATAGGGTGGGTCCAGGTGGCTACGCGGTGGGATTACCTAAGTGGGATAAGTATGAGCAAGAGATGGAGGATGCAGGGGTCACTCCGGTTACTAGGAACTGCCCCCCCAGGTGCAGAACTTGGTTCTATGCGCATGGGGGGGGGGGCGTTGGACCCGAAGACAGGCGAAGTTTCGCGGAAGGCAAATCTAAAAGGAGCCGAACAAAAGATAATTGACGCAATAGAAGAAGCTCGAAGGGGGGTGTTCACGCCCAACAGAGAGAACGACGAGCTTACGCGCGCCCTGGGAAATCCTGAACACCCGGGAAGAACACAAGGCAAGGGCATTATTCCCTGTTATGAGGGCTTTTCAGAATGGAACGAGGACTACAGGACCCGTGCAAGAAGGAAGATGGAGGAGGAGAAGAAAAGGAAGCTGGAGGAGGAGCAGAGGAAGTAGGACGCAGAACGCCTTCAAGGCCTAGAAGCAAGGCACGCGGACCTGGCACTCAAATTCCAGCAGCAGCAGCAGCAGATCGACTCACTTAGCTAGGAAAGGGGGTCTCAGCAGTGGCAGCAGCAAGCGGATGATCGTCAAGCATTGGATAGCACCGTCCCATCCATGTCGAGAAGCAGCGTTGGTTCTGCCCGGGGCGACACACTGCTGGATACATACCCTATGGATGACATCATAGAGAACACTAAGTGTGAGCTACACTCCAAAATGAAGAACATATCCATGAAGGTGGCAGACGACGTTGCTTTTACAATTACCCCCGAAGCAACCTTCCATTGCATCCCGATTCCAGAGGGCTATGCTCGTGTCTTGGTTGATGAAGTGGTGGACCCATATTCGGGGCTACGGCTTGACATTCCTGGAGGTGAAGACGAGTGCACACTGGGAGAGGCCATACATCGTATCATCCTATGGAGAAAGGATTGCATCATCTTTCGAAGTCCACTGACACCGCGTCGTCTGCTGACTCCTCCTCGAAGTCCGCCACCGAGTCAGCAGACTCCCACTCCTCCATGTCCACGAACGCGTGAGCCGACTCCTCCTCGAAGTCCGCCACCTCCTCAGAGTCCCCGAACGCGTGAGCTGACTCCTCCGGTTTCAAGTCCGGCACAGCGTCATGCCACTTCTCCGATTTCAAGTCCGGCACCATGTCAGGCCACACCTCCTACTTCAAGTCCGGCACATCATCAGGCCACTTCTCCTGGTCCAACTCAGCCACGTCAGCCGTCTCCGCTGTCTCAGCAATCGCAGAAGAGACACGCCGCAGCTATGGTGCGTAGCGGTACGAGTCAAGGTAGTTCAGGAAGTACATGCGGAGATAAGCGATATAAATATGGTCCAAGCCTCGCTCCTCTTCCTCAAAGGCCTTACGACATGACTAAGGAGCAAAACGCAGCCATAGTGTAGGCCCAAGTGGACGCCCATTTTGGACCGAAACCGGCACCGCCGCCAAAGGAGAAAGTGCCTGAGAAAACAATTGACCACTTCATTTGTATGGCTAGAGAACCAGCTCCCAAGCCTGTTGACTCGGACTATGAGCGCCAAATCAGGAAACTACATTGAGAATGGCTAAAGAAGGAAGCGAGCTCGAGCTCAAGCCAACAAGCAGCAGGCAAAAAATGCGGGAAAACCGTTCCCCAGCCGGGAGAACAGGCGGCGCAATCGATCCCCCCGCTTGTTGTGCCAACAACACATGAGAGGAGGCCGCGCGCCCAATATTATTGTGGGTAAACTGTTAAAGTTCCCCAGCTAGGCGATGTGGTAATTGATGAGGGTACAGACCTGGGTTAGGGTCATAGGCCTGACCTATACGTCCTACCCAAGGTCACTACCCCAGAAGATAAGAAGACCCAAAATCCACTTGGTGATGTAATCACTCGACCATCATTCCCCACTTTCACTCGACCGTGTGGGGAATGACTCGACCATATCGAAGACCAGGAATCGGAAGTGCGCACAACGGCCGGGCATTCATTCCTTAGTCTTCATGAGCATTAAGAGCATTCAAGGCTGCCGTTACCACTAACTCCCTTACTTTATGTACATTAAGCCCCTTGTAATGGAGGGGAGCTGGGGTCCTGGAGCACTCTATATAAGCCGCCCCCCTCCTCTGAGACAAGGGTTCACACACTCTGTAATTCAACACATATAATCCAATCGACCGCCTCCGGGCACCGAGACGTAGGGCTATTACTTCCTCCGAGAAGGGCCTGAACTCGTAAACATCGCGTGTACATCTTCGCCATAGCTAAGATCTTGCCTCTCCATACCTAGCCTCCTTTCTACTGTCAGGCTTAGAACCACGACAGTTGGCGCCCATCATGGGCAGGTGTCTTAGCGACTTATTGGTGAAGTTGCAAGTTCATTTTTCGATCATCATCATGGTTTCCGGCGGCGAGATGGTTGAGGGTCGCGAGATCCGTCTTGGCGCGCTCGTTTTCGTCGCCGATGACTCGGCGTGGCTTCAAGAAGCTCCGCTCGATGTCGAGGCGCTCCCCATCCGAGGGGCGACGCACTTTCGCGCGTGCGTTCATGGTGTTCTTCTTCGACGGCCGTCGACCCAGTATCAGTCGGCTCCAGTGGCGTCCCCCCTTCCCGCTATCCATCACTGCAAGCGATCCGGTCGGTCGCGGCTTCAGCGGTGGGTGAGGCATGCAGTGGCTCGACGTTCGGCCACCCATCAAGTTGCGGCAATCGAGCCCGACGAAACTCTCCATGGCCTATTCGATCTGTCGACTGGCTCTGCGGAGACAGCATCCGAGTGCGATAGCAGCGATCCTGCGGGTGAAGTCTTGATGGTTGATGGTCCGCGTAGCCCACCTGGTTTTTGTCGCGAGGACGGTGAAGAGGCTGGTGGCAATCCATGAGGAGTATCGTCCCGAACCTCTCTCGTCGCAGCAGAGAGAGGATCTTCGTCGTCGCAATATGGCGCACTTCACACGCCCATCGCTGGAGAAACCCCCGAGGCTCGAGCCTTGGAGGAAGCGCGCTTAGCCAACTTGGCTGAGCGCACTCGACTGGATAACCTTCAGCATGCTCTCGACGAGCGCGCCCAGGAGCGGATCCATGAATCCAGTCGACGACAACTTTTCCCGCCTCCACCTAAGATATACCGCACGCCGATTCAGAATCTCACAGCTGTAGCCCGAAAAGCAGAGTCCATCCAACCTTCCCAGTCGGAAGTTGGCAGAGGGCTAATGCAGATCCGGGCCCTGCTCAGAGCAGCAGGACAGCACAATACAACAGTATCTCAGTCGTGGAATAGGATTCATAGTAGATCCGTCACAGCGGACACGGTTCAGACGGCTCACAGCCTGAGATCACTTCCGCGGCGTGAAGGCCGTGGGCAGTATGATCATCCACTCGACCATGACAATCGTCGTCGAGGACCCATGCCTCCTCCGAGGAGTGCATCATACGTGCCTCGGCAGAATGATGATAGGCACTGTCACAGTGGTGAGCGTAGGAATTCAGTCGACCCAAGGGAACCGGGCTTTGACGCGAGGTCTATCCTCGTTCAAGGCCTAGTCGACCGGAACAAAGCACACAGAGAAGACCATGGCAGAGACCGTCCAAGTGGCAGCCGAGTGCATGTTTCTGGCCCCGAGTGTTTTAGCAGAGCCATCAGGGCAGCAGTGATACCTCCCAACTTCAGGCTGGCATCCGGGATCAGTAAGTTCACTGGTGAATCCAAGCCTAAAACTTGGCTTGAAGATTACCGAGTGGCTGTGCAGATTGGGGGCGGTAACGACGAGATAGCAATGAAGCATCTTCCCCTCATGTTGGAAGGGTCAGCCCGAGCATGGCCGACGCAGTTGGCTCTGGGCAGCATTCACAGTTGGGAAGAGTTATCCCGAGTGTTCGTGAGGACTTTCGAAGGCACGTGCAAGCGACCTGGAGGATTGCCTGAATTGCAGCACTGCGTGCAGAAGCCAAATGAGACTTTAAGAGAGTTCATCCAGAGATGGTCCACCCTGCACCACACCGTCGAGAATGTTTTAGAGCATCAAGCCGTGTGCGCCTTCAAGGAAGGTGTCAAATATAGAGAGTTGGTCTTGAAATTCGGTCGGACTAGAGATATGACTCTGGCTCGAATGATGGAAATAGCCACCCGGTACGCTAACGGAGAAGAAGAGGATCGACTCCGTAGCGGGAAGAGCAAACCAGTCGGGCAAGATATCGGTGGAGGTAACTCCAGTCGGAAGCAGAAGCGCAAGGCCGAGCCGGCAGCGCTCGGAGAGATTACGGCACTGAGTCAAGGAAAGTTTAAGGGAAAACCTAAAGGGCCCTGGGCCCCTAAGAAGGTGAAGGACAAGGAAGGGAATGACGTGATGGATTTACCGTGCCACATCCACACGAAGAAAGATGAGGAAGGTAATCTGATTTACCCGAAACATACCACCCGGCAGTGTCAACTCCTAATCCAGCAGTTCAGAGAGAAACAACCCACTGAAAGGGAGAAGGAGTCGGACCAAGGTGAAGATGAAGAGGACGACGATGGTTATCCCAAAGTCAATTCCACCCTCATGATTTTTGCTGATGTTGAGAGCAAGAGTCGGTTGAAGGTCATCAACAAAGAGGTGAACATGGTTGCTCCGGCGACAACGACCACGTACTTGAAATGGTCTCAGACAGCCATCACATTCGACCAGTCGGACCACCCAGCTCGCGTAGCCACCCCCGGGAGGCAAGCACTGGTGGTCGACCCAGTGGTTGGTGGCACTCGACTGACTAAGGTGCTGATGGATGGAGGCAGTGGCCTGAATATCCTGTATGCTGAAACTTTGAAAGGGATGGGCATCCCGATGTCCAAGCTTAGCGAGAGCAACACGAGCTTTCACGACATTATTCCCGGAAAGAAGGCCGAATCACTCGGCCAGATCACTCTCGACGTGGTTTTCGGTGATTCCAAGCATTACCGGAAGGAAAGGTTGACGTTTGAAGTCGTGGATTTCCATAGTGCTTATCGCGCCATCCTGGGGAGGCCAGCATACGCGCGTTTCATGGCTCGACCGTGTTACGTGTACCTCAAACTAAAGATGCCTGGCCCCAAAGGCATGATCAAAGTTACAGGCAGTCGACAAAAAGCTGAGGAGTGTTTCCAGAAAGGCTCCAAGATCGCCGATGAGCACATGGCAGCAGTTGAGCTCCAAGAATATCAGAAGAACGCGGATCCGAGTGATCTGCTCAGAGCCAAGAAACCTGCCATAGATTCTGCATTCCAATCGACCAGTGAGATGAAGCCAATTCATATTCACCCGACGGATCCTAGTGCCGCACCGACCCATATATCAACGACACTCGACAGCAAATAGGAAGAAGCGCTCGTCCTGTTCCTCTGTGAGAACTGGGACATCCTTGCGTGGAAACCTTCTGACATGCCAGGTGTACCCAGAGGACTGGCCGGGCACCGTTTGTGTGTCGACCCCAAAATAAAACCCGTCAAAGAACATCTTCGGCGGTACGCCATGCAGAAGAGGAAAGCAATCGGCGAAGAAGTGGCTCGACTGTTGGCAGCAGAGTTCATCCATGAAATCTACCACTCCGAGTGGCTAGACAACGTAGTCATGGTTCCTAAGAAGGATAATTCACTTCGTATGTGCATTTATTTCAAGCACATCAATCGGGCCTGCCCGAAACATCACTTTCCTCTCCCTCGCATCGATCAGATTGTTGACTCGACTGCAGGGTGTGAACGCTTGTCTTTCTTAGATGCATATTCCTGATACCATCAGATCCGACTGTATGGTCCCGATGAAATAAAAACAGCCTTCATCACCCCATTCGGGTGCTTTTGCTATGTCACCATGCCTTTTGGTTTGAAAAATGCTGGAGCCACATTCATGAGAATGATTCAGAAGTGCTTGCTCACTCAAATCAGTCGGAATGTGGAAGCATACATGGATGACATTGTGGTCAAGTCTCGCAAAGGTTCCGACCTATTGACTGACCTTGCAGAAACCTTTGCCAATCTCAGAAGATACGATATCAAGCTTAATCTGTCAAAATGCACGTTCGGAGTTCTAGGAGGAAAGTTACTCAGTTTTCTCGTTTCCGAACGAGGGATCGACGCCAATCCAGAGAAAGTTGATACCATCCTCCGAATGAAATGCCCAGTGCGAGTGCATGACGTTCAGAAGCTGACTGGTTGTTTGGCCGCTCTGAGTCGATTCATTTCTCCTCTCGGCGAAAAGGCCTTGCCTCTTTACCAATTGATGAAGAAGTCTGATAAGTTCGAGTGGACTGATGAAGCTAAAGCAGCGTTTGCAGAGCTCAAAACCCTGCTTTCCACCCAGCCGGTGCTCGCTGCGCCAATCAGCAAAGAGCCTTTACTGCTCTATATTGCAGCCACTGGACAAGTTGTCAGTACAGTACTCACGGTCGAGCGGGAAGAAGAAGGAAAAGCCTACAAGGTTCAGCGCCCAGTCTATTACCTCTCTGATGTTTTGACTCCATCCAAGCAACGATACCCGCTTTATCAGAAGCTTGTCTATGGAATATACATGACCATGAAGAAGGTTGCGCATTACTTCTCTGACCACTCCATTACAGTCGTCAGCGATGCGCCACTATCCGAAATTCTGAACAACAGAGATGCAACTGGTCGAGTGGCCAAATGGGCGTTTGAACTCCTCCCTTTAGATATCAAGTTCGAGGCAAAGAAGGCCATCAAGTCCCAAGCAATTGCAGATTTTCTAGCCGAGTGGATTGAACAGCAATTGCCGACTCAAGTTCACTTGGAACATTGGACTATGTTTTTTGATGGTTCCAAGATGCTGAATGGTTCAGGTGCTGGAGTAGTTTTGGTATCCCCCTGCGGAGACAGGCTTAGTTACGTTCTCCAGATTCATTTTGATTCCTCCAATAACGAAGCCGAATATGAAGCACTTCTATACGGGTTGCGTATGGCCATTTCACTCGGCGTCTGTCGCCTTATGGTTTATGGCAATTTCGATTTGGTGGTTAACCAAGTCATGAAGGAATGGGATGTCAGAATCCCAGCCATGACCGGTTATTGCAATGCAGTGAGAAAGCTGGAGAAGAGGTTTGAAGGTTTGGAGCTCCACCATATACCCCGACTGAAAAATCAAGCTACAGATGAGTTGGCCAAGATAGGCTCAAAGAGAGAGGCTATTCCCCGAAACGTTTTTCTGGAACATATCAATTCACCTTCGGTTCAAGAAGATCCTTTCACCGAAGAGTCACCGCAGCCCAAGAGTGCCACAGATCTGACTGAAGTCGAAGTCCCGGCCGTGGTCGACTTAATCATGGAGGTTTTGGTCATCACTCCCGACTGGACAGTACCATACATCGCATATATCCTTAGGAAGGAACTCCCAGAGGATGAAGAAGAAGCTCGACAGATCGTCCGACGGTCTAAAGCCTTTACTGTGATAAGAGGACAATTGTTCAGAGAGAGTGTAACTGGAGCCTGCCAGAAGTGCATCACGCCAGAAGAAGGCCGAATGATCCTTAATGATATCCACTTGGGGACCTGTGGTCACCATGCATCCTCTCGGACCATTGTAGCCAAAGCATACTGAGCCGGGTTTTACTGGTCGCACGCTAACGAGATGGCAAAGGAAATAGTGGACAAGTGTGAAGGTTGTCAGTTTTATTCCAACATGTCTCACAAACCTGCATTAGCTCTGAAGACTATTCCACTCGTCTGGCCCTTCGCCGTTTGGGGGCTGGACATGGTAGGGCCTCTGAGGACAGGCAGGAGTGGATTTACTCATGTGCTGGTAGCAGTCGACAAGTTCACCAAATGGATCGAAGCCAAGCCCATTAAGAGCCTCGAAGCGAGCACAACCATGAGTTTTATTAGAGAACTTATATTCAGATACGGCGTCCCGCACAGCATCATCACGGACAATGGCTCAAACTTCAATTCTGAAGAGTTCAAAGCTTTTTGCGCCTCCCAGGGCACGAGGGTAGATTACGCTTTAGTCGCCCACCCCCAGTCGAATGGACAAGCTGAGCGAGTGAATGGATTGATTCTCAAAGGGCTGAAGCCTCGGCTAATGTGTGACCTCAAGCATGCGGCAGGGGCTTGGGTCGACGAGCTCCCATCGGTGCTTTGGTGACTGAGGACAACCCCCAATCGGTCAACTGGACGGACTCCATTCTTTCTAGTCTACGGAGCCGAAGCCGTTTTGCCGAGTGATTTTCTCCACAACGCTCCCCGGGTCGAACTCTTCTCAGAAGAAGAAGTAGAGCAAGCTCGACAAGATGCAGTCGACCTCTTGGAGGAAGAGAAAGAGATGGCTCTGATCCGGTCGACTGTTTATCAGCAAGACTTACGTCGATTCCATGCCAAGAACGTAAGGGGTCGTGCATTCCAGGAAGGGGACTTGGTCCTCCGAGTGGATCAACAAAGGCCACACAAGCTCGCCCCCGCGTGGGAAGGCCCTTTCATCATCACCAAGGTGCTCCACAATGGAGCATACCATCTCTTCAACGTCGAACACAATAGAGATGAGCCGCGCGCCTGGAATGCGGACCTGCTCCGCCGTTTCTATTCTTAAATAGTTAAACCGATCGGATGTAATAAGGGATACCTGTTAGCTTAATTATCGAAAGACATAATTTACTCATTCTGAGTGGTTGTTGTTTATTTCTTTCTGTGTATGCTACTTTAGCCACGAATCTATTTCGCCTGAACCTAAGTGATAAAAATCCTACCGAGTGATGAGTCTGCCTCTCACTCGGGGGCTTAGCTGCAGCCCAGTGCTCGCCTAAGTGATAAAAATCCTACCGAGTGGTGAGTCTGCCTCTCACTCGGGGGCTTAGCTGCAGCCCAGTGCTCGCCTAAGTGATAAAAAACCTACCGAGTGATGAGTCTGCTTCTCACTCGGGGGCTTAGCTGCAGCCCAGTGCTCGCCTAAGTGATAAAAATCCTACCAAGTGGTGAGTCTGCCTCTCACTCAGGGGCTTAGCTGCAGCCCAGTGCTCGCCTAAGTGACAAAAATCCTACCGAGCGATGAGTCTGTCTGCCTCTCACTCGGGGGCTTAGCTGCAGCCCAGTGCTCGCCTAAGTGACAAAAATCCTACCGAGTGATGAGTCTAACTCTCACTCGGGGGCTTAGCTGCAGCCCAGTGCTCGCCTAAGTGATAAAAATCCTACCGAGTGATTAGTTTGCTTCTCACTCGGGAACTTAACTGCAGCCCAGTGCTTGCCTAAGTGATAAAAATCCTACCGAGTGGCGAGTCTGCCTCTCACTCGGGGGCTTAGTTGCAGCCCAGTGCTCGCCTAAGTGATAAAAATCCTACGGAGTGGAGATCGATCCTCCCACTCGAGGGCTTAGCTGCAGTCTCGTACTCGCCTAAGTTTTAAAAATCCTACCGAGTGAAGAGAAACCCTCTCACTCGGAGGCTTAGCTGCAGCCCAGTGCTCGCCTAAGTTTGAAAAATCCTACTGAGTGGAGAGCGATCCTCCCACTCGGGGGCTTAGCTACAGTCTCGTACTCGCCTAAGTTTGAAAAATCCTACTGAGTGAAGAGTGATCCTCTCACTTGGAGGCTTAGCTGCAGCCCAGTGCTCGCCTAAGTTTGAAAAATCCCACCAAGTGGAGAGCGATCCTCCCACTCAGGGGCTTAGCTGCAGTCTCGTACTCGCCTAAGTTCGACAAAAAATCCTACCGAGTGAAGAGCAATCCTCTCACTCGGGAGACTTATCTACAGCCCAGTGCTCGCCTAAGTAATGAAAAATCTCACCGAGTGAAGAGCAATCCTTTCACTCGGGAGGCTTAGCCGCAGTCTCGTACTTGCCTAAGTTTCAAAAACCTTACCCAACTAGTCGACTGGAACATCAAGACCATTGCTGAGTGCCTTGCCGATGAGCTGGTCAATGCTACTGAAAGGTTGCTCGATCAGGCGACTGACCGTCCTTCTCCAGAAGCTGAGTACCTTGCTGATGAGCTAATCAATGCTACTCAAGGATCACCCAACCGGTCGACTGGAACATCAAGACCATTGCTGAGTGCCTTGCCAATGAGCTGATCAATGCTACTCAAAGGTTGCTCGATCAGGCGAGTGGCCGTCCTTCTCCAGAAGCTGAGTACCTTGCTGATGAGCTGATCAATGCTACTCAAGGATCACCCAACCGGTTGACTAGAACGTCAAGACCATTGATGAGTGCCTTGCTGATGAGCTAATCAATGCTACTCAGAGGTTGCTCGATCAGGTGACTGGCCATCCTTCTCTAGAAGCTGAGTACCTCGCCGATGAGCTGATCAATGCTACTCAAGGATCACCCAACCGGTGGACTGGGACGTCAAGACCATTGCTGAGTACCTTGCTGATGAGATGATCAATGCTACTCAAGGATCACCCAGCCGGTCGACTGGCTGTCCTTCTCCAGAAGCTGAGTACCTTGCTGATGAGCTGATCAATGCTACTCAAAGGTTGCTCGATCAGGTGACTGGCCATCCTCCTATAGAAGCTGCATTAAGCAAACGGACAATAATTCGATAGAAAGGCGAGTTTCATTCAAAGACAAATGCAATGTGTGAGGTGACAAATCCAAAGTTTCTTAACCGCGGAATAAAGTGCTCAAGCATCAGGCTCGAAGGAGTTTTAACGGTTACAAATTCACTCGGCATTCCGAGGCAAATAAAAGTGACATAATGTTTTTCTTTTGATTACTCGGCGGGAGAAGGACTGGCCGGGTCGCAGAAGCTGTCGAGGTCGATGCTGTCGGCGATGCGAGTGGCTGCCTCGAGGAAAGTGTCCATGAAATCCTGGAAAGAGTGCTTCTTCATGTTCGCCACTTTGAGAGCTGCCAACTTTTCCTCTTTAGCTTCCTTGCAGTGCACTCGGACCAGAGACAAAGCGACATCAGCACCACATCAGGCAGAGGATTTCTTCCACTCTTGCACTCGACTTGGAATCTGGTTTAGCTGAGCCATCAAGGAATCGAGGTCTTGCGACAGTTCCTCCCGAGGCCAGAGCTTAGCATCCACTCGGGTCATCACCGCCTTCAGCCGAGCCAGATAGTCAACTGCGTCATTCAAGCGCGATTCCAGTCGGAGCAAGTTCATCGCAGCTTCATCCTTCAGGGGGCAGTTGATAGGGTCGAGACCTGTCTCGACCCGTCCAGTTTCGGCCTCAAAGTCTTGACAGAGTTCTTTTTCATCACAACAAACAATGAGTCGACAGTATAACAAATCTCAGTCGACGATAGTTATTTAACGGGACAGACGTACCTTCAAGCTTCAGGACAAGCTTTGCCGCGAGTTACTCTAAATGAGACTCTAGCTTGCCAGTCTTGGTCCTGAGGCCTTCGACTTCAGCGGTCAAGTTCTCCTTGTCCTTCCGCAGCTGCTCAACTTCACGGTTAGCATCCGAGACAGCCGTCTTCAACGTCGCATTCTCATCCTCCAACTTGCCGACTGAAGCCAGCTTCTCGTCCGCAAGCTTCGTCTTTTCGCGCGCTTCCTTTTGAGCAGCTGCAAGGTCCAGATCCTTCTGTTCTAGAGCTTCCTTCATCCTCTCTAAAGAAACAACACTCTTCAGACGAGACTGGAGTTGGCGATTTTCACTATGCACATCCGCTTATGCGAATTCACTCGGTTCAAAGAGACTAAAAGAAAAGCCAGTGCCAAGTGTAAAGCTACAAAGCAGACAAAACGGTCGAGTGATTACCTCCCATGATGGCTGTTTCTTCTTGAGCTTTCTTCAGGTTCTTCTGTGCAAGTTCGAGGTCAAGTTCAACGCTGATATGTTTCTTCTTCAACTCGGTGAGCCGAGCTCCAAGATCACAAGACCTCTGCAACCAGAAAGACAGAACATATCAGTCGACAGATCACAGAGCCTATGAAAGCAAAGAATTATTCTAAGACTACTGCTGAATCAAGTTTTCAACAGTAGTCTCGGGGACTACATCCAGTGGGTGCACTTAGCGTGCCCCCACTGGATCAGATCAATACTCAGCATGAGTTCAAAAAAAAGAAAGAGAGACACATCATTAGACCTCAGTCGACTGTCAGAAGCCGACCGTGGCCTCGGGGACTACACCCAGTGGGTGCACTCGACGTGCCCCCACCGATTCAAAAAGTGCAGAATTGAAGATTTCCTGAGTTCTAAACAAAAGAACACCCAGTGGGTGATCGGATATAAAAGTGACATCCAGAAATTTCAGTTGGAGTTTTGCTGACATGAACGTTGGTCTAAAGAGCAGTGCTGGCATTGTAAGCTATCTGACTGGCTTCATGCATCACCTTCACCTGTTCGATGACAAGGTTCGCCTGGCGAAGAGCTTCCCTAGCAGCACTCAGCGAGTCATCCGGAGTTTGATATGTAGCAAAGAGAGATGGCTCCAGAGGGGCTGAAGTAGCTGCCGGGTCAGATGAGTGGAGTTGTACCGGTACAGCAGGTGTCTGTGCAGCCGACCCCGATGGATGATCAGTCGTCAACGGGTTAGCGAATGTGACGTTGGTCCGGACCATCGCTTCAGGCGCCGGTGTCGATTGAGGGACCTGGACTTCAAGCTTCCTCCTGCTTGAGCTTCCACTCTTCTTCTTCCTCTCCTGTAGAGGAACTTCTTCTTCTTCGTCATCAGGAAGCACAATGATATCTTGTGGAGCTACATAAGAAGAGAAATGTCAAGTTTTCAGTCAATTGGCCATTCACTCGACTAAACATAACTTGGTCGAATGAACTTACCAGCTCGAGAGGTGGCCTCTTCGTCTCCTGGTGCCTTGTCGACATCCATGTCGGTGGCAGCAGAGGTAGGGCTGCAAAGACGCAAGGATGAGTTGGTCAGATCAAGAAATTTTTCAGTCGACTTATGGGAACATGAACAAGATACCCACCCTGAGGCAATAGGGACATCCATCTTGATGCGCGGCAGTGTCTTCCGAGCCTTGGAGGGAGCAACCCTAGGCTGCTTGGCCACCTTCTCCGTCGGCTCCGGGGTCGACGTCTGATTGCGCTTCTGGGTATTGGCACTCGGAACCACACCTTTCCTGTGTCCACCAGCCGGTTCATGATGCTGCTTGGATCGGTGTTCGGAGCGCGGTGGCGAGTCGACCTCCTCCTCCTCGTCCGATTCCTCGCTCTCCTCCTCATCATCATCATCATCTTCCTGAGAATCCCACTCGTCACTATCTTCCGCGTTGTCCTCCCCTTCCTTGGTCTACTCCAAAGCCTGCTCGCCATTGGGCATCGAATGTATCTCAGTGAACACCTGCAGAATAAAGTTGGTCAAACATGAGTCAAACAATCTCAAGTACAGTCGGAACATGAATGGGAAACAGTCAAAGCGAAAGGCATACCTTGTCGGGCGGGTTGTCGCTGCTGAAGGGGACGACTCGCCTAGATCCTCTGGGATTGTCCTGATTGCCTGTAATGCTTCTCAGCCATGAAGCTACTATTGCAGATGGTACTTCCTCCGGATGAACCCGTGCGGTGTCGTTCGGTCCGGAATACAGCCATATCGGATGATCATGGGCCTGGAGAGGCTGGATACGTCGACTGAGGAACACCTCCAGCAGATCCAGACCCGTGACACCGTCATTGATAAGATGGACCACCCTATCTACCAGCATCCTCGTCTCCATGGTCTCACCAGTCGTAACTTTGAGCGGGGCAGGAGTCTGGACTCGGTCAAAGGAGAAGTGGGGAAGGCCGATTGACTGACCTGGGGCCGCGACATCCTGGCAATAGAACCAAGTCGATTGCCAACCTCTAACGGAATCATGAAGAGTCATAGCAGGAAAGGCACTCCCTTTCCTCTTTTGGATACCTAAACCCCCACACATCTGGATGACATGGGTTTTCGAATCACTCGACTTCGCCTTCTTCACCGATTGAGAACGAATAGTGAAGATGTGCTTGAAAAGGCCCCAGTGTGGTCGACAACCACTGTAGAAAAAGGGCCTGTTGTCCCGGTTCGTAAGGGCCTTTTGTCCCGGTTCCTGAACCGGGACTAAAGGGTCGGTACTAATGCCCTGTCCCTTTAGTCCCGGTTCAATCCAGAACCGGGACAGATGGGCCTCCACGTGGCCTGTGCGCGGAGCCCAGGCAGGAGACCCTTTGGTCCCGGTTGGTGGCACCAACTGGGACCAATAGGCATCCACGCGTCAGCATTTCTGTGGCTGGGGTTTTTGTTTTTTTAAAGGGGGGGGGGGTTGGGGGTTTTGGGGGGTTAATTTAGGTGTTTCATATATTGTGTTAGCTAGCTATAATTAATAGAGAGAATTGTCCTCTCTTATGTCCGTGCTTGGTCGATGCTACGTACTATACATACGTATAGAGAGGACTAGACATGCTAGCTAGCTAGTAAGCAAATGAAGGAAACATAAGATCGTCATGCATGAACATATATGCATACAGAGAGAAGTGATATCGACCACCTCTCCTTCTCCGAGAGATTGGTCGAACAACAAGTTCTTGTATATCTATCCGACACTACCAACTACATATATACAAATATAATCATACGGACTCATGGTCCACATAGTATTCTCCGTGTTCAGCGATCACGTGGTCAAGAAAGAATGCCGCCAATTCCTCTTGAATTGCTCGCATGCGAGCTGGTGCTAGGAGTTCATCCCGCTTCCGAAACATCTAATTTGAAGAAGGGGGTCAATACATATATATATGAATGAATGAAACTCAACACAAATGATGGTAATAAAATAAAATTGTGAATGTTTTTATTTACGTACTTCATATTGTTCATCAGTGTAGCCCCGCTCACAGGTCGTGTGGCGGATGGACTCGCAAACGTAGTATCCACAGAAATCATTCCCTTGTTCCTGCCACAACCACTTTACAAGAAATAGAGGTCAATCAAACTGATAAGCAAGAATGCTAAATGGTATTGATGAAACTAGCGCTTGAATCAATAGGAGATGCGCGGAACATACTACTATAGTACTTACTTTCAGGTGTGTAAATTGCAGCTTCTTCGGGAGTCCTGGAGCTTTTTTGGAGAATTTTTTCCAAACCCTGCCAGACAAAGAAAACAATTGCTTGATATATCAGGAAATGAACAAAGTTGCTGATATGGTGGATAATGATCGATTTAACTTACTTCTCGAGCATTTGAGTCATGTCCGCATAGTCCTGGGGATCTTTTCGTCTTGAGTCTAAGACGGTTACTAGTCCCTGCTCAAGCTTAATCTCTAGGAGAATATAGTGGTAACTGCACACGCATGCATAACTCATCAATTACATTACTATAACCTTGACTAATATATAAGGGAAACCGAATACGCACAAGACTGTAACACTCACTTGAAGTTGTAAGGAAAGAGTATTATATCTTTGTTTTCATTTATTACCAACGATCGTAGCAAGTTGGCCTCGGTATCTGCGGCATGAAATTTAACCTGAGTTGCATCTATGAGATATGTGTTAATGAACCCAATATCACTGACTTGTCTTTTCTTCAATTCGGCGATCTTCAATCTGCATAATATAGTGAGGATGATTATAAATACATGCAATGAAAGAGCTGAGCTATATAGAGAGACTTAATGACAGCAGTAATACTACTTACAGATAGTAGCAGGCGACCATTGTTTTATCGAGGGCCAATTGATTGAAAAACTGAAAGAACTCCTCAAATGGAACAGACAACAGTTCAATTCCAACGAGGTCATGCTCCTTTTTAACTTTCACATACAAAGTACTCCTCCCCCCAGAGTCTCTGCAGATTTTCAAGTACCAATCATGCAATCTTCGCATCATCATTGATAGAGATCTTTCATCTTTGATGAGAGGCTTCCCGTACTCGTATCTTTGTATCTGCACCTCCATGAAATCATAATGTACATCTTCGGGCAGGTAATCGCCAAGATTGCTATAACCGGGCACCATCCTCGGATCATTAGCGACGTTGTCGCTAGGCACCTTGAGCGGGGGGCACGATTGCTTCGCTTGTTTGCCGAGCTGGGCAATTTGTTTCCCAGCTCATCATTCTTTCAGCCTTTGATCACTGACAGTACTTCCCGACCGCTCCGCTTAGGGAAATTCCTTTCCAATAATGGGCTCATAGTTTCCTTTCGGCGGAGACTTGGGTGGTTTTGTCAGGGAAGCCAGAGTGCGCTTCGCTTTCACCGGATCTACCTTCTCCTCCGGAGGTGGATGTTTCTTTGCTTTCACCCCTTCAAAGTAGTTCCTCACTTCTTCTCGTGCAATCTCGGCGTTCTCCTCCGGGGTCCTCTTGTATGGTAACTTCTCTGGAGTCTTCATAGAAGGACTGAATCTGTATTTTCTCCCGCCTCTGGCTGTACTGCTAGACGTCGGCAGAGCAGACGGAGCGGTTTTCTTCTTTACTTGCTTACGAGGTGGAGGAGAAGGACTAAGACGCGCCGGAGCAGCCAGAGCGGCGGCAGGTGTCTTCTGACCTTGCTGACGAGGCGGAGAAGGAGGAGGCTGGCTGCTCGGGCGTGTCGGCGCAGGCGGAGAAGGAGGCGGAGTGCCGCCACACGCCGGAGAAGGAGCCGGTCGAGTGCCCTGATCGTCACTCGCCGGAGGAGGAGGCGGTGGAGGAGGCGGAGTGCCCTGACTCGCCGGAGGAGGAGGTGGTGGAGGAGGCGGAGTGCCCTGACTTGCCGGAGGAGGAGGCGGTGGAGGAGGCAGAGTGCCCTGACTTGCCGGATGAGGAGGAGGAGGCGGAGGCGTCCAGTTCGGAAGGTTGATGAGCTCCTTCCGCCATAGGCATGGAGTCTTTAGAGCAGACCCCAGCCTAGTCTCTCCTTCACCGGTAGGGTGGTCAAGCTGGAGGTCCTCAAATCCCTCCGTTATTTCATCCACCATCACCCTAGCATATCCTTCTGGAATTGGCTGGCAGTGAAAAGTTGCGTCGGGTTCAGTAGGATAAACAGAGCCAGCAGCCGCCTTGACCTTCAAATTCATCCATTGCGTCATAAGGTGGCAATTTTGAGACTCCGTGATAGCATCCACGGGATAGCTGGCAGGAGCGGTCAAGGCATGCTCCGGCTGAAGCAGCTCGGTGGAGGCCACGCTGCTTCTCCGCTGAGATGGCGGGGTGGCTTCGGGGGAAGCTTCGGCAGTACGTTTGCTGCGATTTGCTTCTCGTTCCTCTATCACTTGTACCCTTGCTTGCAGCGCCTGCATTTGGGTCTGCTGCAATTTTTTCCTCCTCTCTTGGGATTTGTAACCGCCTGCGTCCGGAAACCCAACTTTCCACAGAATGGAGCCTGGCGTGCCTCGTGTCCGTCCAGGGTGCTTAGGATTCCCGAGGGCCATTGTGAGCTCGTCGTTCTCTTTGTCTGGAAAGAACGTCCCTTGCTGTGCTGCTTTGATATACTGCTGAAGCTTCTTGACTGGTATGTCCATTTGATCGTTTGTCCAAATGCACTTCCCTGTTACAGGGTCCAAGGTTCCGCTAGCCCCGAAGAACCAAGTCCGGCAACGGTCTGGCCAGTTAATTGTCTCTGGTTCGACCCCTTTATCAACCAGATCATTCTCAGTCTTAGCCCACTTAGGCCGGGCTACGAGGTAGCCACCTGACCCCGTGCGATGGTGATGCTTCTTCTTCGCAGCATTTTGCTTGTTTGTCGCTGACATCTTCTTACTCTTTTCTGATGTCTTCTGGGCCACAAATG
Source organism: Triticum aestivum (assembly GCF_018294505.1). Taxonomy (NCBI): domain Eukaryota; kingdom Viridiplantae; phylum Streptophyta; class Magnoliopsida; order Poales; family Poaceae; genus Triticum; species Triticum aestivum. Next base: position 456,375,833 of record NC_057806.1, on the reverse strand, counting down.
CGGGCCAGTGATCTCTGATCTTCTCATATCCGCCCTTGAATTCTGGTGTCTCATTATTTTCGACAAACTTATTCAGCTCTTTCTTCCACCTCCTGAATAGTTCTGCTATCCTCTTAAGAGCAAAAGACTTGATTAATTGCTCTTTAACTCGCTTCTCTGGATCATCCTCTAGCGGTAGGGTGAAATTTGACTTCAGCTCAGTCCAAAGATCATTTTTCTGCATATCATTGACATAAGACACCTCAGGGTCTTCTATAGCCGGCTTTAACCATTGCTGGATGCTGATCGGGATCTTGTCCCTAACCAAAACCCCGCACTGAGCAACAAATGCGCTCTTTGTCCGGAGGGGTTCAATCGGTTGGCCGTCGGGCGCGATTGCTATGATCTCAAACTTTTCATCCGAGTTCAACTTTTTCTTCGGGCCTCGTCTCTTTACCGAAGTTGTGCTCAATCCGGATGGCTAGAAAAAAGAACAAAGACTTAATTAATATGTGTACATACCAAAACAATGAATGCATCAATTAGCTAGTCAACAGAAGCTTAACTAATATATATACCTGGCCGGACTCGGTTCGGTCACCGGAGACGTCATCATGGTCTCCTTCTTGCACCGGCATTGGGTCACCGGAGCCGTCCTCACGGTCTCCTTCTTGCACCGGCATTAGGTCACCGGAGCCATCATAATCATAGCCAGCTGCTTCCAGACCATCGGTGTCGTTGAGAAACAACGAGCAAACGGCATCACTTCCTCGTGCGATTATGTCCCCCAACAACTCTTCTTGTACTTCATCTCGGGCGGTGTCCATAGTTTCTACAAATATTGACAACATGGCAATTATTATTCAAACATGACAGAAGGATATATTAGTGGCAAACGTAGAACTAATATTAATTAGTGGCCTCGACGCTGCTTCTCTAGGGTTTGGGGTGGCCTCGACGCTGCTTCTCTAGGGTTTGGGGTGGCCTCAACAACGCTTCAAGGATAAAAAAAAGAAGATGAAGAAGAAAAAAAAGAGGAGAAGAAAGAATAGAGGAGTAAGAACTCCTCTATTCTTTCTTCTCCTCTTTTTTTCTTCTTCTTCCTCTTTTTTTTTATCGGGAACGAGGGTCGTCGAGGGTCACCGAGCGGTAGAGGAAACCCTAAATAGCAAGTATCGTGGGTGTGAGATACATGTGGCCGTCGGTGTCGGACACTACATCCATGTCCCACAAGTGACATGGGCGTCGAAGCCCGCGTCACTTGTGGGACGTGGATGTAGTGTCCGACACCGACGGCCACATGTATCTCACGCCGACGATACTTGCTATTTAGGGTTTCCTCTACCGCTCGGCGACCCTGACCCTCGACGACCCTTGTTTCCGATAAAATTGAGCCCACGTCACTTGTGGGACATGGATGTAGTGTCCGACACCGACGGCCACATGTATCTCACACCCACGATGCTTGCTATTTAGGGTTTCCTCTACCGCTCGGCGACCCTCGACGACCCTCGTTCCCGATAAAAAAAGAGGAAGAAGAAGAAAAAAAGAGGAGAAGAAAGAATAGAGGAGCCTCTATTCTTTCTTCTCCTCTTTTTTTTCTTCCTCTTCTTTTTTTATCCTCTTCTTCCTCTCATGTTCGACGACCCTCGACCCCTCGGCGACCCTAGACCCCCTCTCGACCCCCTCATGTCGAAGTTATCGGGTAGGGGGTATATCGACAATGACATACCCGATAGATACATACATACATACATATCACATGCATCCATACATATATGAACAAAATTAATATCTACTAATTAACAACCTAAATAAAAAAACTAATACATATAGGAAGAATAAGAAAAAAGAAGAGAAGAAAGAATAGAGGAGAAGACTTCCTCTTCTTCCTCTCCTCTTCTTCTTCCTCTTCTTCTCCCTCTTCTTCCCCTTCTTCCCTCGACCCCCTAAACTAGTTCTCACCCCTCGACCCCCTAAACTAGTTCTCAACCCTCGACCCCCTAAACTAGTTCTCGACCCCCCTCATGTCGAAGTTATCAGGGAGGGGGTATATCGACCCCCCCTCATATCGAAGTTATCGGGGAGGGTTATATCGACCCCCCTCCTGTCGAAGTTAACGGGGAGGGGGTATATCGACAATGACATGCATACATGGAAAAAAATGCTATCCATCTATACATACATAGCCACATACATATATACATGGAAATAATGCTATGAAAAAAATATGAACAAAAAAATGCTATGAACAAAAAAAATAATACACATAAACAAAAAAATACATATATGAACAAAAAATGCTCTGAACAAAAAACATAATACACATATATGAACATCTATACATACATATAGCCACATACACATATACATTATATATACATACAAAAAATGAAAAAAATGATAAACAGGTGGCGGCGGCTCACAGCAGCGAGGTTGACTGGCGAGGGCGACGGCGGGGGCGGCGAGGGCGTCGGCAAGGGCGGCGGCGAGGGCATCGGTGAGGGCGGCGGATGGCTCAGGGAGGAGGGCGGCGAGGGCGGCACGGGGTCTGGGAGGAGGGCTCGGGGACGATGGCGAGATCGGGGGCGGCGCGGGCTTCGGGACGACGGCGAGCTCGAGGGGTGGCGTGAGCTCGGGGAGGAGGGCTCGGGGACGACGGGGAGCTCCGGGGCGGCGCGGGCTCGAGGGCGGCACGGTCTCGAGGGCGGCAAGGGCTCGGGGGTGGCGCAGGCTCGAGGAGCGGGCGGCAGCGGCGACGAGGAGCGGGCGGTGACGGTGAGCACGGGCAGCCTGGCGGCATCATCGGGCGGGATCGAAGAAACTGAACCAAAATTTTCACAAATGTGGCTTATATAGACGGAGCATTGGTCACGGTTCGTGGCACAAACCGTGACCAATGCCCCCCTTTAGTCCCGGTTGGTGCCACCAACCGAGACCAAAGGCCGCCGCTTCCCCCCCTTTGGGCTGCTGAAAAGAGGCCTTTGGTCTCGGTTGGTGGCACCAACCGGGACTAAAGGGGGGCATTGGTCACGGTTTGTGCCACGAACCGTGACCAATGCCCCCCTTTAGTCCCGGTTGGTGCCACCAACCGGGAACAAAGGCCTTGTGCGGCTGTTGCGTCGAAAGTTTAGTCCCACCTCGCTAGTTGAGAGGGGTGCGCAGTGGTTTATAAGCCCCACTGCCGCATCCCTCTCGAGCTCCTCTCCATTGCAGGCTTACGGGCCTAATTGTCACTGCTATGCCTGTGGGCCTACTGGGCCTCCTGCGGGCCTGAATCCTGGCCCTTGGATGGGTTTCTAGTCGTATTCAGGCCGTGGGGGCCCAGTAGGTGGCATTTTTTGTTTTTTGTTGCTTTATTTATTTTCTTTTGTTTTTTGCTTTATTTTTTAATTCTTTATGCTTTTAGTTTTAGAAAAATTATAAACTTTTTGTTAATGCCATTAGTTTTCAAATTTGAAAACACTTTTTTTGTTTTTTTGTTTTCTTTGTTGCTTTATTTATTTTATTTTGTTTCTACTTACAACAAAATACTTATTGTTGCTATTTTTTCTAGTTTTTTTGTTTTGTTTTCTACATTATTTATTTTCTTTTGTTTTTTGCTTTATTTTTTTTATTCTTTTTGCTTTTAGTTTTAGAAAAATTATAAACTTTCTGTTAGTGCCATTAGTTTTAGAGAAATTATAAACTTTCTGTTAGTGCCATTAGTTTTCAATTTTGAATAGTTAAAATTTGAATTCTTTGAAATTTGTGTGAATCACAAGTTTGTGATTAACTTACTAAAAAATGAGAATAGATGCGCTTATAGAGAAAATTCAACCTAAATTCATAGTAAATTTCTATGAATTTCAGAGAAATTCACTATGAATTTAGGTTAAACTTTTCTCTATTAGGGCATCTATTTTCACTTTGAGAGGAGCTCAACAAGGCAGAGAGGGAAGGGCTTATAAACCGGTGTGAGCGCCCTTCGGTTGGCGAGGAGGGACTAAACTCTGCCCGCAACGAGGACCAACCCTTTAGTCTCGGTTTGTGGCACAAACCGGGACTAATGGTCATGGGCCAGGGGCGAGGAGCAAAATTATAAACTTTCTGTTAGTGCCATTAGTTTTAGAAAGTTGAAAGTTGAAAGTTGGCATGGGCCAGGGACTAATGGTCATGGTATTATGAGGGCCAAACCATAAGACATTAAAGCATTTCAAATGAACTCTGAAAAAGTTGAAAGTTGGCATGGTATCATAATTTCACCCACATAGCATGTGCATGTACAAAACGGATAATGGTAGCATGTTCGTGTGTTACAAAGTTGGCATGGTATCATCATAATAGTTGCGGGAGAAAGTCTTCACTTTTTCTTCGCTTGTGTCATTTGCTTATTGCGTTGTAACCATGGATAATCTTCATTGTTTATCAGGATGCTTGGGTCAGCCTTGACATTGAAGGGAGGAATTTCATGAAACTTTTCATAATCTTCAGACATGTCTGTCTTAACGTCCACTCTCAGGATGTCCCTTTTTCCTGAAAGAACTATGTTGCGCTTTGGCTCATCGTATGATGTATTCGCTTCCTTATCTTTTCTTTTTCTCGATTTGGTAGACATGTCCTTCACATAGATAACCTATGCCACATCATTGGCTAGGACGAACGGTTCGTCAATGTACCCAAGATTTTTTAGATCCACTGTTTTCATTCCGTACTGTGGGTCTACCTGTACCCCGCCGCCTGACAGATTGACCCATTTGCACTTAAACAAAGGGACCTTAAAATCAGGTCCGTAGTCAAGTTCCCATATGTCCACTATGTAACCATAATATGTGTCCTTTCCGCTCTCGGTTGCTGCATCAAAGCGGACACCACTATTTTGGTTGGTGCTCTTTTGATCTTGGGCGATCGTGTAAAATGTATTCCCATTTATCTCTTATCCTTTGTAAGTCAATACAGTCAAAGATGGTCCCCTAGACAACAAGTACAACTCATCACAAATAGTGTTGTCACCTCTGAGGCCTGTTTCCAACCAACTGCTAAAAGTCCTGATGTGTTCACATGTAATCCAGTCGTCGCACTGCTCCGGGTGTTTGGAGCGCAGACTGTTCTTGTGTTCATCGACATACGGGGTCACCAAGGTAGAGTTCTGTAGAACTGTGTAGTGTGCTTGAGACCAAGAATATCCATCCCTGCATATTATTGAGTCTCTTCCAAGAGTGCCTTTTCCAGTCAGTCTCCCCTCATACCGCGATTTAGGGAGACCTATCTTCTTAAGGCCAGGAATGAAGTCAACACAAAACCCGATAACATCCTCTGTTTGATGGCCCATGGAGATGCTTCCTTCTGGCCTAGCGCAGTTACAGACATATTTCTTTAGGACTCCCATGAAGCTCTCAAAGGGGAACATATTGTGTAGAAATACGGGCCCCAGGATGACAATCTCATCGACTAGATGAACTAGGACGTGCGTCATGATATTGAAGAAGGATGGTGGGAACACCAGCTCGAAACTGACAAGACATTGCACCACATCACTCCTTAGCCTTGGTACAATTTCTGGATCGATCACCTTCTGAGAGGTTGCATTGAGGAATGCACATAGCTTCACAATGGCTAATCGGACGTTTTCCGGTAGAAGCCCCCTCAATGCAACCGGAAGCAGTTGCGTCATAATCACGTGGCAGTCATGAGACTTTAGGTTCTGAAACTTTTTCTCTGGCATATTTATTATTCCCTTTATATTCGACGAGAAGCCAGTCGTGACCTTCATACTGAGCAGGCATGCAAAGAAGATTTCTTTCTCTTCTTTCGTAAGAGCGTAGCTGGCAGGACCTTTATACTGCTTCGGAGGCATGTCGTCTTTTTCGTGCAAACGTTGCAGGTCCTCCCGTGCCTCAGGTGTATCTTTTGTCTTCCCATACACGCCCAAGAAGCCTAGGAGGTTCACGCAAAGGTTCTTCGTCACGTGCATCACGTCGATTGAAGAGCGGACCTCTAGGTCTTTCCAGTAGGGTAGGTCCCAAAATATAGATTTCTTCTTCCACATGGGTGCGTGTCCCTCAGCGTCATTCGGAACAACTAGTCCACCAGGACCCTTTCCAAAGATTATGTAGTGTAAATCATTGACCATAGCAAGTACGTGATCACCGGTACGCATGGCAGGCTTCTTCCGGTGATCTGCCTCGCCTTTGAAATGCTTGCCTTTCTTTCGACATTGATGGTTGGTCGGAAGAAATCGACGATGGCCCAGGTACACATTCTTCCTGCATTTGTCTAGGTATATACTTTCAGTTTCATCTAAATAGTGCGTGCATGTGTGGTATCCTTTGTTTGTCTATCCTGAAAGGTTACTGAGAGCGGGCCAATCGTTGATGGTCATGAACAGCAATGCCTTAAGGTGGAATTCCTCCTGTCTGTGCTCATCCCACGTACGTACACCGTTTCATTCCACAGCTGTAAAAGTTCTTCAACTAATGGCCTTAGGTACACATCAATGTCATTGCCAGGTTGCTTAGGGCCTTGGATGAGAACTAGCATCATAATGAACTTCCGCTTCATGCACATCCAAGGAGGAAGGTTATACATACATAGAGTCATGGGCCAGGTGCTCTGATTGCTGCTCTGCTCCCCAAAAGGATTAATGCCATCCGCGCTTAAAGCAAACCATACATTCCTTGGGTCCTTTGCAAACTCATCCCAGTACTTTCTCTCGATTTTTCTCCACTACGACCCGTCAGTGGGTGCTCTCAACTTCCCATCTTTCTTTCGGTTCTCACTATGCCATCGCATCAACTTGGCATGCTCTTCGTTTATGAACAGACGTTTCAACCGTGGTATTATAGGAGCATACCACATCACCTTCGCAGGAACCCTCTTCCTGGGGGCTCGCCGTCAACATCACCAGGGTCATCTCGTCTGATCTTATACCGCAATGCACCGCATACCGGGCATGCGTTCAGATCCTTGTATGCACCATGGTAGAGGATGCAGTCATTAGGGCATGCATGTATCTTCTCCACCTCCAATCCTAGAGGGAATACGACCTTCTTTGTTGCGTATGTACTATCGGGCAATTCGTTATGCTTTGGAAGCTTCTTCTTCAATATTTTCAGTAGTTTCTCAAATCCTTTGTCAGCCACATCATTCTCTGCCTTCCACTGCAGCAATTCCAGTACGGTACCGAGCTTTGTGTTGCCATCTTCGCAATTGGGGTACAACCCTTTTTTGTGATCCTCTAACATGCGATCGAACTTCAGCTTCTCCTTTTGACTTTCGCGTTGCATCCTTGCATCGACAATGACCCGGCAGAGATCATCATCATCGGGCACATCGTCTGGTTCCTCTTGATCTTCAGCAGCTTCACCCATTGCAGCGTCATTGGGCACATCGTCTGCTTCCTCTTGATCTTCACTAGCTCCCCCCGTTGCAGCATAACCATATTCAGGGGGCACATAGTTGTCATCGTACTCTTCTTCTTTGCCGTATTCCATCATAACCCCTATTTCTCTGTGCCTCATCCAAACATTATAGTGTGGCATGAAACCCTTGTAAAGCAGGTGGGACTGAAGGATTTTCCGGTTAGATTAAGACCTCGTATTCCCACATTCAGTGCATGGACAACACATAAAACCATTCTGCTTGTTTGCCTCAGCCGCATCGAGAAACTCATGCACGACCTTAATGTACTCGCAGGTGTGTCTGTCACCGTACATCCATTGCCGGTTCATCTGCGTGCATTATATATAATTAAGTGTCCAAATTAATAGAATTTCATCATCACATTAAAACCAAAGTGCATACATAGTTCTCATCTAACAACATATAGCTCTCCGGAGCATCTAATTAATTAAACCATACATTGAAGCTATGTAAAACATTTCAATGCGAAAACAAATGCGATCATAATCGCAACCAAGGTAACAATTGATCCAACGACATAATGATACCAAGCCTCGGTATGAATGGCATATTTTCTAATCTTTCTAATCTTCAAGCGCATTGTATCCATCTTGATCTTGTGATCATCGACGACATCCACAACATGCAACTCCAATATCATCTTCTCCTCCTCAATTTTTTTATTTTTTCCTTCAACAAATTGTTTTCTTCTTCAACTAAATTTAACCTCTTGACAATAGGGTCAGTTGGCATTTCCAATTCACATACATCCTACATAAATAAAATCTATGTCACGTTGGTCGGCATAATTTTCATAAACAATAAATGAACCAATAGTTATAAAGATAATATATATACCACATCCGAATCATAGACAAGACAAGGGCCGACGGGGGCGGATACCAAAACCATTGCACTATATAAGATGCAATAATAAAAGTAAGAAAATAATACAAGTATCTATGTAAACATACAAGTAAGAATATTTTTCCTTTCAGATAGAAGATAAGAACAAGAGGCTCACCACGGTGGTGCCGGTGATGAGCTCGGCGCGGGTGATCGATGGTGGTGAAGACAGGGACGGCCGAGCGTGACGGACCGCTAAACATAGACAAATATTATGGAAATGGAGCTTGGAGGTCGAGCTTGGAGAGGAGAAAGCTTAAGTAGTGTGGCTCGGGCATTCCATCGAACACCTTGTGTGCATAGGAGGTGAGCTATAGCACCACCAAACCCTCTCCCCCTCGGCTAGAAAAAAATAGAGCAGTGTGCTCTGCTCTCACGCGAGGGGGTATATATAGGCACTTCATTGGTCCCAGTTGGTGGCATGAACCGGGACTATAGGTGAGCCTTTGGTCCCGGTTCAAGCCACCAACCGGGACCAATGGTGGTGGGCCAGGAGCGAGGCCCATTGGTCCCAGTTCATCCCACCAACCGAGACCAAAAGGTCCAGATGAACCGGGACCAATGGCCCACATGGCCCGGCCGGCCCCCTGGGCTCACGAACCGGGACCAATGCCCCCATTGGTCCCGGTTCTGGACTGAACCGGGACTAATGGGCTGACCCGGCCTGGACCAAAGCCCTGTTTTCTACTAGTGAACCCAAGATGTTCTCGCACATCGACACGAAAGCAGCTAAATACATGATGGTGTTTGGGGAGAAGTGGTGGAGCTGAGCACCAAAAAAGTTCAGAAACCCCCGGAAGAAAGGGTGCAGGGGAAGTGAAAAGCCGTGGTCGACATGGGTGGCGAGCAGAACACACTCACCCGGCTGGGGCTGAGGGCTCATCTCCCCCTCCGGCAACCTTGCCGCTCCCTTGGCGATTAACCCCGACTCCGCCAACTCGTCCAGATCCACCTGCTGGATCGAAGAACGGATCCAGCCCGGCGGCAGCCTCTCGCGCGATGACGACCCGCAATGCTGCTTCCTGCCCTTTGCCACTCCCTTCGTCTTCTTCGTGCGCTCTAGCGCTGCCGTCTTGTCCTTCACCATGGCGACGGGGCAGCGGCGTCGGAGCGGAGAGTAAGGTGTGGCGGTGAGACGGAGAAAGAAGAAGGTAGAGAAGAGGTGCACAGTACCGGCGCCTCGGTCCAGCCACCTTACAAGAGGTTGTTTCTGAGTGACTAACGCGTGGGACCAGGCGATCCCGTCAAATCCCACAATAGTCGCACGCAGCGTACATGGAGAAAAAGGCAGCGCGGGAATCGAGGAATCACTGTTTATCCGTTTCGCCTGCTTCGGCATTCCCCGTCTGGCGCGCTTCCTCGAAATTTTGTATCCTGCAGAATCCAGGATACACTGCCACTACAAAAAAATACACTTCCATGATGATACATGTTTGTCACAGTAGGTCGCGTTTTTTGTCATGCATGTACATCCATGAAAAATTTATGACAAAATCAAGATAGTCATAACTGTGCTGTCGTAGAAGTGTTCCATGACATTACCAAAATTATCAACACGGAAGTGTCCACTTCCATGATGATAAATCACGCATCACAGAAGTGCTTTCGTCAAGGGTGACCGACACGTGGCATCCACCGTAACGGAACGCCGTTAAGCTATCGGGTCGGGTTTTGGATCCGATAACTCGTTAACAGCCCCGACCAATGGGGATTTTCCACGTGTAAAATCGTCATTGGCTGGAGGAAACACGTGTCGGCTCATTGTTGGGACAGATGTCATCCACTCATTGGACAGAAGGCGCCTATGATACGTCGACACGTGGCCCGGCCCAACAGAGGCCCATTCCTATGAAAAGGCCAGCCCATTTGACTTGGTCAAAAGGTGACGGGCCAGCCCAAGGAAAGCCTATTAACGGCCTGTTCGCATATAGCCCATTTACAGCCCACTAACCCAAGGCCCGTTATGCCCTACCCGAATTAGGCCCAGTAGCGTCATCTGGGCCATCCAATATGATTCCAGCCCATTTTCACTTCTGGCCCATGTATGGCCCATGACGTCTTTCGGCCCATATGAGGCCCTATGTAACTCTTGGCCTATTAACGGCCCGTGGTGAAACTGGCCCGCAATGAATAGTGTATCACTTTAGACCCATTAACGGCCCGTGGTGAAACTGGCCCGTAATGAACAGTGTATCACTTTATACCCATTAATGGCCCATTATTCAGTTGGGCCATTTCCAGCCCATGTTATCTTTCGGCCTTCTCAGAGCCCATTTATTCTTGGGCTCATTTCGAGCATTCGTTTACTTACGGCCCGTTACTGTAATTTTCTGCTTGTGGGCCAAATTCAGCCTGTGGTTACAGTAGGCCCGTTTGTGGTCCGTTAATACATTGGGCCGTTTTCATAGCATCATCAAATACAGCCTATTAACGATGGCCCGTTATGGTCTGCCCATGAACGGATGATTCCAACTCTAGCCCGTTTACAGCCATAATGCGGCCTGTTATTGGCCCATGTTTGGCCAATCGATCATACGGCCTGTATAAGGCCCATTGATGATAGGGCTCGTAGAAGGCCCATTGTTTCTACGGCCCGTAGAAGGCCCAATGTTTCTACGGCCCGTAGAAGGCCTACTGTTTCTACGGCCCGTAGAAGGCCCACTGTTTCTACGGCCCGTAGGAGGCCTAGTGTCACTACAGTAAATATTAGCCCATGGTTATTGTGGCCTAGTTTTAAAAAATAGGTTATTGCAGCCACTAGCAAACCGCGGAAAAAGAACTGCACTGACTACAAGCAAACAAATAAACAAGACAACAAGGAAATAAATAAGCAAGCAACTTATGCTAGGCTATCACGGCTATTACACATATTACATCCACTGGGCATCAAAGTTCACCACCAGTGCAAATATAGGGAACACAACAGCATATAAACGCCGCAGCAAAACAAGTCCAGAACTGAAACCACTTCAGAAGAGTTCAAGAAACAATATCCTGGGTACCCATAATGCTGGCAAGATGCTTAGCAAGCTTATTAACTTTCTCTTGTTTGGCGCTTAAATCCTCCAGCGCTTGCTGTTGCACAAGAAAGTACGCATCTGAATTCTGCAGGGACTTCCTCAGTCCTTCGGCTTCTTGCCGCAGCACAGATGACTGATGCCTTTCAGCTTGTAGCTGGGACTGAAGAAGCCAAAGTGATTCAGGCAGCAAGTTCGAAGAGCTTGTGCCAGCGGTACTGGCCAGTAACTCAAACACTACATCAACGCAGGACTGTGGGGTTTTCTCACTGTCTACAAGATCGTTTTTATCACCTTTCTTGGAGACCAACAGGGTTGTCTCACTATCTTGAACCTTATCTGCATTACTTTCTCTACCATTGCATAGTGGGGTGCTCTTCTCCAATATTCTGTTTGCATACTACAAGAGAAACAAGCAGACACATCATAGGTTTAGCTTGTAGTATACCAAACTCATTTTGGTAAACCGGTTCAGTAGTAAGGTGGACAGGATAACAGCATGAAACAAACATATATCTATGTACTATGGTCACTGTATTGTCCATATCATTCTAGTTTATGTTCCCTAATCAAGATAGAGACACAGTTCAACTCATATATTTTTAAGACACAACAACATAGACAGAATATAAGTGTGAGAAACTACACAGCATTGGCAGCACTTGTAATGTGCATCACATGAGAACATAACTGTTTATACAACTTAAACTGAAATCAACATAGAGCAAGAAGTTAGAACAACAATCCAGTTAAAGAAATAGGTTTAAAACATACCTGTTGCGCCATTGGAGTTTCAATTGGATCCTTCAAATTCGAAAGTAGTTGGTATGAGTAAATAGAGTGATGCAACAGCAAAGGAGTATGGACCATAGCTACGGAATCTGACCTGAGAACAGTTGCTCTTCTGCTTTAAACATGGAGTTTGGGTTAGCTGTGGTGGTCTTCGTGCTTTGGGCACTGCAGTAGCTTTACAAACTGCTCGTGTGGGGGTACTCTGTGGTGGACATGGTGCTTTGTCAACTATAAGTGGGTTACTATCCGCTGGGGTTGCGGTTAGATGGGTTGTAGCTGGTTCTCTGCCCAACGGTGTAAGTGTGCAATCTGGAAGAGTCTCGATTATGTGTGGTGGGGCTAGTTTGTGGGCCAGTACAACCATGGTTCTATCTGCATCGACGGGTAGCACTGTCTTTTGTGAAGAACGGGTTTTTGCTCCCTTAGATACTGCCATCACCCCCTCCAATTCAAATGGCTGATAAACAAGAAAAGAAATTGAACGTACAGACATTGTATGATAGACAGATGTGGTAATTCACATATATGTTGTCTAACCAAACAGGACAGCATGACACAATTTCACATATATGATGCCTAACTAAACAGGATAGCATGACACAGTTTCAGATATATGATGGATAACTTAACAGGATATAATGGCATAATTCAACATATGATGAGTACCTAAATAGGATGACATGACAAAACTATATGATGTCTTTCTAAAATAGGTTGGGATGAAATAATTCACATACATGTTGTCTAAGTATACAGGATGGCATGATATAATTGACATAATTGATTCATATACTAAGCAGCTGGCACTTGCATGTATGATCTCTAAACTAAGCAGATAGAATTCAATATTGTGCATATGATGTCTAAACTAAGCAATGCAAGACACCATATGCATCATACGAGAAATATAAACATTGCAACTTAGAGCATACACCTCAGGTGGGATATAGGACTGGTCATCTATCTCTGAATCCTCCTTTGAGGAGCTCCCTGTAACCATCGAGATATATGCTTCAACAGGTACCATTGCCTGCTCTGAAGACCTTGTTTTCACTCCAGATTTTTCCATAACCGGCTCAAATGGTTGATACACATGAAGAGTAGTTCAATATACACAGACTGTCGACAAATGGAATACGTAATGAAAAAAAAGATGGCATGAGATAATTCACATATATGATGCCTGGCTCCATGGCGGTGCATAATTCACATATATGATAACTGGCTGAAAAACATGGCATTACATAATTCACATATCTGATATAGAAAGCAAACAGGAGGCATTCACAGAAAGCATGTCTAATCTAAGCAGATGGCATGGCAATGCAAGACACGATATGCATGATATGAGCAATATAACCCAGCCAAGTTAGAGCATGCACCTTGGGGGGGGATACGACTGGTCATCTCTCTCTGAATCCTCCTCTGAGGATCTATCTGTAACCAGCAAGAAATCTGCATCGACAGGTAGCATTGACTGCTCAGAAGACCTTGTTTTCACTCCAGATTTTCCCATGACCGACTCAAATGGTTGATGCACAGGAAGAGTAGATGAATGTATAAACATTGCTGACAAATGGAACACATTATGGAAAAAAAATATGGCACGATACAATTCACATATACGATGACTGGCTAAACAGGATGGCATTGCATGATTCACGTATATGATGCCTGGCTAAAGAAGATGTCATTGCATAATTCCCATATACTCCCTCCGCTCCTAAATATTTGTCTTTTTAGAGATTTCAAATGGACTACCACATACGGATGTATATAGACATATTTTAGAGTGTAGATTCACTCATTTTGTTCCGTATGTAGTCACTTGTTGAAATCTCTAAAAAGACAAATATTTAGGAATGGTGGGAGTATGATATAGAAACCAAATAGGTGGCATTCACACAAAGCAAATCTAAACTAAGTTGATGACATAGAAGATGTATAATGTAAGCAATGCAAGGCGCCATATGCATGATATGACCAACATCATCATGCTAGGTTAGAGCAAACACCTCAGGTGGTAAACAGGCATGGTTGGATCCTTCTGAATCTCCATCTAAACAGTTATCTTCCTCTGGAATACAATTTGGAAATGCAGGAGAGGGGGGGCACTTCACCCACCATGGAGCAGCATCTGCATGACATTATATTCGCACGCAACGGTCTTCCCTTTTTCTCTACATGTTCAGTACGATTGTGTACAATATCTGACATGCATAATAAAAAAAATAGTTAGATTTTGTAAGGCCTAAGGGGTGCATGCAAAAATCAAGACTGATGGTAGCAAACGAGTGGATGGATCCAAAACTAATGATAGCAGGTAGATTATAGCTTCAGTTTAAAAAGATAGACAATGGATCATCTATTGTTTGTTGTCCACCCAACATGAACCACATAGAAGACCCCAGATGAACCAGATAGTAGACAGATACTATTCGTTGCTGGCTTGATATGAGACCCATGGGCAATTCAAAACTCAAGATTGAATGATAAAGTAGCAGGTAATAATAACCGATGTATAACGTAAGCAAACATGAAAGACTGTGACCTCTCTTCCGGAACTATCTAGTCCTCAGGTTCATCTGCTCAGTCGATGATGGTAATGCAGTTGGCGTGGCTGCCGGCAACGGGGAAGATGATCTGAGGCGGTGAAAGAAAGTCTACAGGGGGATCTGTGCTGCAGTGAACACTTCTGTCGATGGTGCACCTCAGGTGGGGTGGATGACGGCACGGCAGGAGTAGGAGATAACACACAGAGTTTTCTTTGACGCCAATCTGAAAATGAAGTAAATCTGTAAGGGCTCCTTAGAATTGGAGGATTCTATAAACGCAGGGACAGGAAAAACACAGGAATAGGATAGGAATGCACATGCAAAACAGAGCATTTGGAAACATAGGATTTCAGTCAACCTGGGTGTTTGGCTCACATGAATTGGAAGAACAGAGGAATGGAGAAACAAAGTGATGCGACGAGTGTACAACCTCTTTGGCATAGCCTTGTGGACCTCAGCATCATTGGGTTGGACATGGAGGATGGTGATGATGCTGGTGTGACTGTCTGAGGCGGGGAAGAAGATCCGAGGCCTCTGGAAATGGTGCCGAGGGTACTGCTCCGCTATGATGGACGGTTCTGTCGTTGGAGCAGCTCCGCTAAGGTGTATGGCGACGAGGCTGAAGCATGACAAGACAGATAACTTTAATCTGAAGTGGGACCCTAATATCATCTGCAATAGATGATGTACAATACATCACCAAAAAGTGCTAGATGTAAAACGCATCAGCCGCGCCACGGCCGCTCCGACAGATGCTGTAAGTACTGTTCACTCTGAACTTAACTCAAGAAAATGAACTTCACAGTCGAAACTGAATTTTACTGTCGAAACTGATGGAATTAGTAACAGAGCATTGCAATAGATGTTTAGGGCGTTCGAGCGCTAGTAGTAGAGAAGCAGTGATCTAAATCAGCAGACGCTCGAGCAGGGAACACACTAGCAGAGAGCAAGTCGTGCAGTAGCACCGTGAGCGAGTGCTAAAGCAGCAACTCCTGTAGCTGCCGGAGGTCGTGCAGCAGCAGCAGCAGCGCAAGCGAGAGCAAGAGCATAGCAGCAGCACGAACGAAAGCAGGAGCAGTGCAGCAGTGCGACCGACAGCAAGAACAGAGCCGCAGCGCGAGCGAGAGCCGGAGCAGCTGCAGCTAGTGCCGTTGTGGAAGTCGCCCCCGAGGAAGCAACGACATGGGGGAGAGACGTCGTGGATGATGTGGCCGGCGACGACGCCGTCGATGGAGATGCTATGTCTGCTCGGTATCGAGCACAGGCAGCCCCGTGAGATCGAATAAAAGATAAAATGCAGCGGTGAGTGGAGAACCTCCTTGGTGGCGCCGAGTTGGCCTCGGCTTCATCGGAGGAATTGGTGAGGGTGCTGTAGTTCCGGTGGGGCAGGTCAAGACGGCGCTGTGGGGATTGAGGTGGCGTGATAGACGAGGCGAACATCGGGGCAGCTCCTTGGAGGTGGAGGACGGGGCGGCTGATCCGGCGGGACGACGTGATCGACAACGGATCCTCATCCGGTGCGGTGGATGAGGGACGGCGAGCTGTTGCGGTGGACGACGGGGAAGAGTCTCCGGCTAGGCGGCGGTCGGGAGGCCGACGGAGGAGCGTGGGGTTTCGCGGGTTTTGGCGGCCTCGGTGTACGAATGGGGGGGGAGGGGGGCGAAGGGGGAGGGGGGAGCCAAGCTTAGGGACGCGCTTGTCCGAAATGTAGGGTAAGTTACCAGCGTACCCCCACCGGTTTTGACACCGCGACGTGGAGCTTCATTTTCGGCTGAGGGGTAGAAGGGGATTTCGCGTGTCTGGGCTGCGGGAGCGATTTCGGATGAGGAGGGAGTTCTCGCGCGCGTCCAAATTTCAGGATAACAAGGCGCGGCGCGGGTTGAAGAAGCGGGAGTTTCAAAGCAGGTGAGACAAAAGATACTCGAGCTTGAAAATTTCGGGATAACAAGGTGCGGATTCCTTGTTCGGCAGAACAAACTTAACGTGTAAAAAAATCATAGAAGACACAAGATAGTCATGTACCCTTTTACTATATTGCTATAGATGCCATTGAAAAAACTACAAGAAAAAGGTAAAAAAAATCAGGAGAACATGATTACCCTGCATAGTACCAAATCGATTCGCACTTCCCTCAACAACAACAAAAAACAAATCAATTCCCACCAAAGAAAGAGTAATGTCCCTTTTTATATGATTACAGATGCCATGATCTCGAATTTCAATTTTTGAATCAACGTTATGTTGATTCGAATATATCATTAGGTGACCTTGCGGTTTATAATTGATGTAGTCATACATTTTGATCTTCCATCATATATGAACATTTTACTCCACCATGTGAACATATATATTGTCGTCTACCATATGGACTAAATTTGAATCAATTTTCCTTATTTGAATATGATTGTTGTCAAGTTATACAATAATTTAAATATTATCTTGATAACAAAAAGACATGACATGCATATAGCAGTAATCATATTTCACTATGAACTACATGTACCATACGCTCTCCAATTCAAATATCTGTATCCATTTTATGTTGAATTCAAATCATAGTACATTATTGGTCTAGGTAGCGAGATGTTCGGGATAATCTAAACCCTGTTTTGGGACAAGTTTTGGTATAAGCCTCTTGCAAAACCGGAGATTCTCTCAACAAGCCTCGTGGTTCCGAGAGGGAACGTGTCACCTTTGTGTGTGAAACGATATACACTGCCTCCCCCCTGATTTTATTTATAGAGGCAACATAGAACTATATGAGTGCCCTGTTAAATTTTGGAATTATTTCGGGTTCATTTGGCCTTTTTATACATTAATTGAGTTTCTAGACTTTTAATGTGCATAATCTAAATATGAATTGCATGCACATGCTCCGGTGCACCAAAGTGGGTTGAAAAATCACATGTGTGTCCTTGGTTGAATTTCTAGGTCCCATGGAAGAAGTGAGAATGAAATTCAAACATTTGGGCGTCATGACTCTGCCGAGAACATCGAGAAACTTAGATTTTAAATTCATGTAATGAAACTTGGCATGGTGTCATGTCATGGCACTAACATGTTGTGGTAAAAAATTGGGCCGATTTGGAAGCTCGTGGTTCTAAGAGGGAACGTGCCACCCCCCGCCCTTGAATTTCTTAACAAAGGCAACATAGAACTACATTAGTGCCATGTGAAATTTTGGAATTATTCCGGGTTCATTTGTCGTTTTTTATACATTAATTGAGTTTCTGGTCATTTAATGTGCATAAGTCAAATTTGAACTACAAGCACATGCTCTCGTGCACCAAAGTTGGTTGAAAAATCACATTTGTGTCCTTGGTTGAATTTCTAGGTCCCATGCAAGAAATGAGAATAAAATTAAAACATCTGGGCATCGTGGCTCGGCCGAGAACATTGATAAACTTGGTTTTAAAATTCTTGTAAATCCAAAACACGTCTGAAAATCATGAAATTTGGTATGGATGTCATGTCATGGTACTACCATGTTGTGGTAAAAAAAATGGCCGAATAGGAATAGATTTTGGTATAAGCTTCTTGCAAACCGAAGCTTCTCTCAAGAAGGCTCGTGGTTCTGAGAGGGAACGTGTCACCTTTGAGTGCGAAACGATTTACGTTGCCCCCTTGAGTTTATTTACAAAGGCAACATAGAACTACATGAGTGCCCTGTTAAATTTTGGAATTATTCCGGCTTCGTTTGGCCTTATTTACACATTAATTGAGTTTTTGGTCATTTAATGTGCATAATTCAAATTTGAACTACAAGCACGTGCTCCCATGCACCAAAGTTGGTTGAAAATCACATTTGTGTCCTCGGGTGAATTTCTACCCATGCAAAAAATGAGAATAAGATTCAAACATCTGGGCATCGTGGCTCGGTCAAGAACATTGAGAAACTTGGTTTTAAAATCATGAAACTTGGCATGGTGTCATGTCATGGTAGTACCATGCCGTGGTAAAAAAATTGGCCGAATAGGAACAAATTTTGGTATAAGCTTCTTGCAAATCGGAGCTTCTCTCAAGAAGGCTCGTGGTTCTGGGAGGGAACGTGTCACCTTTGTGTGCATAAGTCAAATTTGAAATACAAGCACATGTTCTAGTGCACCAAAGTTGGTTGAAAAATCACATGTGTGTCCTCGGGTAAATTTCTAGGTTCCATGCAAGAAATGGGAATGAAATTCAAAATTCTGGGCGTCGTGGCTGGGTTGGAAACATTGAGAAACTTAGTTTTTTAATTCCTGTAAATCCAAAACACGCATGAAAATAATGAAACTTGGCTTGGTGCCATGACATGGCACCAACATGCTGTGGTAAATTTGCAGTCCGATTTGCGAAGGCGCACACATCAACAATCAACAAAGTCATTTTGGAACAAGTACTGTCACGTTACAATCGAAAACACAAGTATTATTGAAACCGTGGGCGTTCTACTTACTAGTACCATTTACGTGCCGCCACGCGTCCCCATTTTTTATTAGCTAGGAGGCGCCGTGCAGGGTAGCTATTTGAGTACGAGAGGCGTGCGATCAGACCCCTGCGCGTGCTTATCGGGAGGAGAGCCCTTTGACCTCCATCTGCCGTCCACCTCTCTCCCAAGGTCTCCATTAATGGCGCCCGAGCCTCTGTTTAATGGCGTGGCTATGTCTCACTCGACTGAGATTTAAGAGAGAAAAAAGAAAATCTGAAAGCACGGATCTTGATGTAAGATCCGACGGACCTATATAGCATCTACTGCGACTTATAGCAAGACTGATGAATATATAAGGACGATTAATTTTTTTATCAAAGAAGGGCTTGCCCCTTCCGATTTTCATTACTGAAAACCACCACAATTCACAAGAAGTTCAGCACAACTCCAGCCTAACACGAAGGACTAAAAGCTACCAGATTGAAATCGCAACATCCCAAGAGGCCAACAAAGGCCAAACATCCGCGCTAGAACCCAACATTTCACAACCGACGACACAATCCACATCCTAAACCGATTATTACATCAAAAGAAACCAGGAAACTGAAGGAAGCCCAGCAGCAACTAGAAGAACAGCAACGCCAGGGTCGCCACAGCAAGAGTTTTCTTCATTCCAGCCTCGCAACATTGATCTTCCACAGAAAGATAAGGACGATTAATTGTCTTACATAATTAGAAAGATAATTAAAAAAGCCACATGCGGCTACACCCGAAATACACAAGGGCAAAAGAAGAAGGAAGACAAGGATCTGGCTAGCTGATCTCTACTTTCTTGATGCGTTGCTGTAGGCCGCGGGAACTAGTCTCCGCAGCAAGCGGCGATGAGCTACTTCATATCCTCAAGACGCTGCTTGAGAACATCCACGGATTCCTCCACCAGCCTTTGGCACTTGTTGCGGAGCATGTCATTCTCGCCCATAAGTTTCTTGACAATAACACCGGTCCTCTTCAACAAGGCACTGGTCTCCTCCTGCTGGTCTGCACTTCGGACGATCTTCTCCCTCAGCAGGTCGCACTCGGCCCGGAGCCTCTCATTGCCCTCCCTTAGTTGCCGGATGACGCCGGTAGCCTGTTCAAACAAGGCTTTCACGTCGTCCTGCAACCTCGCCAGGCCGGAGATCTGATCCATCTGGCTATGGACGATCGCATGCATGCGCCTGTAACAGTCGTCGCCTGCCCACGAGAAATTTTCCCAGGCCGCCGCGGCACGGTGGGACATCTCTGCTACATTCGTGGCGCGGCGGGACATCTCTGCTGCTTCCGCGGCACGGCCGGACCAGTCTGCTGCATCGACGGCGTGGCGGGAGCGGCACGGCGGGACCTCTGTGCTGCTACTTCCACGCAGCGGGACATGTCGGCTGCTCTCGCAGCGATGCGGGACATCTCTCGTGCTTTCGCTTCCATGCTCGCCTCTCCCTGGTAGCAATCTCTCGACCCAGAACTCACGCTGGCCATGGCAGACGCAAGGGAAGGATGCTGAATGACTTGTTTGTTTTTGTGGATGAGGAGTTGAGGAGGAATGTGCAGTCATCTTGGCATACTAGTATTTATAAACCGAGTACTAATACGCTCCTAAGTGGGAAACTGTTTAGGTTGTGATCGGTGTGAACAGGTTTGGAATTCAATATACTAGCATGGTACTAATACGCTCCTAAGTGGGAAACCATTTAGGTTGTGATCGGTGTGAATAGGTTTGCAATTCAATATAGCGTAGAGTAATTTGGAATGTGACGAGACGCAACCGGTTTTATAGGGCTTATCTCAAAATTTTAGTTTTTCCATTTTATAAGGCTCAATTTGGTTGTTCCCCAACACATGTTCAGATTCCAAGGTGCATTAAATCATTGCATGCAAGTATTAAGAGAAAATTGACCAATGCATGTACTTTATGCATGCATGCATTGCAATTAATGCATTGATAAACATAATTTTTTGAGAAAAACAAGAGCATTAATTAGGTGCTTTTGCAAACTACAAAAAATATTCCACCACTCACCATCTTGGTTGGTGAGATTTTTGAATTAAGCCCTATAAACCGGAAAGGAGGGAGTACTGCTGTGTACGTGCAATAACTGGCACCGTCGTATACATATCTTACGGTTAATGGGGCGTTCGACAGGAATAGCCGCGTGGCGAGCTCTAGGCTAGTCTTTTTTTCAGACGCATTAAACCTATCTCTCGGGACTTCTCGCACGCACCATCGTGCCACCCACAAAAACTTGTACTCTGAGTTTAGTAGTACGTTATACAGGAAGAGAAGAGGTGCACGCACGCACTCGTCCTCTCACACACGCGTCTGTTTTTTCTCGAAAAGGAGGATGATGACCCCCGGCCTCTGCATCTGGGAGTCACACACGCATCTGTAGCTACGAATTGTAGTGTTCTCAACCATCCGATTGGCTCTATCATGGATGTACCTATATACTAAAACATGTCTAGATACATCTATATTTTGACGAATGGAAGGCATGTATTGTGGAACGGAGGGAGTGCTTGTCATCAAAATGGATAAAAAGGGACGTATCTAGAACTAAAATACGTCTACATACATCTCCTTTTATCCATTTTGATGACAAGTAGTACTTCTTACCCAAAGGAACTTTATATCCAACAGACACAAAATATCCGTTCGACTGTTGGAAATTACTGATCTGATGTCGAAGTAATTGCTGCAACGCCACCAAAACCCACCATTTCTTAAGCTAAAGTAGACCAAGGTAATCCCTATATTAACATATTACTAAGATAAATAGAAGGCACTGTCGAAACATTTAGGACGTGAGCTTGTCAATATGAATGTGGAGGGACACAAGCTTAGCCCCGGCCAGCAGCTTGGGCGGAACTGTCAAGAAGGTCAGCTCCTGCACGTCGACGTCGCCGGGATCCTTGCTGCTTGTCACCTCCATTTCCACCTTGACGGCCTCGGTCATGCCTTAGGGCTCCCCCGGCGGGCCATTCACCCACAGCTTGGCCAAGTAGTGCGGCAGTGGGGACGCCCCCGCTCTGATGCAGACGACCGACACGGCGATAGGCGCGCCGATGTCGAGCACGCCGCCGACCAAGAAAAACGCGCGACGGTCCTCCTCCGCGAACAGCAAGAGCCGTGGCTCCGACAGTGGCACTTGCAGCTGGAGCACCTTGCCGTACTGGATCCTGTGCACGGGCATGGGATGTGCGGTGCTCATGTGGTGGTAAAGAGCGCCGGCGGCGGGCCTTCGTAGCTGCAGACGGGCACCGGGCATTTGTAGGGCGCGAGCGGGCACACGCTCTGGTGATCGGCGAGCTTGTGGTAAGTGACGTAGAGCCCACAGCCTTCATGCGGGCACTCCACCCTCATCGACGAAAGGACGGAGTCCACCGTCGTGTTCCGCACGTCGAAGCCACCACCGCGCTCGCACTTCTGGCACTGCCGCTGGTTCCCGGGGCGCTCGATGCGGCAGTCCACGCAGGACAGGTGCCCTCCCTTGCACTGCAGAAATCAATCCAACAGCACATCAATCAAGAAACTGCACCTTGCTCAATCAGCCGAACGGACGAGGTGTATTCGAACCTCATACACTGGAGGCGTCAAGGGGCGGAGGCACAAGGGGCAGTGGAGCACGGTGAGGTCCATCGAGACCTTAGAGAGCTCCATCGTCGGGTCCTGTTCTTGTTCGGTCTGCATGATCTCGCCCTCCTCGTGCACAACCATCCTTCAAGGTGCATTAAATCAACACATGCAAGTACTATCAAAAGAAGAGTCACGGCATGCATGCATGCGTTGTAATTAATGCATCGGTAAACGCAAATTAGTGAAATATATCGAGTGCAGTGCTTTGATGTGTCGCGTCAACTCGTACATCAACGAGAAGTTTGATTATCCTCTCCCTCGTGGACTTAACTGCACCTGCCTTTGGCTGTATGACAGGTTGGCCACACACCTGTCGGGCCCACCGGTCATACACGCAAAGACAGGAGCGTCCCTCCCTCGCCCATGAGCGTGGTGGCTGGCAAGACTAGGAGAAGCTTTCGCTACATGCTCTCCCTCCTACACGCGGTGGACATGCAGCAGTTCAATCGGTGCCAGATGGCCAGAAGCGTACTGTAGTACTCCTCCAGTGCAGTAGTACACCATCATTGTTCGACTTCCCAAAGAGGCGAAGAGCCAAGCGCGGCCCAGACGCTCATGTGGCAGTTTAATGTGTAGAGTAGTCTAGATAGCGTGTACCGTGCCTGCAAGCTTAAAATCGTTGGGGTCGGCTCCATACTATGTGGCTGTCTCGAAGTTTTTTTTAAATTAAAATAGTCTTCTGGCCCTACCTGTCACCCTGGTGATTGTAGTTTGCACGCTCATCTGGTCAAGACAGGAATATATATTTTAATTTGTTTTTTTTGAAAAGGAGGGACTCCCCGGCCTCTCCATCAGAACGATGCATACGGCCACATATATTTTAATTTGTGGTGGGTAAATGTTAGAGGTTGCAGCAAATATATTGTACACTGCGGGTCTTTCAGCCAAGTTTAGAGGCAAGCATGTGGGGCCAGTGCTATGATGTGTCGCGTCAACTCATAGAACGAGGAGAAGCTTGATTTTACTACACGCCTTCTCCCTCGCCCATGCGCGCGGTTGCTCGCAAACGAGGACAGGCTTTTGCTTAGTAGTAGTACTTCCACAACAAGCTATCCGTCTCGCTCGCGGTGGACGGACATGCAGCAGTGGATTCGACACTGTAGAAGCAGTAGTAGTAACATCATTGTTCGTCTTCTCGAAGAGGCGAAGAGCCAAGCGCAAACTGAACATTGCCCTTCTAGAGATTTCAACAAGTGACTAGACTACACCGAGACGCAGTACATATGGAGCAAAATGAGTGAATCTACACCGTAAATAAATATGTACTAGTTCTATCGTTTTCCTCTCCGAGGTGCACAATATTGAGTATACTGACTAGTCTCTTTTTGACACACATTTACGTTTTTTTGACACAGTACAGACGCAAGCGCTCATATACACGCACATACACTCACTCCTATGAACGCACACACGCACGGCACTATCATCTTGAAATTTACGAAGTCACCATAGGCACCTCGTCGTCGACGGGTCCATAGGTGCTTGAATGCCAAGGAGGAAGAGGGTAGCGGTTCCCGAGACATTGAACGGTCAATGATGCATCCTCAATTACATGCAGAGGAAATTAATTGGAGAAGCAGACTAGAGCCAGCATGATGTGAATGCAACAGAGTTTGGACTCTCATATAATAAAGGCGCCCCACCACTCCAATCCATCTACTCCCAAGTCTCTACGCAACACTGCCCACTCCAATCCAAGACCAAGTGACTAGAAGCCACAAGCACCTATGGAGGCGATGGACGCGAGTGGCAGTCGGCTGTGCCAAATCATCCAAGGCGCCGGCCTGTGGCCCCGCACCGTGCAGCGTTTCCAGACGGTGCTGGCGACTGCAGGCATCGTAGCCCTCGTCGACGCCGGCTTCGCCTCTTGCATGGACGACATGATGGTCAACTCCATCCGCAAGTTCACCGCCGTCAAGAAGCACGCGGACGACCTTGCCGTACTGCTCCAGCCCGCGCGCCCAGGCTCCTCATTGCCTGCCACCCTCATCGGCCTACATGGTGACGAACTCTTTCAAGCCCTGGTGGCCCTGTAGGTGCCGGAGGTCGCGACGAAGAATGTGCACCTCGAGGCCGCGCTCGCCGCGCAGTGCCTCACCATGCAAGAAACCGTCGACCTGCACATCCATGTCTACGAGGAAATCGTCTACATAGGCCACTACAAGGCAAACGAGGACATAAAGACGTTGGCCTTCTTCCAGCGGCTGGAATCTTTGGACGCCATTGTTCAGAAGCACGTCGACCTGGCCACGAAAGCCGCTGCTACTTAGGCACCGTTCGGTGGGCCGGCGCCCTGAATCGAGGAGGTGGACGTCGTTGATGGATGCATCTCTTCTTCTTGCCTCCTGTAACCAGCACCGCATTGCCTCATGGCCTTAATGTTTTATTAGTATAGTACTCCCTCCGTTCCCAAATATAAGTCTTTCTAAAGATTCCAGCAAGTGACTACTACATATGGAGCAAAATGAGTGAATCTACACTCTAAACTATGTCTTCATACATCTGTATGATGTATTCCATTTGAAGTAGTATCTAAAAAGGCTTATATTTCTGAACGGAGGGAGTATATGGCATTTTTTATTCCAGTCGTAACGTTTTCACTGTGAGGTGGGGCCGCAGTTGAGCAAACCCACCCCACCCACCGGGCGTCGGCCGAGTTTAGAGCAAGTACAATAAGGTGATGTAGGCGGGCCGTAAGACATTAAATATTATATTCTTGCTTACTTGGAAGAGAGAGAAGAGAAGCGGGCTACTAGTTAACAGCCGGCTGCAGCACGTGCTCCTAGGTACTTTGTGAGAGAGTGGAATAGGCCATGTATCAACAAAGTAGTACATATTTATATCTAGCTATTGTACTTGTTGGCTATAAACTTGACTATATGTGACATGGCAACATCATATAGCCAGCAGCTGGCTATATTATTAACCATGCTCTAAGAGAGTAGAAGAGAGAAACGAGGGAGGAGGGCTAGCTGTAGCACGGACGCTGTTGTCAGATGGGACTCGTGTTTATAGAATATGAGTACTGAGCACTCGTGCCTCTTTTTTTGAGGTAAAAATTAGTCGTATGTCTAGTACCACTAGTTGGGTGCGTGCGACCTATAGCTGTCATCACTTTAGGTCTACTTTTCGAACCGCGGCTACGCTTCACAGTACATATTTTTCACGCATTTATCCTCCTATATGTACTCCTAGGCTATTTCCACGTGCTCCCATTCGCCGACATGTGGGACATAGAGCATTTGGGTCGTAGTGCATGCACGACTCGGAGCATATGCCGGGGTACTTTACATTTCAGACCTCATGAATTACATGCAAACCCCCCGCAGAAGAATAAATAAATCAATGAATTACTACATGAAACCGAATTATTTTCGTGGAAACCGGAGCACGTTCATTAAATTTTGGACATAACACGTTTATAAAAAATGACTGGACCTAAACCAGTGTAAGGGCCTCTTTGATTTTTCCCGAAAAAAGGGCCTCTTTGATTCGCAGGATACTGAAAACACAGGAATGGGGAAAGTATGATGGCGATGAACCGAGACGAGGAGAACTCTAACTCAGTTAGAGGTTAGAGTTAGATTCTAACCCTGAACTAACTCTAAACCAAACAGGTGTATGGATGGCAGGGTTAGATTGACAATAAATGCTCTGTCTCAATCATTTGACTACTTTGGACCCTATTTTTAGTTAGACTAAAATAAGTCCCTTGGATCCAAGCACCCTCTTGGTGTGGCCGGCTCTTCTGTGGCCTCCTACCGCTCACAATTGACATAAACAAACCATCTATACAATCAAGCATGCAAAACATGATAATTTTTACTTTGTCCATACAAATGAGATATCCCACTTAAACATACAAGTCGTCAATCAGGCTTCACAAAATAAAAAAACACTTCATGAAACAAAGAATGAGCTAACTCATCACGGAAGTTGTTCACGATAGGGAGGGAGCCCGGAGCCCCTCATGCACTGAGGGAGGAGCTCGCCATCGTTGCTCTGGAGGAAGGCTCTGTAGAGCCCAAGCCCCGGGAACCCCTCCGACGCTGGCCCTTGCGAGTTGAGGTCGACACCGGCATGGGTAGCAGGGCCGCTTGCCGCCGACTGGGAACTTAATCTTTGGGCCTCTATAAATAATATAAGCCTGTAACTAAAATACCTAGAAAGGTGAACTGAATCTTTGGGCCTCTAGAAATAATGCAAGCCTGAAACTGAAATACCTAGAAAGGTGAACTGAATCTTTGGGCCTCTAGAAATAATGCAAGCCTAAAACTTAAATACCTAGAAAGGTGAACTGAATCTTTGGGCCTCTAGAAATAATGCAAGCCTGAAACTGAAATACCTAGAAAGGTGAACTGAATCTTTGGGCCTTTAGAAATAAT